>NC_089584.1:67517191-68117191 GCF_019320115.1 Miscanthus floridulus
TCAAAATACAGGTCATGACATATCATCCATGGTATTGAGATCCCATACACAATATGACGGTCGTGTTTATACCGTTTGTTCGGAACGCATACCGTACCACGTAAAAGATAACGCTATTGGCCATGTTCGCTTGGCTTATCAGCCGTACTTTTCTAATAAAATAATAGTATTTTTCTCTCATAACAAATCAGCGAACAGTACTTTTCAATCTTACTTTTTAGCAAAGCGAACAGAACCCATTGTTCATCCCCATTTGATCACGACCCATTCTAGAATCTAGGCCGCGCAGACTAGAGGCGCTCTGCCTGCCCCCGCTTGCCTTTGAGGACGACATCAAATGGCGGGTCGGTCCAAGTGTCGTCGAGGTGCCGCACGCCGGATGTTTCGTACTACACCGCATCGCCATGACGGAGGTGAACTTGAGGCCTGGTTTAGTTCTAAAAAATTTTCAACCCAAACTATCACATCGAATCTTGCGGCACATGCATGGAGTATTAAATATAGATGAAAAAAAACTAATTGCACAATTTGGTTGGAAATCGCGAGATGAATGTTTTAAGACTAATTAGTCTATGATTAGCCATAAGTACTACAGTAACTAACATGCGCTAATGACGGATTAATTAGGCTTAATAAATTCGTCTCGTAGTTTCCAGACGAGCTATGTAATTAGTTTTTTTATTAGTATCCAAAAACTCTTTTCGACACTCCAAAATATCCGATATGACGTACAAAAATTTTCGTTCCGCGAACTAAACCCAGCCTGAATCGGCGCAAGCGCCGGAGGCCGGTGCCCATCAGGCGCAACAGCCCATGCCGTCCCTGTCTAGGGCCGGGGCACCAGCACCCAACTACCACAAGACAAAGCCTTACCCAGAGCAGTGGCCGGACCACGTCCGTACGCGCGCGCCATGCTCTCCGGTCTCCGGTCCCTCCCGCTCGGCGGCTTGGGCAGTTGGCCGGCGAATCCGTCCAATCGCGCGGCGCTGCCGGTGGTGTTCGGCGACCCCACGCGCGTGCGCGGGGCCTCATACAGTATTTGCGGAGACGGCGCGGCGTGACGACGCGCGGGGATGGGGCTGCCTTGCACAATAATGGGTCGCGCGCCACATCATTCCTGTACAGTCGCCGCCTGTCTTCCGTTACAAAGCTCCTGTTTCTTGGGTACCCGCAGACATGGAGTAGTATCCCCTAGCCGGTGGTGGCGCCAGGAATCATGTATAAGAGGGGCCCGTCCAAGAATTTCAAAAATATGAGAATGAAGTATAGCTTATTTGTTTAGATTTTTGTCCTAGGGTTGGGGTCCTATTTTTCTGCATTTATTCTAGTATTTGACGATTTAATTATGCTCGTTGTTCTTTACGCAGTAGACGACTGTGTCTATCGACAGTTGGGCGCATGTGATGAATCATAAATATTGAAATCTAGCAGTTTAGTATTTTGGAAGTGCTCGTACCCATGGTAGGTAACCATGTCTGTTGACAACAGGATATATGTGATTACTCATGAATCTTGAAATCTACATGCTTAGCATTTCGAAAGTGGTCATAGTGGAGTAGAACTTGTGTTTAATCATAGAAGCGTGTGTACGTGCACGTATGTAAGTGTCTATATTTATACTGCCATTTGCAGTAAAAAGGATGGTCATTGAATATGGTACGGAAATAAATACAAATTCAATAAAATATGAAGTATAAGTATTTTAGTAAAACCAAAAAGCTTAATAGATATATCCTAATATAGTAGGGAAACAAATTTAAATAAATCATATATTTTGTTCTAACTATATTGTGTGTGATTTTGCTGTCTAAGAGATATCAATAAACATTATAACAAGATTTTCTTTATTATACGCTTTTAATATAAACAGACTACTTACTATATTATTAGTATATATATATATATATATATATATATATATATATATATATATATATATATATATATATATATATATATATATATATATATATAAAATTGGTATTGTTAGGGGGCGCATGGCTCCGCCGGTGCTCCTAGCCCACTTCTACCACGTTCCGGAGCTCATTGTTTAGCTTTAGCTCGTTTGTAAAGCACGATGGCCCGCGCCCCCTCCCCCAGTATTGGGGGTATCACGAACGTTGCGAGGTGGCCCCAGAAGGCGCCCGCTCCTCCACGGCCTATCAGCACCAGAAACAGAACAGCGTCCACGCACAGCGAAGCGGAGGGGAGCCGCAGACCACACTATCACGAACCTGAGCCTCGCGACGAGCATCTTGGCGAACTGGAACTCCAACGCTGCCAGTAGCAGTAGCAGCACAATGCATGTGACGAGCCCCGAGAGAGCAGCAACGATCCGGCCGACGTCGACCTCTGCCGCTGTGGTCGTCAAGCCCGCTACATGGCATCCCAAGGTGGATCACTGCACTCTGCTGTAGTACACTGGAATTGTCTGCTGCTGTTCTACCACGCTGTACAAAGAGTTGCGCTGCTCTTCCAATTTAGCCCTTGTTTAGTTCGCGAAAAGTTTTCCCAAAAAGTGCTACAGTACCCGTCACATCGCATCTTGTGGTACGTGCATGGAGCATTAAATGTAGACGAAAATAAAAACTAATTGCACGGTTTGGTTGGAAATTGCGAGACGAACGTTTTGAGCCTAATTAGTCCATGATTGAACACTAATTGTCAAATAAAAACGAAATTGCTACAGTAGCCAAATTTCGCATTTTTCGCGAACTAAACGCGCGCTTATAGGACAATGGCCCGAGATGTACACAGCATCGAACTGATTCCATCCGGGCTCGGGGCAGACACTACGGACGTGATTGGTTGCAGACCAAGCCTTGAGCCAGGATGGTTAGGCTGTGTAGGACCGAAGAAGTCGGGTTGAGCTTGTGCAGGTGGTCGTGTTTGGTTGTCTTGGCTGTTGGTTCAGTACGAGACGGGGTTGTGTTCGGTTGCATGCATGCATTAGTTTTTTTTAGTGTCTGACGTATGGGTCCCTGCATCCTGAGTGAATCAAGTCATCCTGCACCATGAGGAAAGGAGAAATCCAGAAGACGATGTCGTGCGGGATGGAGGAGGGAATCTACACGGGAGGAAGCAGGAGAAAAATACGAGTAGAGCAACCAAACACAAGCGAATACACCAAAGAATACGGGATGGGCCAAATGACGGTCCGATTCGGACAACCAATCACGCCCTACAGATCTACTACTATGCCAATTTGCCGTTTTTGGTGCCAATAATTTGCCAACCACTGTTATCCTCTCTTTCAAATCGTCCGCTGATCTAAAATCCCCCCGTCGCATGCCTCTAAACCTAGCTCGGAGCTACGCGCCATAGCCTTTGTTTCTCAAACCAAATGAATGCGGTTTGCAGAGGGGGCAGCAGGTCAATCTTAAAAACCAAATGAATGCAGTTTGCAGAGGGGGGCAGCACGTCAATCTTAAATTATCTAAAGTTTGGTCAAATTTATTTATGAAAAAAGATATCAATATTTATAAAATCAGATAGATTTATATACTGCTAAGATATATAGAATTAATCTATAACGATATTTTGGTATAATAACTATTGATACTTTTGTATACAAATTTTTCATAGAAAAATTCTATATAAATTTAGTTAAACTTATTATGCATTGACTCGGTGCTACGATAGAATTACACCCTTTTTTATAAATAGAAGGTGTACAAATTTAGTTGAATTTAAGATTGACCTGATGGCACCATAAAGACCACTAGTCTAATGTAGGTAGTGTTTAGTTCCCAAATTTTTTCAAGATTCCCCGTCACATCGAATCTTTGGACGCATGCATGAAGCATTAAATATAAATAAAAAATAAAACTAATTACACAGTTCAGACGAAATTCACGAGACGAATCTTTTAAGCCTAATTAGACTATGATTAGACACTAATTGTCAAATAACAATGAAAGTGCTACCGTACCATTTCGCCAACTAAACAAGCCCGTAGTACATGGATGCATTGAGATATTTTGGGCACAAAAGGTGGCTCTCGGTCCCGAAAAATCCCACCAAGTCGGTGATAGGAAATGGGGCTTGAGAACCCTAAACCTGGAGGGTCAATGTCGTCGTGTCACACTTGTTACATCCGTGTGAATGGAGGAGGACGTCATCATTTATTTGTATCGGCAAATCGATCGTTTTCACTGAATCACTTACTCCTACTGGTCAACACTAGCATCAAGTAGTACGCGTAGTTTATAAAGCAGTATCATCAGTATACCATCAAGAAAGCTGCGCCTGTACGGTACCCCAAGTAGAAGATGCACAACAGCTGTCATTTGTTAAGCGGTGATGTCGAAATTAAGCCAGAAAATGAACCACACACGGGTCATTAGAGAGATGCAGACAGCTGCACCGCTACCGCTGCAGCCGTAGCAGAAGCGAGATACGTACGCTCTTTGTGTTTGCAGTTTTGTTGTGTGCGAAGAGGAAAATGTCCCGAAAGCTCAATAGTGTGCAAGTGCAAGGAGCGTCTCATCTCACTGTTTGTATACGGCTGATGGTGTTTGAAATTACATGGATAGTTCCCTTAAATTCATACTCAAAGGCCCAATACTTGTGTTCTCTAATGGGCTTTAATGTTTAAGCCTATGAGTAGAGGTGGGAGGTAAAACATTAATTAGTATCATATTGCTAGTTGATGTGGAGGTAGGGGTTCTCATCTCTATATATATGTATCAATCCTCCTGTAAAAGACACACCAGAAACTACTATTGGGAGTTCTAGTTTGAAAAATCTAAAGGTAGTAAATTAGTATTTTTCTCTTCTCGCTGTCGCTGTAGTCTCTCCATCCGGGTGTCTGCGTGCATCGACGTTCGGGAGAGCAGGTCTCCGAAACCCTCGTCCTTGTGATCCTGCATCGGAGAGAACGTATAAGGTTTTTGGGAAGCGCTCGTCGCGCGACTGCTCTCAACTTTCACGACGGGTCATCTTCTATCAAGTCAAACAGTGCTACGTCTCGACGTATTCGTCGTCAGCTGCTGAAAGGTCCTAATGGCTAGAGGGGGGTTGAATAGCCTAATAAAAATTTCTACAACAACACTTAACAAAAGGTTAGACAATTATGAGGCGAAGCAAGTGTTGCGCTAGCCTACTTAAAATGCAAGCCACCTACCACAATTCTAGTTTAGATAGTGTCGATTCACACAAGAGGTATGACACTACCCTATGTTATGTTAGTGTGCTCTCAAAGGCTAACTAAAGAGCCACACTAACCAAGTAAGCAAGCTCTCACAACTAGTTACACTAGAGAGCTTGTCAACTAGTTTACGATAATGTAAAGAGAGTGATCAAGATAGTTATACCGCCGTGTAGAGGAGTGAACCAATCAATAATAATGATGAATAACAATGAAGACCAATCACCTCGGAATCAAAGGATGAACACAATGATTTTAACCGAGGTTCACTTGCTTGCCGGCAAGCTACTCCTCGTTGTGGCGATTCACTCACTTGGAGGTTCACGCGCTAATTGGCTTCACACGCCAAACCCTCAATAGGGTGCCGCACAACCAACATAAGATGAGGATCACACAAGCCACGAGCAATTCACTAGAGTACCTTTTGGCGCTCCGCCGGAGAAAGGTCAAGAACCCCTCACAATCACCACGATTGGAGCCGGAGACAATCACCACCCTCCGTTCAACGATCCTCACTGCTCCAAGCCGTTTAGGTGGCGGCAACCACCAAGAGTAACAAGTGAAATCCGCAGCGAAACACGAATACCAAGTGCCTCTAGATGCAATTACTCAAGCAATGCACTTGGATCACTCCCAATCTTACTATGATGATAAATCAATGATGGAGATAAGTGGGAGAACTTTGGCTAGGCTCACAAGGTTGCTATGTCAATAAAAATGGCCAAAGATGTGAGCCATAGCCGGCCATGGGGCTTAAATAGAAGCCCCCACGAAATAGAGCCGTTACGCCCCTTCACTGGGCATAACACGGGCTGACCGGACGCTCCGGTCGAACTGACCGGACGCCAGCCCTGAGCGTCCAGTCGCCCGATGGACGCCACGCGACACCAGCTGCAAACGCTGTTCATCAGATGTCAATGGCTACGATGTGACCGGACGCTCCGGCAAAACTGACCGGACGCTGAAGCCCCAGCGTCCGGTCGTTTCCAGTAAGCTCCCCGAGGCGTATTTCTTTGACGGGACGCGTCCGGTCCACCTTGACCGGACACAGACCAGCGTCCGGTGCAATACCCTAGGTACTATACCGACCAACCAATTCGACCGAAAGCAAGCTGCCAGCGTCCGGTGCTTTCCGACCCAGCGTCCAGTCAGTTGACCGACGCCAGCGTCTTCGCGACCAACTCGTTTTCACTTCTAACTTCTTCACCCTTGCTCCAATGTGCCAACCACCAAGTGTATCACCTTGTGCACATGTGTTAGCATATTTTCACAAACATTTTCAAGGGTGTTAGCACTCCACTAGATCCTAAATGCATATGCGATGAGTTAGAGCATCTAGTGGCACTTTGATAACCGTATTCCGATGCGAGTTTCACCCATCTTAATAGTACGGCTATCAAACCTAAATATGATCACACTCTCTAAGTGTCTTGATCACCAAAATAAAATAGCTCCTACAAATTATACCTTTGCCTTGAGCTTTTTATTTTTCTCTTTCTTCTTTTCAAGTTTGAGCCATTGATCATCACCATAGTCATACTATGATCTTCATTACCTTCTCCACTTGAAGTATGCTACCTATCTCATGATCACTTGATAAACTAGGTTAGCACTTAGGGTTTCATCAATTCACCAAAACCAAACTAGAGCTTTCAATCTCCCCCTTTTTGGTAATTGATGACAACCCTTATACAAAGATATGAATTAAAATTCAATTGAATACATGTTGCTTGCCCAAGCATATTTACCATGTGTAAAAGGATATGGACAAGTTTCATGAACCCCAAATGGTAGCAATTGCTCCCCCTACATATGTGCTAAGAGTTTGGATTGAAGCTTGCATATATGCTTAGATAGGAAATATAGGAGTCAATGTCTACCACATGATGCTAAGGTATAAGAGATGGACCTTTGAAGCGTGATACCAATCAGAGTGCATCATTATATTATCCTTAGCACCATGGTTAGCTTAATACCACTTGGAAACATACTTTAGAAAGATACCA
This sequence comes from Miscanthus floridulus, assembly GCF_019320115.1. Lineage (NCBI taxonomy): Eukaryota > Viridiplantae > Streptophyta > Magnoliopsida > Poales > Poaceae > Miscanthus > Miscanthus floridulus. The sequence continues at coordinate 67,524,347 of NC_089584.1, forward strand.
CTTGTAAAGACTTACTTGGAAATGAAAGTTATTTAGTGATTTCATTTCATCATTCAATCTTACAACTAACATTCATCACACAAGCATGGATGTTTAAATTTAATACTTATGCCATGCAAGCAAACATATGAAATGCACATTCAAATGCACCATACAAGTTCATGAGCTTGCTCCCCCTACTTGTGTGCTTAAAATTTTGGTTGATCCCTTTCCTTTTTCATATCTCTCCCCCTATGTCATATGTCAAGATATCTTTATGTTTCTTTCCCTTTTTCACTATCTTTGTTTCTCTCCTCTTTGTTTCTCTCCCCCTTATCTTTGTTTTTCTCCCCCTTTGTCATCAATGACCATAAAGGTTCTAAATATAGATAGTATTACTTGTAGGGTCGAGATTATCAATGTCAATCAATAGGGTAAGGATTATTTTCCCAAATTTGGTCTAGTCTAGATCATTTACCAAAGATATTTAACTCGGTTTGATCTAAGGACAAGCTTCTTCACACCTCTAAATAAGGGTTATCTTGTACCATGTTAAGTTAAACACTTATAGCTCATTTTCTAGATTAAACACTAGGTTTACAAGCCCATAAACATGTCATATGCTATCACTAGATCAAATCAAGTATAGAAGCAATAGTAATATCATATAGACATCAAAATCATTTGATTTTCATGAATGAGCCTAATAAAATAGAACCATTTGAAAGGTCCTAATAAGATTGAAAATATGACTAGATGCACTAAACATGTCCTTAGCAAGGATGTATGCCATGCCAATCAACTTTTACCTTGGATTGCTCGAAGGAGAGGCATGTCATGTAAATGGGGGGTGCATCAACACATATTTGAGAAATCCAATATGTTCAACTCATTCCTTAGCTTCCAAAACCTTTTCTCATCCAATGGCTTGGTGAATATATCAGCAAGTTGATCTTCGGTGTCTACACTCTCAATGCAAATGTCCCCTTTTTGTTGATGATCTCTTATGAAATGGTGGCGGACATCAATGTGCTTTGTTCTTGCATGTTGAACCGGATTGTTGGTTAGCTTGATTGCACTCTCATTGTCACATAGCAATGACACTTTCTTGAACTTGATTCCAAAGTCACTCAAAGTGGCCTTCATCCAAAGTACTTGTGCACAACAACTACCAGCGGATATGTATTCGGCTTCGGCGGTTGATAATGCAACACTATTTTGCTTCTTTGATGACCATAAAATAAGTGATCTTCCCAATAATTGACATGTGCCCGAGGTGCTCTTCCTTTCAACCTTGCATCCCGCATAGTTCGAGTCGGAGTAACCAACTAGCTCAAACTTTGCTCCTTTGAGATACCACAAACCAACATTTGGTGTATGCTTCAAGTACCTCAATATCCTCTTTGTAGCCTTCAAATGACTTTCTCTTGGTGAGGCTTGAAATCTTACGCACATGCATACACTAAACATGACATCTGGCCTTGATGCGGTCACATAGAGTAGGCTTCCAATCATAGATCGATACAACTTTTGATCCACCATGTTTCCACTTGCATCACTATCCAAGTTGCCATTGGTTCCCATTAGTGTGCTAATGACTTTGCTATCAATCATTCCAAACTTTTTGATCATGTCCTTGATGTACTTGCCTTGACTCACAAATGTACCATTCTTCAATTGCTTGATTTGAAGACCAAGGAAGTAACTCAACTCTCCAATCATGGACATCTCAAACTCATTAGCCATCATCTTTCCAAATTCATCACAAAAATCTTGATTTGTTGATCCAAATATGATGTCATCTACATAGATTTGCAATACAAATAGATCTTTTCCAATCTTCTTGATGAAAAGAGTGGTGTCAACCTTGCCCATTGTGAACCCTTTAGAGAGGAGAAAGTCCCTCAATCTCTCATACCATGCTCTAGGTGCTTGCTTCAAGCCATACAATGCCTTCTTCAACTTGTACACATGGTTGGGCTTTTTATTATCTTCAAAACCGGGAGGTTGCTCAACATATACTTCTTCATTGATATAACCATTGAGAAATGCACTCTTAACATCCATTTGATAGAGCTTGATGTTGTGGACACAAGCATAGGCTAGCAAGATTCTAATTGCTTCTAGTCTAGCAACCGGGGCATATGTTTCTCCAAAGTCAAGACCTTTAATTTGTGTATAGCCTTGTGCTACTAATCTTGCTTTGTTCCTTACTACTATCCCATCTTGATCTTGCTTGTTTCTAAAGACCTATTTGGTTCCAATCACATTGTGTCCCTTTGGTCTCTCTACTAATTCCCATACTTGATTTCTTATGAAGTTGTTCAATTCTTCATGCATAGCATTCACCCAATCAACATCCTTCAAAGCTTCATCTATCTTCTTTGGTTCAATGGATGACACAAATGAGTAGTGTTCACAAAATGATGCTAATCTTGATCTTGTTTGTACACCTCTTGAAATATCACCAATGATTGTATCCAAAGGATGATCTCTAGCAACAATGGTTGGTTGGAGGATTGGAAGTTGATTGCTTGCACTTGCTTGATCATTGGGTTGAGATGATGTACTAGCCACTTGATCTTGATCAATGTCATGAGAGTCACTTACACTAGCTTGATTTGTATCATCTTGCACATTTGAGTTGGAGAGCACTTGCACTTGATCATCTTCATCATCAATCACTTGCCTAGGCCTCAATTCACCAATATCCATGTTCTTCATGGCATTTGAAAGTTAAATGCCTCTAACATCTTCTAAGTTCTCATTTTCTTCTTGTGAACCCTTGGTTTCATCAAATTCAACATCATGAACCTCCTCGAGAGTACCACTATCCAAATTCCATACTCTATACGCTTTGCTTGTAGTGGAGTAACCAAGTAGGAATCCTTCATCACATTTCTTGTCAAACTTGCCTAATCTTGTGCCTTTCTTTAAGATATAGCATTTGCAACCAAAAACCCAAAAATATGCAATGTTGGGCTTTCTACCATTCAAGAGCTCATATGGTGTCTTCTCTTTCAATCGGTGACAATAGAGGCGGTTGCTACAATAGCAAGCCGTGTTGATAGCTTCGGCTCAAAAAGATTGACTCACATTGTACTCACTAAGCATAGACCTTACCATATCAATGAGTGCTTTCTCTCAACAAGGCCATTTGATTGAGGTGTGTACTTGGCCGAGAATTGATGTCTAATTCCAAATTCATCACATAACTCATCAATTCTAGTGTTCTTGAACTCACTACCATTGTCACTTCTAACTCTTGATGGTTGTTTCAAACTCATTGTGAATGCCTTTGACAAATGATTTGAATGTTGCAAATACATCACTTTTGTCCACAAGAAAGAATACCCATGTGTATCTAGTGTAGTCATCTACTATCACAAATCCATATTTATTTCCACCGATACTAGTGTATTGTGTTGGCCCAAACAAATCCATGTGCAATAACTCAAATGCTTTACTAGTGCTCATCATGCTTTTCTTAGGATGGGTGTTTCCAACTTGTTTGCCGGCTTGACAAGAGCTACAAAGCTTATCCTTTTCAAACACAATATCTTTCAAGCCTTTAACTAAGTCATGCTTAATCAATCTATTCAATTATTTCATTCCAACATGACCAAGCCTTCTATACCATAACCAACCCATGCTAGGCTTAGTGAACAAGCATGTTGACAATCTAGCTTCACTAGCATTGAAATCAACCAAGTATAGATTTTCATATCTAAAGCCTTTGAAGATCAAGTTAGAGCCATCTACACTTATGATCTCTATATCATCTACTCCAAATATGCATTTGAATCCAAGATCACATAATTGTGCCACGAATAGCAAATTGAAGTTCAAGCTTTCTACTAGCAACACATTGGATATGCTCAAGTCATTGGATATTACAATCTTACCAAGCCCTTTGACCTTGCCTTTGCCATTGTCAACAAATGTGATACTATCATAACCATCATTGCCATTGGTGTTGATTGAGTTGAACATTCTTGCATCACCGGTCATGTGCTGAGTGCACCCACTATCAAGAACCCAATGCCTTCCTCCGACTTTGTAATTGACCTACAAAAGAAGATCAATTCTTTTTAGGTACCCAAACTTGCTTGGGTCCTTGAAGGTTAGTAACCAAGCTCTTTGGCACCCAAATGGCTTTCTTCTTTGAGCCCATCCATGGTTTGCCAATGAACTTAGCCTTCACACCATTTGTACCCTTAACAAGCATATAGGAAGAATTAAGCTTGATGGAGGATACATTAGCATTTTTGCTTTTGTTGGTGCATTCATGCTCTTTATGACCAACTTGTTTGCAACTAGTGCAAAACCGACATTGTTCTTCACAAAACTTGTCTTGTGAGGAGCAAAGGCCGCCTTGCCTTTCTTGGGGGTATAGCCCAATCCCTCTTTGTAGAGAGAAGCTCTTTGGCTACCCAAGGCCATAAGCAAGCGGTCCTCACCACCATAAGCCTTAGCTAAGGTGTAAGTGAGCTTAGCGACCTCCTTATTGAGGTTCTTATTCTCAATCACTAGTGAGGCATCACAAGTGAGACCATCACTACTAGATGAGGTAGAAGTGGAAGTGCTATAAAAAGGGTTAGTAGGAGCAACAATGATAGGCATAGATAGTGATTCATCTATTATATCACAAGTTAAACCTACATTGCAAGTTTCAACATGCTTCCTTTTATTTTGCTCATCAAGCAAAGTGGAATGAGCCTTTTCAAGCTTTTTGTGAGCTTTGCCAAGCTTCTCATTGGCTTCCTCTAGCCTCTCATGAGATGCATTGAGCTCATCAAAGGCTTGCTTAAGGGCTTTTAGTTCCTTACGCAAGCTTTTGCATTCCCTTCTCTTGATATTAAAGTGTTCTTTAGCATCTTCTAGCATGTCAATTAATTTATCTTTAGTAGGTTCATCATCATCACTATCACTATCATTTTTATTTTCATGTTCATTATCATCAACATGTTCTTCATCACTTTCATCATCATAAGATTGTACCTTAGTGGCCTTAGCCATGAAGCATGATGAAGATTCGAAGAGAGAAGACTTTTCATTGATGGCAATGCTTGCAAGAACCTTCTTCTTGGTGGTCTTGTGATCATCACTATCATCATCATCATCACTTGAGGAGTCATCACTATCCCAAGTGACTACATATGAACCACCCTTCTTCTTCTTGAAGGCCATCTTGTCCTTCTTCTCTTTCTTTTCCTTCTTGTCCTTCTTCTTGTTGTCATCATTATTGTCACTATTGTATGGGCATTGAGCAACAAGATGATCTTTGCTTCCACACTTGAAGCACCTTCTTGACTCTTCTTTGTTCTTGGATGAAGACTTCTTTCTTCTAGCATGGTAGCCCTTCTTCACCATGAACTTGCCAAATCTTTTGACAAATAGAGCCATCTTCTCATCATCATCATCATCCCAAGATTCATCTTCTTCACTTGAAGTTTCTTGCTTTGCTTTGCCCTTGGATGATGTGGCTTTGAATGCCACGCTTTTCTTCTTCTTATCCTTCTTCTCCTTCTTTTCTTCCTTATCATCATCTCTATAAGTATCATCGGTCATTATATCTCTCAACACTTGGTTTGGTGTCATGGTGTCCAAACCACTCCTCACTAGAATAGTGATCAATGTACCAAATCTTGAGGGTAAGTATCTCAAGAACTTGTGGGAGAAGTCCTTATCCTTCACCTCTTCTCCAAGTGCTTTGAGATCATTGATAAGCACTTGAAGCCTATGAAACATCTCCGGCATACTCTCATCCTCCTTCATCTTGAAGCTTGCAAACTTTTCTTTGAGGATATATGCCTTTGCACCCTTCACGGCTTGAGTGCCCTCAAATGATTCTTCCAACTTCTTCCAAGCTTCATGTGCCATCTCAATATTCTTGATTTGCTCAAATGTTCTTTCATCAATTGCATCATGAATGGCACTTAGAGCAATGTCATTGTTTTGGAGAAGCACTTCTTCGGCGGCGGTGAGATTCTCCGGATCACCAATCTCAATTTTGGTTTCTACCACCTTCCACACCTTTCTATTGATTGACTTGATATGTGTGGTCATCTTTGACTTCCAATAAAGATAATTTATGCCATCAAATTAGGGTGGCTTCTTGGTGTTGTTGATTTGAGCAATTTTAACACTAAAGGTTGTTAAGCCTCAAATAACGGTGACCTCGGCTCTGATACCACTTGAAAGGTCCTAATGGCTAGAGGGGGGTGAATAGCCTAATAAAAATTTCTACAACAACACTTAACAAAAGGTTAGACAATTATGAGGCGAAGCAAGTGTTGCGCTAGCCTACTCAAAATGCAAGCCACCTACCACAATTCTAGTTTAGATAGTGTCGATTCACACAAGAGGTATGACACTACTCTATGTTAGTGTGCTCTCAAAGGCTAACTAAAGAGCCACACCAACCAACCAACCAAGCTCTCACAACTAGTTACACTAAAGAGCTTGTCAACTAGTTTATGATAATGTAAAGAGAGTGATCAAGATAGTTATACCGCCGTGTAGAGGAGTGAACCAATCAATCACAAGGATGAATAACAATGAAGACCAATCACCTCGGAATCAAAGGATGAACACAATGATTTTTACCAAGGTTCATTTGCTTGCCAGCAAGCTACTCCTCGTTGTGGCGATTCACTCACTTGGAGGTTCACGCGCTAATTGGCTTCACACGCCAAACCCTCAATAGGGTGCCGTACAACCAACACAAGATGAGGATCACACAAGCCATGAGCAATTCACTAGAGTACCTTTTGGTGCTCCGCCGGGGAAAGGTCAAGAACCCCTCACAATCACCACGATCAGAGCCGGAGACAATCACCACCCTCCGCTCAACGATCCTCGCTGCTCCAAGCTGTCTAGGTGGCGGCAACCACCAAGAGTAACAAGCGAAATCCGTAGTGAAACACGAACACCAAGTGCCTCTAGATGCAATCACTCAAGCAATGCACTTGAATCACTCCCAATCTCACTATGATGATGAATCAATGATGGAGATGAGTGGGAGGACTTTGGCTAGGCTCACAAGGTTGCTATGTCAATGAAAATGGCCAAAGATGTGAGCCATAGCCGGCCATGGGGCTTAAATAGAAGCCCCCACAAAATAGAGCCGTTATGCCCCTTCACTGGGCATAACATGGGCCGACTGGACGCTCCGGTCGAACTGATCGGACGCCAGCCCTCAGCGTCCGGTCGCTCGATGGACGCCACGTGTCACCAGCTTCAAACGTTGTTCGTCATATGTCAACGACTACAAGGTGACCGGACAATCTGGCAAAACTGACCGGACGCTGAAGCCCCAGCGTCCGGTCGTTTCCAGTAAGCTCCCCAAGGCGTATTTCTTCGACCGGACGCGCTCGGTCCACCTTGACCGGACACAAACCAGCATCCGGTGCAATACCCTAGGTACTATGCCGACCGACCAGTTCGACCGGACGCAAGCTGTCATCGTCCGGTGCTTTCTGACCCAGCATCCGGTCAGTTGACCAACGCCAGCGTCTTCGCGACCAACTCGTTTTCACTTCTAACTTCTTCACCCTTGCTCCAATGTGCCAACCACCAAGTGTATCACCTTGTGCACATGTGTTAGCATATTTTCACAAATATTTTTAAGGGTGTTAGCACTCCACTAGATCCTAAATGCATATGCGATGAGTTAGAGCATCTAGTGGCACTTTGATAACCGTATTCCAATGCGAGTTTCACCCCTCTTAATAGTACGGCTATCAAACCTAAATGTGATCACACTCTCTAAGTGTCTTGATCACCAAAACAAAATAGCTCCTACAAATTATACCTTTGCCTTGAGCTTTTTGTTTTTCTCTTTCTTCTTTTCAAGTTTGAGCCCTTGATCATCACCATGCCATCACCATAGTCATGCTATGATCTTCAGTACCTTCTCCACTTGAAGTATGCTACCTATCTCATGATCACTTGATAAACTAGGTTAGCACTTAGGGTTTCATCAATTCACCAAAACCAAACTAGAGCTTTCAGCTGGTCTAAGCTCTTTCTTCACCACTCATCGACAACTTAGTACCACCAGCAGCAGTGTCTCCCTTTGCATCATCTTCACCAGCAATATAATTTTCTTCTGCAAATAAAAGGTACACACCACGTGACCAATCTATTATTGTCATTCGTCTATTGTGTTGATCATGATGATCTTAGCTATATTGCTATTTAATGCTGCCTGATTTAACTAGTTTGTTAGAGATCTACATACTAGTTTATGAGATTGTCATGATTTGTATTCTGCTATTAATTTGAAAATTAATCAGGAAATTGCCTAATTATTCAACAATCCAAAAACCTTATTGTAGGCCTTTTCCTGAATTATCTATGGCTAGTCTCACTGACGCGCTAAGGCCAAAAAGTTTTTTGGTGCGTACTTTAAGAGATGGCAAGTAAAGGCCACTAATTGGTTGACAACCATGAAAGTGTTCTGGGTGAGCGCTGGTATGCTCGAGGGAAATATCTCTAAAGAAGATCTAAGAAGATTCTAGGATGCCAATGAGATCTTTGTGGGAGTTGTGCAGAATGTACTTTCTGATCATCTATTTGATTCAACTTTGCACATAAAAGATGTAAAGACATTGTGGGATCATCTGAATGTTACTTACGGTGCATCAGATGTTAGCAGTGAGCTATACATCATGGAGAGCTTTCATGACTACAAGATGGTTGCTAATCGATCTGTAGTCGAGCAAGCTCATGAGGTTCAGCATCTGGCTAAGGAACTTGAACTCCTTAAGTGTGTCATACCCGATGAATTTGTAGTTGGGTGCATTATTGCTAAGTTGCCTCCTTAATGGAGGGGCTTCTCTACAAGCCTTAAACATAAGAGACAGAAAATATCAGTTGAAAACCTGATAGCATCTCTTGATGTTGAGGAGAAGGCTTAGGCTAAGGACAACATTAAGAAGGAGAACAAGGGGCATCCTAGTGCTAATTTTGTCTAGAGAAACCCACATGGTAGGAATAAAGGAAAGAATAAACCTTTCAATGCCAAGTCTACTACTACCTTCAAAAAGAAGAAGAAAGATAAAGCAAAGGTTCCTTGCTTCACATGTGGAGAGCTTGGCCACTTTTCCAAAGAGTGTTCAGAGCGAGCGTACCACAAAGGGAAAAATAAGAATGTTAATCTCATGACTACTAGCAATGCTGATGACGGGTATGGTAATCTTCCTACTGTACTATCAGTGTTTCAATCTCCAAGTTGGTGGGTTGATAAATGTGCTAATATTCATGTGTGTGCTGACATCTCTATGTTTTCTTCTTATCAGGGGCTCCAAGGTGTCTTCGTACTAATGGGGAATGGGTCGCATGCTTTTGTTCATGGTGTTGGCACGGTGGATCTGAAGTTTACTTCGAGAAAGATCGTGCAGCTGAGGAACATGCAGCATGTCCCTACTATATGGAAGAACCTAGTTAGTGTCTCCCTTCTTTTGAGAGATGGGTTTAAGGTAGTGTTAGAGTCTAATAAAGTAGTAATGTCTAAGCATGGATAATTTATTGGTAAATGTTATAATTGTGGAGGCTTGTTCCGCCTATCTTTGGTAGATTTTTTTATAAGTTAGTGAATCACTAATGATATTTTAAGTGTTTGGCATTCTCGTTTATGCCATGTCATTTTTGGGTTGATGTCACGTTTGTCTAGCATGAGTTTAATTCTAGATTTCACTATGTGTCAAAGGTTCTAAGTGCCATAGTTGTGTGCAATCAAAGCAACCTCGAAAGCCTCACAAGGTAGCAGAGGAGAGAAACTTGGCACCTCTAGAACTCATACATTCTCATCTATGTGAGATGAATAGTGTGTTGACAAAAGGTGAAAAGAGATATTTCATGACTTTAATTGATGATGCAACTAGATTTTGCTATGCTTACTTGCTGAAAACTAAAGATGAAATGCTAGACTACTTTAAACTCTATAAGGCTAAATGTGGCAGAACCGCCTAATCTAATGCCTTCTAGGAGTTCTCGTCTTCCATTAGACACTAAGCACCCAAGGGAGAACACCAAATTACACAGTTCCGTCAGGCACACCCCAGGGAAGAACCCGAAAATCCACATTTTCCATCAGGATCACAAATGAGAGAATAAAGCTTACATCATTCTTAACCATTTCTTACATCACTTTTAATACAACATCAGAGTATAATATTTATTATTATAACAGCGGAACGTAATCATATTATCAGAGTTATAAATAATTTAATTAAACAGCGGAATATAAACATGTAATCAGAATTTCAGCGAAAATAAATATCTAATCATGACATAATGAAGTATTAATATATAAACTACGACAACAGATTATGAAACTTTCATTTATAAAAGCATTTGGTGAAAGTTATAAATAACAACTATGATTGCAGCATAAAGGAATCCTCGCTGAGCCCACTAGGAGGTATCCACACACAAGGGTCAGCTCTAGCTTCCACCTGTCACCTACAACATGAGGAATAAAACCCTGAGTACTCAATTGTACTCAGCAAGACTTACCCAACAGGAGGAAAGAAAAGACTCTAAGGACATGCAAGGCTATCTAGCTTATGGGTTTATTGCATATGCATGAGCATTACTAAAAGTGCATCCTTATATTCAATTTTTATTAATAGCCGCATTTGTTCATTAACTAACCATTCTATGTAAGCACCTGTGCTACTTTCAAGCAGGTGGTAAGCAATCAGATTTTCTTTTTCCATCTTTCATCTTTCAGCTCTTACTACGATGCTAAACTATAGACAAGCCGTACCGGATTTATGGCGATTCGTGAATCAATGCCCCCAGCTGGGTACCCTGAAAACACACGCCCCACTTGTATCCTAGGCATAAGCAGGACTAACCCATCACCCTCCTATCCTGGGTGTCTAGGTCCCCATCCAAACTGGGACTCCAAGCCACCGCCCCTGAGTCCCAGACTCAGTGTGGTGCAAGGACCTCCTCCACCAAAAAGAAACCCTGATAGTCGGTCTAGAAAGAGCCAGATCCACGACAAGAGAGCAACAAGTCTTACAAGCGCCCATACACAAGTATGTGCTCGAGATAATAAATCTGTGACTTGCCTCGAGACTTATGCAATGATCAGTCCTTAACCGATACAGACAGGGAAAGCAGTGTAACTAAGCTATGCCCCGCGTCCACGGCGACACAACCTCTTACACCCACCAATACCCAAACCATATCCCTGCCCAATCACCATTTTTCCTTCCACCATTTTTATATATTCCAAGTGATAATAATTCAATAATATAATTCCTATCTCTCGCGAGTGACAGCCATCACTCGACTTCTACCGGAGTCCTGTAGCATAGCAATCTACACGATCCTGTCATACTAGTAAGACTCATAGGATAAAGATATATATATGCAAGTGGGTTTCATTCAACTCCTTAAAACTTAATGCACAAACATAATTTAAACTATAGAAAAATAGGAGTTATGCACCGGGGCTTGCCTGGGTAAGATATATATTAAAAAGTTAGTATCTGCATCTTCAGATCATCCACCATCAACTGAATAGAAAGCCCATTGCATCATCTTCGAATTCCCAATTATCCTTCAATCAATCCATTGATCCATCATCATACCTATATGATATGCAATACGATGCAATGCAAAGACGTAATTAATCAACTTGCAACCGTGACTTGTAAAATACGATTTATGCCTCTCAAGTTAATGAGCTAGTTCTAACGACAACCGTACTTAGGCAACATATCCATATTGTCGAATAAGACACTATTTTCCAACAATTATTTTAGTTACATAAACCCAAGTTGTTTCTTTATTTTATTCTATCGATTTAATCATTATTCGAAATAGGACATCATTATCCATCTACCAAACTAATTATTCTGAAGCTACAAAAATTGCAGTGAGCAACTAATATTGCTAGAAGCCTACTGTAAAATTTTAGATTCAACACTATTACCTATTTCTCACGGAAATTCCTACAAATTCACATTTTAACAATATTAAGCATGTTAAAATAATTAGAGCAAATCCTAAAAATATACAGAACCTATGCGAACGAAATACCCTATCAGATAGATCATGATTTTAGGAACAATATCCCCACCCGGTCACCATTTTTCCTTTCCACCATTTATATTTATTCCAAGTGATAATAATTCAATAATATATTTCCTATCTCTCGCGAGTGACAACCATCACTCGACTTCTATCGGAGTCCTGTAGCATAGCAGTTTACACGATCCTGTCATACTAGTAAGACTCATAGGGTAAAGATATATATATGCAAGTGGGTTTCATTCAACTCCTTAAAACTTAATGCACAAACATATTTTAAACTGTAGAAAAGTAGGGGTTATGCACCGGGGCTTGCCTGGGTAAGATATATATTAAAAAGTTAGTATCTATATCTTCAGATCATCCACCATCAACTGAATAGAAAGCCCATTGCATCATCTTCGAATTTCCAATCATCCTTCAATTGATCCGTTGATCCATCATCATACCTATATGATATGCAATGCGATACAATGCAAAGATGTAATTAATCAACTACAACTGTGACTTGTAAAATACGATTTACGCCTCTCAATTTAACGAGCTAGTTCTAACGACGACCATACTTAGGCTACATATCCATATTGTCGAATAAGACGCTATTTCCCAACAATTATTTTAGTTACATAAACCCAAGTTGTTTCTTTATTTTATTCTATCGATTTAATCATTATTTGAAATAGGGCATTATTATCCATCTAGCAAACTAATTATTCTGAAGCTATAAAAATTACAGTGAGCAGCTAATATTGCTAGGAGCCTACTGTAAAAATTTTAGATTCAACACTATTACCAATTTCTCATGGAAATTCCTACAAGTTCACCTTTTAACAATATTAAGCATGTTAAAATAATTAGAGCAAATCCCAAAAATATACATAACCTAAGTGAACAAAATACCCAATCAAATAGATCATAATTTTAGGAACTCAAGAAAACTAGTTTGGCATTTTTAAGTTTTTTCTATGATTTACTGTGAATTTTACAAGTTTATTTTTAGAACTAAATTAACAAATGCTTTAGAACGAAAGAGAGCCAGCGGCCATCAAAATTGGCCCAGCGAACGCGTGGCCACAGCGTGTCCCATGACCGGTGCTCCAGACCGGCACGTAGGCGCGCGCGGCCCAGCGGCACAGGACCGGCCCACAGAGCACGTGGCCCATTCACGGCGCGAATGGCCTAGGCAGGCCATGGAGCAGGCCACGACCACGGAGGCGTAGGGCGAGCAGCCCACAAGCCGGCCAACGCGGCGTGGCCCAGGCACAGCGCACATTTTTGCAATAAAGGCCCCTGCATTTCTACCTATTAATATGCTTCCGTTTCTACTATTCTTGTGAGTCAATATTATCGCACCTAGGCCCTTACTTTTATCACTATTTACACTTAAGTCCACCAGCTACCTTGATACGGAGCAGCGCAGGGCAGAGGAATCGACCGACGGCCGACGAAAGCGATGTGTAGGGCAACGAGGGCGACCACGGCGCACCGGTGGGTGGTTGCGGCATGGCGGCTGGTGAGGGCAGCCCTTCGACACTGGTGGACCAGGCGCTGAAGGCAGAGCCCCACGGTGGCATCGATGGCGTGCGGCAACGTGGCTCGGCAGCGTCAGCGGCTCCAAGCGCGGACGGTGTCAGGATGGAGGCGCAGGAGCAGGCATGGCCGAAGAGGACGGCGCGACCAAGAACCGACCCCCCACGAGGTTCTCCGCGTGGTGGTGTGGCGAGGTAGAGCTGCACACGGCCACTCGAGCCCAGGCGCGCTCGTGGGGAGACAGGGCAACTGAACAGCGGCGAAGGAGCGGGGAAGGGGGCGGCATTGCGGCATGGAGAAGGCAGTGGTGATGCGGTACATGATAGCATGGGGGAGAAGCGCGGCCACGACCTAGCATGCCTGGCCACGGCAAGGACTGAGGCAAAGGGGCGCCTGAGAGGGGCGGTGTCTGGCCGGGGCAGGTCGGGGAGCTTGCTTGTGCGATGGCCGGTGATGGAAGCGCGGCCACGGCGGGCGCTGCGGCTCGGTCCAGCGTAGGACCGCGGTGGTGCTCCAAGCCTGGGCGGTTGTGGCTGGCTCTAAGACAACACTATGGAGCAGCAGGGCAGCGCTGCAGCACGTGTGCGACCAAGGAGTAGCAGGCCCAGCGTGGCAGGGCAGCTCCCTGGCTCCGATGGATGCTCGCACGTGCGGTAGCGGTGATGACTGAAGGCGTAGCAACGGCGGGGCACTGCAGGCCGACGTAGCTACGGCTTGGTAGGGCGACGGTGCCGTAGGCGCGAATGGAGGCGAGCAGGGAAGGGAGAGCATGAACTAGGACTGCGGTTGAGCGCATAGCAAGCAGAGGAAGGAAATGAGCAAGCAGCGGCGATAGCAGCTCGGCTCGAAGAAGCAATCGGAGACATAGCAGAGAAGAATGGGGAGGATTCGGCCTTCACTCGAATGAGAACATAGGGCAGCATAGAGATAAAGCATGTAGACAGGGACAAGACGAGGCAGGCAAGCAGAGGGAGGTGAGGGAAACAAAGAGCGACTGGCGGATAGGAGCTGGGGCTGGCCGCAGAATAGAAAAGGAAGGGGACAACAGCACGAGGGTCGGCCAACTTCCACTATGCAGGGACCGCGTGGTGTGCTCCAGCAACATTGCAGAGCCACGTGACGATGTGAGCAGCAGGACAAACAAGGTAGTACACGGCAGCAGCAGTCCGGCCAACTTTCATCCATCAGCACGTGCGTCGTACCGACGAGTGAGGTGGGGCGAGTGGTCAGCAGCACTATCGTTATTATTCAGTTCTCAAATATTCATTTACCAAGACGACTATTTATATTTTCCAACATGGCTAAAGCACTAAAGTTTGTTACTCGATATTTTAAATGCAACCAAAATCATGCTCCGAATTTTACTTACTATATACCAGTCATATCGTATTCTTGTTTATAAACATTGTTTTTCATGCTTAATCCAATAGAACAAATCATTCACTGTCTATTGGTTAGAATTATCGTTTGACATTCCTAAATATTTTTACCTACCGAGTAATTTAACTTGGGCGTTACTGGCGTCCACAAAACTAAGTCACACCAGATTCACTTATCGACTCAAGTACATTTTAAATCAAAAATCCGAGAAACCCGTTTTTGGAAATTTTACTTAGGCCTAAATCGTGGTGCTAAGCAGCTCATAACACCAGGGGTGCTACACTAAAGTTGAGAATCAACTAGAGAGAAAGATTAAGCGTCTAAGGTCGAATCATGGTGGTGAATATTTTCTTAGATTATTTAATGAATTCTATGAGGAACATGGTATTATTTATGAGCGGATGTCTCTCTATTCGCCCGAATCAAACGGGGTTGCCGAGAGGAAGAACGACACGCTAACTGACTTGGTGAATGCCATGTTAGACACTACAGGTTTATCTAAGGCATGGTGGGGGGAGGCTTTATTTACTATAAGTCATGTCCTGAATAGAATTCCAAACAGAAATAAAGAGACAACCCCATATGAGAATTGGGTTGGGAGGAAACCATCACTTTCATACTTGCGCACGTGGGGATGCTTGATGAAGGTCAACATACCAATTTCTAAGAAGTGCAAGCTTGGACCAAAGATTGTAGACTGTGTCTTTCTAGGATATGCTCATCAGAGCATTGCCTATAGGTTTTTAGTAGTAAAATCTAAAGTTCCTTATATGCATGTTGATATAATTATGGAATCTCATGATGCTACATTTTTTAGAACATATTTCCTATGAAAGATATGCATAGCAATGCTAGATTTTCTTCTGAGATGGCTCCTAATTTTACTACACCTATTGAGTCTCCTGTTGAGTCATTTGAGCAACCACTTGAAGAAGTCCTTGAGAAGGATGACAATGAAGTTCCTACGAGGAACAAGAGACAAAGGATTGCAAAACCTTTTGGTGATGATTTCATTGTGTACCTTGTGGACGATACTTCCACCTCTATTGTAGAGGCGTATGCATCTCCGGACGTAGATGATTGGAAAGAAACTATTCGTAGTAAGATGGACTTGATACTTTCTAATGGGACTTGGAAATTATCTGAGCTTCTGAGCTGTCGTTTGGTTGTAAACTTATGGGTTGTAAGTGGGTGTTCAAGAAGAAGCTTAGACCTGATGGTGCTATTGACAAGTACAAGGCTCAGCTTGTGGCCAAGGGTTATACCCAGAAGCAAGGCGAGGATTTCTTTGATACTTATTCACCTGTTGCTAGAATGACCACTATTCGAGTGCTACTTTCCCTGGCTGCCTCATATGATTTTCTCATTCATCAAATGGATGTGAAGACAACTTTCCTTAATGGAGAGTTGGATGAGGAAATCTATATGGATCAGCCTGATGAGTTTGTAGTAAAAGGTGAAGAGCGTAAGGTGTGCAAGTTACTAAAATCATTGTATGGTTTGAAACAAGCACCTAAATAATGGTATGAGAAGTTTTACACAACTTTAATGAGTGCGGGCTTTACCATAAATGAGGCTAATAGGTGTGTGTACTATCGACATGGTGGGAGCAATTCTGTTATATTATGCTTATATGTCGATGATATTCTAATCTTTGGCATGAACATTAATGCAATTAATGAGGTCAAGTCTTTTCTGTCTAAGAGCTTTGACATGAAAGATCTAGGAGAAGCTACTGTGATTCTAAACATTAAGTTGATTAAGAATGAGAGTGCGATTACTTTGTTGCAATCTCACTATGTTGAGAAGGTCTTGAGCCGGTTTGGCTTTATGGATAGCAAGCCTTCTCCAACACCTTATGATCCTAGCATGACTTTGAGAAAAGAACAAAAAGATAGGTAGAGACCATTTGAGATACTCTCAGATTATTGGTTCACTCATGTATTTAGCTAGCGCAACAAGACCAGATATCTCTTTTGCTGTGAGCAAGTTGAGTAGGTACACGTCCAACCCGGGTGATGATCATTGGTGTGAACTTGAAAGGGTCTTGCGTTATCTTAAAGGTACAATGAGTTTTCGGATTCACTATTCTAGGCACCCAGTTGTGCTTGAGGGATATAGTGATTCGAACTAGAAATCTGATATTGACCAAATCTACGCCACTAGTGGGTATGTGTTTACTTTTGGAGGTGGCGCAGTGTCGTGGAGGTCTTGTAAACAGACTATTTTAACAAAATCAACCATGGAAGCAGAACTTACTGCTTTAGATACAGCTTCTGCAGAGGCAGAATGGCTGCGTGAGCTCTTATTGAACTTGTCGTTGGTTGAAAAACCAATACCGGCTATCCTTATGAACTGTGATAATCAAACTATGATTACTAAAGTGAACAGTGCTAAGGATAATGCGAAGTCCATAAGACACGTTAAAAGACGTTTGAAGACTGTCAGGAAGTTGAGAAACTCCGAAGTAATAGCTGTGGTCTATGTGTAAACAGACAAAAATCTGGCAGATCCCTTTACAAAAGGGCTATCACGGAATGTGATAGAAATTGCATCAAGGAAAATGGGTATGAGACCCATGTGAGTTTACAATAGTAGTAACCCAACCTTTTTGATCGGAGATCCCATGACTAAGGATTTGGGAAGAACAAGCTATTAGTAAACTAAGGAGAGTAAACTATAACCCTCTCTATGTGAAGATGCAATACTCTCAAAGCAATGATGCACTGTATGGTAGGTTGGCGAATGTCTTAATGTGTTCTATTGGATTTAACAAGCGAAGATGTTGTCCTACAGAGCATTCTTTAAAGAACATACCTATATGAGCCCGACTATATAACGTCGCAGTCTATGAGACTTGGGTGATCTCTAGTAAGCTCATGAAGAGACTAGGGAGCGTATATGCTCCACCCACAGGGAAGGCTACTGGCAGCCAGGTACTAGTTTGACTTTGAGTAAAACTCGTTCGCACAAAACTTACAATTCAAGGCATTGGCCATTGTTCAAGTTGTGGATGGGTATAACTTAAAGCTCTAGGCGAATGTTCAACTTAACAGTCTCTGCTGAAACACTGGTATATAAACAATAGTGGGAGAAGGAAAATATCTATACTGAGCAGTTGAGATCTGGTGGGGGATTGTTAGAATTTATACGAATAATTCCCCTAAATTCATATGAAGAAATTCTAATAAATCTCAAAGGCCCAATACTTGTGTTCCCTAATGGGCTTTAATGTTTAAGCACATGAGTAGAGGTGGGAGGTACCACATTAATTAGTAACATATTACTAGTTGATGTGGAAGTAGGGGGTTCTCATCCCTATATATATGTACCAATCCTCCTGGGAAAAGACACACAAAAAACTATTAATGGGAGTTCTAGTTTGGAAAATCCAAAGGTAGTAAATTAGTATTTTTCTCTTCTCGTTGCTGCGTTGTCGCCGTAGTCTCTCCATCCCGGTGTCTGCGTGTACCGACGTTCGGGAGAACAGATCTCTGGAACCCTCATCCTTGTGATCCTGCACCGGGAGAGAACGTATAAGGTTTTTGGGAAGCGCTCGTCGCGCGACTGCTCCCGACTTCCTCGACGGGTCGTCTTCCATTCCATCCAAGTCAGGCGGTGCTATGTCCCGACGTATTCGTCGTCAGCTGCTCCGAACTCTTCCTTCACCACTCATCGACGACTTAGTACCACCACCACCAGCGTCTCCCTCTGCATCATCTTCACCAACGACACCATTTTTTCTGCATAGAAAAGGTACACACCATGTGATCAATCTATTATTGTCGTTTGTCTACTGCATTGATCATGATGATCTTAGCTATGTTGCTAGATATATTGCTATTAATGTTGCCTGATTTAACTGATATGTTAGAGATCTGCATGTTAGTTTATGAGATTGTCATGATTTGTATTCTACTATTAATCTGAAAATTAATCAGAAAATTGCCTAGGCTGATGCTCCGGCTTACCAACTTACTCCTCCTAGAGCCTTTTCTTTTTTCTTTTTAAAAGTTAAATATTGCCTTTTTGTTTGCCACGTGGCAAGTAGATCACAGGACCAATGCCGTCCTTCTAGAAACTCTTGCCGATTCAAAGGGGCAGCAGGGTTCACCCTCGCCCAGGCAGACACGTACTGTACGGTTGAAAAACACAAGGCGACTGGTGATAACAAGGAAAGGCGCGGCAAGATAAAAAAAACGTAGAGATTCAGTAGAATTAATTACTCTACTTCTGAATTTAGGGTCCGTTTAGATTCTAAAAAATTTTACGCAGCACTTGTCACATCAAATTTTGCGGCACATACATGGAGTACTAAATGTAGACGAAAAAAAAACTAATTACACAGTTGGGTGAGAAATCGCGAGACGAAACTTTCGAACCTAATTAGTCCATAATTAGATACTAATTACCAAATACAAACGAAAGTGCTACAGTAACTTAAACCCAAAAAAAAATTTGATCTAAACGCGCCCTTAGTTGGACTACGCGTAGAGTTGGGAGCTTGGAGCTAAAGTAAAACAGCCCCGAGAAAAAAGCATCCGCGAAAACCTTCGCGGTGAAGGCGTAGACTGAGACAGGGGGTGCCCCCGCGTGCCGCGACATCCACGTCTCGTCGCCAGGGGGCGACGCGGTTTGGCGACCTTCCCCGAAGCTTCCTCCGGCGCTCCCGGCCCCCGTCCTGCTTGCCAACTGACGCCGAACGCACACGATGACACGGCGCGCTCGAGTCAGCAGTCACACCACCACCGCCACGGGTACGAGACGAGACGCACCACCCACCCACCCACCGAAGCGGCGATAAAACCGCCCTCGGCACACGCGGCGGCACCTCCACACTTGCACTTGGTTGGAGCTTCTCCTTTTTCCATTGCTCTGCTTCGCGTCTCCCTCCCTTCTTGACTCCGCCTAACACAGCAGCGCAGGAACACAGAGAGCGATCGAGGCCATGGAGGGCTACGACCGCGAGTTCTGGCAGTTCAGCGACACGCTGCGCCTGCAGACGGCCGCCTTCTCGGGCTTCTCCCTCGGCGACTCCATCTGGTCCCCCGCCACCGCCGACCGGCGCAACAACAACAACGACCTATTCGCCGCCTCCGCGTCGCCCGCCGCCGCCGCCGCCAAGAACAACGGCGTCGTCGGCCTCAAACTCAACGATGGCGGACCGGGCCTCATCGGCTCCGGGAAGCTCGCCTTCGGCGGCGGCAAGGCCGACCGCTACAACAACCTCCCCACCACCGAGAAGGCCGCGTCCGTGTACAACAACAACAACGGCGGCGGCTACGCCAAGAACAACAACAACAACGCACTGGCGTTCAGCAAGATGGGGAGCTACGGCTACACCAGCAACGGCAACAACAGCAGTGGGGAGGTGAAGAGCTACTTCAACAAGTCCGCCGGGAGGGCGGCGAGCAACAACAGCCACGGGCACGCCGGCGGCAAGAAGGGCGGGGAGTACGGCAAGAAGAAGCACGCCAAGAACGAGGGCAACAACGGCGGTGGCGCGGCGGCCACGGACAAGCGGTTCAAGACGCTGCCGGCGTCGGAGGCGCTGCCGCGGGGCCAGGCCATCGGTGGGTACATCTTCGTCTGCAACAACGACACCATGGACGAGAACCTCAGGAGGGAGCTCTTCGGTGAGTCACTGATCGACTGACTGACCGCACGCATCAGAATTGCATCTTTCTATCTCTATTTCAGTGAAAAAAATAGGAAAACTGAAAAGGAGCAATATTTGTTCATATCTTTGAACTTGTTGATTGATGTTGATGATGATAAACACCAGCAGCATGCTGATTAGTGGTGTTGTGTGTTGATGGATGGATGCAGGGCTGCCGTCGAGGTACAGGGACTCGGTGCGGGCCATCCGCCCAGGGCTGCCTCTTTTCCTCTACAACTACTCCACCCACCAGCTCCACGGCATCTTCGAGGTACTCCTACACTACAGTAGCCAATTCGTGATCCCCTTTCTCGCTTCTTCATCTGTCCTTTGTTGTACCGTACCGTACTCATGGATCCGATTCGATTCCGATCACCAGGCCGCGAGCTTCGGCGGGACCAACATCGACCCGGCGGCGTGGGAGGACAAGAAGTGCCCCGGCGAGTCGCGCTTCCCTGCACAGGTACCTTTCTGCTTCATTCAATCCAGTCCTCTCATGGCGGATGATCGATCAGCTCAGCCACGCAACTATCTTGTCATGGCGGATGATCGATCAGCTCAGCCACTAGCGTGACTTTTTCACTTGTTTGAGTGGTTCAACAACACCAAACAGTACATTACCGACAGACGAAGGCTAGCCGCTAGCGTAGCGACCCATAACCCATTCACTTCACATGCGGCGACGACGTGGAATCGCAAAAGATTGGATATTTGGTCTACTTCACCCTTTTAACTATGAAACCGTCTGTTTTAACCTCTGAACTATCTAAAACCGTCTGTTTTACCCTCTGGACGGTTTTCAGCGGCGGTTCTACTACAGTAACATCGTGTTGCTACAGTAACGATGTTTGCTACAGTTCCCGTGTTTTGAATTTCCTTTTTTATTTGTTTTTGGTGAATTTTTGAAAAATCATAGAAAAATCTAATTTTATTGGACTCCACATGAGTAGATCTACATAGTGAATATATAATACGGTATACTTTAGTACAAATTTTTTACTGTAGCCTTAGATTAATTGGAAAATCTAATTTTGTCTGTAATTAATTGGAATAATTCATAGCTGCAGCTTCTATGGTCCAATTGTGGTGAAATTTTTATGGTACGCTAAATATTGTATGCTTGAACTATAGTAAAAATTTCGTACTTATTGGACTATGTATAACTTAGTTATAGATAAATTCTAATTAATTACAGACAAAATTGGATTTTTCAATTAATCTAAAGCTACAAAAAAAAATTGTACTAAAGCATATCGTATTATATATTCACTGTGTAGATCTACTCATGTGGAGTCGCTGTTACGAAAGCATATCGTATTATATATTCAAAACACGGTACTGTAGCAAACCGTTGTTACTGTAGCAAACCGCCGCTGAAAAACCGCCCGGGGGTACAGCAGACGGTTTTAGATAGTTCAGGGGGTAAAATAGATGGTTTCATAGTTGGGAGGTGAAGTATACCAAGTATGATAGGTGAGGAGGTTAAGTAGACTTTTTCCCAAAAGATTAGAGGCCCCGGGATAAATTTGTCTACAATCGCCGTGTGGAACCAAACCGACTCGTTACTAGTTCAGCTTGGACAGTCAGCAGAGAGGTTCGGTGACTTTAGGTCAGCTCGCCCTGTTGGATTGGACTGTTTTGGCTTATAAGTAATGGCTGAAAACACTGTTGGCTGATTTGGTGTGAGAGAAAAATATTATTCATTGACTTATAAGCCATAACTTATCAGCCAGATAGCTTATCAGCCAGATACCACCGAGCGAACAGGCTTGGTTCCTAGGTTGCTTGGGTGCCGTTTAGTTGCACTTTATTTTGCAAAAAATTTTAAGATTCCCCGTCACATTGAATCTTTGGACGCATGCATGAAGCATTAAATATAAATAAAAAATAAAACTAATTACACAGTTTACACGAAATTCACGAGACAAATTTTTTAAGCTTAATTAGACTATAATTGAATACTAATTGTTAAATAACAACGAAAGTGCTACGGTACCATTTTTTAAAAAAAATCGCGAACTAAACCAGGCCTTTGGCCAACCGGCAGAGGATCGATCTTGTCACAGGGCGAAAGAGCATGCGTCAGAGCATCTAGAATTCTAGATGCTGCAACTGCAAGCGGTGTGAGGGTGTCACCTGTAGCTGTAGCCTGTATTCCATCTCAACTACTGGTACTCTAGGAGTAGTTGTTGCCCAAGTGGTGACGCATGGTGCTTGTGATGTGCAGGTGCGGGTGGCAACGCGGAAGATCTACGACCCACTGGAGGAGGACGCCTTCCGTCCCATCCTCCACCACTACGACGGACCCAAGTTCCGGCTGGAGCTCTCCGTCACCGAGGCCCTCGCCCTCCTCGACATCTTCGCCGACAAGGACGACGCCTGATCCTGATCCTGATCGGATCGTCAGGCACTCAGGCTTTTGAATTTGGATGAATGAATAATGGATGGACTTGTGGAGCAGTATATTAATAATAATTAATATAATATATCCACCTTTGTTTGATATTAAGGGCTATGTATGAGGCACGCGTCCCATTGTTTTGTTTTTATATAACACTTGTGCGATGATTGCAGAGGACTAGCCCTCGTTTTTTGTAAGACAAAACTAGTACTAAGATATCTGTATTATTCAGGTCCAACTGACATGTATAAACCATCTGTGAAATGATCTGTTCTTGTGCTGTACTACAACTGAACGTAAGGAACGGTCTTTGTTCCTCTGTTCAAGCACCAGACGTGTTTCTATTGGATTGGAATTTTGTCCCTGGCGACAATTACAATGCGCACCTCGGCTAGTATAACAACACTACTGTCTGAATGCTCCAGATTCGAAAGCACCAGCTACCTGCCAGACCATGACTCAGTCCAGTCAGTACAGCAGAAACCATTGAGCTTTCAACCGATTCTAGAAGAGAATTGATCAACTCGCAGCGTCTGGAAGCAGATAAAGTAGCTGCACAACAAAGTACGTCGAAGAACATCACAGTTAGCACCAGATAAATCAAGTCAGCCGCGGCCCACAGTGCCCATAACCTTCCATTCACCGATTTAAGTTTTAATAACACCTAAAACACATTTGTACAAAACTGCGGAATGGAGATCCAGAGGAGTAATATCAACAGCAGATCCACAACGGAGAAAAAAGGGTGGGGGAAGGAAATCTCTCCTCAAATACATCCTGACAATCTATCTCCGGTCAAGAAGCATACCACATCAAACATTCACCACCGAATTTTCTTCCCAAAGGTTTCTTCTTGCTTTTCTTCTCCTCCAGCTTCAACCAAACATATTATGCGGAGCAGGGTCAGCCATGAGCGAGCTGTGGTGATGGACCATATACCACTTGCCGTTCCAGAGCTCGTACACGTTGGTCACATGGAACAGCACAGGGTCAATGTCAACATTCGCCTTCATGTTGACCCATGCCACCTCATCGAGCACACGGACACGGACATCCCTTATCTGGAAGGCAATGCCCTGCCCTCCATCTTGGCCCCAGTTGAATAGCAGGCCCCAGCTCTCCATCACTGCGTTGTATCTGAGAAAGAATGGAAATGGATTAGCATCTATGACACAAGTAAGGCCTGTTAGATAACGCCTCTTCAACAGTTCGATTAGAAAATCAATACTCATAAGGGGAATAAAATAAAAAAGGCTTTTTACAATTTCAATACAAAACATTCATCCCAAATACAAAACAACAATACTGAAGGTGTTAGCATCTATGACCTGACACACCAAGCCTATAGTCGATGGATTTAGTTCTATACTTATATGGTATGGTTAGCTGGTTAATTAAAGCTACTACAAGACAGCAACCAATGGGTCCCGATACTGCCAAAGCATACAAATTTTAGTTCAGTTCTCACAAAAGAAACGGATATTTCAATGAGCACATCTTCATTTATGTTCACAGGTACAAAGGTTATTCAAAAGTGTACTTCATAAGATGAAAACTACATGTGTGCACACTGTTTTAAAAGGCAATCCCCCTAGCCCTCCTAATAAGCAACGAGACTACATGTGTGCACACTGTTTTAAAAGGCAATCCCCCTAGCCCTCCTAATAAGCGACGAGACGCTAGATAACCTTCAGCTGCCCATGTAGCATCTAGTGATTTTTCAGACATTTGTGTGTACAACTAGAAACTAGCACTTTTGTCAAAAAAAGATAAATAAATCCAACCAATCTTCAGCATAGTTGCAAGATCTCAACAGTTGGAGCTGCTAGAAGGACAAGCAAAAAGGAAAGAACAAAAATTGAATACGGAGAAACTCTGAGGATAGAAATAACAGAATGGCAGAAATTGGCATACCTATGCATAGGTGTGACTGTCTAATAGTATTATATATTAATAAATTATACAAATAACTAGACTTCACAAGTCACAAGCTATTTCTCACGGATATGGCCACAACTCTATGGTATGGAAGCCTTAAAAAAACTTCTACTCTAGCCATGGTCTTATATGTTGTGTCTAAGCAAGCATAATTCATAGTGTGTATGTGAGCCATGGTCTTATATGCTGTGTCAGCAAGGACGGTTCATAGTAGGCGTGATTGGTTGGCCGTTTCCAGCCGGCACAGGCCAGTGAGATGCAGCTACATAGCGATTGGTTCGCTGCACAACACGTGCCAGAGCCTGGCCTGCGGCATGCAGCAAGCCCTGCCAAGCCTGGCCGTGGGGAAACGAGAACTGATTCCGTTTCCTCTGAGCCTGGCCCGTGGGGGTGTGAGCGTGCACTGTGACTCTGCGAGAAAGAACCGGTGCAGCTACAAGCCAGAAAGTAGGCAACCAAACAACAGATGTGTTCATCTAGTATGTACTAATACAGTCAACCAAACAAAATGACGTTGCACACAACAGGCCTGTCCTAGCTCAGCCAGGCTCATAGGAGCGAGCCAGGTTCACCTCGGCACCAAACCAATCAGGCCCATTGTGTATGCGTTTTTTTCTGAAGAACTATCAGCAGAGCTTGATTTAGTAAAAGAAACAAAATTAATAGTTATAGTAATGCATTGGTGTGTCTATATAACAAAAAAAAATCATGTGTTGACTCAAAACTTATCCGCTTCTCCACCAATGATTCATAGTGTGTATGTTAGCCTTGTCTCATATGCTGTGTCTAAGCAACCACGATTCATAGTGTGTATTTGTTTTTTTCTGAAGAACTATCAGCAGAGCTTAAAGTTTGTAGAAGAAACAAAATTAATCATTACAATAATGCATTGATATGTGTGTATATACCAAATAATTCAAGTGTTGACTCAAAATTTCTCTGCTTCTCCACCAATGCAATGCAAGGATACCTGTCGGTGTCTCTCTAACAGGTATCAAATTGTATCAAACAAAATTTACTTCACATTGACCTAACATATGCAACGAGTTAAAATTAATTTGCTAAGAACCTTATAACATACTCCATCCATTTCGCAATGTGTCCATGGCCACCCATTGGGCACAGAACAAGGAAACCTAACATCTATGCAAACGAAGCAATAGATCAGCCACAACTAGGTGCACACCCCTTGGAAGATACAAGTCAACAAGTAAGTCTGTACATGCATTGGTTATTCCCTTCCAAATAAACACCTTGCATTTAAAGTCAACAACATCGATCACCAACTTGTCTGAATTGCAATGAAAATGGCTTAGTCGACTTGTAAATAAACTATAGGCCCGCAAAGCAGAAGGATTATAAACCAGAGAATAATTAGAACTTTGAATCGATCGCAGTGAAGTCAAGACATACCCAGTGCAGAACTCCCCAGTTGCATGAATACACTTGACATAATCTGCATTAAGCCAAAAACGGCTCATTGCTGGCAAGGACCCTTCCCTGATGATATTGTAGAACTCTGCATTAAGGTTAATGATGGCTTTTGTAGCAGCATAGTATGCCTTCCATCCATTAGGAGGATTTATAGTACCCTGCTCCACCGTAAAATCCTGCAAGAGTTGATTTATTAGATTAAAAGGATGCAAAACAAAGTCAGAAATTATTATTAAAAAAATCTTTCATCATAACCACAGGAACTGCCGTTTTAAACAGTCAAAATGCACAACTTCACAGTCACATCAAGGAGGGGAACAAAAGGAGAAATTCAACAAGTTACATCAATAACTTCTTATCCAATTAAAAGGTCATGTAAATTCAAATGGAACACAGAAAACTAACCCATAAGTTAAGTTGTGCGGAGAGTTAGAAGGGACGACTGTATGATAAACAAACGTGATTTGCGGGCAGCCTAAAAACCCGGCAAACAAGGGCACATCCGTACATGTACACAACACAAACTTTCTTGCTTGTCATAGGCAGTCACATGCCTATCAACATGGGAAGATTGTGAAAACACCAGGAAAGATTCGGAAACTGAAACAAGGTGAAGTCCTTCACATCATATCTGGGTAACTTCCCTTCAGTTCAGAAATGGAAGTAGATGCCATGGCAAAGTTCAGGCCATCCCGTGTGTCCGATGAGAGCTATGGACGTTCGCAAAGGCTTACCAAAAATTTCAGTTGCTCAGAGTAGGGATGAAAACGACCAGAAACAGTCGGTTCCGATATTTACTATGCAGAAACGATTCCCGGTCGGTCGGAAACTCACCATATTTTCATTTTAACTATTTATTAACGGCATAAGAAATTAAAAAATCAAAAGTTGAAATAAGGTAATGGTTGAAAACCGTCATAAAAGATATCACTATTTCGGAAATGAGTCCCGATAAACAAAATCTTCCATTCTCACTTTCATCCCAAACTTAGAGAAATCCATATGGATTCCGGATAGAATAACTGTACAAAGAAAATATCCTATCCACATGAGCTTTTGAATTAGGTCGTTCCATATCCCAACCCCTATCCTACCCTCTTGGCCCTGTTCACTTGGCTGACCAGGCTGAAAAGTACTTGTGGTTGATTCGTTGCGAAAGAAAAACACTGTTCATTCGCTGAAAAAGTAAGGCTCATAGGATAACGATACAATTGTATGCACCAGCAGAAAGGTAATACACCCAAACCTCAAGACAGTGATGGTCCATTTACAATGGAAACAAGCAGGGACGGATAAACTACATTGCCAATCAGACAGTAGAGCAGTCAAGGGGAAGTTCAGGGAGGGTTGTGGGCGCATCAGGCCCAGCAGCACACCTTGTGGTACAGTGCCTTCCAGGCGCCGTCGTCGTTGGCCGCGCGGCGCATGGCGGAGTTGGTCATGGAGAGACGGCAGAGGCTGGTGTAGTCGAGGTAGCTGAGCGCGTGGGTGGTGATCTCGGGCACAAGCTGCTCCATCATGGAGGGCGCCTCCGGCGGAGCCGGCTCCGACGCCTTCTTCTTGTTCTCCCCGCCCACAGCCATGTCGCCGTTGGCGGACTTAGCGTCGCGGCAGCCGCAGCAGTTGGCGGGAGGGGATCGGTGCTTCTTTGAGGATGCGGGGGAGGAGGAGGAAGAGGAGTGGAAGACCCAGAAGGCGCAGGCGAGGCAGCAGACGGCGGTGGCACCGGCGGCGATCAGGACTCGGGCGCCGTCCATGCGGATGCGGACATCCAGGTCGCGGGGGCGACGGCGGCGGAGGGAGAAGAGCAGGTCAGGGTGTGGGGGTAGGGTTTGGACGGCATCCCATCACACGGAAAGAGGAGGCTAGGGTTTTGTCGTTTGGGTTGGGAGGAGACGAGATGGGGAATGAATGAGCACGGAGCACGCGGGGGGGGGGGGGGGGGGGGGGGGGGGGGGGGGGGGGCGCGGTGGTCTGGTTTCCGTTTCGGATCGAGGAAGACGAACAGAGAATGGATGCGATGCCACTTATGAACGGGGTTGGGTTGGGCTTGGGCACCGTCACCGTGGACGCAATCGCCGGATCGGCGTTCGGTTCTGGGTCGCATTCGGCGTTACGGTGGAGGGTGACCGTACATGTCGACTTAGGTAGTGGCAACTCTACCAATGTCTTTACTTTCAATCCCTGAATATGAAATCTTTAGGTTTTTTCTGTCAACACTGTTCATCTCGCTATATTTTAAGGTGCGTTTAATTAGATGGGTATCCTTAAGTGAGAGATGGCAGTTCATATACAAACGGTGTTCGGTTCGCGGACGAGTTAAATATGGAATATTCTTCTAGATGTTGGATATCTTAAAAAAATTGTCTGGTTTTCTAATCTATGTATTTAGTAAATAATTAAGGATTATTAGTATGTTATATTACTATTTAGTAATTATGATGGCAAATTAATTTTGATAAGTGCTAATATGTTGATTAGTGCATGTTTTGTATGCCAATTAGGATAATAATGGTGCTAATTAGCATATTTTTTGTAATTAGTGACTATAGCATGACAAGATTACTGTTAATACATACTATTAGTGTATAATTAGCTATTTTTAAAAATGACATAAATACAATTAGTCAAGTATTCTCATCTCATCTACTCTCATCCATCTAACCAAACAGAAAAATGACTCTTTCTCTATCCATCTAACCAAACAAGCAGCATGGATATCAATATCTCTAAATTTATGGATGGCCATATCCCATATGAAAGGTCCTAGTTTGATTTTGATAACTGAGTGACAACTTAGGTGGACTAATATGAGCTTATGTTGAGATACACATATATTAGTCCACAAGTATACTAATGTAAGCAACACTTTAAAGCCACGATGGAGAGGGATCTTGGGTTGTTGCGCAATGTAACACCCTCGGTGTTACGCTGTAATTTTTTGCTAAAACACTACATGGACATCATGTTTATGTGATAGTGTATGTAAAATAGTGTGTAAATTAATTTTTGTATCTCGAAACGATCGACGGAAACGTGAAACGAAAGTTACCTTTCAATGTCGCGTTACATCACTTAGGGTTTTAAATTAATTTTTATTAAGCGAAAATGCTATAGAACGTATATACAAAATTTTAATAAAGTTTGTAGTACAAACTTCGTAGGTGACGATGAAATACTTGAGGTCGCGAAAGGAATTCACTAGCTAGCGTACCGAATAGCTTGGAAATCGAATTCGACACGAATCCGATCGAGACTTAGTCGAATTTCCAAAGTCGGGAAACGCTTTGATGAAGCTAAGTTCGGCAATTCTTGTAGAAGAATCGGGTTAAGTAGTGGTATGGTCCTAGGGCTTATTTTAGCAGCCTAACATGCCATCTCGAGTGTAAAATAGGTGGTTTAGCAATTGAAGCATCGAGTTGGATTTTTGGGGTGCTTTAAAAATCGTGCATGGCATGTTACCGCCGGTTTTAGCGTCTGGGAGTGGTCACCGTGCCTCGGCCCAGCGTCACCGCTCGTCCACGTGCGCACACGCACACCGCCGCGCGGGCTCCGCATCACCGCTGCCACGCTCACGCACGCGCCCACGCACGCGACTCACGCGCACGCCGCGCTCGGTGGGACGCTGGGGCCGGCGAGCCTAGCCGCTCTGCCA
The DNA here is from genome assembly GCF_019320115.1 of Miscanthus floridulus. Classification (NCBI taxonomy): domain Eukaryota; kingdom Viridiplantae; phylum Streptophyta; class Magnoliopsida; order Poales; family Poaceae; genus Miscanthus; species Miscanthus floridulus. Next base: position 67,554,377 of record NC_089584.1, read on the forward strand.
CCGTCGCTGCCGTTGTTGCCAGCACGCGCACGTGCCTCTGCATCACGTTGTCACCTCGCGTGCGCTCACATCACTTGCGTCGCGTCGTCGCTGCCGCTGCTGCGCGCTCCCGCTACGCCGTCACGTGGCCTGGCCGTCGTCGTCTTGCGAGTCAAAGCGCTGCGGTCGCACATTGTCGTGCTGGCCTCGTACACGCATGTTGAGCCGTCATTCGTCGCACCATTGTCCTCTTCCATTTAGTGATTGCGCCACACCACGCTTCCTATCACAATCGCTTTGAATGGCGTCGCGCCGGCAGGCTGAGCCACGCCAAGGCCAACCCGCATAGCCTGGCCCCATCCATGTAATTGTGCACTCCTGGAGCTTGAATTGGGGCCTAGCTTCGTGCCAAGCCTGCCACTGTTGCAGCCGTACGGTGTCAGGCTTCAATTTGAGGTTTCCCCCGCCGTCGACCACCTTAAGACCGAACGGCGTCGTCCACCCAATTAGCCTCTCGCCGTCCACCTCCGTCCAATTAACTGTGCACCCAACTAGCTCTGGTGGTTAGCTCACGATTGGAGTCGACCCGACGAGCTTTCATCCTCTAGTGAGGTACTACAGAGCTTTTCCCTTGCGGTGGTCTGCCATGGCCGTCGGTGTGGGTGCTCGGCCAGGGCGTCGTTCCTTGCCCCTTTGTCTCAATTGAGCGTTACTTTTGCGTCTACTTGACTTGGTTGCCTCTCTTGTGAAATAGTTTCACCAGGAGTGCAGCGAGTGGCCGAGAACATCGTCGGCGTGCTTGTCGTGAACCAGAGCAACCCCACGCACGTGGCCAACCACCTTGCCAAGCCTCACGACTTCGTCCAGGCCGTCCTTCATGTCTCTAGTGAGGCCCTCCTACTCCTAGGGTAGATGGTTGAATCGGTTAGGGCCGAGGCTCACCGAAGCGTGTGGACGCCTCTGACGAACGTGGTGTAGATGCTGTGTCTGTGGCCGGTTCGTTTGGGAGTAGAACGGGTATATCTCAGACCTCTAGAATGTTATCAGTACTCTAGGCATGGAGTCTATATAGTGATGGTAGTGCTGGGCTTGATGTTTTTGTCGGCGTTAGTGTCACCACGGCCAAACCCCATCGTGGTGCACGGCCACGCCTCTGTGCGGCACCAATCGTGGTGTTTTATACCTCTATTGATTGCGCTTGTGATGAAGAGTGTCACGGTGGTGATGTTTGCTACCGAGGAGGTCCGTGCTCGTCGACGTTTGGCCGGAGATGTCGTGGCCTCTAATAAGTTCTGGCCAGGGACTTTTAAACAGGAATTTGAAGTAAGTCGGGGGGGTTTAGTGAGAGCATCAGTGAGAGAGTGAAATAGTAGATAGGATTGTGGGTCCATTTAGTTAAAAGTTGAGGGCTCTTTTGCATAATCGTCGGCGTGCATGGGTCTCCCCTCCATGGGCCACTGTCGCGCGTGGGCCGCGCTGGAGTGCTGCGCGTGCGTGCGTGTGATGCGTAGGAGTGGGCCACGCCGCTCGCTCGCGGGCCGCGCGGTGGATGTTGGTTTTTCATTTTTCAGTGAATTAGTAAAGGTTTGTTCAATTTAGTTTTGAGCTAAACTTTGAAAAATTATAGTAAATTATGTAGATGTCCAAAAATAGTAAAACAAAATTTGTTAGGTTCACAAAAATACTATCTAGCTATTGGTGTAGTTAGTTTATAGTTATCTGTGATAATAATAGATTCATCAATTCATTTAGGAGAGCTTAGTATTATTTAGCTTAATAGTTGTAGGAATTTTTGTGGCACATTGGTGATAGCTTTAGCCATGAAATTTTTATAGTAGGTTCATTAGATTATTATGTACTCACTGTAATTTTTGTAGCATTAGAATAGAATGATAAATAGGGTGGCTAGTACTCCTTGTTTTATAGTTGTAGGGTCAAGATGGCGACTAGAGGGGGGGTGACTAGTCGTTTCTAAAACTTAATCGTGTCGGCTAACCAAAACAAGTGTGGAATTAAAACTATCGGTCTAGCCAAGACTACACCCTTCTATCTATGTTCTCTAGCACCTTGCAAAGATCCTAATTAAGCAACAAAGGTGCCGGGCTAGCTAGAGCTCACCTAATCAATTCTAGAAGCAAGGTCACATAAACCTATGCCACTAGTACTTTAAGCAACGAGGGAGCTCCTACACATGCTAGTAAGCAAAAGCACAAAGCCAACTAAGCTCACTAGCAATGCTCAATAACAAGGCAACCAATGTCAATTTAGAGAGCGTAAATACTTAGCTACACAAACTAAGCAATATGACTAACAAGGTTACACAAACCAAATTAGCCACGCAAGGGAGCTAGTTCTTATGCTACACAAGCAAGAAGGTAACTAGTGAGCTACACAAGCTAACTAATTACAAGAGCAACTACACAAGCATAATGTATGTGAAAGTAATTACAAGCTTGTGTAAGGGGATTGCAAACCAATGGGAAGAACAAAGTTGACACGGTGATTTTTCTCCCGAGGTTCACGTGCTTGCCAACACGCTAGTCCCCGTTGTGTCGACCGCTCACTTGGTGGTTCGGTGGCTAAATGGCATCACCCGCCAAGCCCGCACATTGGGCACCGTAAGAACCTACCCCGAAAGTGAGGGTAGCTCAATAACATGCTTTACTAGAGTTTCTCTTCGCGGCTCCCACGGGGCGAGCATAATGCCCCTCACAAAGCTCTTCTCCGGAGCACCGCACAAGCTTCTTGCGAGCTTCGATGGATACCACCAACAAGCCATCTAGGAGGTGGCAACCTCCAAGAGTAACAAGCACCACCGACTTGCAACTCGATCACCTAGTGCCACTCGATGCAACCTCACGATGCAATCACGCTAGAATCGCTCTCTCACACAATCGGATGATCACTATGAAGCATATGTGAGATGGAGGGCCCTCAAGCACTCTCAAGCATGGACACAAAGTCCCCCAAGGTGCTCAACACAAGCCTTGGCTGAGACCTCATTCTATTTATAGCCCCACGAGCTAAAATAGCTGTTACCCCTTTACTGGGCGTTTTTCGGGTTGACCGGATGCGACGGTCATATCGATCGGACGCAGGACCTTAGCGTCCGGTCAACGGATGCTCAACATGTGTCGCCTTCGTTCAACCTCAGTCGCTTGATATCAATGGTCAAGTGATGACCAGACGCAGCTGCTCAAAGTGACCGGACGTAGGACCCCAGCGTCCGGTCACTTCTAGTAAGCTTCCAGAGGTGAAAATTCATGACCGGACATGTTCGGTCGGTCATGATCGGACACAGCAACAGTGTTCGGTCATTTCTCCTCTTCTCTGTGCTGCCATGTCAGCGGGACCAGACGTAGCCACCCAGCATCCGGTCATGAAGTGACCTAGCATCTGGTCAAAGACCGACGCCTGTGCCTTCACTGCTGCCACTGACCGGACGAAGGACCCCAGCGTCCGGTCACTACGTGACCAGCGTCCGGTGCACACTATGAAACCCTGTCTTTTCTATATAGGGCGCCGGTGGCACCATTGGAATGTCCGCACTCTACGAGCGGACACTCTGCTGTTGGAGTTTTGAACCTTTCTCGCCTCCGTTCCATCACCGAGTTGATCCACATCAACTCCAACTTCATCTCCTTTGTAAATGTGCCAACACCACCAAGTGTACACCACCATGTGTATGTGTGTTAGCATTTTCCCAATCATTTTCCAAAGGATTAGCCACTCCACTTGCCACGCCACTCAGTCCTAGCGATGATGCAAAGTTAGATCACTCGAGTGGCACTAGATGACCGATATACAAACAAGTTTGCCTCTCTTGATAGTACGACCATCTATCCTAAACCCGGTCATCAACTTCTCTACACACCTATGATCGATGAAATGAAATGCCCTAGGTTATACCTTTGCCTTGCGCATTCCATTCTATCTCCTCCAATGTCGATGCAACACATGCACCAACATGATCAATAGTGATATGATCCACTTCATATCATCACATATGAAAGCATCTAGGCCCCTAGTTGGGTTTCAGTGATTAATGACAATACGTGATTACTGTGACTAATGTGTGTTTTGCAGATGTAATTAAGTTAGGTCATGGTAATGGCAATTGATTGGGCAATCATGGTTGTCATGGCCCTACAATGGAAATCGTTTCAGTTTTCAAAGGATGGACGACAAGGTTAAGGATGGACTAGTTCTAAGTGTCGTTTGGAGTTGAAGAGACACTTAGAGTAGTTTAGGACTTTGTTTTTCCTTTGGCCGTACTATTAAGAGGGGTATGAATGGGTAGCTTGACCTAGGTGAGTCTAGTGAGTTAGGAGTGGTGCACACTTGTTAAATCTAGCACTAGGTAGCTCCAAAAAAGCCCTTAGATCAATTGAAGCAAACTTCATTCACATATAATTGTGAGTTAGAAGTGAATGGAGGGTCAAATGCTGACCGGACGCTGGTTTCGGTGTGACCGGACGCTGGTTTCGGTGTGACCGGATGCTGGCACAGAGTCTGGTCAGTTCATTTGATCAAGGTGAAATCGTCTGGTGTGACCGGACGCTGAGAGGTGAGCGACCGGACGTTGGGTGCCAGCGTCTGGTCGACTCTAGTAAGGTTCTAGAGAGGGAAAATCGTGACCGGACGCGTCTGGTCAGTGCTGACCAGACGCTGTCCAGCGTCCGGTCACAACTTAAACACTGGGTTTCCAGGAGAACTAACCAGAGCATCTAGTCAACATGACCGGAGCGTCCGATCACCCCGTAGAGGCACATAACGGTTCATTTTGAACACGGGTGTATAAATTCTTCCTCCATTCATGTGAGGGGGTACTTTTGCTCATTCCAACAGCTGAGAAACACCCTTGAGAGTGCCAAGAAGAGCAAGGTCCTAGTGAGGTGATTGAGATGTGAGAATCTAAGTGTGAGACCTCATTAGTGAAAGCAAGAGTAGCAAAGTGTGCATCCACCCTTCTTATTAGTCTTGTCATGGTCAAGTGAGAGTTCGTGCTTGTTACTCTTGGTGATCGCCATCACCTAGATGGCTTGGTGGTGATTGGGAGCTTGGTGATCATCCGGCAGAGCTTGTGGATGATCCAACTCAAGTTGTGAGCGGTTGTGGGTGATTCACCGCGACGGAGTGTCAAAGAATCAACCCATAGAGAGCACTTGATCCTTGCGCAAATTAAGGGGGAGCTACACCCTTGCGCGGGTGCTCCAACAAGGACTAGTGGGGAGTGGTGACTCTCTGATACCTTGGCAAAACATCATTGTGTTCCTCCTTCTCTCTTTACTTTGAGCATTTACTTTGAGCAATTCAATTTTTGTCTTCACATTCATAGAATTGCCATGCTAGAGTAGGATTAGAACTTAGGTTGCTAGACTTTTTGTGCGGTAGAACATTAGAAACACTTTCTAGGCACAAGGGGTGAAGTTGGGCTAACCATAGGGTTTAATTATTGCTAAGAAATTTAGAATTAGCCTAATTCACCCCCCTCTTGGGCATCTTGATCCTTTCAATTAGTATCGGAGCCTCGTGCTCACGTATTTAGGCTTAATCGCCTAGTGAAAGATGTCTCACGGGGATGGACCTCCTCCTATCTTTGAGGGGGGATGATTTTCCTTATTGGAAAATCTGTATGGAGGCATATTTAGAAGCTCTAGATGTTGGTATACTTAGAGCCGCCTCACAAGGATTCCCAAAACCTCGGGATCCCACGCACCTACAAGGCGATGAGGTCAATTACAAAAAATGGAATGCAAAGGCTAGAAACACCATCTTTAGAGGCATTTGCAAAGATGTGTTCAATCAGGTGAGGAACCACAAAGACGCCCATGCACTATGGTCGGATATTTGTGTGCTTCATGAGGGAACTAAAAGCAAGCATGAGGAATGATATCATCTTGTTATGAAAAAGCTAAATTCATTTGAGATTCTTCCCAAGGAGAGTGCTAATGAAATGTACTCACGCTTGATTGTTCTTGTAGAGGAAGTCAATTGGCTTGGACTCACTCAAATGCAACCATCCGATGTTGTAAGAAAGATCTTGAGTGTCCTCCCTATTGATAAATATGGGCATATTGTGACCATGCTTTATCAAGGTGATCTTTCCACCGCTATACCAACACAAATCTTAGGAAAGATCAATGCTCATGAGATGTACATGCACATCACACCACAAGATGGCTCATCCTCTACTAAGAAGAAAGAAAAAGACTTAGCATTCAAAGCTAGCCAAGAAAAGGGCAAAGCAAGAATTGAGTATGAAAGCTCAAGTGATGATGAAGTAGATGATGCAAGTCTTGCTCTCATGGTGAGAAGAACCACCAAGATACTAAAGAAGCTCAACAAGAGTGGCATCAAGTTTGATGGGAAGAAAAAGAAGTTCTTCACTAGCTCTAGAAGGAAGCCAATCTCGGAGATGGATTGCTACAATTGTGGAGAACTTGGTCATCTAGCACACCAATGCACAAAGCCCAAGAATGACAAGCACAAGAACAAGTACAAGGGCAAGAAAGATGACTTAAGTAATGAAGAAGAAGATGAGAAGAAGAAAAACAAGCCATACAAGAAGAAGGATGGCAAGAAGAAGGAATTCGACAAGAAGAAGAAAAGTGGAAAGGCATATATCATCGGTGATTGGCTCATGGACATTGATTCATCAAGTTGCTCATCCGATGATGATAGTGATAATGAGAAGGTGGCTACCATTATGATTGACTCTTCATCATCTTCACCAACACCACCGCTATCATTCTCTACACACCTATGCCTTATGGCCAAGGGTGAACAAAAGGTATCAAATGATGATGATAGTAGTAGTGATGATCATGCTAACAATGATGATTGTGATAGTGATAGTGATGATGATGAATTTGAATCACCTTCATATGATGAACTTGTCAAATTGCTAAACAAATATACTAGGATCATTAGAAAGACTAGAGCTAAGAATGACAAGCTAGAAGCTAAGAATGATTCTCTTTTAGCTAAATGTGATATAGCCGAAAAGGCTAGTGTTGAGCTTAGAGAAGCAAATGATGCTATATCATCCAAACTCAAGGAGCTCAAATCTTCTAAGAAAGAGCTTAAAGAAAAACATGATAAACTTGAGAGGATACATAATGAGCTCATCACTAGCCATAATATGCTAAAAGATGAATATACAACTCTCAAGATTAATCATGATAATCTTGTCATTGCTCAAGAATATTTATCCAATGAGCCACATGATGCTACTAACGATGTTGTTAAGATTGATATAGCTACATCATGTGATGATTTGATCATTGAGAGCATTGAGCAAAGTTCTAGTAGCAAGGGCAAGCCAGTGGTTAAGACCGATAATTATGATGAGTATGTTAAGCTCAAGAATGATAATGAAAAGCTCAAGAAAGATCTTGAAGAGCTCAAAACCACCAACACTATAGTGCTAGAAACTCTTCATCATGATGGTGATTTGATTCTAGAGAATGAGAAGCTCAAAGAAGAGAACAAGAAGCTCAAGGAAGAGAAAAATAATGATGCACTCAAGGAAGAGAACAAGAAGCTCAAGTTGGAGAAAGAACATCTCAAGATTGGATTGAGCAAGTTCACAAGAGGCAAGCATCTTCAAAGTGAGCTACTAATGAACACCGTCACGAAGATGGATAGAAGTGGCATTGGGTACTTGGCAAACCAAGAGAAGAAGGCTCAAGCTCAACAACAACACAAGTCAAAGCCAAAGCCAAAGAGATGTTTTGAGTGTGGATAAGAAGGCCACTTTGCCCATGAGTGTCAAACTCCACCACCACAACCCTTGCCCAAGCATGCTAGACCCTTTGGTTTCAATGCTCATTACATGCTTAGAAAGGACTCTAGTGGAAAGATGAAAGTCATGTTCTTAGGACCTCCAAACAAGAATTGGCCTATGAAAATTTGGGTTGCAAAGTCACTTGTTGAGAAGGTGAAGGGCCCTAAACAAGTTTGGGTTCCTAAAGCTTGATCTCTTGTGTGTAGGTGAACTACAAGACCGGTGGAAGTCATTGGGTAATTGATAGAGGTTGCACACAACATATGACCGGTGACCCTCGTATGTTCACCTCACTAGATGAACAAGTAGATGGACAAGAAAGAATCACATTTGAAGATAACTCAAAGGGCAAGGTTAAAGGATTAGGCAAAGTGGCAATATCAAATGATCATCCAATCTCAAATGTGCTATATGTTGCTTCATTGAGCTTCAACTTGCTATCCGTTGGACAATTGTGTGATCTTGGTCTCCAATGCTTGTTTACCGAGAAGGAAGTTGTTGTATCTAAGAAGGATGATGATCAAGTGATATTCAAAGGATTTAGATACAACAACCTATATCTAGTGGATTTCACCTCCGAAGATGCTAACTTGAAGACTTGCCTATTCACCAAAACAACACTTGGGTGGCTATGGCTTAGAAGACTTGCTCATGTTGGGATGGGCTCGCTCAAGAAGCTAATGAAGAATGATTTGGTGAGAGGGTTGAAGGATGTGAAGTTTGAGAAGAACAAGCTTTGTAGTGCATGTCAAGCCGGCAAGCAAGTTGCAAATACTCATCCAACAAAAGCTTTCATGTCAACCATAAGAGTGCTAGAACTCCTTCACATGGACTTATTTTGACCAACAACATACAAGAGTTTGGGAGGAAATCTTTATTGTCTTGTGATTGTTGATGACTATTCAAGATACACATGGGTATTCTTCCTTGATGACAAATCCGAAGTTGCATCATGCTTCAAGAAGTTTGTCAAGAGAGCACAAAATGAGTTTGAAGTGAAGCTCAAGAAGATTAGAAGCGACAATGGGAAAGAATTTGACAATACAAACATTGAAGCCTATTGTGATGAAGTTGGGATCAAACTTGAGGTCTTCGCAACATATACTCCTCAACAAAATGGTGTAGTTGCGAGAAAGAACCAAACATTGATCACTCTTGCAAGAACAATGCTTGATGAGTACAACACTCCCGAAGCTCTATGGGCGGAAGCTATCAACATCGCTTGTTATGCATCCAACTGCCTATTCCTTCAAAAGTTTCTTAGCAAGACACCTTATGAGTTGCTCAATGGGAAGAAGCCGGACGTCTCCTTCTTTAGGGTGTTTGGTTGCAAATGCTACATCTACAAGAAGCGGCAACACCTAGGGAAGTTTCAAAGACGTTGTGATATTGGTTTTCTTGTTGGTTACTTATCAATGTCCAAAGCATATAGAGTATTTAATCATACCACCGGCTTGGTTAAAGAAACATATGATGTGGAATTTGGTGAATCTAATGGCTCCCAAGGAGCACATGAGAATCTTGATGATGTAGGTGATGAACCATTGAGGGGGGCTATGAAGAACATTCTGGTTGGAGACATCAAGCCTAATGATGATGAAGATGATGTACAAGTGATCAATCCTCTTTCTTCATCAAGTGTGCCACAAGATGGTGAAAAAGATGGGAGAGTAGAAAATGAAGACACTCATGTGTCCCATGAGCAAATGGTGACACAAGCACATGATGTTGATGCTCCACAACCTCCCCCTTAAGTGGTTGTTAAAAGAAATTCACCTCTACTACAAGCTCATCCACAAGATCTCATCATAGGGAGTCCATCAAAGGGAGTAATGACTCGCTCTCAAAAGCTTGCTTTGTTTATTGAACATCACTCTTTTGTCTCTTGTTTTGAGCCTACTAAGGTAGAAGAAGCTCTTCAATATCTAGATTGGATAAATGCCATGCATGAAGAGTTGAACAACTTCACTCGCAATGAAGTTTGGACTCTTGAAGAGCGACCAAAAGGTGCAAGAGTCATTGGAACAAAGTGGGTGTTCCGCAACAAGAAAGATGATCAAGGCATTGTTGTGAGGAACAAGGCAAGACTAGTTGCAAAGGGGTTCTCTCAAGTTGAAGGTTTGGATTTTGGAGAGACATTTGCACCGGTTGCAAGACTAGAAGCCATCTGTATCCTCCTTGCATATGCATCACATCATGAAATGAAACTATATCAAATGGATGTGAAAAGTGCATTCTTAAATGGCTTTATTAATGAACTAGTCTATGTTGATCAACCTCCCGGGCTTGAAGATCCTAGATATCCTAATCATGTTTATAGGTTGTCCAAGGCGTTATGTGGGCTTAAGCAAGCCCCAAGAGCTTGGTATGAGCGCCTTCGGGACTTCCTCATTGAGAAGGGCTTCACCATTGGGAAGGTTGACACCACACTATTCACCAAGAAGCTTGATGGATATATCTTCATTTGTCAAGTGTATGTTGATGATATCATCTTTGGATCATCAAATGAAGATTCTTGCAAAGAGTTTGGTGAATTGATGTCGAAAGAGTTCGAGATATCAATGATTGGAGAGCTTACATTCTTTCTTGGTTTTCAAGTCAAGCAAATGAGAGAAGGGATTTTCATCTCTCAAGAGAAATATACAAATGATCTTCTCAAGAGATTCAAGATGGATGAATGTAAGTCAATCAAGACACCAATGCCAACTAATGGACATCTCGACCTAGATGAGGGAGGTAACATGGTTGATCAAACTCTCTACCGCTCTATGATTGGTAGCTTGTTATATTTAACTGCATCTAGGCCCGACATTATGTTTAGTGTGTGTATGTGTGCTAGATTTCAAGCTAATCCCAAGGAAACTCATTTGATTGCCGTAAAAAGAATCCTTAGGTATCTTAAGCACACACCAACCATTGGCCTTTGGCATCCCAAAGGAGCTATATTTGAATTAGTTGGCTATTCCAATTCGGATTATGCCGGTTGCAAAGTTGGTAGAAAAAGCACATCCGGAGGGTGCCATTTGCTTGGTAGATCACTTGTGTCTTGGTCCTCCAAGAAACAAAATAGTGTGGCCTTGTCCACCGCCAAAGCGGAATACATTGCCGCGGGTGCTTATTGTGCACACATACTTTATATGAAACAAACTTTGCTAGACTATGGTGTTGTTTTAGAAAAAGTACCTCTTTTGTGCGACAATGAAAGTGCGGTAAAACTTGCAAATAATCCGGTTCAACACTCTCGCACCAAGCACATAGATATCCGCCATCACTTTCTTAGAGATCATGTTGCAAAGAATTATATTTCACTAGAAGGTGTAAGGACCGAGGATCAATTGGCGGATATCTTCACTAAACCGCTAGATGAGGCGACTTTTTGTCGATTGCGGAATGAGCTCAATGTTCTTGATTTTTCACTAGAAAATGAGCTTGTGTTGTCCCTTGCATTGCATTGTAATATACAACATGTTTAATCTTTGGTATTGCATATAGGGCTTGTCTAACATGGTTAAGGTAACCGCCGAAAAGCGAGTGAAGAATCTTAACCTTGGATCAAACTTGACAAGCAACTAGGATTACTTTCAAGTATTGCATTGCATATGCATCTATGTTGTTTTGTCATTTCTCTTCATCACCCTTTTATTGCCTATTTTCTTAAAAAGAATTATAGCCTAAGGCAAAATACTTTGAAAATTTTGAGGGTTTGAGAGAGGTCACTCACATCAGTCCCAATTGGTGTTTATTTGGATCTTATTGAAGTTGGGACTTGATTGGGAACAGGCAGCGCGAAGGAACTTTGAAGATTTGCTGGAAAAGAGTGACCGAACGCTGCATCGGACTCTAAAGTCCATCGTTTGGTCAATTCATAGGAGGTGAACCTTGCTGCGAAGGAGTGACCGGACTCAGTTGTCCAGCGTTTGGTCAGAAGGCGTTCCTACATTCGGTCGAGCGAAGACGATGGAGACAAGTTGGACCAGACTCTGGCTGTGTCCGGTCAGTGGTGATCGGACGTGTCCGGTCGCGATTCCAGGGGTTTTGGACCTCTCTGGAATCGACCAAACTCTGGGTGGCAGCGTCCGGTTGTTGCGACCGGAGCGTCTGGTCGTTGCGATCGGAGCGTCCGGTCAGTAGAAATCGTACGGGATCTAGATTCTTCTCTGTTTCCTTATCTATTCCGTCGGGGGACCCCATGTAACCACAATCGCTGCCGTGACCTAATCCCGTACAACATGCCGACATCGCCATCGCCCGTGCCCTAGTTGCCGAGTCACCGCACCCATGCCTCCATGGCTCACCGCGCCGCCCTGCTCCCGCGCCTGTGCCACCGTGACCTCGCCTCGCGCTCGTTCCCGATGACCGCGCCCGCGCCTTTATGCCGCCGCACCGCCGCACCCTGAGCCACCATTCCCTACTCATGATGTGCCCGCACCGCTGCTTGCCCACATAGTGCCCTAGCACCGCTGTGCCCATGCCCTGCTCCAGCGCCGCCGCGTCGCCAGCTTCACCAGTGCCACCACCAGAGCCCTGCCTGAACCCTAGCCGCTGATTCACCACGCAGTGCCAACCCTAGCCTCGCATTGCCGATCCGGTGGTTCTCAGATTCGTTCCTCTTCTCGTCGATTCACAGGTTCGTCTGGTAGCAAGCCCTTGTTTCCAATTTTGTATCTATTGCTTGCTTCTTAGGGTTTCGTATGTCTAGATATATTATAATTATTCATATATCTAATTTATTCTATCATGCAGTGAGTCAATGTTTCTGAGGTCACTTTGGCAGTTGGCAGTCAACTCAGGGCCATGCTCATGAGTATGGATCGAGGCCAAGCCTCGAAAGTGATAGTTAGTAGTTGATTCTTGTCAGTGCATTTGTTCTTTTCAGCTCCATTAGATGGCTTGTGTCAAGAATGACGGTGGTGGTCTAGGTGATGAGGATCCAAGGCGTCCGCCTCGCTTGCCTACTTATGCAAAAGGCAAGGCGACGAAGAAGCTTGTAATGAAGAAGCGCAAGTATCCAGATGCTGACATAGCGAGAGCAGCCGTAGTTGTAGCCGTCGCAGAGCATACAGAGGCAGGAGGTGCTAGGAGTGGAGTACAAATTGTAGATCAGCTTTCTCCAGCTCAGAGGGCTACTGTCTAGGAGGTTGAGCATTGTCATAGTTGTCCAGCTAGGACAGCCATGGTTGGAGGACGATGTGTCGCTATTGATGAGAGTCATCCTCAGGGGGAGTCACAGCAGGAGCCATAGCTAGCAGAGCAGAATCAGGAGGGAGAGCAGGCAAAGGAGATAGAGCAGGCACCTCAGCCACAGTTACGCCGCTCTGGTCGTACTTGTACCTAGGTGACACCATGGGCAGAGACACAGCAGAGGGGTTCTCGTCCGCCACCTAGACCACAGGGTCCACCTCTAGTGACTCATTTGGATTTGAGGGCTGCCATGGCCAAGTAGGTGCAGCAACTCAGGTTTGTTCAGTTTGAGGAGTGGTTTCCACCAAGGCAGGATGAGCATGCATTAGAGGGCTTCTACACACAACTATAGGAGGATTTTTATCATGCATATCTTAACAGTGGGGTTGTATTCAGATCATAGAGGGTGTGCAACATTGAGTCCATTGTAGCAGCAGCTGGAGAGCATATTCGCCCTTACCTATCCTACTTGCTAGGGCTGACAGACTTACTCGGATGAACAGGCTTATATGTTCCATCTTGGGTCCATAAGTTCTATGCTACACTTTGGATTGACCCACAGCATAGATTTATACATTTTACTTTCAGAGGCAGAGACTACAGGCTGATGAGCTTTAGGGTTAGAGAGATACTTAGGCTTCAGGAGCAACCCATCTGGCTACATGAGGTGTGCTATGGATATACAGAGCCTCCTAGACGCCCTCACGATAGTCTTATGCCCCCTACAGATCTAGTCTGCCATTGCTTCATAGAGCCTTTCGGAGAGGGGTCAAGTAGGACACCCAGAGACCTCACTCCGACAGCTAGAGTGCTTGATGCTATTATGAGGAGGACCCTGCTTCTGAGGATGGGATATTGCGAGGGCCTGACTCGCATACAGTTATGGCTACTAAACTCTCTGATGCAGCAAACTATTTTTGATATTTGGGATCTCTTACTATCTGAGATTGAGTATACTATTGCAGAGGGGTTCAGAGGTCACCGACAGTTGCCCTATGCTCACTAGATTACATTCTTGATTCATAGGCAGTGACAGTGAGGCCTCTAGAGATGCTAGCGGAGTATAGTGGTGCTACTATAGAGTTCCCTGCATACAACATGACTCAGATGCTCCGCCACAGTGCAGTGAGGACATCTAGCCAGTCGCGCCATCGTCCAGAGGTGCCAGAGACTGTAGACCAGTAGGACGAGACCATCAAGGGTATAGCAGCTACAGAGGAGAAGTTAGATGCTCAGTAGGAGGGGATGGTCGAGAGCGACCCAGTTATAGCCCAGATGATGACTACCAGGCTATCCCTCATATGCCTCCACGATGACATGACCATGAGGCCGGTAGCTCCAGTTTCGCTCCACCTACACCATAGACAGACCCTGCTCTTCTTGCTATACTTGAGCGGATGAGGCAGGATCGGGCTCGCCAGGCCCAGGAAACCGCTGCTACTTTCGCATAGTTTCAGACTAGGTAGGATGAATTCCAGCGATAGCAGTAGGCTATACAGCAGCAATAGCAGGCCATGCATCAACAGCAGCTCCTTGGATTTATGTAGCATGTTGTGACAGCTATTGGGGCTCCACCACCATAGCCTTCACCCTAGATTGGCCAGCATGCCACCACTTCTATGACTCCAGCTTTACAGCCCGGTGAGCTTCAGAGTCAGGGACAGCCACCAGCACAGTTCCCTTCTCCTATAGAGCAGGTGTCCTAGTGGTTTGCCTCACCAGTGCCAGCCCCATAGTTCACACCTTTTCAGACGGGCTTCACACCGGCTCAGACTTCCTCGCTTCTTGTGCTAGATACTATAGTCTCTAGGAGCCTTGGTGCTACCTTTAGTGAGTTGACAGGGTAGCCTACTCCACCATATCTACATGTCCTAGGTCCTTCCATGGTTGCACCTATTACCGAGACTATAGAGATGCTCCCTTCTTTAGTTGTATCATTAGAGCCACCTGCTACAGTCATACCTGCAGAGTCTCAGGCCGCACCAGTCCCTGATCCAACCCAGACCGCTTTAGCATCACTTCCAGCTACAGAGGGTTAGACAACTCAGAGCTCAGGATCAGATGATGATGGCACATAGTTCCACCTCGCTCCTCATACCTCAGCGCCCGACTCATCTGCTACAGCCCCACCGACCGACCCTTAGGTTTTGGTGTTTGATGCTAAAGGGGGAGAGGGATCGAGTATGTTAGACTTAGGGGGAGCGACTTATCTAGGGGAGTTTAGTTTATCTATTATATTTGGTTTTTATGTGTGATACACTATTATGCATTCATGTGTTTACTTTCATGCATCGAACTATATTTATGTGATAGTGATATCAATGTGATCGTGATAGTTATGTGATATGTGACATGTGTGCTCTCTACTTTGAATTATTTATATGTCATATCACTTGTGTTATGCTCATTTGCTTTGCTTCCGCGTTTTACTCCGATGCAAATGAGCTTTATTACTTGTACTCATGCTTATTTCATATCTTTTGAGTACATTATGTTGGCTTGGGTCATATAAGCTTGCCTAACTCTTTTGTTCTTATTGTCAAAAGCTTATATGAACCAAGCATGTTAAAAACCTCATCTCTTTCACATACTCAAGGTGGTATGTCATCAATCACCAAAAAGGGGGAGATTGAAAGCATCTAGGCCCCTAGTTGGGTTTTGGTGATTAATGACAATACATGATTACTGTGACTAATGTGTGTTTTGCAGATGCAATTAAGTTAGGTCATGGTAATGGCAATTGATTGGGCAATCATGGTTGTCATGTCCCTACGATGGAAATTGTTTCGGTTTTCAAAGGATGGACGACAAGGTTAATGATGGACTAGTTCTAAGTGTCGTTTGGAGTTGAAGAGACACTTAGAGTAGTTTAGGACTTTGTTTTTCCTTTAGCCATACTATTAAGGGGTATGAATGGGTAGCTTGACCTAGGTGAGTCTAGTGAGTTAGGAGTGGTGCACACTTGTTAAATCTAGCAATAGGTAGCTCCTAAAAAGCCCTTAGATCAATTGGAGCAAACTTCATTCACATATGATTGAGAGTTGGAAGTGAATGGAGGGTCAAATGCTGACTAGATGCTGGTTCCGATGTGACCGGACACTGGCATAGAGTCCGGTCAGTTCATTTGATCAAGGTGAAATCGTCTGATGTGACCAGACGCTGAGAGGTGAGCCACCGGACACTGGGTGCTAGTGTCCGGTCGACTCCAGCAAGGTTCTAGAGAGGGAAAATCATGACCGGACACTGTCCAGTGTCTGGTCACAACTTAAACACTAGGTTTCAGGGAGAACTGACCAGAGTATTCGGTCAACATGACCGGAGGGTCCAGTCACCCCGCATAGGCACATAACGGTTTGTTTTGAACATGGGTGTATAAATACTTCCTCTATTCGTGTGAGGGGATACTTTTGCTCATTCCAATAGCTGAGAAACACCCTTGAGAGTGCTAAGAAGAGCAAGGTCCTAGTGAGGTGATTGAGATTTGAGAATCCAAGAGTGAGACCTCATTAGTGAAAGCAAGAGTAGCAAAGTGTGCATCAACCCTTCTCATTAGGCTTGTCGTGGTCAAGTAAGAGTTCGTGCTTGTTACTCTTGGTGATCGCCATCACCTAGATGGCTTGATAGTGATTGGGAGCTTGGTGATCATCCGGTGGAGCTTGTGGATGACCCAACTCAAGTTGTGAGTGGTTGTGCGTGATTCACCATGACGGAGTGTCAAAGAATCAACCCATAGAGAGCACTTGATCCTTGCGTGGATCAAGGGGGAGCTACACCCTTGCACGGGTGCTCCAACGAGGACTAGTGGGGAGTGGTGACTCTCCAATACCTCGGCAAAATATCGCCGCGTTCCACCTTCTCTCTTTACTTTGAGCATTTACTTTGAGCAATTCAATTCTTGTCTTTACATTCATAGAATTGCCATGCTAGAGTAGGATTGGAACTTTGGTTCCAAGACTTTTTGTGTGGTAGAACAATAGAAACACTTTCCAGGCACAAGGGGTGAAGTTGGGCTAACCATAGGGTTAAATTATTGCTAAGAAATTTAGAATTAGCCCAATTCACCCCCCGTCTTGGGAATCTTGATCCTTTCAACATAATCATATTAGTTCATCGATCTTGACTTCACTTGCTTTTCACCGTTGCCTTCGTCCATCGACGCCAAGTCTTGCTTAAGCTTCACCGCCACGCAGTCCATCGCTCCAAAGCCTCCAACTTGCCCTTCACGCTTACAACTGGTCCATCAAGCCAAGTCATGTCTTGATCTTCTCCACCTTGATCACATGACTCAATGTCATCTCTCATTTGCAATGAGCTCCTTCATCATCACATGTGTGAGCTTTGCAACATCTCCAAGCCATTTTCACCGTCATTGCATAAGTTGCTCACACACATGTACCTGTGGACTAATCACCTGTGTATCTCACATGAACACAATTAGTCCACCTAGGTTGTCACTCAATTACCAAAACCACACAAGGACCTTTTAATAGTATATAGAGTAAATCGGTGTTAAGAGTAAGAATGCCTTTAGTTGCTAAGATAATACATGCCATGTTTCATACCTGTTGTGGTAACAATAGGTAACTTAGCACCTTAGCCGGTAGAACTAGCTTAGTAGCTTGATAGGTGTATTCGTATGTTAAGAGTTGTTGTTGCCGTATTACTAAGTGTTTCATCATCATTTCATGCATGTAGATCACGAGTTGGTAGAGTTCGTGCCTACGGACGAACAGGACTACGAGGAGATTATTGAGGAGTATGACGAGGAGGTTCTCGTACAGGAGGGAGCCCCGGAGCCATTTGTTGATGACTTTGTTGACACACCACCTGCCCAAGGCAAGCCCCGATGCATAACCCTTATTTTGAATGATCACTGAATATATATGATGTGCATTTACGTTACAGGAATTTTATGGAAACTACATGCATAAATATATCTACCTATGAGTCCTACTAGTATAGGTCGAGTAGCTGCTATGCTCAGGATGTCGGTAGCATGAGTAACCTATCGTTACTCACAATAGGTGATTATTATCACTCATGATAAAATGGTGGAAAGGAAAATGGAGATCGAGTAGGGATATGGTTTGGGTATTGGTGGGTGTAAGAGGTTGTGTCCTGTGGCCAACGTGGCATATCTTGGTTACACTTTTTCCCTGTTTGTGTCGGTTAAGGACCGACCGTTGCAATGGACGCTAGTCAAGTCACAGATTTATTATCCCGAGCACATACTTGGGTATGGGCGTAGGGAAGGCTTGTTTCTCTCTTGTCGTGGGCTCCGGCTCTTTCTGGACTGACTAATTGGAGGCGGGGATGGTGGAGGTCTAAGCACTACATTGAGTCCGAGACTCAGGAGCGGGGCTTGGAGTCCAAGTTTGGACGAGGACCTGGACCCCTTGATAGGAGAGTGGTGGGTTGGTCCTACTTATGCCTGGGGTACAAGCGGGGCATGTGTTTTGGGGTACCTAGCTGGGCACATTGATTTGTGAATTGCTGCTGTGTCGGTACGACTTGTCTTAACTCTAGCACCGTAGTAAGAACTAAAAGATGAAAGGTGATGAAATGGAACTGTTTGCTCAACTCTTGCTTGAAAGTAGAATAGGTGCTTACTTAGAATGGCTAGATAATGAATCAATCATGACTGCTAATAATAACATAAATAAGGATTCACTATTAGTATTGCTTTCTGCAAAAAAAAAGAAACCAGCAAACCATAAAGCTTATCATATCCCTTGGAGTCAGGAAATTATCCCCACTAGTCAGATAAGTCTTGCGAGTACATTGTGTACTCAGGATTTATTTACCCCTGTTGCAGGTACTGCTTGAGACGTAGCCATTGTGTGTAGGATTCTTCTGGTGGGCATAGACGGATCCTTGTTTATTATCGATAGATGTTTACTTGATGTTTATTTTTATTCCGCTGTTTAATATTCCTCACTCTAACTTTGGTAATGTAATAATACAAATTTTAAGAACTCTGGATGTATGAAATGGACTAAGTTTGTAACTCGTTCTCATTATTGGATCATTGGGGAAAAATGTGGATCTTTCGGGATCTTCCTTGGGGTGTGCCTGACGGAACTTGCCCGATGTGGCTCGCTCTCGGGGTGCTTAGTGTCAGTGGAAGACAAGCGCCTCCGTAAGCGTGTTATCTCAGGCGGTTCTACCACAGTTGGTACCAGAGCAAATAATGAGTTTACGAGTTTCATCACTCTTTTTCTAAACCTAAAACTTGACCAACAAAAGTTTTGCGAAAAGTAGGATGCGATAAAATTATGTAAATAAGTATAAGCCCTAGCAATATGGTCTATCTAAGAAAGCGGCACTAGTTTTACCTAATCAGTTTTCTGTAGGTACACTAACTTACGTTGTGTAAGAATCATTTGGCATACGAAAAGTGAGTGTGCGATGTGTCAAAATTTTTGCAAATGCCGCTATATTCTGGCTTGAGTGAACGGATAGGCCAATACATGCATCATGAAAAGAGAATTTTGTTTAAACCAAATTTCCCCCTACACGTATAATTTGGATTAGTAAATTGGTAGGATAAATTAAAAGAATGCTTAATAAACGTCTTATCATTTCTCTAATCCCTTGTTTCTAATCTAGAGGGGTGTCCTAAGTGGTTGGTTCCTATCTGTTATAGATGAACCTGAGGTCCGGTCATGGGAGCACCAGTGCTGGGGTGGGCCACGGTCTTAGCGAAGGCCAAGGTGAAAGTGGCCGAGGCATTAGAAACGGCAATGGGGAGAGCCATGAGGCTCCACGTCTGGCTCCTCCTCCACCACCACCTCCACCTCCGATGACTCATGCGGAGATGTTGGCTGCTTGTCGCGAGTCAGCCCGTGCCATGGAGCTACTGGCATAGGCTATCGATGGCTTCGCCCGTGGAGGCCACGGAGGCAATGGTGGGAACGGGGGTGGTGCCCGTGGTCATGAGGAAACCTACTCTTATCAGGATTTCTTAAAGATGCACCCACCCATGTTCACGCCCACGGTTGAGCCTCTAGATGCAGAGCATTGGCTTCGCATTCTAGAGCAAAAGTTTCTGCTGCTCACCATAACTGATGAGCAGAGGGTGCGCTTTGCAGCGCAATAGTTGTTGGGATCCACGAGTGCATGGTGGGATACATTTAATGCCATGTAGCCAGCGGATCACCGGGTGACATGGCTGGAGTTCACTGTGGCTTTCAGAGAGTATTATATCTCTGCTGGTGTTCTAAACAGGAAGCTAATGGAGTTCCTAGATCTACGGCAAGGGAGTATGTCCATGATGGACTACGTCAACAAGTTCAACCACTTGTCATAGTATGCTAAGACTCATGTTGATATAGATGAGAAGAAGAGGGATCGCTTCTATCGTGGCCTCTCTTGTAGCCTATAGGAGTTATATACTAGGAACTATCAGACCTTTGGGGTGATGATGAATGATGCTATTGCCATGGAGGGCTTGCAGTGTGACTCACAGACAGAATGGAAGTGCAAGTGGGTGGCTACTGGGTCTTGTAGTCACCCCCATGCCTAGAAAGTAGTACAGGTTGTCAGGCGGGTGGGCATTCGTTTCGACAGCCTCAGTAGACTTTTTAGACTCCTTCCACTCAGTATCGTGCACCTACCCAGCAGGTGCAACACCAGCAGCCCCAGGGACAGCCATTTTTGTGAAGAAGAAGGATGTCACTCTTCGGATGTGTGTGGATTACCGCCCTCTCAATGCGGTAACCATTAAGAACAAGTATCCCTTACCGCGTATTGATACTTTGTTCGATCAACTAGCTTGTGCCAAGGTGTTCTCCAAGATTTATCTCCGTTCAGGCTATCATCGAATCAAAATTAGACCACAAGATATACCAAAGACAACTTTTTCTACTAGGTATGGGCTGTATGAATACCTAGTCATGTCTTTTTGTCTCACCAATGCTCCTGCATTTTTCATGTATCTCATGAACTTAGTCTTTATGCCAAAGTTGGACAAATTTGTGGTGGTATTCATTGATGATATCTTGATATATTCCAAGAACAAGGAAGAGCATGCCCAACACCTTCGGATAGTACTGACTCGATTGAGGAAACACAAGTTGTATGCTAAATTTAGCAAGTGTGAATTTTGGTTAGACCGAGTACAGTTTTTGGGGCATATTCTGACACCGGAGGGTATTTCTGTAGATCCAAGCCAGGTGCAAGATGTGCTAAATTAAAATTCTCCCAAGTCAGTGCATCAGATTCGTCAGATCCTTGGTCTTGCTGGATATTATCGGCGCTTCATCCCGGATTTCTCCAAGATAGCTCAGCCAATGACCAAGCTGCTCCAGAAAGATGCCAAGTTTGTTTGGAGCTCGGCTTGTGAAGAAGCCTTCCAAGCTTTGAAGAACCTCCTTACCACTGCTCCTGTCTTGGCCTAACCAGATATCGATAGACCTTTTGATGTATATTGTGATGCCTCGAAGATGGGGTTGGGATGTGTGCTTATGTAGGATGGGCGTGTGATAGCTTATGCTTCACGCCAACTAAAAAAGAACAAAGTGAATTACCCCACCCATGATTTAGAGCTGGCTGTTGTGGTCCATGCTCTAAAAATTTGGAGGCATTATTTGTTGGGCAACAAAGTACACATTTTTACAGATCACAAGTGCCTCAAATATATCTTCACTCAGTCTGAATTAAATATGAGGCAAAGGAGATTGTTGGAATTGATCAAGGATTATAACTTGGAGGTACATTACCACCCAAGAAAGGCCAATGTGGTAGCTGATGCCTTGAGCCAAAAGTCGTATCAGGTTAAAGAAACACCTTTGTCTCTCAACCATGCAGAGGTGCTGACTGACATTGCCTTAGTTTCAGAATTACTTGAGCAGATTATTATGGAGCAAAGACAAGACACATTAGAAATTCCTCACATCAAGAAGTTGATTGCTGAAGGGTGTGGTCCTCAGTTTAGTATTGATGAGCAAGGGGTAGTAAGGTACAAAAATAGATTGGTGGTTCCATCAAATGAGGGGATTAGAAGGAAGATTTTGAATGAATTTCACTATTCCAAGTTGTCTATCCATCCTGGCAGCAATAAGATGTATCATGATTTGTGCCACTTGTATTGGTGGTCCAACATGAAGCAGGACATCACCAAGTATGTCACGGAGTGTGACACTTGTGGGAGAGCTAAGGCCGACCACATGCGTACCCTAGGATATTTGCAGCCTTTGCCCGTTCCTGTGTGGAAATGGGAAGATATTTCCATGGATTTCATTGTGGGTTTACCCCGCACATCCAAGGGCTATAACTCTATTTGGGTCATTGTGGATCGCCTTACCAAGTTAGCTCATTCTCTCCCAGTGATTTCCACATATTCTGCCAAAAAGTATGCCGAGTTGTATTTGGACCAGATTATGACCCTGCATGGAGTCCCACTTACTATTATTTCTGATAGAGGGTCAGTTTTTATCTCTTGCTTCTGGGAGCAACTCTAGGAGTGTCTTGGTACTAGTCTCCTCTATAGTTCAGCCTATCACCCATAGACTGATGGCCAGATAGAAAGGGTAAACTAGGTACTAGAAGATATGTTGAGAGCTTGTGCCATTTCTTTTCCAGAGAAGTGGGATGGATGCTTGAACTTAGCTGAGTTTTCCTACAACAATAGCTATCAAGAAAGCATTCGTATGGCACCCTTTGAAGCTCTATATGGGAAAAATGTAGGACACCAATCAACTGGGTTGAAGTGGGAGACCATGGATACTTTGAGCCTGACTTCATCAAAGAAGCTCTAGAGCAAGTCAGCATTATTCAGAATCATTTGAAGGCAGCTCAGAGCTGACAGAAAGCTTATGCGGACAAGCAAAGAAGGCCTTTGCAGTTTGTAGTTGGGGATTATATGTACCTCAAGGTGTCTCCTATGAGATGGGTGCATCGGTTTGGTGTCCATGGCAAGCTAGCTCCTCGATACGTGGGTCCTTACCAAATTTTGAAGCAGTGTAGCCTAGTTGCTTATCGTCTCCAACTTCTAGATATTTTATCGGTGGTACACGATGTGTTCCATGCATCTCAGTTGAAGAAATGTTTGCGGGTACCTGATGAAGCTATGGAAATTGAAGGAATTCCCCTCTAGCCTGACTTGATGTATATTGAGCATCCCATCAAGATCTTGGACAAAAAGGAGAGAGTGACAAGGAACAATGTGGTGAAATTCTACAAAGTTCAGTGGCAAAACCACTTAGAGGATGAAGCCACATAGGAATAAGAGAGCTATATCTTGAAGCATTACCCCCATCTTCTTTCTGGTTTGCCGAGGTAGTTGTCTACATTGAAATGTAATTCTTATCTTTTCTCTCACACTAGACACATGAAATCTCGGGACGAGATTTTGATTTAGGGGGTAGATTTGTAACACCCTCGGTGTTACACTATAATTTTTTGCTGAAACACTGCATGGGCATCATGTTTATGTGATAATGTATGTAAAATAGTGTGTAAATTAATTTCTGTAACTCGAAACGATCGACGGAAACGCGAAACGAAAGTTACCTTTCAATGTCGCGTTACATCACTTAGGGTTTTAAATTACTTTTTATTAAGCGAAAATGCTATAGAACGTATATACAGAATTTTAATAAAGTTTGTAGTACAAACATCATAGGTGACGATGAAATACTTGAGGTCGCGAAAGGAATTCACTAGCTAGCATACCGAATAGCTTGGAAATCAAATTCGACGTGAATCCGATCCAGACTTAGTCGGATTTCCTAAGTCGGGAAACGCTTTGACGAAGCTAAGTTCGGCAATTCTTGTAGAAGAATTGGGTTAAGTAGTGGTATGGTCCTAGGGCTTGTTTTACTAGCCTAACATGCCATCTCGAGTGTAAAATAGGTGGTTTAGCAATTGAAGCATCGAGTTGGATTTTTGGGGTGCTTTAAAAATCGTGCATGGCACGCTACCGTCGGTTTTAGTGTCTGGGCATGGTCACCGTGCCTTGGCCTAGCATCGCCGCTCGTCCACACGTGCACACGTGCACCACCGCATGGGCTCCGCATCACCGCTACCACGCTCACGCATGCGACTCACGCGCGCACGCCATGCTCGATGGGACGCTAGGGGCCGGCGAGCCTAGCCACTCTACCACCGCCGCTGCCATCATTGCCAGCACATGCATGTGCCTCTGCATCTCGTGCACTCACATCACTTGCATCGCGTCGTCATTGTTGCTGCGGCACACGCCCATTGTGCCGTCACATGGCCTGGTCGTCGTCGTCTTGCGAGTCAAAGTGCTACGATCGCACGTCATCGTGCCGGCCTCATACACGCATGTGGAGCCATCATTCGTCGCACCGTTGTCCTCTTCCATTTAGTGGTTGCGCCACACCGCGCTTCCTATCATAGTCTCTTTGAATGGCATCATGCCGGCCGGCCGAGCCGCGCCAAGGTGAACCCACATAGCGTAGCCCCATTCGTGTAATTGCGCACGCCTAGAGCTTGAATTGGGGCCTAGCTTCGCGCCAAGCCTACCACTGCTGCAGTTGTATGGTGTTGGGCTTCAATTTGAGGTTTCCCCCGCCATCGACCACCTTAAGACCAAATGGCGTCATCCACCCAATTGGCCTCGCACCGTCCACCTCCATCCAATTAACCATGCATCCAACTAGCTCTGGTGGTTAGCTCACGATTGGAGTCGACTCGACGAGCTTTCATCCTCCAGTGAGGTACTACGAAGCTTTTCCCTCGTGGCGGTACACCATGACCATCGGGGTGGGTGCTCGGCTAGGGCGTCGTTCCTTGCCCCTTTGTCTCAATTGAGCGGTGCTTTTGTGTCTCCTTGACTTGGTTGCCTCTCCTGTGAAACAGTTTCAGTAGGAGTGCAGCGAGTCACCGAGAATGCCATCATCGCACTTGCCGTGAACCAGAGCAACCCCACGCACGTGGCTAACCACCTTGCCGAGCCTCACGACTTCGTCCAGGCCATCCTTCATGTCTCTGGTGAGGCCCTCCTACTCCTAGGGTAGATGGTTGAATCGGTTAGGGCCAAGGCTCGCCGGAGCACGTGGTCGCCTCCCACAAACATGGTTTAGATGTTGTGTCTATGGCTGGTCTGTTTGGGAGTAGAACAGGTATATCTAGGACTACTAGAATGTTATTAGTACTCTAGGCATGGAGTCTAGGTAGTTATGGTAGCGCTGGGCTTGATGTTTTCACCGGCGTCAGTGTCACCATGGCCAAACCCCGCCGTGGTGCATGGCCACGCCTCTGTGCGGCACCAATCATGGTGTTTTATACCTCTATCGACTACGCTTGTGATGAAGAGTGTCACGGTGGTGATGTTTGCTACCGAGGAGGTCCGTACTCGTCGGCGTTTGGCCGGAGATGCCGCAGCCTCTAAGAAGTTCTGGCCAGGGACTTTGAAATAGGAATTCAAAGTAAGTTGGGGGGTTAGTGAGAGCGTCAGTGAGAGAGTGAAATAGTAGATAGGACTGTGGATTAATTTAGTTGAAAGCCGAGGGCTCTTTTGCATAATCATCGGCGCGCGCGCGGGTTTCCCCTCCGTGGACCACTATCGCGCGTGGGCCGAGCCGCGTGGGTCGCGCCAGAGTGCTACATGTGCGCGCGTGTGATGCGCGGGAGTGGGCCACGCCGCTCACTCACGGGCCACGCGGTGGATGTTGGTTTTTCATTTTTCATTGAATTTGCAAAAGGTTTGTTCAATTTAGTGTTGAGCTGAACTTTGAAAAATTATAGTAAATTCTGTAGATGTCCAAAAATAGTGAAACAAAATTTGTTAGGTTCACAAAAATGCGATCTAGCTGTTGGTGTAGTTAGTTTATAGTTATCTATGATAATGATAGATTCATTAATTCATTTAGGAGAGCTTAGTATTAGTTAGCTTAATATTTATAGGAATTTTTGTGGCACATTGGTGATAGCTTTAGCCATGAAATTTTTATAGTAGGTTCATTAGATTATTATGTACTCACTGTAATTTTTTGTAGCATTAGAATAGGGTGATAAATAGGGTGGCTATTACTCCTTGTTTTATAGTATATAGAGTAAATCGGTGTTAAGAGTAAGAATGCCTTTAGTTGCTAAGATAATACGTGCCATGTTTCATACCTGTTGTGGTAACAATAGGTAACTTAGCACCTTAGCCGATAGAACTAGCTTAGTAGCTTGATAGGTGTATTCATATTTTAAGAGTTGTTGTTGCTGTATTACTAAGTGTTGCATCATCATTTCAGGCATGTAGATCATGAGTTGGTAGAGTTCATGTCTGCGGATGAATAGGAATATGAGGAGATTACTGAGGAGTACGAGGAGGAGGTTCTTATACAGGAGGGAGCCCCAGAGCTGTTCGTTGCTAACTTTGTTGACACACCGCCTACCTAAGGCAAGCCCCGCTGCATAACCCTTATTTTGAAGAGAGAATTATGTATTTGGCACTGAAACAAATCAGTCTTTCGTATTTAGCACTTAAAAATTTGAACTTTCTTATCTGGCATCAAATTAAAATTTCCTTCCCTATATAACACTACCGTCCATTTCATCCATTTATCTGTTAGTTGACTATCTTGACCGTGTCAGTTTTTTCTTGGCGTGACCAACCTACCCTCACGCATCCAATTTGTCCGTGGACTTCCCGAGCGGCCGAGCCTTCCCGTCTCCCGTGTGTCTGTGACCTTCTTCCCCGAAAAAACACACCAAACCCTAGATTGATGGAAGGAGGAGGAGAGGATGATGGAGCAGAGATGTTGTGGCCGGTGGCGCCCAGCACCAGCTGCGCATGCTCTCTGGCGGGGCGACCTCACCGGCGGAGCCAGGCCGTGGCGCGGTCGCGGCGGCAGGACCGACACTCCGGCCAGCCCGCGGCGTGGCGGAGGCGATGCGGCCCCTCCGGCCAGCCAGCAGCGTGGCAGAGGCGACGACGAACCCAAACCGACCGAAAGCGGAAAGCAAACAGCAGACGACTCGAGAGGACACAGGAAGGCGCGAAGAAGACAGAGATCCACGCCCACGCCAACGCCATCACGCCACTCCCTCCCCACTACTCAGGACAGCGAGCAGGTACAAGCAGATCTCCCTCCACGATGCGCCGACCGCGCTTCCTCTCCGCTGCTCCCCCGGTTGGTTCCTTCTCTCTGCCCTTCTTCTTTCCACGCGTCTTTCCTGTTCATGGCGCTTGATGGATGCAGGCCGGGCCCCCACGTTCTCCTCCGATGGAGGGTTGGCTTTATTATTATTTTTATATATGTTCCTATAAAATGAAAAATCCTGCAGCTGAAGGAGGGATCATGGAGCGCGGGGTTCTGGGCTCCAGGGGCGCCGGCGCCGTCCAAATCTTGGGGACGAAGACCGGGGCCGCGACATGAGTGCTCCTCGCGGTCCCTTCTCCTCTTGTCATTCTTTTGTGATCGGGTGCAGACAGGTCTGGGATCGTACCGTGGGACTAACTAATTCAGTTTTTTTGATTGTTGGAGTGAAAACGCTGTATGGAATATTGCTCTTGGGGCTGTGAAGCCGTGGGATTCTAGCATTATTTATGATGATTGTTTTGTTTTCCATTCCAATATATATATATAATTTTCATTAGTGATCCATTGTTTCCCCACCAGAGCAACCCATTTCAGAAAGTGTACTTGAGTAAGATCAATTTCTTTTCGATCGCCAAATCAATATATGTATGTTACTACAAGAGTTGAGGGTATCTAATCTGCAGGCAAGATGGCATAATACTGTGGGTTACAAACCATGTTATTTGGGTTTGCATTTTCTGGAAGAAGGTTAATACTATGAGACCTACCCAAAAAATTGTTATCTTTTATTTCTTGATTATTTTGTAATACACAGAAAACTGAAATCTACAAATTTAAAAGGATCTACCGGTAAGAATATATGTAAGTATTTAAGTTATATTGCTAAATCAAATATGTTGCTAGCTAGTAGTAGACATTTTGATTTGAACCCGTAGTAAATCAGGGCATAATTCTATTTGACACTTCATCCTTCACATCACTAATTTTATGAACTTTTTGGGATGTGTTCGAGCTGAGCTTAGATGATTTTGCTACTGGGGATGGACAGACGGAATGGCCTTTATTTTCAAATTGGATGATCTGTTCTATTGGCATGCAAGCATACATCATCGGTTCTATATTTGATTGGTTGTTCTACTATTGGCAGGTCATGTGGTAAAACAACCTCTACAAGTTTTACTGGTTCTACCAAACATGAGCAGAACTTGCATGAGAATGTTAAGCCGTTGCAATTGGCAACAAATGGATCCTCTCGTTTGGCTTACAGAAGTCCAGTGTTTAAACATCACTGGAATCTTTCTGCTAGTTCTTCCTCTGCAAATGTGGTTGCCACTTTTGATGATGAACAAGATGTATCTTCCAGTGTTGTTGAAGAAAAAATTGGAGTACTGCGCCCAGCACCAGCTGCGCTTGCCCTCTGGCGGGACAGAGGGAGTAATTCGTAGTTTCGGTGATTGAGCGAGAAATATGAGTACTTGTATACTTCTGATGTTTAATTGTGGAGAACTCTAGATGATTGGCTAGCTGTGTGTACTATTCTAAGTATTTGTGGAGAAATATCTGTTTGTTGTCTTTATGTCTTGCGATGATCTGACAAGAATATAGGACTGACTAAACTGAGATGAGCGAGCTGCTAAACTGCATCAAACAATTTCTAACCAAGCTAACTAGACAGGGCAAATCCCTCCCGTGCTAAGCCTACCCTAGCGGGACCCGCTCTTGCCTTAGAATTTGAAATTTATTATTTATTTATTTGCAGACTTCGATTATTAAAATTTCATGTTTTAGTTCACAATATATTTGTGATATTTATAATTTTCTTATTTGACAACCTGTCCATCTATTATTTTCTTATTTGGCATCATGTATTTCTGCTACAAAGAAGGGCATTCATGTCATTTTACCAGTCACTTGACGCCGTTACTAGCCAAAATGAACGGCAGTGCTATTTAGGGAAGGAAATTTCAACTTGGTGCCAAATAAGAAAGTTCAAATTTTTTAGTGTCAAATACGGAAGACCGATTTGTTTCAGTGCCAAATACATAATTCTCTCTATTTTGAATGATCACTGAATATATATGATGTGCATTTATGTTATAGGCATTTTATGGAAACTACATGCATAAATATATCTACCTATGAGTCCTATTAGTATAGGTGGAGTAGCTGCTATGCTCAAGATGTCGGTAGCGTGAGTAACCTGTCGTTACTCACAATAGGTGATTATTATCACTCATGATAAAATGGTGGAAAGAAAAATAGAGATCAGGCAGGGATATGGCTTGGGTATTGGTGGGTGTAAGAGGTTGTGTCCTGTGGCCAACGGGGCATAGATTGGTTACACTTTTTCCCTATCTATGTTGGTTAAGGATCATCCGTTGTAATGGATGCTAGGCAAGTCGCAGATTTATTATCCTGAGCACATACTTAGGTATGGGCGTAGGGAAGGCTTGTTGTTCTCTTGTCGTGGGTTTCGGCTCTTTCTACACTGACTGAATGGAGGCGGGGATGGTGGAGGCTAAGCACCGCACTGAGTCTGGGACATAGGAGCAGGGGCTTGGAGTCCAAGTTTGGATAGGGACCTAGACCCCTTGACAGGAGAGTGGTGGGTTGGTCCTGCTTGTGCCTGGGGTACAAGCGGGGCGTGTGTTTCGGGGTAAGTAACTGGGTGATGAGGACATGACACCCATAAATATGACCATGTTTGGCACATGGTATGGAGGGGCAGGAGGCTAGCAAGGGTGTCCAAGTCAAGAAGGAGGCTCGAGGCTAATTCGGTTCGAGTCTCCAAGGTGGAGGCCCAAAGCTACTCAAGTTCGAGTCTATCTCGGCCTATAGGACTAATCTGCCTTCAACTTGTCACCCAGGACGCATCCGGACTCCATTTTCGACGATCCACATATGGTTGGAAAGATAATTTGATAAGGAAGCCAATCCAAGTGGTCTCACGTCAAAAGGCCTTCAGAATCAACAGAAATCATCAAAACAAGTCAGTGTCCAGAATCTACCAGGGTGCTGCAACACTGTCTTTTGGTCCGTTGGACCGTGTATCGTGTTTGGGCCCATTAGGGGGCGCATCTAGGGTAGGCGATGACCCTAAGACCTTTATAATCATATGCCGCCGCCATCATTAGGTTTTGGGTTTTGCTTAGATTAATCTGTCAAGAACAGTTTTGTCGTTCATCAGTTTGTGAGACCCTAACTTCGTGAGATTAATCATTCATCTACAATTTGGTTGCTTTCTTTCTTGTTCTTACTTGTATTCTTTATTGCGCAGGCAGGGATTAGCCTTCTTGGCGAGGTCAACTAGATCCATGTCTTGGTTGATAACCAGAGGAGTTGTGGTGCTAAGATTGCAGGGTTCGATCTTTCGATCTAAACCTGGATCGGTGTGTCATTCTCCGCCACAACGATAGTTACCTCTACCTGACGGAAGATCAGGATCCCTGTTCTTATTAAGTGGTATCAGAGCTAAGGTATACCGTCAGGTTCACAATTACCCCCTAGTTTTGAGTGTTTCTCATTCGTCCCATAGTCCAGTGCCACACTTGTTTTTTCTGTCCTAGAACCTTCTGCGCCATAGCCTTTGCATATTTCAGTTTTAGAGTCCGTCGTGCTGAGTTTGTGTCCTAGTCGAGGTCTTGTAGCTAGTTAGGTCATGTTAGAGTCTAGTTCGTGTGTTTTCCCCCATCATTTCCATCAAATCTTTGCATCAGTGACCAATTTTGCGCACATTGTTCCCATTTTGTCCTCTAATTCGGAGCCAATTCTTAAAACTGGTCTAGTTTTCGCATACGAACTCGGATTTCGACGTTCCATATATCAAAATCGATCAGAAAAAAAATTTGGATCCGTCCATCCCCCACATTCTTGGGGTCGGAGATTTTTATTTTGGTCAAAAACTGGTCACAAGATCATTTTTTCGTTGTCACAAGCTTTTTGTCGTTTTTAGCACGTCTTCTGAAATTTCCACAGGCCACGTCTTTCACTTGTTTAGGATCATATTTTCTATGGTTACTTCTTTTGTGCTCCTAAGTGAAGAAAAAAATATCAAAAATAAAAAGAAAAAGTCAAAATTTCCCAAAAAAACAACGACAGTCCAAAAAATAGAAAAAGAGGGGCAAAAGAGGAACAATATCTAGAGGAGCACATAGAGAAGGCCAAAGTGAGTTGTGTTAGCGTGTGCTGTCTTGTTCATTATTTGTGTTGCTGTTGCTACCCACTATACTTATTTTTCACACACCTGTCACCTTGCTATCCATCATACTTATTTGTCACACACCTGGTACTTGAAACATTTTAGACCAGCAACGAGAATAAGTACTTTGGACTATAATTCAGCATTACTTTCTGTTACTAACTTGTGTGCCAAATATACATATTATTCTTTGTGTGCCTTCCAAGCTCCACAAACTCTTCAGATTAGTACAGAAAAAGGGCCTTGCAATCTCGGTACCACTGCCTCACAGGTATTACGAACCAGCCACCGGTTGTACCGCTGAAAGCTCTAGTTTGGTTTTGGTTAATTGATGAAACCCTAAGTGCTAACCTAGTTTATCAAAGTGATTATGAGATAGGTAGCACTACTCCAAGTGATGAAGCAATGACGAAGATCATGACAATGGTGATAGCATGGTGATGATCAAATGCTTGAACTTGGAAAAGAAGAAAGAGAAAAACAAAAGGCTCAAGGCAAAGGTATAAAATGTAGGAGCCATTTTGTTTTAGTGATCAAAACACTTAGTGAGTGTGATCACATTTAGGATAGATAGCCGTACTATTAAGAGGAGTGAAACTCGTATCGGAATGCGGTTATCAAAGTGCCACTAGATGCTCTAACTCATTGCATATGCATTTAGGATCTAGTGGAGTGCTAACACCCTTGAAAATATTTGTGAAAAAAGGCTAACACATGTGCGCAAGGTGTTTGCAGGGTTGAGATGGGTTTGGGTCCCTCTCTCGGCAGGATTCGGCGCTTTGGGGAAAATGAAATGTCTATTTTCTATTGCGTCGGATGCAAAATTCTTGGTGGTTGGCACACTTGAGCAAGGGTGAAAAAGTTAGAGTTGAAATGGAGTTGGTCGAAATGATGCTGGCATCGGTCTACTGACCAGACGCTGGGTCACTCAGCGACCGGACGCTGAAAGGCTGCGTCCGGTCGAGCTGGCAGAGAGGTCGCCAGTTTCGGTGTTGCACCGGACGCTGGACCTGAGATGCACCGGACGCTGGTTTCTGCGTCCGGTCAAACTGATAGGTCTGCACAGTGGCTAAGGGTTGAGCACCGGACGCTGGCTGCATCCGGTCAAGGTGGACCGGACGCGTCCGGTCGGAAAAATATGCCTCGGGGAGCTTACTGGAAACGACCGGACGCTGGGGCTTCAGCGTTCGGTCAGTTTTGACCGGAGCGTCCGGTCAGCTTCGTAGCCGTTGAAATCTGATGAACAGCGTTTGAAGCTGGTGACGCGTGGCGTCCATCGGACGACCGGACGCTGAGGGCCAGCGTCCGGTCAGTATGGCCGGAGCGTCCGGTCAGAGCGCGTTTTGCCCAGTGAAGGGGTATAACGGCTCTATTTGATGGGGGCTCTATTTATAGCCCCATGGCCGGCTCAAGGGAGTACTCTTGCACATTTTCATTGACATAGCAACCTTGTGAGCTTAGCCAAAGCCCTCCCACTCATCTCCATCATTGATCCATCATCATTGTGAGATTGGGAGAGAATCCAAGTGCATTGCTTGAGTGATTGCATCTAGAGGCACTTGGTATTCGTGTTGCGCTGCGGATTTCGCTTGTTACTCTTGGTGGTTGCCACCACCTAGACGGTTGGAGCAGCGGTGAAGGATCGGCACGAGTTGGTGATTGTTCGTGGCCGCCTTCGGTGATTGTGAGGGGAGTTGTACCTTCCCCGGCGGAGCGCCGAAAGGTAACTCTAGTAAATTGCTCGTGTCATTGAGTTACCTCACTTGTGGGTCAGTTCTTGCGGTGTCCAATCGTGTGGACGAGGTTTGTGAAACACCTCTTAGCCGCCGAACCACCAAGTGTTGGTCGACACAACGGGGACGTAGCGTGTTGGCAAGCACGTGAACCTCGGGAGAAAATCGATTGTCTCTCTTCTTTGTCATTCTCCCGGTGATTGGTTTGATCTTCATCTTGTGATTGGTTCATCCCCTACACGGCGGTATAATCACCCTACTTACTTGTTTACATTCTTGCAAACTAGTTGATACAAGCTCTTTAGAGTAATTAGAATTGAGAGCTTGCTTTGTTGTTTACATTCATCTAGTTGAGCTCTTGAGAGTAGCAAGTTTGTGTGCCTAAGTAATCATTGCAACTAGAATTGTTGGATAGGTGGCTTGCAACCCTTGTAGAGCTAGAGCAAGTTTGCATTATGCTATTTGTCATACTAATCAAATTGCTCTAGTTGATTTATAGATTTTTAAATAGGCTATTCACCCCCCCTCTAGCCATACTAGGACCTTTCAACCGCCCACTGCTTGCGTTGATAAGAACTTTGTAAGAGCTTGGTAAGACGCTTCCACTTTATGTGAAAAGTGACACCACGACAACCACATAGTCATTTGATAGGGATAATACTTTTGTGTTGTCTTTTGCTGTCTTCTAACAATGACATGTTGTTCGTATCCACTGACTTATGATGATATAGGTGCTGATGAGTACATGGAGTGGGAAATTGCCATAGATAACATATTTGCTACTCGCTTTATGTGTCCAAGGAGGAAGGTAAAAATGCAGCTAGTGTTTTGCGACATTCTGCTTTATCTTGGTGGGAGTCATTAGATCCTTCTGATAAACCTCAAACTTGGAATGATATGAAACTCCTTATGCGAGAAACCTTTCTTAATCCACCTCCTGTTTTGACTTCATATGCTGAGGTGCACCATTTAGAGGAAGAGTCTGTTGTTATTCCTCTTGCTATGACTAACCTTCTGCAGGATAATGTCCATAAGCGAGAGGATGACATGGAAGAAAATGAGGAGCTCACAACCTGATATGTAAATTCAGAACCATCACTTCACAATGCACCTATTACTCCTGCTGAGAACATAGGTAATGCTCATGGTGCTACACTCACAGAAAGTGAGAAATGTTTTAATGTACTAAATTTTTCCACAAACCATGCTATCATAGAGCAATTGTTAGTGGAACCCTCTCTTGATTTATCTCTGTCCCATGATAATCTGCTTGAAGTTCCTTGTGATCAAGATAAATTGGTTGATGATGCTTCAGTTTTACATGTTTTGGAACCAGTCACTTGTGCTGAAAATAAACATGTTATTCATATTGCTAATAAAACTGATGAGTTCAAACTGTTGTCTTCTTTACATACTTTGGGTTACATTGAATTTGATCTTTTATGTAACCTAGATTCTTTGGAGGAGAGCCTTTTTAAAAATGCTGATTTGCCTTGGTTTTCTAAACACACATATCATGTTATTGGCAAATATAACAACAAGAGACAATATATGATACATCGAGTATACATTTATAGTAATATGAATTTTCCTTTTGTTGTATAAGGTTATGATCGTTTAGAGGGCAGCCATAATAATACAAACATTTTCTCATGTTCCTCAAAGAAACAAGTTCACTTCCAAGAAGGGGAGCATTGTTGGTGGCTATCTATGTCTGCTAGACCATCTATTCCTGCATTGTCTTTGGTTAGTTCTAATCTTTTGTAGGATAGTGTTGACATACATCGTGTGCATTCGGATCATGGAGTTTACATGCTTGCTGAAATTTCTTAGAAACATGGTCATGTTCCTTCTCACACTTATTTCAGTTCCCTTTGTCTTCGCAACCACATTCTCCTTTATGTTGTGCAGGATCAGTTTCAAGCACAATCGACGCCGAGGACGGCTTTTCGTCAAGAAGGGGAGGATGACGAGGACATGACACCCATACATATGACCATGTTTGGCACATGGTATGGAGGGGTAGGAGGCCAGCAAGGGTGTCCAAGTCAAGAAGGAGGCCCGAGGCTAATTCGGTTCGAGTCCCCGAGGTGGAGGCCCAAAGCAACTCAAGTTCGAGTCTGCCTCGGCCTCCAGGACCAGTCTGCCTTAAACTTATCACCCAGGACGCATCTGGACACCGTTTTCGACAATCCATATATGGCTAGAAAGCTAATTTGATAAGGAAGCCAATCCAAGTGGTCTCACATCAAAAGGCCTTTAGAATCAACAGGAATCATCGAAACAAGTCAGTGTCCAGAATCTGCCAGGGTGGTACGACACCGTCTTTTGGTCCGTTGGACCGTGTATCATGTTTGGGCCCATTAGGGGGGCACATCTAGGGTAGGCGACGACGCTAAGACCTTTATAATCATACATCGCCACCGTCATTAGGTTTTGGGTTTTGCTTAGATTAATCTGTCAAGAACAGTTTCGCTGTTCATCGATTTATGAGACCCCAACTTCGTGAGATTAATTATTCATCTACAATTTGGTTGCTTTCTTTCTTGTTCTTGCTTGTGTTCTTCGTTGCACAGGCATGGATTAGCCTTCTTGGCGAGGTCAACCGGATCCGTGTCTTGGTTGATAACCAGAGGAGTTGTGGTGCTAAGATTGTAGGGTTCGATCTCCTGATCTTCCATCAGGTAGAGGTTATGAGGACATGACACCCATACACATGACCATGTTTGGCACATGGTATGGAGGGGTGGGAGGATAGCAAGGGTGTCCAAGTCAAGAAGGAGTCCCAAGGCTAATTCGGTTCGAGTCCCCGAGGTGGAGGCCCAAAGCAACTCAAGTTCGAGTCTGCATTGGCCTCTAGGACCAATCTGCCTTAAACTTGTCACCCAGGACGCATCCGGACTCCATTTTCGACGATCCACATATTGTTGGAAAGCTAATTTGATAAGGAAGCCAATCCAAGTGGTCTCACATCAAAAGGCCTTCAGAATCAATGGGAATCATCAAAACAATTTAGTGTCCAGAATCTGCCAGGGTGCTGCGACACCATCTTTTGGTCCGTTGGACCGTGTATCGTGTTTGGGCCCATTAGGGGCGTGTCTAGGATAGGCAACGACCCTAAGACCTTTATAATCATATGCCGCTGCCATCATTAGGTTTTGGGTTTTGCTTAGATTAATCTCACAAAGTTGGGGTCTTACAAACCGATGAACCACTTAATGGGAACGGGGATCCCGTTCTTCCATCAGGTAGAGGTAACTATCGTTGTGGCGGAGAATGACACACCAATCCGGCTTTAGATCGAAAGATCGAACCCTGCAATCTTAGCACCATAACTCCTCTGGTTATCAACCAAGATACGGATCGGGTTGACCTCGTTAAGAAGGCTAATCCCTGCCTGCGCAACGAAGAACACAAGCAAGAACAAGAAAGAAAGCAACCAAATTGCAGATGAATGATTAATCTCACGAAGTTGGGGTCTCACAAATCGATGAACAGCGAAACTATTCTTGACAGATTAATCTAAGCAAAACCCAAAACCTAATGACGGCGGCGGCGTATGATTATAAAGGTCTTAGCATCGTCGCCTACCCTGGATGTGCCCCCTAATGGGCCCAAACATGATACACGGTCTAACGAACCAAAAGACGGTGTCGTACCACCCTGGCAGATTCTGGACGCTGACTTGTTTTGACGATTCCTGTTGATTCCGAAGGCCTTTTGACGTGAGACCACTTGGATTGGCTTCCTTATTAAATTAGCTTTCTAGCCATATATGGATCGTCGAAAATGGTGTCCGGATGCGTCCTGGGTGACAAGTTTAAGGCAGACTGGTCCTGGAGGCCGAGGCAGACTCGAACTTGAGTTGCTTTGGGCCTCCACCTCGGGGACTCGAACCGAATTAGCCTCGGGCCTCCTTCTTGACTTGGACACCCTTGCTGGCCTCCTACCCCTCTATACCATGTGCCAAACATGGTCATATGTATGGGTGTCATGTCCTCATCACTGGCACATTGATTTGCAAATCGTCGTCGTGTCGGTACGACTTGTCTTAACTCTAGCACCGTAGTAAGAACAGAAAGATGAAAGGTGATGAAATGAAACTGTTTTCTCAACTCTTGCTTGAAAGTAGAACATGTGCTTACTTAGAATGGTTAGATAATGAATCAATTATGACTGCTAATAATAACATAAATAAGGATTCACTATTAGTATTGCTTTGTGCAAAAAAAAAGAAACTAGCAAACCATAAAGCTTATCATATCCCTTGGAGTCAGGAAATTATCCCCGCTAGTCGGATAAGTCTTGTGAGTACATTATGTACTCAGGGTTTATTTACCCCTGTTGTAGGTACTGCTTGAGACATAGCCATTGTGTGAAGGATTCTTCAGGTGGGCACAGACAGAACCTTGCTTATTATCGATAGATGTTTACTTGATGTTTATTTTCATTTCGCTGTTTAATATTCCGCACTCTGACTTTGGTAATGTAATAATATAATTTTTAAGAACTTTGGATGTATGAAATGGACTAAGTTTGTAACTCGTTCTCATTATTGGATCCTTGGGAAAAAAATGTGGATCTTTCGGGATCTTCCTTGGGGTGTGCCCGACGGAACCCACCCGATGTGGCTCGCTCTCGGGGTGCTTAGTGTCAGTGGAAGACAAGCGCCTCTATAAGCGCGTTATCTCAGGCGGTTCTTAGCGTGTTGAAGGAACTTATTGCATATGAGCAATAACATTATGGCATGTCGTTAGGTGGAGAAGATCAAGAGGCATAGCTTGGCTACAATGGACCGGGTTGCAAGCATGAAGGTAAGCTAGAGGCTTGGGGTGTGATGGACCGTTGAGACGGTGAAACACGAGTAGAAAGCTCAACGCCAATGGACCAAGGCAATGGTGAAGAACAATTGAAACTGCAACCGATGGACCAATAAGGTCATGTGATGACATGAAGTGGATGAGAGGATCTAGATGACAAGAGGAGGACAAATAACCTATAATTTTTTTTTTACAAAAGCACAACACTAGCGCAAAGATGATTAGTACAATAAATGATCCTAATAGCCTCTACTTGCTCTAGCTCCATACGTGTACACTCGGTCGCTGTTCTATCGTCAAGTTTTGCTCTAGCTTCTTGATTGAGCTATTATCATAGCAAATACTTTTCAAATGTATATATTCACTGCCCTACTTCCATATTCCGTACTAAATCTGTCCTAAATTATAAGACGTTTTGGTTTTTCTAGATACATTATTTTCACTATGTATCTAGACATAATGTATATCTATGTGCATAGCAAATGCAACATATCTAGAAAAACCAAAACGTCTTATAATTTGGAATGAAGGAAGTAGTTATGTATTTCAATCAAATGTTGCAATTATAGTCTTTATTTAAATGTAAGAGACTTTTCGTCGGTGCAACACATGGACATGTTTACTAGTATACCTAATATATGTGAAAATTAAAACTCAGGCTTCTTCTGTATCTAATAATAAAAAGGCCAAATTTTCGGCCATTTTTTTCTTCCGTCTATTTTTTTCGTCCACCTTTCCCTAACTACCGGTAGTCGAGAGTTTCTTCCGTCTAGACTTATATGACCCTAGATAGTTATAGGACAAATAGATCTCTCCAAGCCTGAATAAACTGAATAGAATAGAAATCTAATTCAAATAGAAAATAAATTAGACAAAATCTTATTTTATTTTCTAGCACGATACGGAGTCCGACTCAAAACAACCTGGACTCATAAGCCATGCTCATAAGTCTGTTTTATATAGACTAGAAAATGTGCCAGTACGTTGCAATGAAACATATCACGTACAAGATATGGATAGCACGATCCAATACGGTTTAGAATCTGACTCTATATCAATAATTGCGAGACGTTATCTATTGCAACAATGAAACAGCGGCCAAAAAATCGTAGTAGGAAAACAAAATGGAAACAAAAATATATTCGTCTATTTGCTTATGCTATTCAGCCGATTTTAATTCGTATAAATCAGTCGTGTAACAATATTTTTCTCTCACAACAAACTAGTCATACAAATCAGCAGAAGCTGATTTAATACCAGCCGTACGTAGAGTGGCCAAAAACGAAAAGAACTCAAAAATAACAGAGCGGCCGACATGTATAAAAAAATTGAGCCCAACAAAAAAAAAGAAACAAATCGGAAACTCCGTTATGGAAACAAATCGGAAACTCGGAAGCGGACCCAAAAGAATATAGGATAGCTGGACCAAAAAAAGATAGATTCTAATATTATTATCTCTCACAGCTACAAAGACTAAAGAGGAGACATCATTTTGGTGCGACAAAAACTTCGCCTCACCTTCCTGCCCTCCCCATGCGATCATCCCTCTGCCTCACGGTGCGAACCCGCGATCACCCACGTCTGCACTTCCTCCCATGCGCGACAGCCCAAGTTCAAAGCCTGTTAGCGCCGAAAAAACAAAAACGAAAAAAAATAGAAATTGTCTCTTCTCCTTCGCGACACCAGAGGACACGCGACTTCCCTCATGTGGCTAGGGTTTTCGTCCGCCGCCCCTCGGCCAGTCGCTGCCCGCCGGTGCTTCCCTTCGGTCGGCCACCGCAGAAGCCAGGCCGGTCAACGGTCGCCCGCTGGCTGCCCGCCTAGACCCGGCCCACAGGCCGGCCACCTCACGTACGCGCCCCTCAATTCTCCCTCCCTGATTTCGCTTTGCTCTCGCTGCCAGACCGGGGTGTCTGATATGTTCTATTCTGCTATTGTGCAATGGACCGATGGTGGCTGGTGCTGAGGATGCAGTGCAATGGGTGCTGCCATGCTAGAGGACGAGGATCGGAGGTTGCGTACATGACGCGACTGAGGACCACAATGGTAACTGGATTTCTATTTTTATAGTTACTTGGGCATGTGATAGGGCCTGCATTCATTATCCATACTAGATGCACCAAAATGTAACTCACAATAACAATAGGATTGGACAATGTGCGCTACAAATTTACTATCAATAAATATGGTGTCTCTCATTTGGATATGGCCTTAGGAGTGTGTGTGCAGTTTGGTACTCTGCATAATTCAGACAAAAGTAGTCCTGGAAGACTGAATTTTGTGAACGTTGTCGAACATCTATCCACTAACTAACCAAAGAGCACACACCATACGCGCCTCTCGATTATGCTGCTATGCATCATAAACTGATGCCATTAAATTAATTTTGAGGGTAGCTACATTGTTTTCACCGTATTGTATAGGTTCTATGACGCTGTTCTTGGCAAGTGCCAGAGCAGATACAATTTTATTTTATTTTTTTGTTAAAGTTATCATGTAGTTCCCCCACTGCCATGGCCTGAATTGAGCTTTCATTTCCTTTCTTGTTATGGCAAAAAGGTGGTTTCTTTATTGTGGGTTGAACTGTTAGCACCTAGCTAAACTATGGACCAATTTGAGTGCTGGTTCTGCATAAACAAATTTTTGGATGAGTTGCCTATATGTTTTAGATGAATTGTTCTTTTTGTTAACTACAACTTTATACCAGGCTGGCTGCCTGCCTCAACCTGGCCCATAGGCCGGCCACCTAGGCTGGCGCCCGGCGGTGGCACGGGTGGGAGTGGAGGAGTCCATCGGGGGCGGCGGCGAGGGCGGGAATGGAGGAGTCCATTGGGAGGCGGGGGCGGCGGGGCGGGTCCAGGAGTTCGAGCGTGATCTGGTGTCTCTAGCGCTCATGGGGGGGCGCCGTGCACACCGTGGTGGCACCAATCGAGCGCGTCAAGCTGCTGCTGCACGCAGGACGGTAACACCGCTCTGCTAGGCAGGGCACACAGGTTCGTGGGTCAACATTTATCCTTGTGCAACATTTATCTTAACATATGTCCTTTCAGAATTGCCAATATTTCCTTTTATATAATTATTTCATTGTATTTTATATACCATGAACATGATCCACGCCTTATCTGCTGCATGATCTATTTGTTATATCTTTTTTTCTGAATGCCTTGTTTATGGATGAAGAAGGAAGGTGGAGGCTGGACTGAAGAAGTACAAGACAAACATCATAATTAGTGTCCACCCCATCATGCAACTCATTCCTCTGTGGGTTCTCAAATGCCAGTAGTCTTTGTAACTGTGATCACAGACCTCAACACTTGCCACCCCTACATGGTATATTCAGTTAATGATAAGGAAAACATATAGTAAAGCAATTTTTCACTTGATCTGACAATTAGAAGAAAAAAATGCAGGTTCCATGCTGATGTGAATAGATGTTACTGCCCCTCAGAAGAAGTTGCCAAGCAGGCTGCACTGGATGATCTACAACCTTCTCAAATCTACGTGTTCGGTCTTCCACGACCATCATTCTGCCTTGCAGTTCTTGTTAAGGTATTTAGTTCACCCTAAGTTTTTATATTTATATTCCTGCTAATTTTAGTGTGAACCATACATGGTCTTTCAAAAGGATGAGATATTCATTTTACAAGGTTTTGTCCTGTTGTGTTCAATGAATATGTTGTATACCCCAAAAGTGTTACTGTTCAAGTTTCAAGAAAACAGAAAAATATGTCTGCATTGATTTGTCTGAATACTATTCTGCTTGAATTAGATCCAGAGCTTGAATTGGATCCACTTATATGAGGATGATTTGAGGGAACTTGAATTGGATCCTAAGCTTCCTGCAGTGCCACTCATGGGAGGTTGAGGGCATGGGTCTTGTCTACAAGACTGCCAGAGCCCTAGGAAAATCATTGTTTGACAAAGAGCTTGGAAAACTAATTGGGCAGCTTATTGTCATTTGTGGCCAGAGCGAAACGCTAAGCTCCTCACTGCAGGCACTTGAATGGAAAATACCAGTAAATGTTTTATGCACAACTTGTTTTAATTATTTTCTAAAGGATTCAAACCGATTCATCTGTAGAGCATGATATTCTAAAAATAATTGCGTTGTATTATTCAGTGCTTATAGGCTCTCACCTGTCAGTTCCTTTAGTTTTTGAGTAATTCGGGTTTGATTTTCTCCTAGGCATTTGTGAAAGAAGAGGGGAAAAGTGATACCATTAAGGCCCTGTTTGGTTGAGCTATGGATTTTGAAAAAGTAGCTGTGAGCTGTGGCTTTTCGAAAAGCTGCTGTGGATTGAGGGCTGTGGCTTTTGGAAAAGTCCATTTGGTTGAATAGCTGTGGCTTTTAGAAAACTTCTCACACTGACAGGCGCGCCCCACATGTCATACACACACTGCTTCTTCATCCTCTAGCCACCATGGGGATGGCCGTGCTCGCCGGAGCTGGCCGCACCCACCACGGGGACGTACGAATCCGCTCATGCCTACGCCGGGGAGGACCGGATCCACTCGCTCCTACGCCGGGAGGGGCGGAGCTTGTCTGCGCCGCGTTGGGGAGGGCCGTGGAGGGGCAGAGCCTCCTGTGCCGCGACGAGGAGGGCCGGAGCCACCTGCGCCACGCGGGGAGGGTTGGGAGGGGCGGAGGGAAGGGCCGAGGGAGGGAGGTGCCGGCCGTCGATGAGGAGCTGAGGGAAGGCCGCGGCCGTCGGGCCTCCCGCGCGCGCGCCCGAGGCGGCAGCGGCGGAGCTCCCACACGCCCTGTGCTGGCCGCCGGTGGCAGGGTGGCGCTCGCTCTGGTTGTCGAGGGAGGGAGGTGCCGGCCGCCGGGGAGGAGCTGAGGGAGGGCCGCCGGTGTTGGATTGCCGGCATTCAGGGCTCCCGCGCGCGCGCCCGAGGCGGCAGCGGCGGAGCTCCCGCATACCCCGTGCTGGCCGCCGGAGGCAGGGTGGCGCTCGCTCTGGTCGTCGGGGAACGAGCCTACACGCCGGCGAGGTAGCTGGGCGGCGCGGCGCGGAGGAATCGCGGCGGCGCGGAGCGGAGGAAGTCGCGGCGGCGGGGAAAAGAACGAACTGTTTTCTTCATAATGGATGGCATTGCGGGTAATTTTGATAAAAATGAGGAAGCTACAGCCGGTGAAAGCAGCCTCCCCCCTGCTGTGAAAATTGAACTGGGCAAAAGCTAGCTTTTGGAGAAGCTGTTGGTCTATCCAAACCCCTTTGGTTAGCTTTTTGACTTCTGGAGAAGCTACAGCCGGTTGAAAGCTGAACCAAACACCCCCTAAGGAAGCTTAAACAGGGAGCGAATACAAAGCACCTTGAGAAATGAACAAGTGTGTGATCTTCGGGAGGCAAAGGTACGCTAATTTCTTTTAGCGTAGTTTTATTACATATAAGAAATTGCATTTCAATCTGCATGAGCTTATGAAATGGAACAATTATTTTGGCCCTTTTTTGCTGCTATGTCAATAGCCACATATTTTGTCGAAATCCAGGAGCACTGCTCAATCATATAAGAGTTTTTTCATCAAAATAATTTTGATGGCATTTACTTCACCGAATGCAACCTTATTTTTGTTCTCTAATTAATTCTGAGCAAACTCAGATATATGTAAATGTTATATCTCTTCTATTTGTTTTGTTTATGTGTAAATTTTACACAAATCAGTATACATTTATAATAATGTTCACTATACACAATAGGGAATATCTTTCTTATCGCTTGACGAGGATATTCGGGCAAGACAAAATATTGACATTTTTTGTGGCTCTCATTGCAACGCTTGGGCATTTACCAATATAAGCATAAGACTGA
Source organism: Miscanthus floridulus (assembly GCF_019320115.1). Lineage (NCBI taxonomy): Eukaryota > Viridiplantae > Streptophyta > Magnoliopsida > Poales > Poaceae > Miscanthus > Miscanthus floridulus. The sequence goes on from NC_089584.1 coordinate 67,597,894, forward strand.
AGGTAATGGGTTAGTCTGAAAGTGTCAGGGATGGTCACCAACTCATTAGGAGATTGGGCAGTAACTGATGAAACACTGTTGGCTTTGAATTTTTTTGTATTGGACGGGTTTATAAAATTTTCATATTTCTGAAAAGGTGTGGTTCATAAAGTTTTGTGATTGTATTAAAAATCAAGGAAAATTCCTATCTTATATCGTTCCATTAGCTATAAGTGACTCTGTGTGTGTTTTGACCTGGGGAATCACCTTGGCTGATGATGCTTGTGCTCCCCGCTCCCAAGCATGGATGGCCTGGCTTATGAATCCCCAAGTTATTTTAGGCCTTTTATCATGAGCACTTTTGCCCTAATAAGTGGGGATGGACTTACAGATGGCACTGAAAAACTAAGACGAAAAACATGGATACAGAGTATGAATAGCACTAACCATGCTTAGACAGTTGATACAATAATCCTTTATCAAGGTTAGGTTGCATGTCTTCCTCAAACTTCGGGTACTTTGCTTTTCTCTTTTCTTGTTATCTTGGAGTATCAGCGTGGGGTCAACTGTCAATGGTGCTTAATTCTGTGATATTGAGGACCAGAAATGTTTGGTACTACCACATATCTGACAGGTTGGGTTGACTGCACTTTTTTTGTGCAATGAGACAAGCAAGGAGCGACATTTGAAGACTGATTTGAAGAGTGATGCCAATGAATGCTTGAAAGCTGTGTACAATGACCAAAAGCCACCATAACACCATGCTGGAAGAAATTTTGAAATAGTTCTGGAGTTGGACATGGTTAATTTAAACAATTTTGTACACATTTAGTTATTAATTGAAAGTTTCCCATTACCTTGATACCAGATAACTGAACTTTAGATGTTTTATTGCACTCTTAGTTCAGAGAATGGCGGTGCCATTTCTTCTCATTGTGATGGGCACATTGATTTGCTCATTGTCATATGAGAAAAAAAACTTGTGAGCATGATGCTTTAGCCAAAGAACAACTAAAGCTTAATGGACATAGCGTCGACCTGTGCATCATCTCAAATGGCCATCGCTCTCTGAGGTCGACGATCTCTGCACCGCTTAGTTTCCCGTATAGCATGTAGACCGACTCCTTTATGGAAGACAACCGATGTCAGCAAGAGTGAAATGACAGTGATGATGGTGGAATGATAGTCTCATCATGTTCAAAGATTCATTTTTAGTAGTAGTATAACACATGTTTAAATTAAAATTTCTATGATTTTATATGGCTCTCTGTGACTATTAATTTTACGAACTTTACTTTTTGGATTAAATGTTACTTTAACATCAGTATTTAATTTCATAGTATTATTATCTTATCGTGCGATCCATATTTTTTTAACAAAAAATTAGTTATCCCGTAGCAACGGGCACACTACCTAGTATAAAATATAAAAGAGAGTCCTATTCCTTTTTTTTCAGCTCTTTTGTACGCATCTGGGAGGTTATATGGTTTTGTATTTTCCTCCACTCTGCTTCATAAAAAAATCCGGCTCCGATTAGGTGCAGAATTTTTTTTTGCCGACCCTCCCTCCGCTCCTATGGTTTATTGTTTTAAAAAATATAAACGATTTTCATCCTCTTCTTCTTTTTTAATTTTTCTTATGTTTTCTTCCATTCCGTCTACCGAGCACAAACTCCTGTCCGAGGAGTCCGTTCTAAGAAGTGTCTTTTTATGTTTTTCTTGTTTTTTTTTTCAATTTTCCCATGCCTTTTTTGTGTTTTCCCATTTTCAATTTATGTTCCAGTGGGTTTTTTTCATGTTTTCCTATTCATTTTAACTTTTTATGTTTGTTCTTTTCCATTTTCTTTTCTTTGAACCTATGTCGTCACTAGACCTGAGCAATTTGTAGGCCAGAGGAAGCTTTGAGCCGAGCCGAAAAAAGTCTTGCTACTTTAGATCAAAATATCTCATCCATGACCGTTCCTGGACAAGCCAGACCTTTTTTTTTTTTGGCCAGGCTTGGATCAGGCCCAGGCCAAGGAAGGCCACCAGTGCAGTTTATAGTTTATATACACCATGTTTGCTTGTTGGTTTCAGCCAGACTTATTCAATCAGTCAACAGTGTTTTTCTCTTACAACAAACCAGCACCAGCCAGCGCAGAAACCAACCAGCGAACACGTCGATAGTGTAAAATAGCTAAAATAAATGTTTGGCACGGAGAAAAATACCATCTTTTCTCTTGACATCGCTTGGCCAGTAAGGCTCGTGGACGGGGACTCAGTTTGCTCAGATCTACTGCAAAGTTATCATATAATAGGTTGTGCGTTAAAGTCTCGGTGTAACGGTTCGGACATATAAAACTAAAAAAGTAATTCCAACCAAATTTTTCTACTTTATACAGTACCCTCATGTTTCTCATGTCATGTACATAATCCGGACTCCAAGCACACATAGGACAATTGACAATGAGAAGTCTGATTTCCAGACATATGCAACAATGGTACAAAGTTCGCTTCTAAGACGTATTGGAATAGATGGCATTGTGAGGGGTATGATTCTAAATACCCACGACAAGGAACATGGCCCGCACGGTCAGGGACATTTCAGCCCACAAGGCATCTAGAAGATTTGATTTACTATGACTCTTATGGATATTGTAACTAACCATATAACCGACTAGAAAACTTTTCTTATAACCAAACCCCTTCATAGTATATAAGGAGGGACAGGGGTTCCCTAGTCGGCATCTCCATCCCACGTCTCATTTCATATTCTAGCAATACAAACCAACAGAGCACATGACGTAGGGTTTTACGTCATATCGACGGCCTAAATTGTATAAATCTTGTGTCTTGTGTCTCTATTACCAACTAGTTCCCGATCACACGCACCTCTACCAATCAATCTATCGTCGCGTCGTCGGTGGACTACCAAACATCTTTAGTGGACAGGCATGCTCATTAAATAAATCATGATCGTTAAATAAATCTCTAAAACGTAGATCGTTCGGGTGATCGTCAACAAGCAGTACATCTAATGCACGGTCATATTTGCTTTTAAAAATAGAATCCCTGCCGGAGCACTATTATAAATAAATAAATATTAATATTAATGGCGTGCGTACTCAATGGGCCCTCAGCACTTCACGGCCCACGGGCTGAAGCCACCGGGCAGCAGAATTGCTCCGGCTGGGTTATGGGATTACGGCGTCTCCAAGCGAGGAAGCGTCCGCATAAAACATCCGCTGTCCCCGTGCGCTCTCGACCCTTCTCATTGCCTGTGCCTGTGCCTGTGCCGCCCCCGTTCCTTTCTCCTCCAGCAAGTAAACCCCGTTTCCACAGCGTCACGCACAGCCGCCATGCCGACCGGTGAGCTCCTCTCTCCCCTCCTCCTCCTTTCCCGCCCCGGGCTGTCGATTTCTAGGGCCGTGGTATTGATCTCATCGCCCACGAGTCCTCCGGTTCTGGGTCGAATCGGCGGCGGTAGGTTATTATTATTTTTTTCTACTAATACGTGCTCCGCGTGCGCCCGTAGGGGGCCTCTGCTCGGTTCGATTGGTCTCTTGGTCGAGGGGAAGTTCGGGGATCGGATTGCGGCGATGGATTGCTGTTGTGGCGCCGTAGCGTCGCGGGTTGCTTCGGGATTGTTTTGGTGGTTCCGGAAGTTTGCTTGGGAACATAGGGTTTGGTTCTGGATGCCAGACTCCACGCTCACAGAGGTGCTACATGGCGCTCTAGGCTCCCTTGCTGCATTTGCCTTTGCTGCTTGCGGATGTGTGCCCTGGTGTCTTTTGGGTCCATGACAGAGGAACTATAGGTACTACGCTAGAATAATTGTATGTGTTGTGTGTCCCCTCTTGCAAAGTGTTTTTTTTGATCCATAGTAGTTGGAGGGACCTAATTTCGGGCAGGGCCATGACAAAGTTGTGTTCCTAATTGCCCATATTCCTTGATGTTTGTTTGCTTAATTTAAGTGCTAAACACGCCACCACTTATGACAATGGTTTCTGGCTCACATCCAAAATGGAGATATAGACGACATAAGACTGAGCTACTCTGACTTGCTTTGATATTGTAGAATACCAACAAATCAACAAACATAACCCTTGTTTTCATTTTTTGGATTTCTGTTTTTGCCTTTTAGTGTGGGGGCATGCTGTGACTTATTGCTGTATGGTTACATTTGGCTCATGGAGGTGAACACTGCATTTGCCTTTTGTCACCTGCATACGGTTGCACTAGCATGAGGTCCTGAACCCCAGTTGTCTGTGACTGTGACTGAGATATTTAGCTGGAATTGCAATGTGGGACCCTGTGGTATCTTGGTGTTCTGGCTTTGAAACACAGAGGTGGTGGTTGTAGGTGAGTGTGGCGCTCAGTTCTAGGCTCAAAGTTATAGGTGTCAATGGTTTAATTCCTCTTTTACGCATTGTGTTAAATGTATTCTCTTTGATGCCATGAATTTTTCACTGCCCACCAAAAGCAGCCAACTGGGCCTTGTACACTGTCCTTCAGTGGAACCATGCCACTTGTGCTTAGACTTGTTGCTAGGGCTCACTGAATATGATAAATCCTAGAAAATATAAGACATGTATAGCGAACATAGGCTGAATTGCAAACCTGATGTCTTTGTTTTGCGGTGTGGATTGTTTGTGTTTTGTGTGTATAATGCTCCTTGCTCCACCTGTTCCATTATTAATTTATTATAGAAAAATTGAAAACCAGTAAGTTTTACATTCATTTTGGCAAGCTGATTATTCACTTGATGTGCGGTTGTGTGTAGAATTCTGTTATGATAGTGTTGCATCTGTCCATAAGAGTTCCTTGCTCTTATTCTTTTGCTTCCTTTCATATATTGTTATCTGGATCATGCTATATGAATATTTCTGGTGCAATATTTGGCATTCTCTACTAGCTCCTTGTTTTGCTACAGTGCTCAATAAATCATTTTGCATGAAACTTCCTGTTGATTTTCTTTACAAGTTGTCTTAATATATTTACAAATCATAGAAGGAAGGCAATTTTATCCATCTCTAATTACTGGAGATAAGCTTCTGTTTTAACACCAGAATTTGGTGTTATGGCCTACTTCGTAATATTAGTTCCATGTGTGCGCAGACATATTTTCTTTCATACTATAGCTAATGGTTTTTGAATGATTTCCAGTAAGCGTGAAATGGCAGAAGGAGGTCTTTCCAGGCATAGAGATTGACACTAGCCAGCCTCCGATTGTTTTCAAGAGTCAGCTGTACACACTTACTGGTGTGCCACCTGAACGCCAAAAAATTATGGTGAAGGGTGGAATATTGAAGGTATACTATTTTGTTGAGTGCTTATAGATTCATTTGTGTCCATTGGGCATTCATACATTGTAATAACTGGATGACATGTTTGCTGTGCATAATACAGGATGATGCAGATTGGTCTACTTTGGGAGTGAAAGATGTGAGATGCTTGACTTATTTTCTGTGCTCATATTTTGTTGTATCAAGTCATCAAGTGCTCAAATGCTGTATTATGTTGCCTCAAATTAGAACTGAATTTGAAATGCGCTCTGTAGGGCCAAAAGTTGATGATGATAGGCACGGCTGATGAGATTGTGAAAGCTCCAGAGAAAGGTCCAGTGTTTGTTGAGGATCTACCAGAAGAAGAGCAAGTGGTTGCACTGGTACATACTGGATATCATTCTGTGCATGTGCTGCCTATTCTTAGTTTTTTAGTTATTACCTTATCTGTTAAAGAATGAATGGTTAATTTGCTAATCATAGCTGATCGCGTGTACACGTCATGACAGTATGCTTCCTGTGCACATACATGAAATGGGAGCATATGCTTTGTGTGTACCAATGGCATTGGGTGATGGTAACTTGAAAACATATTCTTTAGCAACTTGGGATTTTTTAATGTATTTATAATAGAACAGTCTAAATTGACATCTAAGAGTAGGAACTTTATGCGCAGGTAAGATCATCCTGATGTACAAGCCAATTTTGTTAAATTTATGATAGATATTGTCTCTTCTTGCATGATTAGCTGTCAATATTGAAATCATATCTTGTCGTTGCTGTGATTAGTATCAGTGATGTTACATTTTTTTTTATCTTTTTGTTGCTAGTATTTATCATCTTTATTGAAATGAGTTTGCCCTTCTAATATTTAGGGTCACAGTGCTGGTCTTTATAATCTTGGGAATACATGCTATATGAATTCCACATTGCAATGTCTGCATTCTGTTCCAGAGCTGAAGTCAGTGCTGCTAAGGTTTAACCTAAAATTTCCTATGTATTAATTTTGAAGAGGCTTTCGATTTGGTGTTTGATATCATTCTTTTCTACTTGCCCAGCTATCCAGATACTGTAAGAGGTAATGGCATTGACCAAGGTTCTCATAATTTGACTCTTGCTACTCGTAATACCTTTGGTGATCTTGATCAAAGTGTTCGCCCTGTTGCACCCCTACAATTCTTGCAGGTAAGCTCACCATCATTAAGCTATTGTATCTAGGCTAGTAAAGTATATTTTTTCTTAGTTCTGGTGCAGAAGAGCTCATTTCATCATTGTTGTCCTTGAAATTCTACGAGTCAGATGAGGGGAACTCTCTTGAAAATGTGAATGTCCATGGCATTTGTTTGTTCAGACATTTGAATTTTACTAATAGTTTATGCAAACTAGTGACTGCATCATTAGGCCCTATTTGGTTCCGCGTCGGCAGCGCGTTTCAGCGGAGAACGCGAAAAAATCCCGCCGAACGGTCCGCGTTCGACGCGTGTTGGACGGCCGCGCGCTACGTGAACCGCAGAAAAATGAACTGCGCGATGAGAAATCGCGAACGCAGCATCCGAGCCGCGTTCGCTTAATCGTGGTCGCGCGTTGGCCGATCGTGGAAACAAACAGGGCCTTATATTTGTGATTAAATAGACTCACGGTATGATATTACATTTTATTATTAATAAAGTATAGTTAGACCTCCTCATTGAAGATCATGGATAATCTTATAGTTATTGGAGATCATAAAAATTCTAACAACCGCTAATATTTGAAAACAGAGGGAACATAGCTTACTGTTTCAAGTACTCTGTTACTGTTTTGATAGTTCAAGAAAATATGGACTTTAATTTCCTTAGTATATATTGCCATGATTATGGAATTGTATGCTTTATGAAGTCCTAATTGAATTATGTGATCTAGTTTGGTTGGTAGATTTTGAGGGCTCATGAGGGTAAAATATGTTTAATACTGACAGTTCTTTTTTTTGTCTGGCTTTGAGCAGACACTGCGTAAAAAATACCCGCAATTTGCGCAGCAGCATAATAATGTCTACATGCAACAGGTTCCGTCTAATCACCTACGTTTAAGTTTTGTTATCTACTCTTGAATTTCTGTAATGATGTTCATTTTTTTAAAAAAAAATACAGGATGCAGAAGAATGCTGGACACAGTTGGTGTATACACTTTCTCAAACTCTTACCTCAGATTCAAGGTAACCTGTTTGTTGTCAACTAATGGCACTTCACCCTGTCACCATTTATATTTATCGTATTTATCTTTGTGGTCCCTTTTTTAAATTCTACAAAGTAGAGTGGACTCCCTGTAATTTTTATGGCAATATTTGGCTACTTTGCCTAAAACTATTTGCCTACTTTTTTTTTCCTATAGTGAATCTGCAGTTCTTCCGATGAAGCAACTATTTGGGATAGATCTCGTGAGCAGGTTCTCTCCCTCCTCCCTTGTATTATATTCCCTATATATTTGTATATGTTACTTTTTGTTGTACAATTGTAGTTTGGTGCGACTGTTTATTTTTTACTCAAACAGGCAGGAGAGGTGCGCATAATAGCATATCATTATAGAAGAAAAAAAAATATGGTACAGGGCCAGTTCAAACCAGCAAAAGATTACGTGACCACATGCTAATTAGATACCCGCCAAAAAGAACCCTGCTATATTAACACAAGGCTAATGATTCTGTTTTATACATCTTATACAGAACACAGATGGATCCAACATACAACATCATCTTATTTTATGTTTATAATTGGCCTTTATCTTATTGCTAGTAGGCAGCGACGGAGCACGGCACAAAATCAAGGGGGGGCCAACTTGACAAAAACACAAGTGAAATATGTTGACATCAGAAATAAAACCATATATACTATGATAAATTTAACTAATCACATATCAAGTGACTACAGAGACGGCCGCTGCTCTCGGAATATTCCAACCAAGACGGAAATTGACTGAACCAAATATAATTGAAACGGCGTTGATGCCCTTGGGGTCCAGAAGGCTTGTATTTCTTCAATAATGGTTGCATGGGACCTAACTGCAAGTATGCTCGCCGCACTTGATCTCTCTGGTCATTTGGATATTGCCAAATTTGTGGACGCAATGCAGGATCTCTCTCCAAGAATTCAATGCCTCGAAACATGATGTGTTCATTTCTTTGATTTTCTTCTTCCTCAGCTTCGGCTCCTTCCGTATCTTCTTCTGCTATTCCAATTGCTTCTTCCTGGACTTCTTGTCTTTGTGGCTCTGAATCATCTAACTCGTTTGCAACTGCAGCTTCTTGTTCTCCTTGCCTCAGCTGATCCAATTCATCTAACTGAGCTGCTGCTGCTTCCTCATTTCCTTCTTGCCTTTGGGGTTCCAAATCACCTAGCTGAAGTATTGGAGGAGCTTGATCTTCCTCTTCCCCAACATCTGATTCATCTCGTTTTCTTTTGTAAAAAGAATGGAGAGACACAATTTTCATGCGAACCATTGTTGGTACCTAATAAAAAAATGCATCCAGTTATTTTTGATTTCAATCAAGCATCTAGCAAAAGTGCAAAACCACCTGAAAAAGAAATAGAGCACCTCCGGTCAAATGCTCAGGGACTCAGCCACTCAGGGTATTCGTAAGGCACGGGACCAAGCCACCGCAACTGATCTCCGCCGTACCAAAAGCTGCAATCGTTGCTACTCAGCTACAGCTCAGACAAATCAAATGCTGTTTACCCTTTCTAATGAAGTAAATAGGACGGACTGCACCTGTTGGCTGTTGTTACGCTGTTACGGGCGCCGCGCGCGGCAGCGCGGAGAGCGTCGGCCTCGGCAGCTGCGGCGGCCTTCCTGTCCTCGAGGCAGCACGGAGAGTGTCGGCCTCGGCAGCTGCGGCGGCCTTCCTGTCAGCCGTGCTTCCTGTCCTCGAGGCGGCGGCGGAGGCGGGCGCCCAGGGGGCTGTTGCCTGTTGGCGAGGGCCTTGACGGCGGAACTGCGGAAGAGTCCCTGAGTCGGCACTCTGCTCAGCTATTGTTGGGCTGTCTGCTTGTCTGGGGTATTCAGTATTGGGCTTCGTGGGCAATATTTGATATTTTTGTTTTGGACAAGGGGGGCCGGAGCCCAGTTTGGCCCCCATTGCGCTCCGTCCGTGCTAGTAGGTGTTTCATATTCTGTTTCTATGGATAACCATTTGGTATTTGTCATAACATCTGGTAGACTGGATATGCATGCTACAAAGATGAATTGCTTGCAGTGAACTTGTGATATTTCATATCTGTTGATGAATGCTTTTACTTCTATAGGGTCCACTGTGCAGAAAGTGGTGAGGAGAGCACGGAGACAGAATCAGTTTATTCCCTTAAGTGTCATATATCTCAAGATGTGAACCATCTTCATGAGGGAATTAAGCATGTAAGTAATGTTGTGCCACCCCCACCCTATGTTGTATCCCAAGTTCTACAACCAGTTTTTTCTGGTATGTATAACTGAAACTTCAAATTTGTAGAAGTCAGATAATCTAGTTTATTCAGAAATAACCTGCAACTATCACCTGCCTCCTCCATTCTTTCCTAAAATGAAAGATGACGCTTGTTCAAGCACCTCCAAGACGACGACGACAACAACAACAACAACAAAGCCTTTAAGTCCCAAACAAGTTGGGGTAGGCTAGAGTTGAAACCCAGCAGAAGTAATCAAGGTTCAGGCACGTGAATAGCTGTCTTCCAAGCACTCCTATCTAAGGCTAAGTCTTTGGGTATATTCCATCATTTCAAGTCTTCTTTTATTGCCTCTACCCAAGTTAACTTCGGTCTTCCTTTGCCTCTCGTCACGTTACTATTCTGGCTTAGGATTCCACTACGCACCGGTGCCTCTGGAGGTCTCCGTTGGACATGTCCAAACCATCTCAACCGGTGTTGGACAAGCTTTTCTTCAATTGGTGCTATCCATAATCTATCACGTATATCATCGTTTCGAACTCGATCCCTTCTTGTATGACCGCAAATCCAACGCAACATACGCATTTCCGCGACACTTATCTGTTGAACATGTCGTCTTTTCGTAGGTCAACATTTTGCACCATACAACATAGCAGGTCTAATCGCCATCCTATAAAACTTGTCTTTTAGCTTCTGTGGTACCCTTTTGTCACATAGGACACCAGATGTTTGCCGCCACGTCATCCACCCTGCTTTGATTCTATGGCTAACATCTTTATCAATATCCCCGTCTCTCTGTAGCATTGATCCTAAATATCGAAAGGTATCCTTCCTAGGCACTGCTTGACCTTCCAAACTAATATCTTCCTCCTCCCGAGTAGTAGTGTCGAAGTCACATCTCATATACTCAGTTTTAGTTCTACTAAGTCTAAAACCTTTGGACTCCAAAGTCTCCCGTCATAACTCCAGTTTCTGATTCACTCCTGTCCGGCTTTCATCAACTAGCACTACATCGTCCGCGAAAGGCATACACCAATGGATGTCCCCTTGTATGTCCCTTGTGACCTCGTCCATCACTAAGGCAAACAAATAAGGGTTCAAAGCTGACCCTTGATGTAGTCCTATCCTAATCGGGAAGTCATCCGTGTCTCCACCACTTGTTCGAACTCTAGTCACAACATTGTTGTACATGTCCTTAATGAGGCCGACGTACTTCGTTGGGACTTTATGTTTGTCCAAAGTCCACCACATAATATTCCTTGGTATTTTATCATAAGCCTTATCCAAGTCAATAAAAACCGTGTAGGTCCTTCTTCTTCTCCCTATACCGCTCCATAACTTGTCTTATTAAGAAAATGGCTTACATGGTTGACCTTCCGGGCATGAAACCAAATTGGTTCATAGAGACCCGCGTTATTGCTCTCAAGCGATGCTCGGTAACTCTCTCCCATAGCTTCATAGTATGGTTCATCAACTTAATTCCCCGGTAATTAGTACAACTTTGAATATCCCATTTATTCTTGTATATCGGTACCAATATACTTCTCCACTCATCAGGCATCTTGTTCGATCGAAAAAATGGTTGAACAGCTTGGTTAGCCATACTATAGCTATGTCCCCGAGACATCTCCACACCTCGATTGGGATACCATCCGGTCCCATCGCCTTATCTCCTTTCAATTCTTCAACGCCTCTCTGACCTCAGCTTCTTGGATTCTCCGCACAAAACGCATATTGGTGTCATCAAAAGAGTCATCCAACTGAAAGGTTGTGTCCGTATTCTCACCATTGAATAATTTGTCAAAATACTCTTGCCATCGATGTCGGATCTCATCCTCACTAAGAGATGCTCCTTTTCATCCTTAATGCACTTAACTTGGTTGAAGTCCCTTGTCTTTCTCTCACGAACACTAGCCATCCTATAAATGTCCTTCTCTCCTTCCTTCGTACTCAAACGTTGGTAAAGATCCTCGTACGCTCTACCTTTTGCCCTTTGCCACCTTGTACTTCTCTATGTTGTCCACACTCCTGTCATGGTACAAGCGTCTATAGCACTCTTTCTTCTCCTTAATAGCCCTTTGGACTTTCTCGTTCCACCACTAAGTATCTTTAGCCTCGCCTCCATTTCCTTTGGTTACTCCACACACCTCTGAGGCCACCTTTCGAATGTTGGTTGTCATCTTCTCCCACATGTTGTTTATGTCCTCTTCTTCCTTCCAAGAGCTCTCTTTGATAACCCTTTCCCTGAATACCTCTGACGTCTCCCCTTTCAGTTTCCACCACTTTGTTCTTTCAATCTTAGCTTGTTTATCCCTATGGGCACGCACCTGAAAATGAAAGTTGGCCACCAAAAGCTTATGTTGAGAAACAACACACTCCCCTGGTATCACCTTGCACCCCAAGCATGATTGTTTGTCCTTTCTTCTTGTGAGGACAAAGTCAATCTGGCTAGAGTGTTGTCCGCTACTGAAGGTCACTAGATGAGATTCTCTCTTTCTAAAGAAAGTGTTGGCTATCATCAGGTCAAAAGCTACCGCGAAGTCCAGAACTTCCTCCCCCTCCTGATACCCAAAACCTCCATAAACTGCCTCGAAACCTGCGCTTGTAGTACCTACATGCCCATTAAGATCTCCTTCTATAAAAAACTTCTCACTACTAGGTACAGCTCTAATCAGGCCATCTAAGTCTTCCCATAACTGTCTCTTAGCACTCTCGTCGAGGCCTACTTGGGGGGCATACGCACTAATTACGTTCAAGACCATATCACCAATGACAAACTTGACTAAGATAATCCTATCTCCTTGCCTTCTCACTCCCACCACACTATTCTTGAGGCTCTTATCAATCAAAACTCCTACTCCATTTCTATTCGCAACTGTCCCTGTGTACCAAAGCTTGAAACATGTATTGTCCACCTCCTTCGCCTTCTGACCCTTCCATTTAGTCTTTTGAACGCATAATATATTTACACGTCTTCTAGTCGCGGTATCAACTAATTCTCTTAACTTACCTGTAAGCGACCCTACATTCCAACTAACTAAACGGATCCTAGTTGGTTTGACTAGCTTCCTTACCCTTCGCACCCGTCGACTCCGAGAACCCTTTTTTTTTTGTTATTGATGCATTGAAAGAGGTGGGCGCTGTTGCATTTTGTGCTGTTCTTGTGTCTTCTGTGAGAGGGGAAAGGGAGAATAAAATAGAATATCTTGTCATGTCCTGTCACATTAGTTTCTACAGATTTCCTTCAGAATTTTCATAAGATGAAAGATCTCAATCATTCGCATTTTCTTTGTACAGGGCTTGAAGACAGAACTTGAGAAAGCTTCACCTACACTGGGTCGAACTGCAGTTTATACTAGAGAATCAAGAATAAATGAGCTGCCTAGGCAAGTACATTAAATCTTTGCATTTCACTTGTGTCCTCGTTTATACAGAAAAAAAATTACATAATACTCCTTCCTTTAGGTACTTGACTGTTCAGTTCGTTCGTTTCTTTTGGAAAAGGGAATCAAACCAAAAGGCAAAGATTTTACGAGTATGTTAGTTTCTTTTACTCCCTTCCCTTGAACAATGATTTGATGATTATAGCAACTAGGTTTTATATGGAATCTTGTCATTTTTGTCTCTACTACTATGGTGTTAGACATGTTTTTCCTTATTTGCTAAAATAATTCTCTTTTGTGTTTTATTTTATTTCCAGAAAGTTGATTACCCACTGGAACTGGATGTTTATGAATTTTGCTCTGATGAACTGAAACAGAAACTCCAAGCTCCTCGGCAGGTGCTTTCACTATTCAGTTTTGAGTTGCCAACATTATTGTTGCAGTATTAATTTTGGATGCTCAATTTGCATGTAAAGATGCTGAGAGATGCAGAAAATGCAAAGTTCGGATTGAAAGCACATGGGAAAGCTAGCAGCTCAAAAGAAAATGAGGTAATGGTTGTGTTGTACCCAGGGTATCATCGAATCATAAATAATAGCTGTGAAGAAATAAATGGATCAACTGTCACATTAAGCTTTCAGTTTTTGGATCTTCAATCCATTGTCATGCAATTATGGCATTTCATTTCAGGAGTCATCAAGTAGTGCTGGGGAATCGTCCAGTATGGACATTGACAAAGGCAAGTTGTTTGTTTCTGCCCTCATTTTGTAATGATAGAAGTGTGTGATTGCCTTGTTGTCAAACTTTATTTCTTGGGATTATATTTTTAAGATCCAAAAAGTTTCACCCCTGTAATGATCGAGGACACTGCTAGTGTTATCTTACTAGCTTTTAAACTAAGTTTGCTCATGTGTTAAATGCAGCTGAGTCTTCTCTACCAAAGAAACAATTAACTGGCGTCTATGATTTGGTTGCTGTCTTGACACACAAGGGAAGAAGTGCAGACTCTGGCCACTATGTTGGCTGGGTTAAGCAAGATGACGGTCAGTCAACTAGTATTACAGCCCAGATACTATAATAAACTGTTTCACTTTATTATTATATATAGTTACTGAAATTTCATATTGACCATCAGGAAAATGGATCGAGTTTGATGATGACAATCCAAACATTCGCAAGGAGGAAGACATTTTGAAACTATCTGGTGGAGGTGAGCAACCGTCTTACACATCAAATGAAATATGTCATGAACGATTTTAATGGAGACTAGTGTTTGTCTATACAGGTGACTGGCACATGGCTTATATCTGCCTGTACAAAGCCCGCATGGTGGAATCAAAGAGTTAGGCCGAAGTGGTTCTACATTTCTGTGTCACGAATGCAACACTAGTTTTTGTGCCCATGAATGATGTTAATTATTTTTCCAGTTTGCAAAGTGGCTACTGTCGAATTCGCTTCAATGCGGTTGGCCATTATTCACCAGGATATGTATTTTTAGGATTTCAAATCTAGTACATTTTGTATTGTCAAAATATAGAACAAGGATTTCAGGGGAAAGCTTTCGCCTTGACAGTGGATCTGATTCATATGCACCAAGCTGTTTCATCCGTGTCTTCCTAATAAGAATATATATATACATTTTTTTAAAAAAAAAACTCAAAACTAGAGCCTTTCTGAACCAAAAGTTTATGCCACAAGCTTCATTTTCTATCAATGACTCAGAATCAATTTAACTACAGGCACGTTGAGTTCAGCGAGTGTACATATTAGAGCATCTCTAGCAGTTCTCAAATAACTACTTCATCTCAAATTATAAGACATTTGGTTATTTTTACATCAAGTACCACTCAGTCTTATTCAAAATTTATGCAAAATATCACTTTTTTTTGTCGTGGCTTGCTTTATTAATAAAAGTTATTAAAAATGACTTAAATTTGACGATGTTTGCACAATTTTTTGAGCTAAGACGAGTGATCAAATTTAGGGTCAAAAAAAGTAAACGTCTTATAATTTATGATGGAGGAAGTACCTCTGTTCCCAGTAGAACTGTCATACTGGGGTAGTTAAATAACTCCCTCTATCCTTATATTGTCATACTAGGGGAGTTAGGGTAATTTTGTTGCTCCAATAGAGGGAGTTCGTATAAAACTATCATACCGGGGAGTTAAGCTAATTTTATTGCTCCAACAATTTTCTCAATAGGTCTTTCTTTTTTTACCATCAATATATATTCTATCTTCCCTCAAACAAAGGAGAGAGGAGCATCTCCTCCAATAGCTTGGGCCCACGGCCCACCCTTTTTTGGGCGAGCCAACTGTTGCCATCTACCTCCGCACGTGCACAGGAGGCCCGCGATATGTGACAGATCTAGGTCTCTGTGCGTGCCTTGTTGACGCTGAGGCCAACATGCGCTAAACAAATCTAGTCTAGGGACGGCGGGAGAGAGAGAAGGCCATGGTGGAGGAGGTCATGGGGGAGAGAAGAACGACACGAGAGAAGCATGGTGGAGAAGGAGGTCGTGGGGTGAGAAGGACGGTGAGAGAGCGGTGGAGGAGGTCGCGGGAGAGAAGGGCGGCGTGAGTAGGAGGAGGAGGTCGCGGGGAGAGAAGGGCGGCGGGCGAGAGCCATGCAGGAGGTCACGAGGACGGCATGGGAGAAATCGTGGGGAGTGAAGGACGGCATGAGAGAAGGTCATGGTGGAGAAGAAGGAGGTCGTGGAGAAAAGAAGCCAAACTAGTACAAGGAGGATGTCGCGGAGGAGGGAAGCCAAACTAGTACAAGAGGTAGGGGAGTATTGATATGCAGGTTCCTTATGTAAGTGTGTATTGGGGTTGATATATTAGTGATTTGTTGTAATAACTCTACAAATAATACCAAAAAGTAATATTGGTGGTCACCGATACTTTTATATTAGGGATGATTATTGGTCAGTTGCTAGAACAACTCTTAGAGTTATTTACCATACCTCCCAATGTATTTTCCATGCTAAAATTTATAGAGAATTAGTTTCTACATACTCCTTCCGTTTCACGTTTCACATAGTCACGTACAAGGAGAATAATATTTCAAAAAATGTACATGGAAAAACATTTCCCCTAAAGAATCGGCTATGCATATGCTTCATAAGTAGGCTATTCAACATATACATCTACAAATATTCCCTCGGTTCTAAATAAATTATTATAATTTGTGTTATTTGAACCATGCTTTATTTTGCGTAACCAACAACATTTGGGCCCACAAAGAGATAATTGTAATTTGATATGGACCAAAATGCCCCTACGACACTGCCTTGCAGGGCCCGCATCTCATCTTCTCTTTTCACACTCTCTCCCCCTACTCGTCGTCCCTCCACGGAAAGCACAGGCTTCCTCCCTGCTCGTGCTCCACCGGTCCACCTCTTTTGCTCCAGTACCGCCACGGATGCAGCCCGCGCCTGGGTCTCGTATGTCGTTGCAAAAGTAGGCAGATAGTATTGTTAGAGTTGTACTTTCTACCTGCTCAATTGAATGCAATTCTCACGAGAAGTCAACCAATTTAAATTTTGATTGAAATTATATTAAAAACTATTAATATTTTTTTATATAAAATAAATATCATTAGATTAATTATAGAATATATTTTCATCATGAATTTATTTAAAGACATAAATGCTAATACTATTTACTATAAACTCGATCAAAGTTGAATAAAGTTGACCGACGCGGATCCTTTAATTATATTTTTTTATGGATGCAGGGAGTAATAAAAAATAGACCCCCTATAGATGCTCTAATAAACTGATGAACCAGTTCTTACTACAGTAACCAGATTCTTTCGTTAAGACTTTCGGTTAATCCAGGCCAAAAGGGTAAGGAGACCATACTCTGCTCTCCCTCATCATAGGAACAAGATTGGATCTGATCCCTCGTCCGTGCTGGGCCCTGGGCGACCGCGATGCGCCTGGTCCGCGCGATCCTCCCTGTCGTTCGCACCGCCTCAACGACGGCCGCGTCCTCGCCAAACCGGGTGCTGAGGGTAGGCGACGCCGTGCGCGAGCGGCGGCACTTCACGGGAGCGGACGTGGCGGCGTACGCGGCGGTGAGCGGCGACCGCAACCCGGTGCACCTCGACGACGGGATCGCCCGGGAGGTGGGCGGGTTCCAGCGCGGCCGCGTGGTGCACGGCATGCTCGTGGCCTCCGTCTTCCCTTCCGTTATCGCCGCCCACTTCGTACGCTTCCACCTCTTTCCCCCGCTGTGCATTTCGTCGAACGGCACATGAGCATGGGCACTAGACTAACACCGGGGCTTGGCTTGGCTTCACTGTCGGTTGGTGCAGCCTGGCGCGTTGTACGCGAGCCAGACCCTGCGGTTTGCGGCGCCGGTGTACGTCGGAGACGAGGTGGTTGCTCAAGTCCGGGCGCTCCACATCCGGATGATGGCGGGGAATGGCAGCACAAGCCGGTACCTGTATGCCCTCCTACGCAGCCGTCCTCTCCTCTTTATTACCATACCAACGCAAGGATTAAGACTTCATCGTAACGTCAGACGTCGTAACCCATACCCCGCTTGATTCCGCGCAGGGTAAAGTTCGAAACCAAATGCTTCACTGGAAAGGATGAGGGCTCTCTCGCCATTGATGGGGAAGCCATGGCTGTCCTGCCCACGCTGGACTGGAGTTCAGAGACAGCTATCGAGAAGCAGTGCAAAGATGGGCTGGCTGGCGCCTGGTGACCATGGCAGCAGGCAGTAGAATGCTACTGTAGAAGCTATCCATGGATCAGAACGTCCTGTACCAACCCACCCCAAAAGTTCGTTTTACTTTTTTATTGCTTCATCAGAATTCTCCCTTGTACTCTGGTCCTATACCCAAAATGTTATTGTGGCATATTTTTTTTATATAAATGTTACCGTACATTTTCATTACAAATATATCATAACCGCAGTGAACATGGTCCTGTTCGTTTCGCTGAAATTTGGCTTACGCTGAAATACTCTGAGAGAAAAACATTGTTCGTTCGCTGAAAAAATACTGCTGAAGTAGTGCAGCAGAACATGGCCATAGAAAATTGAATTCAATAGTAATGACAAATAGGTATTGTTAACAGAGTGCTCTCTAGTCCTAAGATTTAGGTTCATTTCATGAGACAATGACCTCTGTCTCCCATATTTTTTTTCTCACATCAGAAAAAAAAAACATATGTGCCATCACAGGAGACAATCTACAAGGTCATGACGCTGTACCAATAAACTTGCCCTTGTCGCGCTTCCAGCTTTGGATTGAAGCCGGCTGCTACCTCACTGCACCCAATACGCTGCAACTACAATGTGTGGACAGTGGATCCACCGTATTAGAGCATCTCCACGAGATTCCTTATATTGCATTTCCTATAAGTTGTTTTAGAAGAGTACCTTAAAATTAGTTTAGGATATAAGAGAGAGAACACTACCACAATAGATTGCAAAAAAGCTTTGTCTCCTATTTTTTTTAGGGATAGGGGGAGGGGTTCTCTCCTTTATTTAGAAGAGAGAATGCTTCTTTTAGAAGATCTCTTTTTTTATTAAATTTTAGAAGATCTCTTAAAAATTATAGGTATAAGAGATTTGCTACGGCACATTCATCTCCTAAAATGCTACTTTTGCTACTTTTTAAGTATATAGGGGATTGCATAGGATATCCGGTGGAGATGCTCTTTGGTGTCTTAATACTAAGCATACATGTACCTGTAGCTCCGATACTATTTATGCGATCTTGTTAGAAAATATATTTAATTTGATGTGCTTATTTTACTACCTTATATAACATAAAAATTTCACTTCCATCCAATATAAATTTTGGGAATTTTTTACTTCTCTCTTATATTCCACCATGTTGTAAAATTTTGCCCTTAAATGATTAATGTTAGCTTTGTTTGATTTATTATTATCCATCAAAAACTTTCCGTAGTGGTCATATTACCGGAACTACTATTATCTTTAAGCTCTATCCGTTTTTTATTTCACTTTTCCTACTCGTGTGTTTTTCCTTCACCCAACCAATCTATTGCAAAGCCAATTCAACCCCTAGTACTACTTGTATTTATTGCTCCACCTTATATAGGTACTGTTTTAAATTCATATATTCTGTGTGGTAATAGAAGAGGCACGTGTGTCGCCAAATATTCTGAAACTTTTTAATACATTTTTTTTTATCTCAGGGGCTAAAGTAGCATGGATGCTCCCGTTCTATCAAAATAACCAGACTAAAATACAACTTTATATGAGGAAAGGGAAATTCAAGTTTCGTTAGGGGTGACCTATCCAATTTACATAGTTTGAGGGGTAAAATAGTAAAAAACATTATTATGGGTTCACTGAACCAACCAAATTATTGATTTGCTTTTTCACAGTTTTGGCCAATGGATTTCTGTCGATTAAATCTACTACTGTTCTTCAGGCACTATCGTGTAAAACAAAATGACACCATCACCATGTAATATCATTATGCAGCTTACACGAAACAATAGCAGCAATGACGCAAACAGAGACGTTCAAGATATCTGAAGCACATACATTTAGGTTTTCGATAAGAAAAGCTCACATAATACTACATTAGTTTGGCAGTAGCTGTAGCGCCTTAATCAAAGGCAAGGTGAAACACGATTTAACTGCCAATTATTTTAAAACAAAAAGATGTGGATTGGTGATCTTGGCAGAAGCCTGGACTTCTCAAGAAACAACTGCAAAATCTGACGTGCCCTTGGTGCAGTTGCTTTCTGTACAAGAATTTTCTCCAGTTCCAAGTGTACCTTCTTGACCTCACACAGTACTCTAATTTGATTTGGTTCTTCCGATAGCCCAAACATTAGATGCAGGTATATCTCTTGCATAAAATGGAGTTTTCTTCCAGCTGTATCTCTTCCAAAACTTATTTTGTAGGCCAAAATGACATCAGCAAAATCGGACAATTTCCGTATAGTGGCATATAGGAATGTCCACAGTTTATTCGAGAACTTTCTCTCCAGTTGCAAAGACATTCCACACCACTGTTCCTACTATGTACAGCACAACAGACACCTTAAACACACTATCCCAAGAACCTGGAGTTAAAATAACCGAATAGACATAGTTAGAAAGTTAGAATGAACATACAAGATGCTTTATAGTTATGCTACAACGAGGTATCCTTTTCAACCTGACCATCGCTCCTTAGTTCATAGTTGTCTTGTTTGGAATAACAGAAAGATACAACTTTTAATGCATCACTAGAAAAAAACTTTTGACTTTTAAGCTTTCTTACCTTTCTGAAGAATGTAGCCAGTGGCAGCAGTACCAAAAACTCCTGCAAGCACGCCAGCAGTGTTTGACAGTCCAAGAAGTACCCCCTGCAATTTTTTTTGGAGACATGAATTAGATGCAATTGTTTATGATGATAAGCCCAAAGAAAGCAAGGAAGATCAGTACTAGCATTAATACTAAAAACCTCTTATGTGAACTAGAGAACATTAAATCAGCAAAAATCTACTCGAGTATATTACCGCATAACGTGGTCCTATGTCTTGGTGGTTTGAATACAGGCCAGACTGTGAAAAAGCATCGCTACCCTGAGAAAATGGACAGTAAAACCAGCAAACATTTATAACAGACCAGTTATCAATTGTTGCCTGTTGGAAGCTACTTATAAATCCATATGATTGGTTGTTCTGAAGTGCATCAAACCTGACTGCATGCCATACATAACACGGCCATGGCTGGACTACGAACTTTGCTCAGCAGTGTCAAGAACAAAGCTGGTCCAAGGAAACCAATCGATTGCATGATCTGCATCAGTGAGGTTATAAAGTATTTCAAGATCGGTACCTCTAAGCATAACTGTTCTTATAAATTCACACATGAAATAAAATTACTGAAGGGCAACTTACCTTACGAACGTTTGTTACAGAGATCCCTCTCTGAACAAGAGTATCAGCAATCCATCCACCAATATTCGCAAAAACAGCCATTGTCAGCCATGGCAAGACACAGAGAAGCCCGGACTCGGTTAGATTGAACTTCAGAACCTGGATAAAAGGATTTGGGGAGCACAACCAATGGCATGATATGATATCATTATATAATTTAAACAATGAGGAAAGCCAAACATTTCACAGCATAACATTGTAGCAACCTGATTGTAGTATGTGGGCATCCATGTTAGAAGAATAAATGTTCCCCAGTTATGGCAAAAATGTGATATTATGAGAGCCCACACTGGAGCCTTTGATAGAATCAGCCTCCATGGTATGGAAGTGACAGGCTCCTTTAAGGGACTGCCACCCAGTATATGCCTCTTTTCAGCTTTACTTATCTCCGGATCATCATCTGGAGAGCTGTGTGCCTAAATAAGAGTAGATAGAAGCCCTCAGCTAAATAAGCAAAATGAGTACAAAAAAAGGGGCATTGCGGATACAGCAACAGATAATACAAAATGGTATCTAAAGCAAACTTTTATAATTAACATATGTTCACTAAGTGAACCCATATAGAACAAAGAATATGAGGCACAAAGTAAGAAATAGGTGCAAGATTTGGTCTTACTTTGCTTTGCCACAGTGCAAACCAAACAGTTCCAAGGGATCCAAATGCATAAAAGACAGAAGGCCAGCCAAATCTGCTAATCAACAGAGGTGAGAAAGCCAGGCCGGTGACTGACCCAAGGTACATTCCGCTGTACACCAAGGCAAGAGATCTGCTTCTCTCTGAGACTGGGATCCATTTGGAAAGGATGTTGTTCATAGCAGGCATGGCAACACCCTGTAAAACCATAGATATATATATGAGAAAATCAATAATATAAAGGTGGACAAAACAAAAAGATACAGCATTGTACTGTTGCAACTAGGAAACTTTTTCCTTAACAACACCTGCACCATCAAGAATATTAACAAACTAAGTTGCATGTCCAGTAAGCACTCGAGTTTCACCAAAAATGCTATCAAGCCAGATAAGATACTGCAATGGTATATCACTTGATTTAATTTGCAGTATAATTTCAACAGCTATCATATAATATGGATTTTTCATCATCAGATCTTCTTTTCATGGATGCTGATCTACCTGTGTAACATGGGATAAATAGCACAAGTTCTACAGGACGCAAATGTAGAGACAAGTATAAAACATCAACCTCGCCTATCCCCATGAAGGCACGCATGGTGAGTAAGCATGGAAGTCCAATCTTGGCAGCAAGGGGTGTAAGAACTGTCGCAAGTGACCACCATACAACCCCAAATCCTAGTACTACCTTACCACCAAACCTGTCAGCCCAAATACCTCCAAGAATCTGCACCAGCAATTTTCATTTGTAATGTCAGAAACTACGTACCAAAATGCACTGAAAAATTAGATCGGAACAAACTACAGCAAGCAATAGCAAAGCACCTGTGTGAGAAGGTAACCCCAAAAGAAAGATGATTGGATTAGACCAACGGTTGCGGGATTCCAGCTGAACTCTAACGACATTGGAAGGATTGCAATGCTCATATTTACCTGGCAGAAATCAGCAAATGTTTTCAGGAAGAGAAAAGGAGAAGTGCATAATGGACTTAAACCCATCTGTTCTTATCAGAAAAATTGAGACAAAATACAAGAATTACTGTCTAACTCACACGGTCCATATTGCAAAGAAGGAACGCAAAGAAGCAGAGGAGAACGACCATCCAGCGCCTTGGGAACTCCTGCCACCATGGAACATCAGCAGGAACATCAGCAGGAACATCTGAAGAGCTCAAAGGTGATCCTGTAATTTCATACTGCTCTGCTTTACAGTCAGCACGTTTTCTGACTGGTAGTTTGTATTCTGGCTGGACACATGCACTCTCCAAACTAGTGAATTTCTCTGACCTCCTTGGTTTCAACCAACCATTGTTTATTGGATCTGAAGACACAAAGCACTCAACCCTCGACAGAACCCTTCTCTTCATGCTTGCATTGTAGAATGTCCTAGTCAAATAATTTCTTGAAGAGTCCAAGACAGGTTGCAGAAACTGCCCAGACTTTTGTAGTCTTGCCATTGTAGTGCTCCTGGAATTTTGGAGCAGGTAAGCTGTGCTCCTAGTAACATGTCGACCAAATCTTGCTCCTAGTAACATAGGCTTGCTTTGTGGTGATGTGCAATATCTCGGCTCATGTTGCCTCCCTGGAGAATACAAAAGGCATTAGATTTAAGATGAAGAGGCCTTGAGTGGAAAAGTAGTAATGATCTGTTGCAGCATTTCAACTTGCAAAGTGTTCAGGGGAGCAACAAAGACTAATCTTTATAGAACATAAGCAAGGCTGCTCAATTGTGCCAAACATGCAATTGATGCAAAAATTCTTAAGAGTACGACACAACCATCGTTGCAGAATCTTATGCGAATTGCAACTAATGTACTCATGATTTGTGGACTGGAACTTGGACTAAGTACCTTTTTTCCTTGAATTGAATTCTTTTATGGTGCTCCTATCACCCTCTGTAGAGGTATCATGAATTTATATCTGAATTGCTAGTTGGTACATGTTAGATTTGCTTTGGTAGAGTAAACATATAGCTTGTAAAATGCCAGTTTCAAGAAGATGAGTCCAATCTAGAATATTAACTTCCCGGTTGTATTTAGTATGTCCCATGCAATCAATTATCCAAATAGTATACTCCCACTGTACCTAAATGAATCAACTTCTAGAGTTGTCCTAAGTCCGCTTTTGTAAGTTTGACCAATTTTATAGAAAAGAATATCAACATCTATGACACCAAATAAGTACACTATGAAAATATATTTTATGGCGTGTCTAATTATACTAATTTTTTGTCATAGATATTGGTGTCCATTTTGTAAATTCGGTGAAACTTGCAAATTTTTTATATAGGATAACTGTAGAAGTTGATATATTTGAAGGACAGAAGTAGTACTACTATATCCCATTCAATAGATAATTAGTTCATGTCCTGCTCGAATTAAGATGGATAATGCATGGGTTAATTTTAAGAATGATTTGTCCATTAGAGCAATATGTATACTGCAACTCTAATCAAGTGCAGTTATGGTAATCCTGTATATTACAACGTCATATCAAGTTTGGGTATGTTACTCCAATGATTTGACACTTTATTACGATTGAATTTAAAATATGCAGGGAAGATGAAGCTACTACTACATACAGTTACAGTAGTATGAATTCGGGTGCCATCTTAGCCAAGCTTACCGTAGCCACGAGCGATAGGCATCGAGAGGAGGCAGGGGCGGCTCTTCCCTTGTGGCGGAGTGGGGCGTGCGGCCGACGACACCCCCACACCACCTCTCCCCGCTACTCCGCACCCCGGCATCGGCAAGCCCGACCCGATTCTGGAGGGGGTGAATGAAGAAGCTAGAAGATGGATAAAGCGAGAGGGTATTATGAGGCAGCAGAGAGAGACGGTGGCTTAGAGGAGCATCCGCCGCCCATGGACGGGTGCTCTCCGCCGGTCGGCTTGGGCCTCCGCCGCAGCAGAGCAGCGGCGGTCTCACTCACCACGTTGCTACCGCGGGAGAGGAAGAAGCGGTAGAGAGCGCGCGGTGAGGAGATAGGATGAGCAAAGTGGAGAAGAAGTGGCGCCCGGCGGTGAGGGGAAGGGAGGGATGCCAACCGGGTCCGTTTGCGGGCGTGTCCCCGGCCGAGGCCACTGAATAGCCAACGACAGCTGTTTCAAAACCAGTGGTCAATCCCCCAACCTCCCGCGATTTTTTTTTCTTTACAAAAAATCATTTTCACAACTTTATTTATTTATTTAGGAAGTTACAAAACTATAGATATAACTTATGCGCATAACTTTTTATATGATAATAACTTATCACCATAGCTTCTCATCATGACTTTTTTAACTTTATTTTTTTTAAAATTAAATAACTTCTTAATTTGAAAACTACATAAACATCACAAATTACATCATACAACATCGTATATATACTAATTGAATATCATAAAATATATTATAAAATATCACGTGTATACTATGTGAACATCACAAATTATATTTAGAACATCACATGTATATTACGTGGATATTACAAAATACATCATAGAATATCATATCTATACTACGCGAACATTACCAAATATATCATAGAACATCACATGCATATATAAAATTTATGTGTATAAATTTGTAACTTTCTAAGAAAATATAGTGATAAGTTTTGTCTATAAAAAGTTATACATAAAAGTTACTCCATCTGTCTCAAAATAGAAGTCGTTTTCGCTTCCTGAGAAGTCAAATTTTTTTAACTTTGACCAATTGTATATAAAAATTATTAATATTTATAATACATAATTAGTATTATTAGACGATCGTTAAATATACTTTTGTAATTAACTTATTTGGAGATATAAATATTGTACATATTTTCTACAAATCTAGTCAAAGTTAAGAACGTTAACTTACACGCATCCATAACGACTCTTTTTTTATGAGATGGAAGGAGTATGAGTATAACTTTATAACTTTTTTTTAAAAAAAAGAAAGGTTATGAAAATATTTTTTTTCAAATAAAAAAAAGGTTGCGGGCTATGAATTGACGGCTGAATTTAGCCCAGCGGTTGTTTGCCGAATTGGAATTGGGGTCCCCCGGCACCCGTGACCTACGTCGCCATCGGGCCGTCGGGCGGAGCTTTGGAATCCTCGATGCTCTTTAACGTTGTTTTGTAGTAGTTGTTGCTGTTAGGACTTGGGACCCACACCATCCGATTCGGAGACACGCGCACCTCGCAAGGGCTCCCCAACACATCTGCCTGGCGTGCTGCCTCAACCACCACATAGGCACCCAGCAGCATCCACCTCACGCACGCAGCGCTCGAGACAGCCACACCTCTGAAAAGAGCAGGGAGAATGAAATGAAGAGAGACTATGGTGACATCTAGAAATACTGGCCTATCATTTGCTTTGCGTTGGTGAAGCAGATAATGGCAGGCACATGGTAGCGGTTTCCTATAGGTCACCTGGGTATTCGGTTAACCGAAACCGTTCAGTTCGGTTCCTCGGTTCTTTATAAAATTCGGTTAGCATAAAACTGAAACCGATCGGTTAGCTAGAAAACTTGGAACCGAGGAAATTTGGTCTCGGTTGGTTCGGTTCGGTTTCAGTTAGAACCGAACTAACCAAGCCATACATTACATCAGCGAAACAGAAGGGAAGAAAAGGAGAAAAATGAAAACCGAGCCATACATTACATCAGCCATGCAGTTCGGTTCTTTTGCTATTGGGCCAATATATATAGATTTGGTTCTTCGGTTCTATTCGGTTAACCAAGGTCTAGAACCAAATTACCCGATATTATTTCGGTTCCTAAGAACTGAGAACCAGGAACCGAAATTTTTTGTTTTGGTTAATTCAGTTTTAATTCCGGTTATTTCGGTTCAGTTCTCGATTATTTTTGCCCAGGGTTACCTATAGGCCTGGCTAGCTGGATGAGAGGTGGCTTCTATCAAACAATGTGATTAGCACATAATTAGTATATGTTAAGTGATATTAGTGCATTTGAGTGCTAATTAAGGCTTAATAAGAAAAAAAAACTGTAAGTACTAAAACATACTCATATACAATATAAATATAATATCTACTTTTGTCTTATACATTTTACATTTTATCATATGCGACGACAACCAAACAACGTATCTACTCAGCCCAGATGGCTGAATACGAGCAATCGAACAAAGGTATCATGAGTCTGGCTCGACCGAGAGGGTTTTCACTGCCTTCTCCTTGGCCAGCCACCGCCCACCGGCGCCGCGCAGTCTTCACAATTAGAAGCAAATACAGGCGTATCACTTTACCTAATCAGGACCCCATGACACGCCCAACGACAATACAAAGTTTCATATTCCCATAGATTGGATGTAACGAAAGCTAAAGCAAATAAAACAAGCACCCGGGGCGCCGGGGGGGGGGGGGGGGGGGGGGGGGGGGGGGGGCAGTCTCAAACAGAAAGACTAGCAGTCGCAGCATAGAAAACATTACAGAGATGCAAATAAAATCCTAGGTAGCATCAACACCAACAGCCATGGCCTGCTGCGAAGCCTACATGCTTAATCACCTAAACTGCTGATTAAGTACAGATATAACATCTTTCAAATAATGTGATACGGTTATCAAATGGCCCTCCAAGGTGATGTATATTTGAAACAAAACTCTCCTTTCCAGTTCCAACTAAACGTGGATTATTTACATATTTACCATCATTATGATGTGAGTGGTATAAAAAGTACCATGTCAATGACTCATGTGTCAGTGACACAGTGTAAGATGTCATCCGTAATAATGGTAAATATGTAAATGGCCCACTAAACGTCCACTAACGTAGAGTAGTTCACCTCGATCATCAAGATGGCACTGTAGATTTAAGGCAACAATACAACACGTCAGTTCTGAACACATTTCAGTGCCATGAATGCCAGTTAATGACTTGAAGATACAATACTTACTGTATGTCGAAGTGTCAATCTGCTCAGGCAGCTCCTTTATGTCAACCTCAAACCTCTCCTGCACCTGTATCAGATACATGAATTTCTGGTCAGGATTTAGTATGACATCATATCATATCATATAAATAAAAAGAATCAATGTCAACAGTACAAACTTGATTGAGAACATCAGAATCAGATGCAGAAGAAACAAATGTTATTGCAAGTCCCTTGGTACCAAAACGTCCAGCCCGACCAACCTGCAGAGGTGAATGCGTCAAGAAGAGCCAATAGAATGACTACAACAAACCACCACTTTAAGGGGTGCAACAATTACCCTATGCAAGTATGTATCAGCAGAATCGGGCATGTCATAGTTCACGACAATGTTGACACGCTCAATATCAATTCCCCTACCAACCAAATCAGTAGCCACAAGAATCCTCTTGTGTCCTTCCTTGAAGTTCTTGTACCGGGTCAACCTATCAAAGCCACACTGTTAGATTGATTGATCAGAAAGGAAAACGACCACAGAATGCAAATGTATAGTTCACATGCAGATGCACATAGCTATTCACTACACAAAATATACATCATAAAATCCACTCGAGATCAACCATAGCCAATGGTTAACATCAGGAATATCACAAGTCGTAACATGTAATCGTTAGTGCCTTTCGTTAGTGCCTTTGGAGATGAAAAGGGATACTGGAGTCATTTTTTTTTTCTCAAACACACAGAGGAGCGGCACATCTTTATATTACAGAGAGAGAAGAAAGGGGAAAAGAATGCCCATACAAGGCAGCCTAAATACCTCACATAGGAGATAATATTTGGCTGCTAGACCTCACAAAAACCATCCGTTACACAGAAATATAACACAATCCAACCAGGAGACTCAAACTACATCTTCTATACGACCAGCCAAAAAAACTGGATTATTGGAGTAATAGTGAAAATACAACAATACAATGGGCCAGTTTGGATTGATGCTGCCTGGGAAGCCTGCCTGGTCTAGGCAGCTTTTTGTAGCTGCCAACCAAACAGGCCCAACATGTTGAAATCTTCCAATAAATTCAATAGAAGATCATGTATGGGCACACAAAGTTAAGCAAACATTGAGAAATTCAACTCAACATTCATCTTTAATATCAAGATTCACAAAAACACAAATAGTACTGTTAGCACTGGATAAAACATTCAGATTGAATTCTTACCTATTTTGTTAACTGACATCTAGGATTAATGAGTCTTTGACAGTTAACTTTTACAGGTTTGCTTAGTTTTATGTGTACTACATACATGATCTTTTTTATGAATTGTTTATATATTGCATTGCATCAAGCTGAATTCACTAGTGAGGACAATGAAATCCATGGATAGTGTTAGATATGTATATATCTAGGGCTCCTTTTGTAACTGTAATGATGTCCTTGTGAGATATATGAAAGCCACTGCTCCCTATTGGGTGTGAGGTGTTCTGCTATCTCTCTCTATCCTTCTACATGGTATCAGCCGCTCAGGTTCTTCCTGCCTCTGCTCTAGCCCCTAGCCTCCCTCGCGCTGCCGATCGCTGACGCAGGTCCATCTTCTCCGGCGCCGTCGAGCGCCCAGCCCCATACCCTCTTCTCTAGCTTCTCCCTCGCGCCGCCGAGCCCGTCTGTGCAGTCACCCACCTCGCGACGCCCTGCGCGCGATCTCCTCTTCCCCACGTGCGATCTCATGCGCGCGTCCAGCAGCCCGTCGCTCCTTCCTCCGCGCGAAGCACCTTCCGTTCTTCCCTACACTCCTATACCCCGCTCGCTCCCTGCTCCGCTCGCCGGTACTCTGCTCCGCGCGTGCACCTTCTCCTCTCCAATGTGTGCCGCTCGCGCGCGCGCCTCCACGCGCCATCCGCCCAGCAAGCGCCACACGCGTCTTCTGCCCACTCGCGGGCTGCCTCCCGCACACTCCTCACCGACGCCCGTCCGCTCCGACGCGAGCGCCGCTCGCACGTGCAATCTTAGGCGTCCACATCTCCACGCGTGCGACCCTTGCGTGCGGCCGCGTTTTCCATCCATGCGCTCCGGACCGCTTTCTTCCGAGGCTGCGCGTACTCCTCGCGTCGCGACCCCTTCCCCGCGCGATGTACGCATGTCTGTTTGTTGCAGAAATCCCTCTACGGCCTGAAGCAAGCTCCCCGCGCGTGGCACCAGCAATTTGCCACGTATCTTTGCCGGCTTGACTTCACGCCCTCCGCCAGCGATGCGTCTCTCTTTATTGATAAAGATCGAGACAACGTCGCCTACTTGCTGGTCTACGTCGACGACATCATCCTGATGGCCTCCTCACCGGACCTCCTACGTCGTATCACTACGCGCCTCAGCTCAGAGTTCACAATGACTTCACAATGGCCTCTTCATGCACTACGTCAAGGGCACTCTTTTTGTTGTTCTACACATTGGCACTGGTCCTGTCCAGTCCCTCACAACATACTCAGATGCAGACTAGGCGGGGTGCCCCAACTCCCACCACTCCACGTCGGGCTATTGCG
Source organism: Miscanthus floridulus (assembly GCF_019320115.1). Taxonomy (NCBI): domain Eukaryota; kingdom Viridiplantae; phylum Streptophyta; class Magnoliopsida; order Poales; family Poaceae; genus Miscanthus; species Miscanthus floridulus. Next base: position 67,627,875 of record NC_089584.1, read on the forward strand.
TCTACCTCGGCGACAACCTGGTCTCGTGGTCACCAAGTGTCATACCACTGTCGCTCTAGTGCTGATCAACCACTACCCTCCGCCACCGTTGTCTTATGTGACAACGTCAGTGTTGTATACATGACAGCTAACCCTGTTCATCACCGCCGGACAAAGCACATCGAGATCGAAATTCACTTCGTCCGCGAGAAGGTAGCGCTTGGTGAAGTTCGTGTTCTGTATGTGTCCGTCCTCACAACAGTTTGCAGATATGATGACTAAGGGCCTGCCTGTACAGTTGTTTACTGATTTTCAGGTCCAGTCTATGCGTCTGTGAACCTCCTGCTACGACTGCGCGTGCGCGAGGGGGGGGGGGGGGGTGGGTTAGATATGTATATATCTAGGGGTCCTTTTGTAATTACTGACGTCCTTGTTACTATATATATGAAAGCCACCCCTACCTAATGAGTGTGAGGTGCTCTGCTATCTCTCTCTATCCTTCTACAAATAGAAAATAAAAAATCATCATGCCTTATGGTTGTGAAGAACCAAAGACCAAGCACGTAGATGTTCTTGGCATTGTGCACTTTATACAAGATTTATGGTATGTTGTGCTGCTCAACATTGGCTTTAGTCTGCAGTCCACACATAATTCAAAACATCATGACTCATGATGATATATATGAATAATAATAACTATGGAGCCATGTATGCCAACGTACACACAAATCATCAACATGGAATATGGCACTAGTGTTGGAAACGGGTAAGAGCTCTCTTCTCTGTGGTTTTGATCACCAGTGTTGGAGACAGAAATTCCACTCTTTTCTGGACTGATAATTGGCTGCATGGAAAATCCCTTGCTTTCCTTGCTCCTCAGCTCTATTCCTTGGTTTCTAAAAGGAGAGCTAAAAGACGTACAGTACGTGAAGCTATGGTCTAGAGGAGTTGGTTTCTAGATATTCAGGGGGCTTTATCAGTTACGGCTCTTGCTGAGTATTTGGAGGTCCGGGAGTTAATAGTGGAAGTCCAGCTCCTGCCTAATACACCTGATCAGCACTGTTGGCATTTCTCATGTTGTTCATGTCTCTATTCAACAAAGTCAGCCTACAAAGCATTGTTTATCGGGTCAGTTTCTTTTGAACATTGTGAGTTGATTTGGAGGACCTGGGCACCTAAGAAATGTCAGTTCTTTCTTTGGCTTGCTAGTTGCTACACATAACAGATGTTGGACAGCAGATGGTTGGCTTGAAGAGGTTTTTGCCCCATCCAGGCTAGCGTCCTTTATGTAGCCAAGATGCTGAAAACATACAGCACATACTATCCAACTGTGTCTTCTCTAGACAGGTGTGGCCGCTCCTTTTCCGTCGCTATGGATTGCTGGATCATTCCCCTTCCTCAGATGATAGTGTTATATGTGATTGGTGGATGAGAGTTAATAGTTTGGTTTCTGGTGAAATTAAGCGTGTCCTCAATTCGTTGATAGTCCTAACTGCTTGGAAGTTGTGGAATCACCGTAATGATTGTGTTTTCAATGGAGACAACCCTAGCATCCAGCTTGTTGTCAGGCAAATCCTTGAAGAGGCACACCTATGGGGCCTTGCAGACGCTAGAGGTCTCACCCATCTAGAGGCTGCCAATAAGATGATGGTTTTTGTTGGGTTGGGTCGTGGTCAGATGTAAAAGGCGTGTTTGCTTCCGGTACAAGTTTGTAAGAGTGTGTGTTTGTGTGAGCGTGGTGGTTGTGTTGTAATTTATTTTTTATCTCCTTTTCAATACAATGATACAAACTCTCCTGCATATTCTACAAAAAAAATATGGCACCAGCAGCATTGTATTACCTAGAAATATAATGAGGATGGCATCACTGCCATTTACAACATAATTCCCTAAAGCATATGGAAGTACAGTGACGGATGTGTAACACCCCTAAAGCATATGGAAGTTCAGCAAACAAGAATAAGGATCACCTACAACACAGCTAGTAGCTAACTGACCTTAAATAACACACGTGAAAAGTTAAGCTCAGCATCATCAAAACATGGCAATATAACAAAAAAAGGGCCACAGCAAAGGAAGACAGAGCACATACCTCTCTTCCTGTGTCATTCCAGAATGTATGCAGATTGAGGGGAAATTGCACTCGCAGAGCAATTTGTTGAGTTCTGCAGCTCTACTAACACTTTTAACAAATATCACAACTTGGTTGAAGTCGAGCGCATCTAAAAGGTCGTTCAACTTTCGGTTCTTCTCTGCCTCACTCAATTTGATATAGTGCTGGAACCAGAAATGAAAGGTTAGCACAAGATGAACAGAATGGGAAAAAAAAGGTGGTTCAACTTTCTTATAAATAGTACATGTTACCTGAACTAGACCATGAAGGGTCAGTTTAGCCTCATCATCAACATAAATTTCCATTGGCTGTAAGGTAACAATGATAGATAAAGATATTAGAGTGCTGGAACCAATACAACTCCAGCCATTCCAAAAGGTACATATACATCAATTTATTCTGCTCATGTCAGAATTTTCTCCTCCTGGAGCTTCAGTTATGCACTGAGGGTACTGGAATTTGACCATGCCAACAACATTCTTTGTGTTTGATATCAGAGTTCCATCCAAAACAAAGCAGCTATTTCTGCACTGACCATGACATGGTACGAGCACCAGAAGCAATTTGCATTGATGCAATGGAATCCCAGTACAAGTATAAAAATGTGGGTAGCCAACTGATAAAACAAAAATGGCCTTGGATCTACCATATAATCACCCTCCCAAACCCGATTCCGGCATTCTCCCCCAAACGGTTCATGCTGACAACTGAAGACTCCATTTCATCACTGACAAATGGAATGTGTACAGGTGCCAAATAACAAACGAAGGACTAGATTGTCACCAAATCCACGAAGTTTGTAGCTTATAGGAATTGATAGGTGGTCAGCAAAGCAACCAGCAATCCCTTCAAGCTACTGAACAATAGAACTGCCACCTATCATGTTGTGCATAACCACCCGAGGCAAGGGGAGACATAGATAGGAGGAAGGGCAATTGAAATGAGTTAGGCCATAGGACATTACGTCTTGCATGAATCTCTTGCAAACAGGTCGAATCTCCTTGCTGAGTGTTGCTGAAAACATCATCACTTGCTTATCATGGGGAGTCATTTTGAAGATCTCCTGGACATCTCTGCGCATGTCTGGAGAATACATACACAAGTTATTAAGAGAACTGAATACTATGACACTGAAATGAAGAATTGGACTGGATACCATAAGATTAAAATGAACTATACAAATATAGGAATTTGCCAGAGACAGCACCCTACCAAGTGATTCAAGCATCTTGTCACATTCATCAAGAATGAAATGCCGCACATTCTTCAAGGGAAGGTCCTTATCTCTAGCTAGAGCCAGTATCCTTCCAGGCGTGCCAACCACAATATGGGGGCATTCATTCTTCAACAGATCCTTGTGGTTTTTTATGTGAACACCACCATAGAAAACAGCTACTCTTAATTCAAGCAGGTATTTGCTAAACCTCTCAAATTCATGGCAAATCTGCACAATGTTAAGTAATAAGACAGTCAGCATGCGCAGATAAGTCAAACAAATTCGAAAGTAGAGAACTGAGAAAACAATATGTACCTGGTAAGCTAACTCTCTTGTGTGGCACAACACAAGTGCAGCTACTTGGCCAGCAACAGGATCAATCTGCTGAAGAGTTGAGAGGACGAAAACCGCAGTCTTACCCATTCCAGATTTTGCTTGACAGATGACATCCATTCCAAGAATAGCTTGAGGGATGCACTCATGTTGCACTGATGTGGAACCAAACAAAGTTGGAGCAGCACCCCAGTAAGAAAAAAATCAACCTTCTTGCCCCATTAATGGAAAGCTATACCATATTCTCCTCCAGCAGAAAATGTCAGAAGAATTGTACCTGAGCACCAGAAAACAAGGAATTTAACTACCATACTATTACAGGGGAAGGTCGACAGGTAAAATGCAAGGATAGATACTTGACTATTATTCTATGTGAGTCAATTTCAAAGAATGCCAGGTAAAGTGCAACAAGTTTTTTTACGTGGACAATCAGTTTTGGTTGAATTTACATTTACCTGTTTTACACTACCATGATTTGATAATTTTTTCACATATAACCTAACAAAGAAATGCAAACATAAGCTTTGTGTAAGATTATTGACGCGACAGAGATGCACTAAGAATCATATGCCCGTGTTTTCCAAGTACACTAACACAGCAATAGCATGTGTAGGGGGACTCACGAACCTTATAAAACAACCAGCTTCTTGACTTAATGCTGTCCACTGACATGAAACATATCGAAGTAATCTTGAGTTTGACCAATCCTGGAAACTCAGGTACTAATATTACTCAAAGAAATCCTTTTTATTCACAAGTATGGCTCAACTTCATATGGCAAAAGTTACAGCTTGTAAAGCTAACTAGCTAAGCAGTTAAAACTGTGATGATATAATTTTGACAAAGGTGTAGCAAAAAGCCAAAAACTGAACTAGAATAAGAGGGGACATGATACTGGAAGGCAGACAGGCAACAATACTGGAAAACATGCAATTTTTGTTGACATTTGATTAAAATTGTTATGATTTGTCTTAGCCAACTTATGCATGCTAGCACTTAGATTCCCGTATCATGAACAGTTAAAACTCCAGCTATCAATTCATTAGAATTCAAACAAAGGTGCACAAAGCCTAAAGCAACAAGCTGCAAAGCCATAGCTGCTAGGCTATGGTTGAACAAAACTCACAATCAGATACCTCTATTGAACTTCAAAATGGCCCCAAACATTAGATTAACCCGGTATTTATTTTGGTCAATAACTCAACAGTAAGTGCATAGTTTCACTAGTTTAAATACGAAGAATCCACCCAATTTGCTTATTTCTTGCTCTCTACATATCTGTGTACTTGTTGCAAAAATAAAGAACTGATTATATATGTTACCGGATTGTTAAGGTAGCCTTTTTCCTTCAACAGTGGAACAACATTTTTGGGTGGCGTTGGGGCCTCAGATAGTCAGTTTCAGTTTTCATAGTCAGATTCAGTTTTCATGCCGAAGTATTATACTATTATCACACTATAACAGACTCTACCTGATGCTTATCATGTCCTTATTTGAGTATCATATACTATTAACACACACGCTACCTGATGTTTAGTATGTACTTATTTGCAAACAGTTTTTCAATCCTCTCTCCAAATCAACATACACATGTCATTTAGAACATTTACCCGATGTACATGGTGAAATTTTGACATATATTTTATATGAAAAACATTGACATTTCCATATAGTTTCTATGAAAATATGGCATTTCAAACAAAAGGTAATTAATATCTTGAGTTGAAACTACTTTACATATTGAATCTAATAACATCGACCTTATGTAGCCTGTGTTCTTTTTTTATAGAGATTAATGATCAAAGTTAAAAATATTTTACATAAGAACTGCTAAAACTAAATGTATTTTGAACTGGAGAGGACTAGATCTTATCATGTCCTAAAATTTACTTTACACGGGGTTCTTCATATGTTGGGAATGACCAACACATATAAAGGATGTCAAATAGCTTGATTTCAAGCACATGCCCATGTTTAACATCCCTCAAACCGTGCATCACGGCTAAAATGATAGTGAAGAGCATAGTTAGCAAGAAGAACAAAAGTAAAACTTGCCTTCGGAAGGATGCTCAAACCCGCAGTCCTGAATGGCGCGGAGAAGCTCCGGCTTGAGCAGGAAGTCTCTGAACCCCGAGCTGTGGATCCCCACGTACCCCCTGTCGACACACACCGCGAAACCCCAATCGGTCAGATCAGACTACACAACCACGAAATCTAGCAAGCAAGAGCTCTCCCGTGGAACGTACTTCTTGACGACATCTGCGGAGCCGTTGGTGGCGGCGCCGTCGACGACATTCTCCACCTCCTCCTCATAGTCGACGAGGTCCTCCTCGTACACCTTCGTTGTCCTTCGCCTCTCCCATCCTTCCTGCGGGCTGCGGTTGTCACCAACATCATGAACGCACGCATATGAGCATCACGGTGCGCAGACGACGCGAACCGCCGAAACAGCCGCAGCATAGCATCAAAACGCTCACCTCGATATCTCGGGGAGAGAGGACAAGTGAACCGGGCGGTCCGCGGCGGAATCGACTGCAGAGAGAAGCGTCAGGCACGGCGATAAGAGGATGACGGGTGTTAGATTTTGGATCTAGGGTTCGTGGAGGATGAGAGGAAGCTAGGGTTTGGAACCTCGGGGCGGAATCGTGCGCGAATTGAGAAGGAAACTGAGGGGCGTGCGAGAGTGCGAGACGAGGCCGCTGGTGGGCGAGAGGAGTTTCTATGACATAGCCACGTGCATAGCCCTCCAAGTAACAAAAAAAAAAAAAAAAAAAAAAAAAAAACTTCCGAGTCAACTCGTCTCGAAAAAAAAAAAACTCCAAGTGAACTCAAGCACGCGTTTACATAGTATAATTGACATAACTAGACCCTGTTTTGGCAAGGCTTCACTTCACTAGTGATGGCTTCAGCTCCACGAACAGTTCTACCGGTGGAGCTGAAGCGGTTTTGGTAAATCGTTTGGCAAAATGGGTTTCCTATAAGAGCATGTTTTTAGGGGCCTGGAGGAGGAGCTGGGAGAAGCTACTTTTTTTTTTTGCTCAATCCCACCCCAAATCGCTGTGAGAGCATGTTTTTATGGGCTTCACAAGTGAAGCTAGTTTACTTTACCCCGTTTGGTAGAAAACGGCTCCTGAAGCCGGTGGAGAAGCCTTGCCAAACAGGGTCTTAATATATTTCTATTTTACGTGAAATCATCTTGTGTTAAGACAAAAATAATAGATTTATCTCAGTTTTGTGGGTGAGAGGACACTTGTAACACCGCCTATACTTTTCATATTATTAGCTCCTATCAGTCGTGGGAATCATACGTCAGACACTCTTTCACCACCCTTAGCCACCGATGAGATCAACAACGAAACATGAGTGGATCGAGCTTTGCAGATCTCAGAATAGGAGGACGAATATGACCTCTTTTTTCCCTTTCTATTTTCTTCTTCTCACCGTTTAGACTCTTGGAACTCATAGACATTGTTGGTCTTCCACCTGGGTCCATGGATAGTTGGACCACTTCACAGTTAAAAGCACTCAATACCTTCTTCATTACAAGTGTTGCATTTTCGCCCCTACAAAATGTTGCTTATTCCTAAGCAATGACATGACCTGCATAACCTCGATCAACTATCTAGACATTAGATTCCATGTTTAAAGCCTCTCTATGTTCTTCGATTAGCCAACAAGCATCTCTCCAAATTCCAGGGTCTCATTGTCTTAGAGTCATCAACGCAAGTTGATGCTCACAATCTGTCGGCGTGAAACCCCTCCATCCCAATGATGCCATTTTCTGAACTTTGAAGTATTGACCGGAACCATTTTAATGTGTGGGTCCCATTATAAACTAAACTCAAACTAGCACAAACCAAACATGAGAAAAGTGATTTTGAGAAATAAAAGTCACATGTTTTTGCTATGGTCTCGGATCCCGCAAAAAAAGCACATCCTGATATTAAGGCATTTATTATGTTTTAATTTTGAAATGATTAAGGTTTCCTATGCATAATTATGTCCATAAATTCCCTAGCACTAGAAGGGATGCCATAAGCTCCCCCCCCCCCCCCCCCCAAAAAAAAAGTGATGTTATAAGTAACAATTACTATTGTGTCAATTGCTATTTTTGCAACAATAGTCAATGGTTGTATTGAGATCCATCATTCTAATGGCAGTCGAATAAACCTCCACTCATGCACAAGTTACAATATATTTTCACCTATCATAGTTTTAGCCTAATGGATATCGTCTTACCTTTGTGTTTCTATTCACCATGAGTTTTATCGGTGCTTCATGATATATTTTTTGCAATAATTATTTTTTCATTTATGTTTTGTGTGTCTGCAGCATCGCGCGAGCCGCGTTACCTAGTTTCCTAGAAGAAAGAGGAGCTGCGGAGCAGGAAACCATCATGGTATTAATTTCTTCATTACCGAGTAGGAAGTGAGAGTTGCTCAGTTGATTAGACTGGATATGTGGGTGCATATTCTTTTCTTAATAGAAGACCGCATAGTTTCTTCTAGGTTCGACCTCTCCATGGTTGTCTATTTAAACGTTATAATAAGTAGTTCCCTTCTCGATGTTCTATCTATCCCGGTCACTCAATTTGTTTCAACTGTAGAGTCAAGATCTAACACCGTTAACTTGGAAGGAAAAAAGACCGCTTGCCCTTGTTTTTCATGTGTAGCACATTGTCCAAAATATCATGCTTTCATAGTTCATATATAATCTATGCAGAGAAATGGTACTGCAAAAATTGTTCAATGTTAAAAAATGTACCTGCCAAAATATGTTCAATGTAAAAAAATGACACTTCATAAATAATATGTGCAGAGAAATGGTACTGCAAAAATTGTTCAATGTAAAAAAAATGTACTGGCAAAATATGTTCCATGTCAAAAAAATAGCACTGTTAAAAAATCACTTTAATGTGCTGTTGGTGTTACACATGAAAAATATAGGGGCAAAACAGTCTTTTCCCCATCAAGTTAACGGCTTAGTGGTCAGATCTAATAATAAAAGTCAGTGCTATTTTAGAAGAACTTTTATTTATCTATGCTAAATAAGGAATTGCATCATTTCGTGGTGCTAAATAAGGAATTTTCTCTTTTGAAATAGACTTCAATCTCATGGGCCTGTGAGGCGCTTGGATCTTTTTCTGTCTGTGGTCTGGGTTGTCGTTGCTACGTGTCCAAAGTAAAACTTTAGAGGTGCTATTAATACGAGGACCCATCAGCTATTAAAACAAGACATTGTTGAAAATTTCAGTAAGAATTTTATGAAAATATTTTAAATGGAGCCATAGATTACTAGTATACTAATATAATTACCGTGTTAGGCCCTCTTGGTTGTTTAGTCCATGGACTAAAAGTTTTAGTCCACTTTAGTCCATAAATTAAAAGTGGATTAAAGTGGTGTTTGGTTCTTTGAACTAAAATGGACTAAAGTGAAGAGATATGTCAATAAATAAGAGGAATGGGTGTCCCCAGCACCTTTTAGTCCATTTTAGTCTAGTTTTGTAGACTAAAGGACTAAAGGATTTTAGTCCACTTTTAGCCTAAGTGTTTGACTGTTTAGTCCAACTAAAATGCAGATTTTAGTCCAAAATGCTTTAGTCCATAGGAACCTAAACACCCCCTTAGGCTTACTTTGGCAGCAGGGGCCAATTAGCCCAGGGATGATTACCCTGACGTGGATTTTTTTGGGACTTCTTCTTCCCGCCTCTTCCCAGGGCTGGTAACCACAGTGGGGGAACTTTCCACGTCTTCCTTTGGCAACAGTGGGAAAACAGCAGCACTTCTACCAAAGTACTAGTACTTCTGCCAAAGTATGGCAACAAAATTGAAAACAGTGTCTTGAAAAATCAAGAAAAATCTGAATTTCTTAAATAATATAATGAAATCACCAAAGATCAATACCAACCACATCATTTTCATGATCATAATGCATGGAAAATCACAAGACCAAAATTATTTGACAGTCCAATAGATAGAAAATTTAATTCAAGTGCCAAATTCAACCCACTACCAAACTGATCCGATACATAGAAGCCTGAAATGTCCAACATGCACTACCAAAATTGACCACACTTCTCTTGTCTCAAATCATGCATTGCCTCCACCAAACTCTCTGCAGTTAACACACAAAAAAAAAGAACTCTTGTGAGGCCCTACAGTATAAGGTCAAAATACAGAGCATATAGGTAAAAGAAGCATGTTATCACCATGTTTACAGCTAGCTATCAGTTCAGGCTAAGAATTTTTTTTTGTACAAAGTGCAGAAAGATAACCACACCAAAACCATTTCCTAATACCAGCAACAAAGAGTACTGATGGCATGCAGCATTGGCAAGTGCAAGCTGTTGTACAATTGTGTAGTCATCAGTTTCATATGGCTCAAGGTTATCTATCCCTATGAACAAATTTTATGTACACGACATCTGAAAAGTGTAATATGAGTCATGCCTTGTGAATTTTTAAGATCCCTCAAGATAGGGGATCAGACATGCAATCCTCTTGAAAGGAGAGGAGCCTGATAAGGTTAGCGGTGGTCGTTGCCTAATCAAATGGCTGCTGGCCAGTGATCTGCAAGCCCAAGGGAAGAAGTGGTTTGGGCATCTTATATTTAGAATGTTTCGCAAGGGCTTTAAGACTACATTAGAAGTGGCTCAAGTGGAAAAAACAAAGAAATAACTTGGTCTGGACTAGATATTCCTTAAGACAAGACAGATAGGGACCTGTTTCATGCTTCAATTGGTCAAATAAGCTAGCTATGGACATCTGACGGAGTACACATGACCCACAGTGCATCTCTCATACAATTCATAGGGGATTCAAATAAACTCAAGATCAGTCCAATTTGGTGGACAAGAGAACCAAAATGCTGTTTTTTTCACTGACGTTATTGCATCAGAAGATATTGACTGCTAAATTTGCAGAAAAAAGGTCTGGCCAAATATTACGATTTGAATAGTGTCTAACACTTTACCAGAAACTTCCATCCGATCCATTTGTGCAAAGAAAAAGGTCTGCTCCACATTGTGTGATTTTTTTCCTGACTCTTATGGTGGTTGATCTGTCGCTATTGTTTTCTTGGGTCCCTGTTCAGGGCAGCATGGGTTTATGTGTGTTAGTGTTGTCTAATTACTGTCGTTTTTTCTTTCTTTTAACAAAATAAAGGAAAATCTCTTGCCATCCCTTCTAAATCTAACATCAATTAACATAACTTAATGGATGACAACACCAGTAATAACAAACTCTTGCAAGGAGCTCTTGTATTACAACATAGGTCATGAATTAGTTTAATGATCTAGAGTGTGTTCATTGTGTTATCAGACACTGACCAATCTACCAATGTGTGCTCAACCCTCCCTGTAGGAAAGGTCTCAGTAAAGCTATCATCATGACAACCTGACAAGGACTGAGCTATGCTTTCATAGCAGGAAAATAGAATCTCAATTTAGCAACACATAGCTAACCTGACAACAGCAATCCAAGTTCTGTAGAGAACATAAGCAAGGACAAATGACAAATTCTAGGCTCACACTAATAAAAAAATTTGACCTAACCAGTGCAATATACTGTGCTCACAACGATGGAAATACCTGCATACAATGACTGCAGCTGCATTTTTCTTCTCAATTCAAACATTGCCTCCACCAACATTGCCTCTACAGATAGCACTACAAGTAAGCACAAGGAAAAGCATTAGCAGCTAAGACATACCAAAGTAAACTAATCCAGTGGCAGCTAAGCATTATTACCTAATCTGCTGTTTGAGCCAAATCAAGCGAACATTTTTGTTTTTCATTTTCATGAATACCTCCCTATCTATCTCAGATTTGAAGATATTCATAGCATACGCCTTCTCCACATCAGTAAGTTCCATTGCATCAACTTCATCGAGACACTTGTCGACTGAAAATGCTCCGAGTAGGCAAGACCTATCATGCATTCATACAGAGACGAACTGCTTCCAACTTATTACCAGCACACCAGTATCAACTTGACAATTGATTGTATAGTTGCAGCCGCCTTACGTCTCTAAATAAACAATGATATTTGTCAAACTGTTAAACAAACGGCATTGGAACAAATTACTACCGTGGCATGCTTTGTTGACAGAACCTGTCGTAGAAGATGGCTCCCTGACAAATTTAGGGAGCAGTGTGCCATCAACGCTTTGCTATCGAGGCTTTCGTACGATATCGATATTACACCAGTAAGCTCCATTCGTCCTACATTACTTGCGCTACAGGTTGTACAATAGCTCGAAAGTGTCTGATGACAACCTGTGAATGATGCATGGTGAACTTGGTTCTATAATGTCAAATACTCAGCCTGCTAATATCGATTCATCAAGAAATAACAGACTAGTTCACAAGATGCTATTCTCATGCTTGAACGTTGTTGCCTAAACCATGTAAACGTGAATGAGTGACAGCTTTGCAAAAAACTAAAACCGACTTAAACATTACAAGCACGTGATGCATTCACGCTAAACTCAAACAACGTTCATACAGGATAATTTGAAGAACCCATCAACGTGATGCTTCCTCAATTTTGTGATCAGCATAAGGTGATTGTAAATTTAGATCCATGCTTCATTCAGGGCCTGTTCATTCTCTGTTGTTATTCTTTGTTATGCTTAATGCCTTCATGTAGCATCACAGTTACTGCTCCTGTTGATTTTAGGATTGATGTCAACAGATTATTTTATCTTCATTCTCAATCTCTGCTTGTTTCAGCGTTAGGAACTAAGCGGTTGGCCTCAGAGGAGCTGGCCAATGACTGGGATAATAAAAGGCTAAATCCAGGAAATGACAATTATCCACTTTCAGTATGTATCTGTAGCCCTCTTTAACTGTTGTGACTAATTGCCTAAATGCTTTGTGGTATTGATTTTCTTGTTTAATTTGTTTGCAGACAGCAGGTCCAAATAATTTGTTTTTGGGTATTGAGCAAGGAGCTGGAAGCAGCAATGGCCAGGGTGCTTTTTCCAAGTTTGACAATGGGAGCTCAATGGTATTACCATCTGGGCAAGGAATGTCTGGTCTTATGAGAAAAGGGTACAGCTTCAACCTAAAAAAAATCAAAGATACTTATTTGCAAATTAAATACATTATATGAATTATAATCCTGTATGAACTTCCTCAAATTAAATACATCTAGAGTACTGGTCATACTAGCAGTAGCAAGCAGCTAACTATATTCAGTGCATCCACTAAACTCAAACAACCCCTTTTCATAACTGTCGCTACACAAGAAGTAAAGAAATTAATGCTTCCTCTAAAAATAGGAAATTATTGTTGGAGAACCCATCAACATTATTTAGGTGAACGAAGACTAATCATCTTACAGGCTTATTTGAAGTGAACAAAGAAATCATGTGCAGTTAGTCACCTCCGATCAAAAAGTAAAATCTTAGTCATCATCTAGCAGACGAGCACACCAGCTGAACAAACCAAGACTTACAATGTTCAGAACCTAGATCATCTCGCACTCTTCAAGCTGCATCTCGAGAGGCTTCAGATCCAACACTGATTCCATAAAGACAGTGCTATATCTACAAACAAATTGACTATCTCCTACACTGAACATGAGGCTACAACACAGAAAACTACAGTATCACATGAGACCCCCATGAATCCATGACCGACCCGAACGAATCAGTAGCAGGCGGAGAACTAACCTCTAGCTCTGGGGCGTCGTGTTGCTCCCGGTCAGGACAATTGTAGCAGAAGCGGTGTCTTGGCTCTCACGGATCGGTACCTCCAAGATCTACAAGAAACAAGGAAATTCGGGTGAAACCCTAGCCTACCGAGAAACTATTGTTGGGGAAGGAGATGCAGGTGGAGGAGGACCAACCTGTAGATACGGATGGCGATAGTGAAGGCAGTGGAGGAGCGAGGCGGTGGAGGTACAGCCGTCGATGTTACCCGGCGGCGGGAGGAACGTCGCCGCCGAGCGCTGGGAGATGCGTAGCCAGCCGCCGGGAGAGAGATGCGCCGCTAGTCGCCGGCCGTAGGGAGAGATGCGCTGCTAGTCGCCGGCCACCGGGTATGGCGCCGACCACGGGAATGCTTGGGGTGGCCGGCGGCAGCGGCAGCGGCAGCAGACTCGCGAGCGTGAGTGAACGAGTCGACGGGGTCCGGTGCAGGGAGATGCAAGTGGAAGCGAGCTCACCTGCGGAGACGTAGATGCTGGTGCCGCAAGGTGATGGCGACGGAGGAGAAGTCGAGGCCGGAGGAGCCGAGGCGACGACGGAGAGTAGAGTCGAGGCGGAGGGTCGCGAGAGGGAAAGGGAAGGGAACGACGCCCCATGTCCGGAGGCCAGGCAGGTTTCCCCGTCAAAACCCGGCTCCCGCGGGGCCGAAACACCCGTGCAGAGAGCTTCCAAATGGACTCGAGCCGCGACGCGTGGAAAATTACCGCGTGGGTTTTCAGCCCCGGGAAAACGGCGGGACCCCCGCGGGGAAAGCTGCTTCCAAAGTAGGCCTTAGTGTGTACAACTATCTAGCCATGAGAACCGAGGGGCCACATGGTATGGATGGGTGGTCCTCGATCACCCGTCACGAAGATATGCACTCCGATCCAAGGGTATGTACAGTACGTACACGTAGCGCCCAACCGCCCAAGAGCTGCAGGACACACGACGTCGATAGGTTTCACATCAATGATAGGATGCGCGTCATGCGTGTTCACGTGTCACGGGCGATTTTTCTCCTTCCGACAGTAGCTGGACAGGCATCGGCCACATTCGTAGCAGCTAATTAAACCGAGCGCGAGGCCAGGATCCATCGGCCATTCACAGTTCACGCGACTGACCGGCCGCCCGGGAGGCGGGAGCGCACGGCGAGCTGCTAGAATGGCCACAGCCGGCGGAGGTGCCGGGAAGCTGAAGCTGCTGGGCGCGTGGCCGAGCCCCTTCGTGAACCGCGTGCGCGTGGCGCTGCACCTCAAGGGCCTGGAGTACGAGAACGTGGAGGAGGACCTCACCAACAAGAGCGACCTCCTCCTCGCCTCCAACCCCGTCCACAAGAAGGTGCCCGTGCTCCTCCACGGCGACAGGCCCGTCTCCGAGTCACTCGTCATCGTGGAGTACCTCGACGACGCCTTCCCCGGCGCCGGCCAAGCCCTCCTCCCCGCCGACCCCTATGAACGCGCCGCCGCTCGCTTCTGGGCCGCGTACGTCGACGGCAAGGTAATAGGGGCGCGCATGATTTACATTTTGTATGTACACGCACGCTGACACGGTGCGCGCATGCATATATCATATATGCAGTTGCACGGCATGATGGTGAAGGCGATCCTGGGGGCAACGGAGGAGGAGAGGGCCGCGGCGACAGCGGACGCGTTGGCCGCTATGGACACGCTGGAGGGTGCGTTCGCCGAGTGCTCCGGCGGGAAAGAGTTCTTCGCCGGCGACGCGCCCGGGTACCTGGACGTTGCGCTTGGGGGCTTCATCGGCTGGCTGCGCGCCTGGGACAAGGTGGGCGGCGTCAAGCTCCTGGACGCCGGCCGGATCCCGCGCCTCGCCGCGTGGGCGGACCGCTTCGCTGCGCTCGACGTAGCCAAGGAGGTCATCCCGGACCCCGACCACATCGCCGAGTTCGGCAAGGTGCTGCAGGCACGCTCCGCGGCAGCCGCCGCCGGCAACTGAGCTCACAAGTGAATGCTGCTCTGCCTTCCTGATAGATCATGGTTTGTTGTTTGTTTCTCTTGTTTGTTTGGCTGCCGAGGGTAAAACACGGTTCTTCACTGTAATGCTTTTTCTTTGTAATAAACTCCGTACATTCATGATCTTTTAAATAAAAAAATAAAAAAAACCCGAAAACTTATTAGGGGAATAACGACGTGTGGTGGAAAATGTTTCTATTCGTACAAATAATTAATTATGATATGTACGTGTGTGGTTCCTGATGCCAACATGATACGTGTCTAGTTTTGGATCAGCCGGTGTGGATAGAACTAGAATGGGTGGCCCTGGATTTGTAAATTAATTTTCAAAAAAAAAAGATTGCACATCAACTGCACATTATTCTTATATAGTGAAGATGAGAAAATGAACGAAAACAAAATTGATTAAAAGTCTGTCAAGATATACTGTAAACTAGAAATTTCATTTTGCCATGTTATATAAAGAGGTTTAGGTTGGTGAATGAAACATGCATCCCATACATTATACATACTTTTTTAAAAAAAAGGACAGCAAGAGCTTTGTCACGATTTTTATTAGACGAAAAAAAGAAAAAGACAAGTGCCCATCCAGTTTTTTAACGAAAACTAGATTAAAAAACCATACAACTAATGAGAGTGCACCACTTATCCTACTACACACAACTTTGGTAGTACAACAATCAAACAACTATCATAACTCACGTCACTACTTGCTCCAACTTAGTCGAATCGGCCTAACTAACAACTCAACTAACAACTAATAACAAGGATTGAAGAAACACGATGACCTGCTAGGCGCACCAAACAACACAACTTGGGGCACCACTATGGTCAGACTACAAAGAGGAACCACGGAATTGGAAAACCTAGCCATGCCTCCAAGGAGGAAACGACACTAAAGCGCTGACAAGGTAGCCCGTCAAGGGAAGGTTTTAACCTACAACATCCGGTACGATAGGATGAGAGATAGGAAATGGCGTCTCCAAGAAGGAAACGATGTCTGCAGACGTTGTCATCGAAGCTTTCGCCCCGACCTCAAGCACCTCCACATCGTTGCTGCCGAAGTCCCAACCCTGCCAGGGAGACAGGGTGCGGCGATGGCTCAGCAATAGCCCCACCCCGCCGCCGCCTCTAGGGACGTCCGCCAGCAGAAGCGCCAAGAGAAGCTCGTCGGAGAGTCCGTCCCCCCGACGGAACTGGCAAAATTGGCCAGCCGCAAGCAGATCCGACCAGCTCTGCCATGGAAGCTAGCCTAAGGTAGGGGAAGGCAGATGGTGGGGAGAAGAGGGCCAGGATCAGCCCCAGTCGCCCAGCCCCACCAACGTCCCAACCCCTGCCGAGCCGGCCCTGCATCAACCACGTTGCGCAATGCCTCTAACAGCCTCTGCATCCAAACCGTCGCCATCTGCACACCAGTTCCCCGGCCCTCTGTGGATCTAAGCTTGCCAGACCACAGCACCGGAACCGAGCGAGGAAGACGCCGGATCCCACAAGGGAGCGCCGGCCCCAACCATGGAGGGCAGACCATGGCACGCCGGATCCCACAAGGGAGTACGCAGCCCCAGCCACCTTCGGCGCTGTTCCCCGACGGCCTGGGCCGGAGCCGCCGTCGTCGCCATGGGCTCGACTAGTGCCTACCCAGACGCGGCCTGAGAGGGCCTAACACCACGAGCCTGCCAGATCCAGCCCCAGGACCGCCGGATCTAGTGAAGGAGCACCTGATCCGCTCTCTTGGCCGCTGGACTTACGCCGTGAACTACCAGCCGCCGCCCCCGTGCAAATCTCGCCATGAGCTGTGGAGCCACCACTGGGAGAGAAGGGGAGAGGGAAGCTCACTGCCATCACCATCCTTGCACTCCTCCGGAAGACCGGCGCCATGCTCTGGCGGCGGCAGGGTTGGGGGCGCTCGAGGAGGGCCTCGCGAAGGGGGGGTCGGGGGCTGTGACGTGGGGTCAGAAGGAGAGGCTTGGCTTCGCAACAGGGAAAGAACCCCATTGTACATACTTTCATTTCATGGTTTTGTAACCTCGACATAGCATTCAGTTACGATGCACAAATGAAACCTCCAGCTCTCAATGCTGGTTTCAATACATTCCATAGTCCTGAAAGTATACTAGACGGCACCCCGCGCTTCGCTTCGGGCAGGCTTATTATATCTGGAGTTAGAACATCAGAACTAAGTGGTACTCTAAATAGTGAAGAACATTTTTGAATTCACCAAATTCAGTACTGATGTAACAATGGTACTGGGATTAGTAGAGTTGCATGAAGCAAAATGTCATGTGAACTACAAATGGCACTTTAAGCAATCTGTTACAACCGGGAGAGGCATTTCTGATTAGGGAGAGGAATAAAAAGGTACAAACTGCGAGTGTGATTGGAAAGAGTGAAGGCATATAATAAAATAAGCCAAATAGGCTTTTACCACGAATACATCTGTAAGACTGGTTCATCATGACAAGTAATGAACATTTGTCTTAGGTAGCAAAGCATAGATATTTGTGGTAATTGAGATATATACAATATTTCAGAAGCACTGAAGAGTCTCTTGGCAGAAGCATTGAAGCAGCACTCCTTAGCAGTACCTGCAGGCATACAGGTCTGAGAGCTTTAGTCATACTTGAGACAACAGTTAAAGTATTGTAGTCCTCTGAAGAAAAAATGAACTAAAGTAGTTGTCCTGAGGCTGGGCATGGGCACAGAAGGCAACATGATCTGATTCATGGACGTTCTCAAAAAAAAAAAAGATCTGATTCATGGATTGTAAATGGAAATACGAATTAGTGTGCACCAAGGCTGAACCAAAATGCATGATCTTAGCAGGAGAAGAAAATTGTTGTAACTGACCTACTCTTGTTTTGCCGATGTAGTAAGGTGGGACCATTTTTCTTTTCCCTAGTGCGTGGTTTGCCATCTACAAGGAACCCACTTTATAAACAGCAGCGTTATTCTCATTCATCTTGGGATTGCGTGCCTGAAGAATAGTAGTAGGAGCAGAAAGACTGTTACACCTTGATGTTTTGGCCAGGCTATCTGATTTGGATTTGCTGATGGGGCACTTACGATTTCCAATTTCTTTGTATGTTGCAACACAGAGAATTGTGATGAATGTAGCGTAAACACCGACAGCGAGGAAGATCAATAAGCCTGTAGGTAGGTTATGCACCTAAAAGCTTACATGAGGTGATACAAGGTATCTGCATTTGCACTGGCATGGAAGCTGACTCTGCACCAATAGGATGATAATAATCTAGTAAGCAAAGTATCATTTTTGCATAGCCAGGTAAGGAGACGAGAATGGATATCAGATACTAAATAGATCTAACATATCTGTAGGAAAAAGAAAGGGGAATATTTAAAGATGGAAATACAGAGATAGCTAACCTGGCTGCACCAACATGAGCCATTTGCTCAATGGACGTTTTTTTTTCATTCTACATACCACAATTCTGTGAACAACATGGTAAATGGAGCATAAGGCCAAGACACAGTGCAATGGTGTTTCAGATCGGTGTATGATGATGTCACAACTATCAGTAAGTCATAGAAACAACTTAAAAATGTCTATTATTGAGATGTGGACATCATTTAAGATTATCTATATGCAGAGGTATCTCAGAGGACATATGTAAAGCTATTTTTTTTTGGAAATTGCTGGCATGAAATTGATGGACCTAGATGACACACCACTAAAAATTAATGGACCTACGGTGCATTTAACTCATTGTAACCAAAGACAACGGAGGCAACACAAGTCCACCGGTTCCTGGGCAAGGAAGCCTATATCATAAAGGGGTGCTCAATAGTTCAGTATAGTGTGTAAACATAATTACAATTAAAGGAACTAATATTTTTATAGGAGTACAACAGCTCAATAAAGAAAGTAACCCTGTATACCTGAACAATCTATATTTCAGTGCTTTGAATGGAGATGTTGAATAAGCATACCTCAGAAAGTTGGTTACACGGTCTTCATGTCACACACCTTTGTTTGCGCAATGAAGCTTATATGAAATAATGGTGGTAAACAATTCAGTATGGTGCGCAAGCATTGACAACCTGAAAATATTTGATGTAGTATAGAGACCCTTGTTTTAGCTGGGGAATGAAGCATCCTCTGTATCGCAAATAAATGCTAAAATGTATTCCGTGAATGAAGGTCTAATATTAACAGCAAACAATAATAGGTCGAATGTGAGATAGTATATTACATTCCACTCTTTTATTTTGGAAAGCAATCAGATAAATAAATAATCTGTCATCAAGATATCAATGGAACTTTAGCAATATAAGAGAAATTTACAAATTTAGAGATGCATATAGAAACTTAAAGGCATAATTCTATAGCCCATCAGGCAGTTTTTTGGTCATGCAGCAAAAAGCCGTAGAGAAACATAAAAAATAAGGAAATTAAACCATGTAACCATGTATCAGGTATTGAGGTTTATAATCATATCGTAGGGAAAATGTGAATGACATGAAAGGGAACAAACTCGGATATACAAATAGATGCGGAACAACATAAACCTGTCAAACAGAAATACTAAGCGCCATGTGACATGTTGAACGCCCTAGTTTAATTTTGGATAATTGATGAAACATAGTGTACTAACCCTTATCATTAATTGTTGTGATTGAGATAGGGTTATACACACCAAGTGATGGAGCTGATGGTCATGGTGATGGTAGTGACCAAACTTGAAGATCAAGTGCTCCAACTTGGAAAAGAAGAAAGAGAAAAACAAAAATCAAGCGTTGATCAAGGCAAAGGTATCAAATATGTTTTTGTTTTGGCACTCAAGACACCATAGAGGGTGTGAGTGTGTTTAGGATCGGTAGCCGTACTATAAAGAGGGAAAATATTTGGCTAAGCGGTTATCGAGTGCCACTAGGTGACATGATTCTTGCATATGCATTAGAAACCTAGTGTGCTAACTTTTAACCCTTGAAAATGCTTGGAAAAATGCTAACACACGAGCACACAAGTTTCACACTTTGTGGTTAGCAATGTGAAAGCAATGGTGAAGTGGTTGTTGAGATAGAAAAAGAAAAGGAGAGATAGGGGCGTCGGACCCTGGCTCAGGAAGCGTCGGACCCCGCTCACTTGGGTCTGATGGCTAACCCTAACGCGTGAGTATAGAGGAGGAGGCATCGGACCCTATTGGTTGGTGGCATCGGACTGACCACGCGCACTGTTCCTTCACACGTGTGAGAGCGAGGCTTGCGCGGGCGTGACACATGGTGGCGTCGGACTCTCCTTGGGGTCCGACGGTTGGTGTAGGACTTGCTTCTGATGGTTTTTACTGTTCTGGAACCTCTCTGCATAGATCTTAAGGGCGTCGGACGGTCTGACGATGTCGCGATGCTGAGTCCAACGGTGGTAATCACAACGCGACAGTGAGCCGTTGGGCGGCAACGATCGGTTTGGTTTGAATGGGATGCGTGGCAGCGCGGGAGTGGTTGCTGCAGGGTGTAACACCCTCGGTGTTACACTGCAAGTTTTCTACTAATAACACTTTTATGAGCATCATGATTATGTGCTAGTGCATGTGAGAATGAGCAAAGATAAATTTCTTGGCATGAAAAATGATTAACACAAATGATACATAAAGAGAATTCAATAGGCATATTATATCACTTAAGGTTGGAAACCAATTTTTATTAAGCAAAAGTGCTATAAAACATATATGTGACACCTTAATAAAGTTTGAAGTACACATTTTGTAGAAGATAGTGCAACTTTTGTTTCAACAAAATAGTAACGCTAGATAACATTTCTAAAAGTGTGTTTGCTAATTTTTGTAGAGAAATTAGGTTATGGAGTGGTATTGTATTATGTCTTGTTTTAGTAGCCTAATATACCCTCTAAGGTATAGCAAAGGTGGTTTAGGAATTGGATCAATGGTTTAGGTTTCTCGAGCGCTTTAAAATCCGTGCTTAGCGTGTTCTCGGGCTGTTTTCCCGGTTGAGCGTGATCACCAACACCGGGGGCACGACACCGCCGCGATGGGCGTTCTGCGTGCGCGTGTTGGCGCGCTCGGTTGTCCACCGTGGGCCGGTCGGCCTGGCTACGCGGTGCTGCTGCCACGCGGGCCCGGCGTCCTTGTCGCCGTTGCCGCCCTACCGTGCAGACGTCCTGTTCCGCTGCCGTGCTGCTGCTCTAGCCGCATCACTGGCCGCCTCGGGCTGTCACCGCGCGGAGCCGTGGCTGCCCGACTCGTCCCGTCATGCTGCCCCACCGCCTGCTGCCGTTGCCGCGCGTTGCTGCTGCTCGCACAACCGAGCATCATGGCCACCTACCCCACGCGCTGCTCCCCCTGCACGTCGTGATGTTGCCGCTGTCGTCGTGTCACGGTCTCGCTCTCACCTACCGCTCCACCGCATTACGCCACTAGTCCACCTAGGTGCTGTGCGCGCGGGCCACGTCGACCTCGAGCGTGTGCCATCAGCTAGCGCCGCCCATGGGCCATACTGGTTGCACCAGCCGCATCACGCAAAGGTGCACTCGCCAGCTACCGACCGCGTCCTCACCACCTCCCGTCCTCTCGTTTCTCCCCTGCCCGCCTCTGTGTGCCCGATCGCCTCTGTTTCCGCCATCACGACGCGGCCATGGTGAGCCAGGGCGCAGGCACTTGCCTTCAATTTCACGTGCCCGTGTATGCGTATTGATGTCCGCGTGCCAACCGTCCCCACCCCGTCTTGAATCGAGCCACGACAAAATCCAATTTGGAAGTCCCCCCCGCCATGCCATTAAGGTCGAGACCGGCCATGGCCGAGGGCAGACACCCACCGCTTGACCCCTCGTTAATCCATCTACACCACGAACTCTATGTGGCAGAACCGCCTGAAATAACTCACTTACAGAGATGCTTATCTTCCAATAGACACTAAGCACCCCGAGAGCGAGCTACAGTGGGCGGATTCCGTCGAGCACACCCCAAGGGAGAGCCCGATTAATCCACATTTCTTCCCTCAGGATCCAATAATGAGAATAAGTTTATATTACTTAGTCCATTTCATACATCTAGAGTTCTTAGAAATATATTATTACAGTACCAAATTCAGAGTGCAGAAATTTAACAGTGGAATGAAAAGAAACATTTATCGATAATATACAAGGATTCGTCTGTGCCCACCAGAAGAATCCTTCACACAATGGCTACTCCTCAAGCAGTACCTGCAACAGGGGTAAATAAACCCTAAGTACACAATGTACTCGCAAGACTTATCCGACTAGTAGGAACCATTTCCTGACTCCAAGGGATATGATAAGCTTTATGGTTTGCTGGATTCCTTTTTGTACAAAGCAATACTAATAGTGAATTCTTATGTATGTTAATTATTAGCATTCATGATTGGTTCATTATCTAACCATCCTATGTAAACACCTATTCTACTTTCAAGAAAGAGTTGAGCAAACAGTTTCATTTTACCACATTTCCTCTTTCAGTTCTTACTACGGTGCTAGATTGTAGACAAGCCATACCGGATCATCAGCGATTCGTGAATCAATGTGCCCAGCTGAGTACCTCAAAACACACGCCCCGCTTGTACCCCAGGCACAAGCAGGACCAACCTACCACTCTCCTATCACGCGGTCCATGTCCCCATCCAAACTTGGACTCCAAGCCCTCGCTCCTAAGTCTCGAACTTAGTGCGGTGCTTAGACCTCTACCATCCCCGTCTCCAATCAGTCGATCTAGAAAGAGCCGAAACCCATGAAAAGAGAGCAACAAGCCTTCCCTACGCCCATACACAAGTATGTGCTCGGGATAATAAGTCTGTGACTTGCCTAGAATTCAATGCAACGGTTGGTACTTAACCGACACAGACAGGAAAACAGTGTAACCAAGCTATGCCCCGTTGGCCGTAGTACACAACCTCTCACACCCACCAATACCCAAACCATATCCCTGCCCGGTCTCCACTTTCCTTTTACCATTTTTATCATGAGTGATAATAATAAGCACTATTGTGAGCAACGGCAGGTTACTTACGCTACCAAAATCCTAAGCATAGCAACTACTCGACCTATGCTAGTAGGATTCATAGGTAGGTATATCTATGTATGTAGTTTCCATAAAGTGTCTGTAACGTAAATGCACATCACACACACACACACACACACACATATATATATATATATATACATACATATATATATATATATATATATATATATATATATCCAGATATCATTTAAAATAAGGGTTATGCACCGGGGCTTGCCTTGGGCAGGCGGGGTGTCAACAAAGTCAACAACCGATGGATTCGGGGCTCCCTCCTATACGAGAATCTCCTCCTCGTACTCCTCGATGATCTCCTCATACTCCTACTCACCCGCAGGCACGAACTCTACCAACTCGTTATCTACATGCATGAAATGATGGTGCAACACTTAATAATACGACAACAACAACTCTTAAAATAAGAATACATCCATCAAACCACTAAGCTAGCTCTACCGACTAAGATGCTAAGTTGCCTATCATTTCCACTAAACAGGTATGAAACATTTCATGTATTAACTTAGCAACTAAAGGCATTCTTACTCTTAATATCGATTTACTATATATATGATAAAACAAGAAGTATTAGCTACCCTATTTATCAACCTATTGTAAGGCTACAAAAATTACAGTGAGCACATAATAATACAATGAACCTACTGTAAGAATTCCATGGCTAAATCTATTACCAATTTGCCACAAAAATTCCTATAAATATTAGGCTAAATAATGCTAAGCTTTCCTAAATGAATTAATGAAACTATCATTATCACATATAACTGTAAACTGAATACACCAACAGATAGATCCCATTTTTGTTAACCTAACAAATTTTGTTTCACTATTTTTGAACACCTACAACATTTACTATAATTTTCCAAATATTAGCTCACAATTTAAATTAGAAAAGCAGCTACTAATTCCCTGGAAAAAGAAAACTAAATTCAACCCGTGGCCCACTATCTCACGGCACGGACCATGCCTGTGCAGCGTGCGCACGCACACGTGACCCACTGGCATGGCCCATGCGGGTGTGGCCCAACCGCGCGACAATGGCCCACGACGGGAAGGCCTGCGTGCTCCGGCACATTTGTGAAAACGTCCCCGCGCTAGTACCAAATCAATCCGCAGTCCACAACAGTATTCCTATAGTCTAGACTTAAGCAATCTAACCCTTGGAACAAACCATCTTCACAACGGCCAGGTCCACAGGCACCCGCACGCGCACCGGCGTGGCGGCGACGGCACTGGGCGGTCACGCTTGCCAACCGGGACCCGCTCTGACCAAGCTAGCGAGCTGAACAACACCTATGACCCTAGAGTCTACCCTAGCCGAAGTTACAGCGGTAGTGGAGCTCGCGGAAGCGACGGCCACGGCGCATGGCCATGCGTGATGGCGGCGCGACCACGCCGGCCACCTTAAGCCACCGCGGGGAGAGATGGCTAACTCAACAGAACCACTATCGTACCCGGACTGCTCCTATGGTGACGGTTTGGTCGGGGACAGACCGGGTGTGTCCAGCCACCCACGCACAGCAAGGTCCACAACGGCGGCGGTGGCGCGACCGTGTTAGTGGCGTCGAGAAGGCAGTGGCAGTGAAAGTGGGGTGTGCACGGGATGGAGGGGATCAATGCGGAACTCGTGGTGGAGGTGAATTAGCGAGAGGTGGTGCGGCGGGTAGCTGCCCTCGACTGTGGCCAGTCCCAGCCTTAATGGCATGACAGAGGGGGAAACTGCCAATTGAAGCTCGGCTAGGCTCAATTGAAGGCCGGAGGTGTCTGGGTGGTAGCATGGCTCCAACACTAGTGCCTGGCGCAAGTAATTGCACTGACAGTGACCATGCGCTACGAATTTGGCTTGAGTGCAGCTTGGTCCCGCCTGTCATCCCAGGCGGCCGCAGTAGTGCATGCGAGAGATGCAGGGATGAGATAGCATGACGCGTCGTGAAGCCATTTAACAAACAAGGACAAGGCAAGGGAACGTCAGCTCCACGTGCGGCACAGTGCGAGTCCAGCAGCGGCTTGGCCCGACGTGCCATGTGCAGGAGCTCTACGCCGTAACAACAGTGCACTGCTAACCTAAGCAGGGACAAGCGCACATGCAAATGGTAACGGCCTCGATCCCATGCTGACGCGGCGCCCACAGAGTAGGGAGACCAACGCTGTCGTGGCACCCATGCGCTAGACGGTGTGCGCGCAGTGGCGCAACAACGATGGCAACTAGCCAAGCGGAGCCGAGCAAACGCGGGCGGCCCCACGGCACCAGCGGCAGTGACACGGTGAGGCAGGCGGCCAGGCGGCAGCGGACCGGCAAGGGCACCGCGCCCACCGAGTGCAGCGTGTGCGTGTGGCGTGCATGTGCACATGCGTCGTACGACCGATGCTGCAACGCCGAGTGTCGAGGCACGGTGACCACGCCCAGACGCTGAAACCGGCCAAAAATGTGCCATGCACGATTTTTAAAGCATTCGAATAAACCTAAAACATTGATCTAATCGACAAACCACCTATGCAATTCTTAAGAGGGCATATTAGGCTACTAAAACCAGCCATGAAACCACACCACTCTGTAACCCGATTCTTCTACAAAAATCACCAAACCTAGCTTTGGCAAAGCACTTTTTAGACTTACGAAATCAACTAAGTCACAATCGGATTCGCGTCAACTTCGATTTCCAAGCTATTAGGTATGCTAGCTAGTAAATTCATTTTTTGACCGCAGGTATTTCATCATCATCTACAAGGTTTGTACTTCTAACTTTATTAAAGTTCCACATATACGTGCTATTGTGTTTTCATTCAATAAAAATTCACGAACATTCTTACTTATTTCATAAGTCACAACACCCTTTCGTTACGCATTTCTGTTGGTCCTTTTAAGTTACGTAAATTGATTTACACATTATATCCCATGCATTGACACATAATCATGATGCTCATGACATGTTTTAGCAAAAGATTTTACAGTGTAACACCAAGGGTGTTACAAATCTACCCCCCTAAAACAAAATCTCGCCCCGAGATTTTATGTGCCTAGTGTGGGAAAAAGATAAAAAAATCATTTTGAAATAAACAACTACCTCAATGAACCAGAAAGAAGATGGGGAAATGCTCTAGGATGTAACTTTCTTGCTCCCACGTTGCTTCATCCTCCGAGTGGTTTTGCCACTGAACCTTGTAGAACTTCACCACATTGTTCCTAGTCACTCTTTCTTTCTCATCTAAGATCTTGACAGAATGTTCAATATACGTCAAGTCAGTCTAGAAGGGAAGTCCTTCAATTTCCACAGCTTCATCAAGGACCCACAAACACTTCTTCAACTGAGATACGTGGAACACATCATGTACCGCCGATAAAATATCTAGAAGTTGGAGACGATAAGCAACTGGGCCACAATGCCCCAAAACCTTGTAAGGACCCACATATCGAGGGGCTAGCTTGCCATGAACACCAAACCAATGCACCCCTCTCATAGGAGACACCTTGAGGTACACATGATCCCCAACTGCAAATATGCAAAGGCCTTCTTCGCTTGTTTGCATAAGCTTTTTGTTGGCTCTGAGCCACCTTCAAATGACTCTGAATAATACTGACTTACTCTCAAGCTTCTTTGATCAAGTCTAGCCCAAAGTATCCACAGTCTCCCACTTCAACCCAGTTAAGTGGTGTCCTACATTTCTTTCCATATAGAGCTTTAAAGGGTGCCACACGAATGCTTTCTTGATAGCTATTGTTGTAAGAAAACTCAGCTAAGTTCAAGCATTCATCCTACTTCTCAGGAAAAGAAATGGAATAAGCTCTCAACATGTCCTCAAGTACATGATTTACCCTTTCTGTTTGGCTGTTAGTTTGTGGATGATAAGCTAAACTTCGGAGGAGACTAGTACCAAGGCACCCCTGGAATTGCTCCCAAAAGCGAGAGACAAAGACTGACCCTCTATCAGCGACGATAGTAAGAGGAACTCCGTGCAAGGTCACAATCCAATCAAGATATAGCTTGTCATACTTTCTAGTTGAATATCTGGTATCCACCAGGAGGAAATGAGCTGACTTGGTAAGGCGATCCACAATGATCCAAATAGAGTTATAGCCCTTGGACGTGCGGGGTAAACCCACAATGAAATCCATGGAAATATCTTTCCATTTCCAAACAGGAATAGGCAAGGGCTACAAATATTCTGGGATACGCATGTCGTTTGCCTTAACTCTCCCACAAGTGTCGCACTCCGTGACATACTTGGTGATATCCTATTTCATATTGGACCACCAATACAAGTGGTGCAAATCATGATACATCTTGTTACTGCCAGGATGGATAGACAACTTGGAATGATGAGCTTCATTCAAAATCTTCCTTCTAATCTCCTCATTTGATGGAACCACCAATCTGTTCTTGTACCTTACTACCCCTTGCTCATCAATGCTAAATTGAGGACCACGCCCTTCAGCAATTAGTTTCTTGATGTGAGGAATTTCTAAAGTATCTTGCCTTTGGTCCATAATAATCTGCTCAAGTAAATCTAAGACTAAAGCAATGTGAGCTAGCACCTCAGCATGGCTGAGAGACAAGGGTGTTTCTTCAACCTGATATGACTTCTGGCTCAAAGCATCAGCTACCACATTAGCTTTTTCGGGGTGGTAATGTACCTCCAAGTTATAATCCTTGATTAATTCCAACCATCTCCTTTGCCTCATGTTCAGCTAAGAATGAGGGAAAATATATTTGAGGCTCTTATGATCTGTAAAAATATGTACTTTGTTTCCCAACAGATAATGCCTCCAAATTTTTAGAGCATGCACCACGGCAACCAACTCTAAATCATGGGTGGGATAATTCACCTCGTGCTTTTTTAGCTAGTGTGAAGCATAAGCTATCACACGCCCATCATGCATAAGCACACATCTCAACCCCATCTTCAAGGCATCACAATATACATCAAAAGGTCTATCAATATCTGGTTGGGCCAGGACAGGAGCAGTGGTAAGAAATTTCTTCAAAGCTTGGAAGGCGTCTTCACAAGCCGTGCTCCAAACAAACTTGTCATCTTTCTAGAGTAGCTTGGTCATCGGTTGAGCTATCTTGGAGAAGTCGGGAATGAAGCGCCGATAATATCTAGCAAGACCAAGGAACTGACGAATCTGGTGTACTGACTTGGGAGACTTCCAATTTAGCACATCTTGCACCTTGCTTGGATCTACAAAGATGCCATCAGGGGTCAGAACATGTCCTAAAAATTGTACTCGATCTAGCCAAAACTCACACTTGCTGAGTTTGGCATACAACTTGTGTTCCCTCATTCGAGTCAGTACTATCCGAAGGTGTTGGGCATGCTCTTCCTTGTTCTTGGAATATATGAAGATATCATCAATGAATACCACCACAAACTTGTCCAACTCTGGCATAAAGACTGAGTTCATGAGATACATGAAGAATGCAGGAGCGTTGGTGAGACCAAAAGACATGACTAGGTATTCATACAACCCATACCTAGTAGAAAAAGCTATCTTTGGTATATCTTGTGGTCTAATCTTGATTTCATGATAGCCTAAATAGTGATCAATCTTGGAGAACACCTTGGCACCAGCTAGTTGATCGAACAAAGTATCAATACGAGGTAAAGGAAACTTGTTCTTAATGGTTACCGCATTGAGAGGGCAGTAATCTACACACATCCAAAGAGTACCATCCTTCTTCACAAAGATGGCTGGACAACCCCATGGTGATGAGCTAGGATGGATGAATCCCTTTTCTAATAATTCCTCTAACTGCTTTTCATTTTAGCCAATTCCTTCGAGGCCATGCGATACGGGCATCGGGAGATAGGAGCAGTGCCAGGCTCTAACTCAATGGAGAACTCCACATCTCTATCCGGTGGCAACCCTGGTAGATCTTTAGGAAAGACATCCGAGAACTCACAGACCATAGGAATAGAGACAAGATTAGGAGAACCATTAGCATGAGCAGCAACAGGTAAGGCTAGATCTGAGGGCATAAGAAGAGACATCCTATCCTCAGAAGAAGGAAGCCATAATTCAACAGCTCTTCGCTTCAGATCCAAGACTACCCCATATACACGCAACCATTTCATTCCTAAAATTGCATCAATGCTTTGCCTAGGCATCACCATGAACTGGAGATGGTAAGTGTGAGTGGCTAACACTAATCCCACTATGTCCGTCCGAGTATTAACACACAACTGCCCTAGAGTACTGATTCTATAGGCAAAAGGTATAGCCATAAGAGGTATATTGTGCTAGTGTGCAAATCTCATGCTCATGAATGAATGTAATGCACCAGAATTAAACAGCACATAAGCTGGATGGGAATCAATGTTGAACATACCAGCCATCACCGGTTCATTTTGTAATATTTCCTCAGCCTCCATGAAATTAACCTATCTAGAATGGCTTACTAGTACTTTCTTCTTGATAATTGTCTGCTTGATCAGACAAGAGTTAGCTGAGGGCTGAGCAGACTATGCAAGCTAATTTTGTGGACATTCCTTGGCATAGTGGCCTTTCTTGCCACACTTGAAACAAGCTCCAGGCTTGTTCCCCTATCCTTGACAAGGTGGGACCTACTGTCCCTAGGGCTGCTGATGTTGCACCTACTAAGTAGGTGCACGATACTGAGTGGAAGGTGCCTGAAAGGTCTATTAAGGCTATCGAAACAAATGCCCACCTGAAGACTCATAGGGCACCCGCTTGATAACCTATACCTTTTGAACATGGGGGTGACTAGAAGACCCAAAAGCCACCCGCTTGCGCTTACATTCTGCTTGAGAGTCACGCTGCAATCCCTCCATGGCAATAGCCGCATTCATCATAGCCCCAAAGGTCTAATAGTTTCCTATATATAACTCCTACAAGATGCAAGAGAGACCACGATAGAAACGGTCCCTCTTCTTCTCATCTGTATCAACGTGAGTCCCATCATACTATGACAAGTGGTTGAACTTGTTGACATAGTCCACCATGGACATGCTTCCTTGCCTTAGGTCTAGGAACTCTGTCAACTTCCTATTTAGAACACCAGCATGAATATAATACTCTCTAAAAGCCGCAGTGAACTCCTGCTAGGACACACGGTGATCCACCTGCTGCATGGCATTAAATGTGTCCCACCATGCACTAGCAGATCCCAACAGCTATTGCATTGCAAAGCGCACCTTATGCTCCTTAGTTACGGTGAGAAGCAGAAACTTTTGCTCTAGAATATGGAGCCAATGCTTTGCACCCAGAGGCTCAGCCATCGGCGTGAATGTGGGTGGGTGTCTTTAGGAAATCCTAATAAGAGCAAGGTCCCTCAGGACCATGGACACCACCCCTGTTCCAACCATTTCCTCTGTGGCCTCCATGGGCGAAGCCACCGATAGCCTGTGCCAGCAGCTCCATGGCACGGGCTAACTCACGACGAGTAGCCAACATCTCTGCCATCATCTCCGCATGAGTCATCGGAGGTGGCAGTGGCAAAGGAGGAGGAGCCAGAAGTGGGGCCTCATGGCTCTCCCCGTTGTCGTTTCCATTGCCCCAGCCACTTTCACCTTGGCCTTCACCAAGACCATGGCCTGCTTCGGTACTGGTGCTCCCGCGACCGGACCTCAAGTTCATCTAAAAACAGATAGGAGCCAACCATTTAGGACAACCCTCCAAATCAGGAATAAGAGATTAGAGAAATGATAAGACATTTATTGAAGCATTCTTTTAGTTTATCCTATCAATTCACTAATCCAAATTATACATGTAGGGGGAGTTTAGTTTAAGCAAGATTCTCTCATCATGATGCATGTATCAGCCTATACGTTCACTCAAACCAGAATATAGCGACATTCGCAAGAATTTTCGGCACATCGCACACTCGCTTTCCATATGCTAAATGATTCTTAAGCAGCGTAAGTTAGTGTACCTGTAGACGATTGATTAGATAAAACTAGTGCCGTTATCCTAGATAGACCATATTGCTAGGGCTTATACTTATTTACATAATTTTATCGTATTCTACTTTTCGCAAAACTTTTGTTGGTCAAATTTTAGGATTTGGAAAAGAGTGATGAAACTCATAGACTCATTATTGGCTCTGGTACCAACTGTTGTAGAACCGCCCAAAATAACTCACTTATGGAGGCGCTTGTCTTTCACTAGACACTAAGCACCCCGAGTGCGAGCTACAGTGGGTGGATTCCATCGAGCACACCCAAAGGGAGAGCCCAAATAATCCACATTTTCCCTCTGGATCCAATAATGAGAGCGGGTTTACATTACTTAGTCCATTTCATACATCCAGAGTTCTTAGAAATATATTATTACAGTACCAAATTCAGAGTGCGAAAATTTAACAGCGGAATGAAAAGAAACATCTATCGATAATATACAAGGATCCGTCTATGCCCACTAGAAGAATCCTTCACACAACGGCTACTCCTCAAGCAGTACCTGCAATAGGGGTAAATAAACCCTGAGTACATAATGTACTAGCAAGACTTATCCGACTAGTGGGAATCATTTCCTGACTCCAAGGGATATAATAAGCTTTATGGTTTGTAGGGTTCCTTTTTGCAGAAAGCAATACTAATAGTGAATCCTTATGTATGTTAATTATTAGCATTCATGATTGGTTCGTTATCTAACCATCCTATGTAAGCACCTGTTCTACTTTCAAGCAAGAGTTGAGCAAACAGTTCCATTTCACCACCTTTCCTCTTTCAATTCTTATTACGGTACGAGATTGTAGACAAGCCGTACCGGATTGCCGACGATTCGCGAATCAATGTGCCTAGCTGGGTACCTCGAAACACATGCCTCGCTTGTACCCTAGGCATAAGCAGGACCAACCCACCACTCTCCTATCACAGGGTCTAGGTCCCTGTCTAAACTTGGACTCCAAGCCCCCGCTCATGAGTCCTGAACTCAGTGTGGTGCTTAGACCTCCACCATCCCTACCTCCAATTAATCAGTCCAGAAAGAGCCAAAACCCACGACAAGAGAGCAACAAGCCTTCCCTGTGCCATACACAAGTATGTGCTGGGGATAATAAGTCTATGACTTGCCTTGAATCCAATACAACGGTCGGTCCTTAACCGATATAGACAGGGAAACAGTGTAACCAAGCTATGCCCCGTTGCGGCAGGACACAACCACTCACACCCACCAATACCCAAACCATATCCCTGCCTAGTCTCCACTATCCTTTTACCATTTTTATCATGAGTGATAATAATAAGCACCTATTGTGAGCAACGGTAGGTGACCCACACTACCGAAATCCTGAGCATAGCAGCTACTCAACCTATGCTAGTAGGACTCATAGGTAGGTATATTATATATATATATATATATATATATATATATATATATATATATATATATATATATATATATATATATATATATATATATATATATATCATTCAAAATAAGGGTTATACACCGGGGCTTGCCTTGGGTAGGTGGGGTGTCAATAAAGTCAGCAACCGATGGCTCTGGGGCTCCCTCCTATACGAGAATCTCCTTCTCGTACTCCTCGATGATCTCCTCGTACTCCTGCTCACCCGCAGGCATGAACCCTACCAACTCGTTATCTATATGCATGAAATGATGGTGCAACACTTAATAATACGGCAACAACAACTCTTAAAATAAGAATACATCTATCAAACCACTAAGCTAGCTCTACCGACTAAGACGCTAAGTTGCCTATCATTTCCACTAAACAGGTATGAAACATTTCATGTATTAACTTAGCAACTAAAGGCATTCTTACTCTTAATATCGATTTACTATATATATGATAAAATAAGGAGTATTAGCTACCATATTTATCAACCTATTCTAAGGCTACAAAAATTACAATGAGCACATAATAATACAATAAACCTACTGTAAAAATTCCATGGCTAAATCTATTACCAATTTACCACAAAAATTCCTACAAATATTAGGCTAAATAATGCTAAAGTTTCCTAAATGAATTAATGAAACTATCATTATCATAGATAACTGTAATATGAATACACCAACAGATAGATCCCATTTTTGTGAACCTAACAAATTTTGTTTTACTATTTTTGGACACCTATAACATTTACTATAATTTTCCAAATATTAGCTCACAATTTAAATTAGAAAAGCATCTACTAATTCCCTGGAAAAAAAATTGAATTCAACCTGTGGTCCTCTATCTCGCGGCGCAGCCCACGCCCGCGCAGCATGCGCGTGCACGCGCGACCCACCGGCACAGCCCATGCGGGCGTGGCCCAACCGCGCGACAATGGCCCACGACGGGAAGGCCCGCGTGCTCTGGCACATTTGCGAAAACATCCTCACGCTAGTACCAAATCAATCCACAATCCACAGCACTATTCCTATAGTCTAGACTTAAGCAATCTAACCCTCGGAACAAACCATCTTCACAACGGCTAGGTCCTTAGGCATCCGCGCATGCACCGTTGCGGCGATGACGACACTAGGCAGTCACCCAACCAACCAGGACCCACTTCGACCAAGCTAGCAAGCCAAACAACACCTACGACCCTAGAGCCTACCCTAGCTGAAGTTACAGGGGCAGCGGAGCTCACAGAAGCGGCGGCCATGGCGCGACCACACCGGCCTCCCTAAGCCACCACATGGAGAGATGGCTAACTCAATAGAACCACTATCGTACCCTGACTACTCCTATGGTGACGGTTTGGCTGAGGACAGACCAGGTGTGTCCGGCCACATGCGCAAAGTAAGCTCCGTGACGGCGGCGATGGTGCGACCGTGTCAGCGGCGCTAGGAAGGCAGTGGCAGTGAAAGTGGGGTGCACATGGGATGGAGGGGATCAAGGTGGAACTCTTGGTGGAGGTGAATTGGCGAGAGGTGGTACCCTCGACTGCAGCTGGTCCTGGCCTTAATGGCACAGCGGAGGGGGAAACGACCAATTGAAGCTCAGCCGGGCTCAATTGAAGGTCGGAGGTGACTGGGTGGTAGTAGGGCTCCAACACTAGCGGCTGGCATGAGTAATTGCACTAACAGTGACCATGCGCTGTGAATTTGGCTTGGGCGTAGCTCGGTCCCGCCTATCATCCTAGGTGACCGTAGCAGTGCATGCGAGAGATGCAAGGATGAGATAGTACGATGCATCATGAAGCCATTTTATAAATGAGGACAAGGCGAGGGAATGATAGCTCCACGTGCGGCGCAGTGTGAGGCCAGCAGCGGCTTGGCCCGATGTGCCACGTGTAGGAGCTCCGCACCACAACAACAAGTCATGGCTGACCCAAGTAGGGACAGGCGTGGGTGCGAATAGCCGTGGCCTCGTTCCCATGCTGACGCGGCGCCCACAGAGTAGAGAGACTGGCGCCATTATGGCACCCATGCATGTGATGGTGTGCACGTAGCGGCGCAACAGCGACGACAACTAGCTAAGCAGAGCTGACCGAACACGGACAACCCCACGACACCAGCAACGATGCCTACGACAGTGACACGATGAGGCAGGCGGCCATACGGCAGCGAACTGGCCAAGGCATCGGGCTCGCCGAGCGTGGCGTGCGTGTGCGCATGCATCGTACGACTGATGCTATGACGCCGAGTGTCGAGGCTTGGTGACCGCACCCAGACGCTGAAACCGGCCAGAAATGTGCCATGCCCGATTTTTAAAGCATTCGAATAAACCTAAAACATTGATCTAATCGACAAACCACCTATGCAATTCTTAAGAGGGCATATTAGGCTACTAAAATCAGCCATGAAAGCACACCACTTTGTAACCCAATTCTTCTACAAAAATCACCAAACCTAGCTTTGTCAAACCACTTTTCAGACTTATGAAATCAACTAAGTCTCGATCAGATTCACGTCAAATTCGATTTCCAAGCTATTAGGTACGCTAGTGTGGCAGAACCGCCTGAAATAATGCACTTACGGAGGCGCTCGTCTTCCACCAGACACTAAGCACCCCGAAAGCTAGTTACAGCAAGCGGGTTCTATTGGGCACACCCCTAGGGAGAGCCCAAAAGGTCCACATTTTCCCCAAGGATCCAATAATGAGAACGAGTTATAATACTTAATCCATTTCATACATCCAGAGTTCTTAGAAATTCATTATTACATTACCAAATTCAGAGTGCAGAATATTAAACAGCGGAATAATAATAAACATCCAGCGATAATGAACAAGGATTTATCTGTGCCCACCAGAAGAATCCTTCACACAATGGGTACTTTTCAAGTTTAACCTGCAATAGGGGTAAATAAACTCTGAGTACACAATGTACTCGCAAGAGTTATCCGACTAGTGAGAATAATTTTCTGACTCCAAGGGATATGCAAAGCTTTATGGTTTGCTAGGTTTCTTTTTGCAGAAAGCAATGCTAATAGTGGATCCTTATTTATATTATTATTAGTAGCCATGATTAATTTATTATCTAGCCATTCTATGTAAGCACCTGTTCTACTTTGAAGCAAGAGATGAGCAATTAGTTCCATTTCATCACCTTCCATCTTTCAGTTCTTACTATGATGCTAGACCGTAGACAAGCCATACCAGAACACCAGCGATTCGCGAATCAATGCCCCCAGCTAGGTACCCTAAAAACACACGCCCCGCTTATACCCTAGGCACAAGCAGGACCAACCCATCACCCTCCTGTCATGGGGTCTAGGTCCCCATCCAAACTTGGACTCCAAGCCCCCGCTCCTGAGTCTCAGACTCAGTGCAGTGCAAGGACCTCCACCATCCCCACCTCCAATTAGTCGGTCCGAAAAGAGCCAAAACCCATGACAAGAGAGCAACAAGTTTCCCCTGCGCTCATACCCAAGTATGTGCTCGGGATAATAAATCTATGACTTGTCAAGAGCCTAATGCAACTGCCGGTCATTAACCGACACAGACAGGGAAAAAGTGTAACCAAGCTATGCCCTATTGGCCACAGGACACAACCTCTTACACCCACCAATACCCAAACCATATCCCTACCTGGTCACCATTTTTCCTTTCCACCATTTTATCATGAGTGATCATAATTATCACCTATTGTGAGTAACGGCAGGTTACTCACGCTACCGATACCCTGAGCATAGCAGCTACTCGACCTATACTAGTAGGACTCATAGGTAGATATATTTATGCATGTAGTTTTCATAAAATGCCTGTAATGTAAATGCACATCATATATATATTCAGTGATCATTAAAAATATGGGTTATGCACCGGGGCTTGCCATGGGCAGGCAGTGGGTCAACAAAGTCAGCAACAAACAGCTCTAGAGCTCCCTCCTATATGAGAACCTCATCCTCATACTCCACAATAATCTCCTCGTAGTCCTGTTCGTCCGCAGGCACAAACTCTACCAACTCGTGATCTACATGCATGAAATAATAATGCAACACTTAGTAATACGGCAACAACAACGATTAAAATGAAAATACGTCTACCAAGCTACCAAGCTAGTTCTACCAACTAAGGTGCTAAGTTACCTACTATTACCACTAACAAATATGAAGCATGACATATATTATCTTAGCAACTAAAGGTATTCTTACTCTTAATACCGATTTACTCTATATATGATAAAATAAGGAGTACTAGCTACTTTATTTATCATCCTACTCTAGTGCTACAAAAATTACATTGAGCACAGAATAATCTAATGAGACTACTGTAAAAATTTCATGGCTAAAGCTATCATCAATTTGCCACAAAAATTCATACCAATATTAATCTACATAATACTAAGCTTTCTAATTTGATTTTATGAACCTATCATTATCACAGCTAACTATAAACTAACTACACCAACAAATAGATGGCATTTTTGTGAACCTAACAAAATTTATTTCACTATTTTTGGATACCTACAACATTTACTATCATTTTCAAAGTTTAGCTCAAAACTAAATTGAATAAACATTTATTAATTCACTGGAAAATGAAAAACCGAACTCCTTAGCGTGGCTCGCGAGCGAGCGGCTCGGCCCACTCTAGCGCCCCACGCACGCACGTGTAGCACACCGACGCGGCCCACGCGCGATAGTGGCCGAACACGGGGAGACCCACGCGCACGCCGATGATTATGCAAAAGAGACCTTGGCTTTCAACTAAATGAACCCACGGTCCTTTCCACTATTCCCCTCTTTCACTGACGCTCTCACTAACCCCCCGGCTTGCTTTGAATTCCTGTTACAATGTCCCTGGCTACAACTTAATAGAGGTCACAGCCCCTCCGGCCTAACGCTGGTGAGCACGGACCTCCTCGGTAGCAATCCTCACCACCACGACACTCCACATCACAAGCACATTCGATAGAAGTAATAAACACCAAGATTGGTGCCACACAGAGGCGTGGCCACGCACCACAGTGACACTGGCGCTGGCGAATTAACCTAGCCCAATGACTCTACCGCTACCCTAGGAGCTAAGTTGCCTCACCAAGTACATGAAGGATGGCCGGGACAAAGTTGCGGGGCTCGGCAAATTGGTTGGCCATGAGCGCGGAGTGGCTCTGGTTCACGGCAAGCGCGGCGATGGCATCCCCAGTAGCCTGCTGCTATGCCAGTGAAACTATTACACGGGCGAGGCAACCAAGTCAACATGACGCAAAGGCACCGCTCAATTGAAACAATGGAGCACGAAGCGACGCCCTGGTTGAGCACCCACCTCGACGGCCATGGCGGACCGCCGTGGGGAGAATGCCCCGCATTACCTCATTGTAGGATGGAAGCTTGTCGGGACGACTCCAATTGCTGGCTAACTAACAGGGCTAGTTGGGTGCACAGTTAATTGGAAAGAGGTGGACTACGCAAAGCTAATTACATGGATGACTTAGCTCGGTCTTATGGTGGCCGACAATGGGAAAAACTCAAATTGATGCCCCGACATCATACGGCCACAATAGTGGTAGTCTTTGCATGATGCTAGACTCCAAACCAAGCTCTAGACGAGCGCAATTACGAAGATGGGGCCAGCTCTGTGGGTTTGCCTTGGCGTGGCTCGGCTGGCCAGCGTGACAACATTCAAGGCGACGTGACTTGGAGAGTGGCGTGGCGCAGCCACTAAATGGGGAAGGACAACAACGCGACAGTGATGGCTCCACGTGCTCGTATGTGACTGGCACAACAACGTGCAACCACAGCGGCTTGACTCGCAAGGCGACGGTGGCTCAGCCCTACGCGCCTAGGTGGCTAGCGCTGGACTAGGAAGGCAGCAGCGTGGCGTCGCATCGGTGTAGATGTGATGGCAAAGGCGGGCGGGGCAAGACAACGCCCGTGTAGCCGTGAAGGGTCTGCGGCAGCAGTGGCCATGCGAGTGACGGTCGGAGCACAGCGTGATAGTGGACGTAGCTCGACATGATGGTGGTGGCAAGCAGAATGACTCAGGTGGACGCGACGGCGGGTAGAGCAGCTAGGCTCGCTGGGCCCCAGCGTGTGTGTATGCGCGCGAGTCGCATGCCAGGGCATGGCAATGGTGGTGTGGCCTAGGTGGCAGTGCACGTTTGCCTATGGCGATGCCCACGAAGCCACGGTGACCGCGGCCAGACGTTGCCCCCATTCAAAAACGTGCCTTGCACGCTTTTTAAAGCTGCTCAAAAATCCAACTCGATGATCCAGTAGCTACACCACCTATTTTACGCTCGAGATGGTATGTCAAACTACTAAAACCAACCATGAAATTACACTACTTCTTAATCCAATTCGCCTGCAAAAATTCCCAAACCTAGCCTCGTCAACGCGTTGTCTGACTTAGGAATTTCGGCTAAGTCTTAAACGGTTTCGCGGCGAATGCGATTTCCAAGCTATTAAGTAAGCTATCTAACAAATCCCGTTCTCGACCGCAAGTATTTCACTGCCACCTACGAAGCTTACACTACAAACTTTATTAAAGTTCTGTATATGCGTTCTATAGCATTCTCGTTCAATAAAAATTCATTTAGAACCCCAAGTGAAATTACGCGACATGAACTAGAACATTCGTTTCGTGTTTTCAATGAACGTTTTGAGTCACAGATATTGATTTACACATTATATTTCATACATTTATACATAAGTATGTTGCTCATGTAGTGTTTTAGCAAAAGACTGTATAGTGTAACACCGAGGGTGTTATAGCCAGCTAGTGAATTCATTTTTTGACCGCAGGATTTCAACGTCATCTACAAGGTTTGTACTTCTAACTTTATTAAAGTTCCACATATACGTGCTATAGTGTTTTCATTCAATAAAAATTCATGAACATTCTTACTTGATAATTTCATAAGTCGCAACACCCTTTCGTTACGCATTTTCGTTGGTCGTTTTAAGTTACGTAAATTGATTTACACAGTATATCCCATGCATTGACACATAACCATGATGCTCATGACATGTTTTAGCAAAAGATTTTATAGTATAACACCAAGGGTGTTATAGTCTGTCTCCACCTCCACTTCACCTTGCGTACCTCACTTGCACCTCTACCGCCTCGTCGTAGCCACTAACGTGGCCACACTGTCTTAGAGCGCCAGCTCATCCCACCACCCGCATGTGGCCAGCCCTGTTCGAGGAACCTTCGGCCAAACCACCACCGCAGCCACAACCAGGGTAAGATAGTGATGCTATAGCGCTAGCTAGTTCACCCCGCAGTGGCTTAGGGTGGCCGGCATGGCCGCACCACTGTTGCATATGGCCGCACACCGTGGTCACCACTTCCGCGAGCTCCACCGCTCTGGTAACCTGGGCTAGTGTAGGCGCTAGGATTGTAGATGGGGGTCGGCCCGTTAGTGGAGCTAGCGCAGGTCCTAGCTAGCCGGCATAGCCGTCCAATGCCATCGTCGATGAATGCGGATGGCCGAGGACCATGCCGTTGTAAAGGAGGGAGTTTCCGAGGGTTTTGTTGCATAGTTGCTCTCTCTAGTAATAGTAACATGGACTGCAGGTTAGTCTGCCTAGGGTTTAGGGGTGTTTTTACATGAGTACCAGCATGCGCCTGTGGGCCATGCGTTCGCGCGCGCTGTGCGCGTGTGGGCCGCGCAGATCGGCCGCGCGAGAATTGGTTTTCCTTTTTCCAGCGAATTAGCAAATGTTTTTCTAATTTAGTTTTGAGCTGATCTTTGGAAAATTATAGCAAATTCTGTAGGTGTCCAAAAATTATAAAACTAATTTTGTTAAGTTCTTAAATTTGTGCTCTATCTGTTAGTGTATTTAGTTTATATATATATATATATTTGTTGATACCAGCGGCTATTAAATCATTTGCGAGTGTTTAGTATTATTTAGGTTAGTATTTGTAGGAATTTTTGTGGGAAATTGGTAATAGCTTTGACCATGAAATTTTTACAGTAGATTCATTGTATTATTATGTGCTTACTGTAATTTTTGTAGCCTTAGAATATGTTGAGAAATATGATAGCTAAGTACTCCTTGTTGTAGTATATAGGAAATCATTAATAAGAGTAAGCATATATTTTAGTTGCTAAGTAGCACTTGTAGGTGAAACCCTGCTGGTTTGATGGGAATGATGATTAGCTCGGTATCTTAGTCATTAGAGCTAGCTTAGTGGCTTAGTAGATGTATTCTTATTTTAAGAACTACTGTTGCCTTATTATTGAGTGTTGCATCATCATTGCACGCATGTAGAGAACGAGTTGGTGGAGTTTGTGACTGTGGGCGAGCAGAAGTACGAGGAGGCGATCGAGGAGTACGAGGAGGAGGTTCTCATACAAGAGGGAGCCCCGGATCCACTAGCGACTGACTTTGCTGACACCCCGCCTGCCCAAGGCAAACCCTGGTGCATAACCCCTATTTTGAATAAGCATTGAATATATATATATATATATATATATATATCTGTGATGTGCATTTATGTTATAGGTATTTTATGGAAATCACCTGCATAAATTTATCTATCCTATGAGTCCTACTAGTACAACTGCGAGTAGCTGCTATGCTTAGGATTTTTGGTAGTGTGAGTAACCTGTCGTTACTCACAGTAGAAGATTATTATTATCACCATTATGATAAAATAGTGAAAGGAAAATAGAGACCGGGCATGGATGTGGTATGGGTATTGATGGGTGTAAGAGGTTGTGTCCCGCGGCCGACGGGGCATAGCTTGGCTACACTGTTTTCTCTATCCGTGTCGGTTAAGGACCGACCGTTGTATTGGGTTCTAGTCAAGTCACAGACTTATTATCCTGAGCACATACTTATTTATGGGAGCAGGGAAGGCTCGTTACTCTCTTGTCGCGGGTTCCGGCTCTTTTCGGACCGACTGATTGGAGGCAGGGATGGTGGAGGTCTAAGCACCACACTGAGTTTGAGACTCAGGTGTGGGGGCTTGGAGTCCAAATTTGGATGGGGACCTGGACCCCTTGACAGGAGAGTGGTGGGTTGGTCCTGCTTGTGCATGGGGTACAAGTGGGGCATGTGTTTTGGGACACCCAGCTGGGCACATTGATTCACGAATCACCGGATAATCCGGTACGACTTGTC
Organism: Miscanthus floridulus; assembly: GCF_019320115.1. Taxonomy (NCBI): domain Eukaryota; kingdom Viridiplantae; phylum Streptophyta; class Magnoliopsida; order Poales; family Poaceae; genus Miscanthus; species Miscanthus floridulus. The sequence continues at coordinate 67,669,636 of NC_089584.1, forward strand.
TACACTCTAGCACCGTAGTAAGAACAGGAAGATGAAAGATGATGAAATAGATCTGTTTGCTCAACTTTTGCTTGAAAGTAGAACAGGTGCTTACCTAGAATAGTTAGTTAATGAACTAATTATGATTGCTATTAGGAAACATACATAAGGATTTACTACTAGTATTGCTTTCCACAAAAAAGAAACCCAGCAACCCAAAAAGCTTATCATATCCTTTGGAGTCAGGAAGTTATTCCCACTAGTTGGGTAAGTCTTACAAGTACATTGTGTACTCAGGGTTTGTTTATCCGTGTTGCAGGTGTAGCTTGAAGGGTAGCTATTGTGTGGAGGATTCTTCTAGTGGGCACAGACAGATCCTTATATTCTACCATTAGATGTTTATTTTAATTCCGCTGTTTAATTTCGACACTCTGAACTTGGTACTGTAATAATTTATTTCTAAGAACTCTGGTTGTATAAAATGGACTTAGTATTGTAAACTCATTCTCATTATTGAATCTTGGAGGAAAATCGTGGATTATTCGAGTTCTCCCTTGGTGAAAGGTCCTAATGGCTAGGGGGGGTGAATAGCCTAATAAAAATTTCTACAACAACACTTAACAAAATGGTTAGACAATTATGAGGCGAAGCAAGTGTTGTGCTAGCCTACTCAAAATGCAAGCCACCTACCACAATTCTAGTTTAGATAGTGTCTATCCACACAATAGCTATGACACTATCCTATGTTAGTGTGCTCTCAAAGGCTAACTAAAGAGCCACACCTACCAAGCAAGCAATCTCTCACAACTAGCTACACTAAAGAGCTTGTCAACTAGTTTGTGGTAAAGTAAAGAGAGTGATCAAGAAGGTTATACCGCCATGTAGATGAAGAAACCAATCAATCACAAGGATGAATAACAATGAAGACCAATCACCTCGGAATCAATGATGAACATAATGATTTTTTACCGAGGTTCACTTGCTTGCCGGCAAGCTAGTCCTCGTTGTGGTGATTCACTCACTTGGAGGTTCACGAGCTAATTGGCTTCACACGCCAAACCTTCAATAGGGTGCCACACAACAACCACAAGATGAGGATCACACAAGCCACGAGCAATCCACTAGAGTACCTTTTGGCTCTCCACCAGGGAAAGGTCAAGAACCCCTCACAATCACCATGATTGGAGCCAGAGACAATCACCACCCTCTGCTCAACGATCCTCGCTGCTCCAAGCCGTCTAGGTGGCGGCAACCACCAAGAGTAACAAGCGAAACCCGCAGCAAAACACGAACACCAAGTGCCTCTAGATGCAAACACTCAAGCAATGCACTTGGATTCTCTCCCAATCTCACAAAGATTATGAATCAATGATGGAGATGAGTGGGAGGGCTTTGGCTAAGCTCACAAGGTTGCTATATCAATGAAAATGGCCAAAGGTGTGAGCTTCAACCGACCATGGGGCTTAAATAGAAGCCCCCACAAAATAGAGCCGTTGTACCCTTTCACTGGGCACAACGCGGGGTGACTGGACGCTCCAGTCCAATCGACCGGATGCTGCCTCTCAGCGTCCGGTCATGTGATTCATGCCATGTGTCCCTTGCTTCAAATATTGTTTGTTAGATTTCAATGGTCATTAGTTGACTGGACGCGTCAGTTACAAAGTGACCGGACGCTGGACCTCAGCATCTGGTCGTTTACAGTAAGGTTCCAAACACGAATTTTCACGACCGAATGCGTCCGGTCATGCCCGATCAGACTCACCCAGCCTCTGGTCATTCAACGTCTCCTCTGTGTGCCTCACGTTAGCGTACATTAGCACTAACCAGACACACCTTGCCAGCATCCGGTCATAGAGCGACCCAGCGTCCGGTCGTTTGACCGATGCCAGCATCTTCGCTGATACATTTGACTGGACACGCCGATCCAACCATGGTTAGGGTCCGATCACTCCCAGTGACCTCTGTCTTTTCTGTCTAGGGTGCCGGTGGCACCGTCGGACTATCCGCACTCTACGGTGGACACTTCGCCGGTGGAGTTTTCTTACCCTTGCTCCCAAACTTCACCACCCTTGATCAAATGTGCCAACCACCAAGTGTATCACCTTGTGCACATGTGTTAGCGTATTTTCACAAACATTTTCATGGGTGTTAGCACTCCACTAGATCCTAAATGCATATGCAATGAGTTAGAGCATCTAGTGGCACTTTGATAACCGCATTCCGATACGAGTTTCACCCCTCTTAATAGTACGGCTATCAATCCTAAATGTGATCACACTTACTAAGTGTCTTGCTCACCAAAACAAAATGGCTCCTACAATTTATACCTTTGCCTTGAGCCTTTTGTTTTTCTCTTTCTTCTTTCCAAGTCCGAGCACTTGATCATCACCATGGCATCACCATCATCATGTTATGATCTTCATTTGCTTCACCACTTAGAGTGTGCTACCTATATCATGATCACTTGATAAACTAGGTTAGCACTTAGGGTTTCATCCATTCACCAAATCCAAACTAGAGCTTTCACTTGGGGTGTGCTCGATGGAACTGCTCGAAGTATCTTGTTTTTGGGGTGCTTAGTGTCTGATGGAAGATGATCGCCTCTAGAAGTGTGCTATTTCGAATGGTTCTGCCACACAGGGCGTCAAACCCTACGTTGGACGACCTGATAGCCCCATGTAGCCGAGTCCAACGGTCACTTATGTGACCCAACGACTATGTCGATAGAATATCATCGGCAGTCCTCCGAGGGGTATAGATTGATCGGTAGAGTAGCGTGTAATCAAGAATAAGAAGGCAACAAAGACACACGGGTTATACAGGTTCAGGCCATCAATATGACGTAATACCTTACTCCTATGGTCTATTGGTTTGTATTAGCTATCGTATGATTTGTCATGATTTTGTAGGGGGTCCCTGCCTGCCTTATATAGTCCAGAGGGCAGGGTTACAAGTCGGTTAGATCTAAGAGATAACTAGAAAGTAATAATAGATTACAAGAATCATGGGATCGTACGTATCCTAACAGATCTCGTAACATCTTCAGGATATCCTCCCCATGTCTTATGGGAGGCGCTGAGTAGAATCGTGCCCCGCAAGGCTCCTTCTCGTGGGCTGGGCTGCCCCTAGAGGCATAGCCCATGTGGTCTGCCATGGGTATCCGGAGTCGTACCCCCCACAGCTAGTCCTCGAGCGCCTTGTACCCGTTGAGCAACGCCGTCTTGAGCTTTTCAGAGCAGGTGCGAACCAAAACCGAGCTATCCAGATCATGGTCCAACCACCATAATGGATCGTTGAGCAGTTGTGAGCAGCTGCCGAGCAGCGTGCAACATCGCCGAGCAGTGTGCTCCTAGCACGGCTTGACATAAGGGTGTAAGGAGCTCAAGTCCAGCATTGAAAATTTCTGTGCAGTAAAACCAAGTGTGCCCACTTAGAATCCGACCACGAGGGAAAAGATAACCTTCTTTAGTTTTTAGAGGACGGAGTCTTTCGAAAAAAACAAACACATTCACCGCAAGGTGAAGTGTGCCCACTTAGTCCCTAAGCCTGACAGTAGGTGACGTAGTCACGTGGTGCTAGGGTCAGAAAGTAGTAAACCAGCTGAGCAGGTAACCAGTCCCCGAGCGTAGCCTCGAGATGAGAACAAACACATTCACCGCAAGGTGAAGTGTGTCCACTTAGTCCCCGAGCCTGACAGTAGGTGACGTAGTCATGTGGTGCCAGGGTTAGAAACGAAGAAATAACGAAAACCAACCGAGCAGATAGCCAGTCCCCGCGTTTCATTCGAAAATATCGGATAAATCAAACCGTGGAGAAAAAAAATAGAGTAATGGCTGTACAGTAACGTTCACTGAGCCTCATTAAATTGTGGAGATATCGGCGATTATTTGGCGGCGATAACTGAGTGACGTGGGCTGCTGTTGCGTGAAAGCCCAAGCTGTGGCCCATTAAACCACGTTGGAGAAGTCGAAGTAGCGCTGATCGCGGGAACGATTTCCCAAAAACCCTCAGATGCAAAGAAAGGTGGGGAAAGTGCTTTATAACAGCGCCGCCGTATACCTCACCGCCTACCTCTGCCACTCTGCCCTATTTCCTTCATTCGCAATCCCTGCGCTCCACATTCCGTACCAACGCGAGCACTCGCCTCCAATCTAGGACCAAACCAGAGAGAATGGCGCCAAAAAAGGGAGCCACAAAGCCGAGGAAGGCGGCCACTAGAGGCAGCCACGATGAGGAGTGGGTTCCGTCGAAGATGGGGGTGGCGGATCTCAACAGAATGGTGGCGGCGGGCGTTCTCCTAGACCACCTCACGACCGGATGGCGGCCGGCTAGTGGTGAGCCCTTTCCAACACCTCATACTGATGAAGCTGTAGTATTTGCAGATTATTTCTAGCAAGGATTAGGGTTTCCTATCCACCCCTTTCTGAGGGATCTTATGGAGTTTTGGGTGATTAGCCTCTACAATCTGCACCCCAACACCATACTGCACGTGTCGATCTTTATCCATTTCTGCGAGGCGTTTCTTGGTGTTCTTCCACACTTCAACCTCTTCAGGCATCTATTCTGTCTAAAGAAGAAAGGAGGCAGTGGTTCTAAGGTGGTCGACGGCGTGTACCTGCAGCTCAGGGATGGGATGGCCAGCGAATACATCAACATACCGCTAAACACCTCCCTGAAAGGTTGGAACGCCAGGTGGTTCTACATCAAACAAAGTGACCCAATAATTCGATGCGACATCCACCACATCCTGGTGAACCATAGTACCTGGTCAGAGAGACCCAACATTGCTAACATGGAGCAAGTAATGGAGCTTCTTGACTTGATTAAGGGCGTGGAGCTTAGGGGTGAACTAGTTGCAGCTAGCTTCATAGTGCGCCGCATCCAGCCCTGCAAAGAGAGGGCCCACTCGGCGTTCGACTACAAAGGTGACAACGACGGTACCCGGGAAAGCACAGACCGTCTAACGAAGAAAGAAGTAATAGACCGGGCCATGGACCTATTCACTTCCAATGTCTCATTCAGCTGGCCACATGGAACGAAGGCCTTCAACTGCACCAATCCGCCTCCTCAGGTAACCATTTCATTTTGTAGTGATCAAGCATCAATTGCCGAGCAAAGGACTGACTTACTTATGTAAAGATCCATTCGCAGGATAGGTCAATATATTTTTCGAGCATGCCAAGAGCTGATTGGCCAAAAGGAGTAGACATTCGGCGGCCGCTATAGCCCGAAGAGGAGGAGCCGAGCACCTCATCAGATAGTCCATCCCTGGTATCGGAGAAGGTCCGAGGGAAAAGACCAGCGGTAGATGAGCCGGTCCAAAAAAGGAGAAAAACCGCAAGCTCCACTGCACACAAATCGGGCGACATCTCGCTTGGTGATGACCGAACCGCTCGACCACGAAGGACCATAGTGCTGGAGTGGTCTGACGATGATGAAAACCAAACAGCGTGTCCGCCGAGCATGAAGGAACCATCTAAGGGTGCTGAAGTCCTCGAGCAATTTGCAAGGGAGAGTCATGCGTAGGTGACGATGGAAGTCCCGGTGGTGTAGATGACCGGAGTCCCCGAGCAGCAAGGTGGAACAACCGCAGAACAACACATAGAGGGTGCTCCAGGGCACCAAGCAGAGCAGCGACCTATAGTAGAAGAGCAGGAACCCTCCCATCAGGCAGACCAAGCAGCAGCGCCTAGGGGATCAAGCAGGCATCGCCGGTTCAAGAAATTGAATCGGAAGACCAAACCGTAAGTATCTTTGTCTTAGAGTAATAATATTGTTCCTTGATTTCTTTTGGGTACTGATAGGCCGATATTACGTAGGGCAACACCGAGGCCAGGACCCTCAGTAGGATCAATGCTAACTGCTCCCGTCCAGGAGTCCCCGAGTGTTCGGAAAACAGAGGATGGGTCAGCCGCCACTGCTAGTGGTCCTGGCGGCGTTGAATCATTTGCACACACAATAGGCGCGTCGGCGGCAGCGACTGAAAACGTTGATACTTTGGAAACAGAAGCTGCAGCTGGCATTGATGCACCGGAGGCTAAGGAAGCAACTCCGACGACGGTCGAAGAGCAACTCGCACCACCCGCAGTGATGTCGGGAGTGGTCAGAGCGGCTATCCGACCATAGAGTCCCCCAGAGGTGCCTCGAGTGATGGTGGAGGAGGACAAGGTTGAGGAGATCGAGCGTGTCGAACCTAAACCGTAGTCTGTCCGGATTCTCCGAAAACACGGGGAAGAGGTAGTAGTTGTTGAGGAAGAAAACACCACCAGGGAGATAAAGAGGTTGAAATCCGCCGTTGCTGGAGTTATGACTCAAATCGAGGTGAGTACCGCGCCTGAAATACTGATATATGTTGTTGGAGACCAAAGTTTATCTCTAGCATTGTTCATCCATAGGGGATAGCTCGAACAGCCGAGCAACAACGCCAACTGATGAAGAGGATGGAGCCCCTTGCCGAGGAGAACAAGAAACTCTAGGAGGCGTTAAATCTTTCAGAAAAGAGTATTAAGAAGGCCCAGCGCGAGCGGGACCTTGCGGAGTCTAACTCGTAGGACCTGGAACATCAGAATGGGGTTCTATCTGAGCAACTAACGGCTGCATCCGAGCAGCTAAAGAAGAAATCCGAGCAACTAGCGATTGTATCCGAGGAGCTGAAAAATATGTCCGAGCAATTGGGCAAGAAAATCGGAGAGCTCAAAAGTAAATCCGAGCAACTCGACCAGAAGTGCGAGCAGTTCGAGAATGTATCCAAATAGAAATTCGGTATGCTTTATCAGTGAATGTACTTTGTAATAGTTAGCCACCCGTTTTTTATAACTGTTTTGCTTGTAGAGCTAGATGCAGAACTCAGCCAGCTACGCCAGACCGTCGAGCAAATCCAACAAGATAAAGCAAAAGAGTCAGAGTGAGCAAATAAGCTGGCCGAAGAACTGAAAGGTAAATACTCCCTGGTCGATAATAATGTTGTGGTACTTTTCTGGCATGATGAACCATTGTAATGCTTGTAGATTATCGCCATAAAACTAAGGCACAATTCGATGTGCTGGTGCAGGAAGCCAAGGTCCAAAAGGACAACTTCAACACTGTAACCGCCGCAATAAAACCAGTACTTGACTGCGTCAATGTTGAACCGGCACCTCGTCCTGACGGCAAGTAGCAAGGGTCAGACACCATCATCCAGAGATGCAAGGCAGCGTGGGAGAATTTCAAAAACTTCAACCGCGACGCCGTTGTGACCACCGCTACTCATGCCCTTGTAGTGGTTTGATCCCACTATCCAATAGTCAATAGGGGGCGGGTTCGCCGATGGGCTTAGCGACGCGGAAATGCAGCAGCTGGAAGATGATGTTGAAGATGCAGTAAAAATGCTTGTCGGCGATATAGACCTGTTTGGCAAAACAGAAGGTGTTGGCGAGGCTTAACAAACTGCTAGGATATTATCGCCTGTACCACTTGTTTTATTTGGCGATGAAGAATCGTTGTATCAACAACCCGATGCAATTATGCATAATATAAGTAGTGTCCGAGCAGTTAGTTTTCACTAAACTCTATGCATTAGCTAACTCGTAATCCGTAACGCAGAGCGTGGAGCTCAAGCACATGTAGGGGGATATTAAAGCCTTGGTGTTCTCCATAAAGATGAGAGCAAAACACATGCTGCTCAGCGGCCAATTTGAGTAACTTGGTGAGAAAAAGTAGTTAAAGTGACGTCCGAGCAGTTAGTTCATGCCTGAAATCTAGGCCTTGACTAGCCCATAGTCCATAACATCAAGCGCAGAGACCCTGACCCGTGTAGGATGAACATGCATGACCAAGGAACCACAGCCGACCAACCATAACGCAGAGCGTGGAGCCCCAAGCACGTGTAGGAAGGGATCGGAGACTGGGTCTTCTCCATAGAAAACAGAAAAGAAAGCGTGTGCTGCTCGACAATCGGCGAGCTATGTTACGAGATTTGGAGCGCAAAATCGTCGTCGTTTTTAGGAGAAAAACTTATGTGATCCGGAGAAAACATAGGCGGCAATTTTTGGAGAAATTGTGTTCGGCGATTTGGAGAAATCGTGCTCGGCGATTTGGAGAAATCGTGTTCGGCGATTTTTGGAGTTAACGTGTTCGGCGATTTTTGGAGAAATCGTGTTCGGCGATTTTTTGGAGAAATTGGCGAGCGTATTGGAGATCGTCATGGAGTGGCGTATAGCCCGATAACCGTAAGTGAAACTTATAATGGAGGAAAAAATGGAGGAGAATTATGGAAACCAGAACTTTATTAATCATAAAGTAAAGAATACATATCTGTGTTGTTTCAGGGATAGAAACATATAAGATGCTCTATGTGCCAGGAGTTAGGAACATTGATTCTATCTAAGTCACTTAAGCGATAATACCCTGGTTGAGTAACACCTTTGACGACGTAAGGGCCCTCCCAGGGGGAAGACAGCTTGTGAAGCCCTTTGGTTTTTTATTTCCTACGTAAGACGAGGTCGCCGATCGTGAACGAACGACCTTTGACGTTGCGGTTGTAATACCTCCGCAAACCTTCGAGGTACTTGGCTGTGTGAACGCAAGTGATCAGACGTTCTTCCTCAGCCCGATCAATGTCTTCTGTCTGAACAACTGAGGCTTGCTCTTCATCATAACTTTCTTCTCTAGGTGCTCGGAAGGCAATATCCGCTGGAAGTATGGCCTCTGAGCCGTAGACCATTGTTGATGTTTTACCACCGATAGCCTGCCACGGGGGTCCCCGGGGCAGTATGTTCGGGCTTCGGCGTATGCTGAACTCGATGGTTAACGCAAGAGACAGTCGACTTATCCTGGTTCGGGCCCTCGATCGTTGATCGAGTAACAGCCCTACGTCCAGCCAGTGTTAGCCTCTACGTTGGATTGATTGTAAAGTGTTGTGTCGTACAATCATTGTTCTGTTGTTTAGGAGCCCTGCCCTCCTTTATATAGTTAGGAGGCCAGAGTCCTAGTCAGTTTATAATGAGAGTTCCTAGTATGATTACTGAATAGTACTACTACTAAGATTACATGGGAAGAATCCTAGTTAGACTAGATCTTCTCTCTCCCTTGCGGGGTATCCTGTGGGTCCCGCATCGACAACCATAAAATATGGAGATACTCCGGTACTACGACTAGCTTGAGTGCGCAGTCCCCAGACCACAGCTGGTAGTTCTTTGAGCCATCTGCGCAGATGCTTTTCTTCTTTCTGATAGAGCCTTTTTTGAGGGCGTCAAGGATCATACCATTAGCCCACTTGACCTGGCCATTAGCTCTAGGATGAGCAACGGAAACATATTTAACGGAGATGCACCGGTCTTCGCAGAAGTCCCAAAAATGATGGCCGGTAAAAGTGGTCCCGAGGTCGGTGATGATGTTGTTCGGGAGACTGAATCTGTGTATGATGTCTTCAAAGAGCTCGACTGCTTTCTTTGCAGTAGCTAAGACGAGTGGTTTGTACTCAATCCACTTGGAGAACTTATCAATGGCGATGTACACATACCGAAAACCTCCTGGCGCTGGCTTAAAAGGCCCGATCATATCCAGTCCCCAGCATGCGAATGGCCAGGAAGCTGGAATGGTCTGCAGTTCTTGTGTTGGTACATGTATTTGCTTAGCAAAAAACTGACAACCCTCACATCGTCGAACGAGATCTTCTGCATCTAAGATGGCCGTGGGCCAGTAAAAACCTGCTCGGAAAGCTTTGCCGACCAGTGTTCTCAAAGCCGCGTGATTGCCACAGGAACCAGAGTGAATTTCAGAAAGTAGCTTCACACCGTCGTCTTGGATGATGCACTTCTATAGTATCCCTTCCTTGGCACTTTTCCTCATCAGGTTACCGTCTACCAGCACGTAATGCTTACTTCGGCGAATTAGACGTTCGGTTTCGATCTTGTCGGCGGGTACTTCGTCGCTAGTGAGGTATTTGATGAACTGCTCCCTCCAATCGGCGACCGGCGAAGGTACCGCAAGTACCAACTTCTCGAGAGTGGGTACTTCTTCAACTTCCTTTTCTTCTTTAATGGATGGTGCCAGGAGGTCTTGAACGAAAACCCCCGGTGGAACCGCGGCGCGAGAAGATCCTATCTTTGAGAGCTGGTCGGCTGGTTGGTTTTTATCTTGTACCACGTGGTGGTACTCGATACCGTAGAATTTCCCTTCGAGCTTCCTGATTTCGGCGCAGTATGCGTCCATTTTCTCACTAGAACAGGACCAATCTTTATTGAGTTGGTTGATAACCAGCGCGGAATCCCCATACACCATGAGGCGTTTGACGCCGAGCTCGACAGCTATACGGAGACCATGGAGACATGCTTCGTATTCTACGGCGTTGTTGGAGACCGAAAAATGTATGCGAAGAACATATCGGAGTTTATCCTTTGTCGGCGTGATGAACAGAATGCCCGCACCAGCACCGTTGATGTTAAGGGCGCCGTCGAAGTACATCACCCAGTGCTCGGGGCTAGTGGCGGCAATGGGTTCTTGGATCTCGGTCCACTCAGCGATGAAATCAGCAAGCGCCTATGACTTAACGGTCGGTCTGCTTCTGAAGTCAATGGAGTAAGTGCCGACCTCAACAGCCCACTTGATGATACGACCATTGGCCTCTTTGTTGCGGAGAATATCCCCCAGAGGGAACTCGGTGACCACGACGATCTTGTAGTATTCGAAGTAATATCGGAGCTTGCGCGAGGTAATCAAAATTGCATATAACAGCTTTTGCACCTGAGGATAATGAGTTTTGAGCTCATTAAGTACCTCGCTAATAAAATAGACCGGACGTTGCACCTTGTAGGCGTGTCTAGTTTCCTCGCGTTCGATGACAATAGCTGTACTGACAACGCAAGAAGTGGCGGCGATATAGATCAGCAGAGTTTCATCTGGTCATGGCGCTGTCATGATTGGAGGTTTTGTTAAAAACAACTTGAGCTGCTCGAAAGCTGTGTCTGCCTCCTCTAACCAAGAAAAAAGCTCGGAGACCTTGAGGAGCTTGAAGAAAGGTAGCCCTTTTTCATTGAGGCATGAGATAAAACGGCTTAACGCAGCCATGCAGCCTGTAAGCTTTTGTATATCCTTGACACATGTCGGCCGTTTCATGTTGGTGATGGCAGAGACCTTGTCAGGGTTTGGTTCGATGCCCCGAGCGCTGATGATGTAGCCCAGCAGGATACCGGATGGAACTCCAAAGATGCACTTTGAAGGGTTCAGCTTCCATCGGTATTTGTTTAGGTTGGAGAAAGTTTCTTCGAGGTCGACGATAAGATTGTCGGCGGTTTTAGTCTTGACGACCACGTCGTCGATGTAGGCTTCAACGTTGCGGCCGATCTATTAGTCGAGGCACGTCTGGATAGCCCTTTGGTAGGTCGCTCCAGCGTTCTTTAGTCTGAACGACATAGTGGTGTAGCAGTATACACCGAAAGGCGTGATGAACGACGTCTTGACCTGATCTTCTTTCTTGAGGGAGATCTGATGATAGCCGGAGTAACAGTCAAGAAAGGAGAGCAACTCACAGCCGGCGGTGGAGTCTACAACCTCGTCTATCCGAGGCAGGCCGAAGGGGTCTTTAGGGCAGTGTTTGTTAAGATCAGTATAATCAACACACATTCTCTATTCTTTATTCTTTTTCTTAACAAGAACAGGATTAGCTAACCAATCTGGATGATACACTTCTTTTATAAATCCGGCAGCTAAGAGCCATTTTATTTCTACCCTAATGGCCTCCTTTTTGTCCGGCGCGAATCGGCGAAGTTTTTGCTTGATTGGTCTAGCAGTCGGCGAGACATTCAAGGAGTGCTCGATCTTCTCCCGTGGTACCCCCAGCATGTCTGCAGGTTTCCAAGCAAACAAATCGGCGTTGGCACGTAGGAAGGAGACGAGCGTGCTTTCCTATTTGGGGTCAAGGTGAGCCCCAATTTTCACCATCTTGGAAGGGTCGTCAAGGCCGAGGCCGATCTCCTTGACTTCCTTGGACTTAGTGGAGGCACGAGGAGGCTCTGGGATCTCCATGTCGTCAGCAGACGCCATCTTGGCTTCGACGACCATGCTAGCCATCTGGATGGAGAGGTCGGTGGCTTCGGCGAGGGTGAGACTCTCTGTCTCGCAAGCGTAGGCGACGAAAAGGTTGGCCCGTAGAGACAGGACTCCTGTGGGCGAAGGCATCTTCAACACCAGATACGTGTAGTGCGGAACGGCCATGAACTTGGCCAGAGCCGGATGCCCCAGTATGGCGTGGTAGGCGGTGTCGAAGTCAGCGACGTAGAAGTTGATATGCTCCACTCGGTAGTTGGTTGCCATGCCAAACTGTACTAGTAGGGTAATCTCCCCAAGCGGTCTGGATGCCCTGCCAGGTACCATGCCCTAGAAGGAGGAGTCTAAGGGCGTGAGATTCGTTGTCCCGAGGCCGAGCTCCCTTAGGGCCTCGGCGAAGAGTAGATTCAAAGCGCTCCCACCGTCGACGAGGACTTTTCTGAAGAGCACCTTCTGGACAGTCGCGTCGAGGATGAGGGGAAAACGCCCTGTGTAAGGTATGTCCGCCCACTGGTCGGCCCTGCTGAAAGTGATGGGTACTTCGGACCACAGGCGATAGCTGGGGTTGACGGTAGTTTCTTCTAAAGCGACGACGAGCACTCGTCGGGCGGCGAGCTTCCGTTCCCTTATGCTCTTGTTGGAGGCGAAACCCCCGAAGATGGTGGCGACCACCTTGTCATGGTCCTGGAAGGCATTGTTATTACCCCCAGGAGGTCGGCGTCCTCCGTTCTCGCCATTGTCGTCGTCATGCTTTTTGTCCTAGAACTCCTTAGCCAAACCAAGGCAGTCTTTCATCTTGTGTTTGGCGTTCTTGTGCAGGGGGCACGGGCCATCGAGGATCTTCTTGTACTGCTCATCGTAGTTACGCTTGGCGCGCGGCTCATTAACGTTGGCAACAAAGTGGTCTGGTCGGCGGTGGCGATTCTAACTAGGTTTGAATCCATCTAGCCGATCACGTCTGCTGTCCCGGTGGAAACTGCGGTCATCGTAGCGGCGGTTGTTGTGCTATTGGTCATCAGCGCGGTCGTCGTGGCGGCGAGGCGGGCGATTAGTGCCCGTGTCTTCATTAAAATGCACCTCTGCTTCCTCGGCGTCGGCGTACTGGTTGGTGGTTGTGATCATCTCGCCGATGCCGGTAGGTGGCTTTCTGTTGAACTTAGAACGGAGTTCACGGTGATGAAGTCCTCGGACGAAGGCGGTGATGACTTTGGCTTCCGTGATGTTGGGAATAGAATTCCTCATCTCGGAGAAGCGTCTGATGTAGCTGTGAAGTAGCTCGAACGGCTTTTGCGTGATGCGGTTGAGATCGTGCTTGGTGCCCGGCCGTCTGCATGTAGCCATGTAGTTGTCGGTGAAGACTTTCTTTAGCTCTTCCCAAGATCCGATGGAGTCCAGGGCAAGGCTTGTGAACCAGCTCATGGCGGCTGGCGTGAGAATGACGGGGAGATAATTCACCATGACGTTGGTGTCTCCTCCAGTGGCGCGGATGGCGGTGGCATAAGCCTGCATCCACTGAGTTGGGTTCATCCTTCCTTCATAGGGCTCGACCCCAGTGATTTTGAAACCACGGGGCCACCGGAGTGTTCAGAGTGCCCTAGTGAATGCTGGGGGCCCTTCCGGGTTGTCGGCGCTGATATCAGTAGTATTGCCGGCGATGATCGGCTCTAGAGCTAAGTCCGGATTACCGTACTCTCACTCGTACTCCTGGCGGCGTCGTACTTCATCTTCATGGCACCCGAAGCGACGTTGATCGATACACCATCGTGCATCCTGGAGGTTACTGAGGTGCACTCGGGCGTCCTGTTCGACCTCTTGGTCATACTGGCAATGATGCTCGGCGTGGTGGCCTCCCCCCCTAGGGAGGTAGAGACTGGTCGGTGAGCCAGCTTTGACTGGGGCGGCGATTGGATCTAGGAGCGGCTGATCGGCGAATCACGCTTGTGGAGCATGAAGGTTGCTGAACCTCTCGGATCTCATTAACTTGACAATGTGCCGCTTTAAGCATAGCGGCTACCTTGGTGAGCTCGGGAGTCTGCGGGAGGTGTGCAAGCTCGTTGGCGGCCACCGCCAGATTGGCGCTCAGAGTCTTGAAGACGTCGTGGCCGTCAACGCGGAGGAATTCTTCATCGAGGTTGCGATGGAGGGGCCTTCCTTGCGAGCCAAACTGGTTATCATGAGTGGCCTCGGCCATCACAAGGGCGCACTTGTTATTGCGACATTGCGTGCGGTTGGCGTTCCTATTTTCATGGGCGGCGTGTTCCTCATCTGTCTCGCCGTTCCGAGGAGGGCTGTCGAGGCTGACGTTGAAGATTGCGCCACCCCGGAAAGGCAGGAGCGGGGGTTGCTCGGTGAAGGTCTCAGCGAGGGGCTCCGTGGAGCCTTGGGATTCAGAGTTCGGATTTTCCTCCAGGATAGTTTGGAGGGACGTTCTGGGACCCCGGCTGGCGTGCAGCATGTTGACGGTCAGCGGGAGCTGGTCGGCGATCTGGTCGGCGAATTTGCCCCTCAAGACGTCCTGATATGTAGCGGTGGTGTTGGCGAGCCCGAAGGGCAGGGCGGCGAGCCCCAAAGCTTGCCGAGCACTGAGCACCGATAGATCGGGATCAGAAGGTGGTCGGTGCTGAACGAGGGTGTCCAGAGCCGACTCGGCAATGGAGAGGCAATCGGCGAGTAGCTGATGAAGACGACCCCGGAAGTGGTTCCGAGATTGGATCTGTAGTCGCAGGTGCGAGGGTGGTCGGCGCAGAACGGATCTGCACCGGCTCAAGAAGCTCTCCGACTCCGTCGACGTTGATGACCCACGTGATGGATTCGACCGTGAAGATCTGGCCGGGCTGCGGGAGGGACAAAGAGCCTACGGAAAAAGCCATCTTGTTCGACAAGAAAACAACACGCACACCCCTACCTGGCGCGCCAACTGTCGACAGAATATCGTCGGCAGTCCTCCGAGGGGTATCCCACGAAGGTAGATTGATCGGCAGAGGAGCGTGTAATCAAGAACAAGAAGGCAACAGAGACACACGAGTTATACAGGTTCATGCCGTCAGTATGACGTAATACCTTACTCCTGTGGTCTGTTGGTTTGTATTAGCTATCGTATGATTTGTCGTGATTTTGTAGGGGGTCCCTGCCCGCCTTATATAGTCCGGGGGCAGAGTTACAAGTCGGTTAGATCTGAGAGATAACCGGAAAGTAATAACAGATTACAAGAATCATGAGATCGTACGTATCCTAACAGATCTCGTAACATCTTCAGGATATCCTCCCCATGTCTTGCGGGAGGCGCCGAGCAGAATCGTGCCCCGCAAGGCTCCTTCTCATGGGCCGGGCCGCCCCTGGAGGCGCAGCCTATGTGGTCTGCCGTGGGTATCCGGGGTCGTACCCCCCACAGACTATTTCCTCAAAAGGGTGTCTATTTAAGTGAAAGGGCCGGCTTTGGGCACCCTCTCTTGGCACTTTGACATCCTTGACAACCTTGTGAGCCTAAGCAAACACTTTTCACTCATCTCCATCATTGATTCATCATGATAGTGAGATTGTGAGTGATTTCTAGTGCATTTTCTTGAGTTATTGCATCTAGTGGCACTTGGGGATCGTCGTGGCTGTGAATTTCTTGTTACTCTTGGTGGTTGTCGCCACCTAGATGGCTTGGAGCTATGGAGGAGCTTTGGCACGAGTTGGTGATTGTTTGTGGCCATCTCCCGATGATTGTGAGGGGTCTTGTGCCTTTGCCGGCGGAGCGCTGAAAGGTAACTATAATGAATTACTCGTGTCATTGAGTTACCTCACTTGTGGGTAAGTTCTTGCGACGTCCTAGTGTTGGGCTAGGTGTGTGACACCTGTTAGCCGTCGAACCACCAAGTGTTGTTTGACACAACGGGGACTAGCGTACCGGTAAGCAAGTGAACCTCGGGAGAAAAATTCTTGTGTCATTTGTGATTGGGATTCTCCTGGTGACTCGATCACTTGCTATTATTTGATTAGTTTATCATCTCTTGCCACGGCGATATAATCACCCTACGCACTCTTGTATTTATATTGTTTACATTCTTGCTTAGTTAAAATTTTGTACCGTAGTTAGTCTTTGAGAGCTTGTTAGTTTGGTTAGTGATGTTTTTTAGTTAGTCTTTAAGAGCTCACTAACTTAGAGAGCAGTGACATAGCCTTGTGTGTCTAGAGATTATAACAATTAAAATTGTTGATATAGGTGGCTTGCAACCTTATAGAGTTAGAGCAAAATTGTATTTCATCGTTTAAGTTACTAACTACTCGCTCTAGTATTTTTATATAAAATTTTTTATAGGCACTACTCCTCTAGCCATTTAGAGCATGTTTGGTTCCCTGCCTCTAGGTCAGCCAAGCTCCACGAGGCTAAATCGGACATGTTTGGTTGCTGGACATGTCTTTTAGCTAGGCCCCCGTAAACCAAATTGGACATTTAGCCAGGCTCCAGAAAAACGTGAGTGGGGGTCGGTTTTTCTGGGGCTAGGCTTGTGCTAGTTCCCGCAATGGTTCCCGTCACCTCCACTGCACGGGCGGCGGTCGTCCGTGTCGTCTCTCTCGCCACCGGTGGAAAAGCTCCCACTCCCCACGGTGCCTACACGAGGCGGTGACGGCAGCGCGGCGGTTCCGGTGGTGGCCTGCACCCCGTCCTCTTGCGCTGCGGCGGCTCTTGTGCGGCTGGCGACGCGCGGCTTCCGGAGCAGCCGTGGTGTCTCAAAGCGGCGACAGTGCTCGGGCAACTGGGGCACGTGGCGGAACGAGGAGACGACGCGGCACTCGGTCTCGAAGCAGGGCTGGCTTTCTCGTCAAGCCCGGAGCGCTGGACGCCGCCATGGTGGCTGTGGCCGCTGCTAGTGGCCTTCAGGCCGGGCGCCGCCAATAGTAAGGGTGGCAGCTGGGGCCTGTCGCAGCTAACTTCTTCTGCTCGCTCGCCGCCGAGCCATTCAGTCGGTTCATCTTCTTTTTGCAGCCGCTATTTTGTGCTTGCGCAGGCGCACGCATTTACTCGAGATAATGAAACCCGCTTGTCCTCTGCGCCCCATCCCAAACCCAAGCAGCTACAGAGTTGAAGCTGTTAGCCTGCAAATCTCGCAGTTGTCTAGGGGAGGCATGGCACAAGACAAGAACTGCATGCTGAAGATTGGAGGCAATGAAGCATCCTCGTCAATTCCATCTGCTAGAAGCAATGAACCATCCCCGTCAATTCCATCTGCTTCCCCAATCTCTCCCTGATTCAATTTCAGTGAGCGTTCGCCCCAAAGCAAATCAAATAAAGAGCTTTCGAATTGACGATTTGGAGCAGCAGGGAGCTACTGGTTCGGCAACAGGGACCCTGACCATCCCGACGTTCCCCTGGAGCACCGCACGGTGACGCCGTCCCAGCACGCCACCGTCGCGTCCCCGCCATTGCGCGCGACGTCGTCCGGCTCCACGGCCGCGCGGGCGTAGAGCGCCACGTCACCGGCGGCTAGCTCCGCGCCGGCATTCACCAGCAGCTGCGCGGCCGCGCGGTGCTAGGTTGACTCGTGCGTCGGAGACACGTGTTCCACAGATTGCAAAAGAAGGTGGTGAAGTTATGTGCACCAAAAAGAGATGACTCTATCTAAGCTAAATTAGCCAACCAAACACAACTAGATGTTAGCCACATTTAGAAGTGTAGGCAACACAACTAGATGTTGGCAACGTATCAGGTGCAAACCAGTCAACCTGTGTAAACTTGGAAAGGATCGCTAGATGCTGATCCAATAGATGTGGTGATGGGGCTTAAGCGCAAAAAAAAGCCGACAGGTGGAGGGCTTAAACGCAAAAAAATTCCACCTCTCACCGTATCCATTGGATCAACATCTGGTAGTCCTGATTGATAGTTTTTAAGTTTGTACAGGTCGGTTAGTTTGCACATGATACGTTGCCCTAGATGTTAGCCACGTTTAGAAGTGTAGGCAACCAAACAAATCCATCTTGGTTTGCCGGAGATAGGTCAGGCTAGCCTGGCTTATTTCTCACAAGGAGGGAAGGTAACCAAACACACCCTCAAGACCTTTCACATGTCAGCACGTTGAGGTGTAGGAAATCCAACATCCATAAGGCAATTGATAGGTCAGTTTCCATCTGGAAAAACAAATCAGTTAGGATATTGGTAAGCACTTAAAAATATTTAAATAATATGCAGAAATTGATACGCAGTGGATTCATGTCCATATGTTGAACGGGTGAAAGGCATTAAATTGAGGTGCTTCTCATATAGCCAAGAACAAACGGTGCTGCAATGAATCCATGAACATATAAAAAACATCTAAGAGCTCAATTTGTTCACAAATTGATAAGGTAGATGTACTTCTTGAAAAACAAATAGAACCTGAAGGAAAGTTTTGGGAAATGAAAAGTGGGTTCCCAGATCAGTTAGTTATTAAGATTATTGTTTAATCAGTTTGACCAGCCTATATATGCAAATCTGAAGAAATAGATGAGAGGACAAAGGATCATTAGTGGTAGATCTGTCCTGACATGTATTACCGACGACGATGTGGATCTTTGGCGGGGTTCCCGGCAAGCTCCAGGACCTCAGGGAAAAACAAACACAAAGATGTTAGTCAAAACCTAACCAAATCAAGAAGACCGTAACAACCCCATTGAGATCGAACCCTAGATCCAGACCGAGAAGAAGAAGGGGACACGAACCTCGACGGCGTCGATGTACTCGAAGACACTAAGTAGACCTTGGGGAGCACCAAGTTCGGGCAGGGATGAAGATGAGGGAAGCGCTTGCACCCGGAGCATGATCGCGCCCCAAGCGCCGATGCCGCCAGCCGCCGCATCGGCCCCCGTAGCCACCGGGGGGAGGAAGAGGAGACAACGCGACTCATCTGCGCAGGCACATGCAGGGCCAAGCGCAGTGGCGGTGGCGGGAGGAGTGTCGGCGGGTGGAGCGGCGGCGGCGAGCGGGGGGTGCAGGGGAAGAGAGGGGCGGGCGATGGGAGCGACGAGCGGCGGCGGGTCGAGAATGCAAGGCCTTCTTTTTCGTCGCGTGAACCTTCGAGGAGGCCGACGGAGGCAGCGAGGCGTTGGAGTTTTGTTTTAGCGGAGGCAGTCTCCCTGAAACGGAGGGGTGGGATGGAGCGGGGGCGTTCCGATCGGACGGACCTGAAAAGAGGCCGGTACTGTAGGACTGCAGATTGATCTACTGTTGGGAGGTGGTGTCAGAAACTAAAGATCTGTATGATGATGATGATACCGAGTTTCAATTCATAATGAAACATCTCTTCTTCCACTTCATAAATTTTTTGATGTCATTTTTCTCTCTATATGGCATCATATTTAATATAAAGTTAAAACCTTAGTGAAACCATTTTGATCGATAGAGATTTTGATGAACAGTATTTTTTTAGAATTATTATTAATCAAAGTGGTAGTATGAGATTTGTAAATCGTAATCAACGACACTTTAAGTGCCTGTATGTAGAGTTATCCTTTTCTGTTAACGGAAGCGCTTGGAGTACTCCAATTTCAGGCTGAATCAGAGCTTTCCAGCTCCAGCACTACTTGTCTCCGGCTGGCAATTGGTAAAGTCACAGGCTCATAGCACGTGTAGCGGCACGTTTGGTCACGTGTGGTCCTACAAGGCTACTTGGTGCTACACTGATGATTCAGGTCGTGTTCATTGACCCACCAGCGACCTACGCGTGCAGCTCCTGTCTTCGTTGCAGGGCCGCCCAGCTATGGCATCAGACGACGCGGCGGCGGTGCGCGTGGTCGGCGGGTGGGCGAGCCCGTTCGTGATGCGGGTGTGCGTCGCGCTCAGGCTGAAGGGCGTGGCCTACGAGCTCCTGCAGGAGGAGCCGGGCAAGAAGAGCGAGCTGCTCCTCAAGTCCAACCCCGTGCACAAGCAGATCCCCGTGCTCCTCCACGGCGGGAGGCCGGTCTGCGAGTCGCTCGTCATCTTGCAGTACGTCGACGAGGCCTTCGCCGGCGCCAGGCCGCGGATCCTCCCCGCCGATCCCTACGACCGCGCCGTCCACCGCTTCTGGGCCGAGTACGCCGACGCCAAGGTACAGATCCGCAGCCATTTCATTTCAGCTGGAAATCGAATGCACCACCTCGTGGCTGATCTCCATGACGCGAAACCAAACTTGGGCAGCTCCCGACGGCGCTCCGGACGCTGAGGGGCATGATCGACGGCGACAAGGCCGAGGCGGCGGAGCAGTTGGCCTTCGCGGCGTGCAGCAAGGGGCAGCGATTCTTCGCCGGTGACGACATCGGATTCTTAGACATCGTCCTCGGCTCCTACGTCGGGTGGTTCCGGGCAGCGGAGCGGATCACCGCGCAGAGGGTCCTCGACGAGAAGAGAACGCCCCGGCTCGCGGCGTGGGTGGCGCGGCTCTGCGGGCACGAGGCCGTCAGGGACGTGATGCCTGACGCCGGAAGGCTCGTTGAGTTCGGCGAGGCGCTCCGCGCGGCGCTGGCCGCCAACGCTCAACGGATGTAAGGCGAGGGAGCGTCCCGGTTCCGCCAGCCTGAGGGGAACGTATTGCTCTTCCAGCCGTGCTAGGCTTGATTTGTCATGCGAATTGAAATCTCTGGACAACTTATTCAACGTCAGCTCTAGCCATTGAGGATTGAGCTTACTGTTTAGACATTGTTTGGAACACGAGTTTTCATAGCTAAAAGAACTTCGGACTTTTCGGGCGGACGTAGCCCGCACAGGAGCGAGTCCGCGTCTAGCGCGTCAGGCTTGTGTACGCCATACAGGACATCGCCCGCGCCGTTAATCTCTTCCAAGCACATGTAACACCTGATCTACTTTTTAAATATCTATATACAACAGTTGTAATATACACAAGATGACAAATAAAACACTTCAAACAAACGTCTGAAACATTTACGAAAACGCCTGAAAAATATTTGTAAACCATTGCAAAAATATGCAACATCCAAATGAAACACTTTCAAATATACGTATGAAATACTTAAAAACACTTGAAACATATGCCTGCAACATACATGTATATGCAGCAACCAGATAAAAACACTTGCAACATATGTTTGGAACGGATAAAACATTTGGAACATACACTTAGAAACATATGTGCATAGCCATTACAACATTGCAATATCTTGATTTACTTTTGCCACATCGGTATACAACACTTGTAACATATATTTAAAACATTTGAAACATACTCTTGCAACATGCGGTTTTTACCCTTCTTCCGTACGACGCAACACAGAGCAGGAGAACGGCCGATTTCGACAAGCCGACGGCCGAGGATGGTGGCATGGCCTGACAGTGGCCAGCTACGCCTACGCCATGCATGGGCCCAGTCAGCGACGACCACCTCTCTCCTGGCCGCCTGGCCACACGTGGTGGCCGACGCTTTGCGCACATGCGTGGCTGCTGCTGGCTGGCATGGGCAGGCAGGGCCACGAGGGAGGAAAAGGTAGTGATGGAAGGCGGTTAGCGACGAAGGACAAAGGCGAGCACGGAGCCGCCCGCCACAAATGTCTCCGCCCCAGTACCACGTCGGGAAGACGAGTAGCGGTGTGGCTGAGAAATATGTTTGGTAGAGATTATTGGGCCATTTGTATGAGCTGGACCTAACTAAAATAGCATCCAATAGGAAAAGTTGTCTGAACACTCGCCGGTGGAGCATTTCCAAAAGAACTTAAGATCAATGACATGCTAAATTCTTATGTGCCAAACCAAGCCAAATCTCGCATGCAGCCTCAAGCCGCTTTGCCCACCTTCAGCTCGATGGCCACTGCTCGTACATTGTACCTACCATAGGATGATTGGATGACCCAACACTAGGTTCGTTCAAACGGTGAATCTTCACCGGCTCATGCTACAGTGAACTTACCGGAGAAGTTTGAGCCCTTTTGAGCTATGCCAAATAAGCCCTCAACACTAAATAAGTCACCATCCTATCACGGTAGTATAATTCTACTGTTCCATCTATCCTAAAATACAAGGTACCAAAAGTTCAAAATTTGTCTAAAATCATAAGGTATTCTGGATTGCCCAACCTCATCTATATGTGCTTGACTTTTAAACCCCAAATCCATGTCTTTAAACGTCATCTTGCGCAAAATGACTTCTATAATTGGTAGCCGAAACCAATGACATGCATGCATGTCTTTTTAAACTATGTGTTACTAGAAAATTAAACAAGTTGACAACCGAGCTAACTATTAAGTGAAAGGCAAGTTAGCCTTTTGTCAGCCTCCTTATTTGGTCCTAAAATTGCTTGAGTGCCTTGCATTTCGAGATTGAATGAGTAGTAAATATATAACTCTACTTGCAAATAGTTTTAGGGTTGCCTTTGGGACATATCCAAATTTTGTACCATTGGATATTTAAATCAATGGTCACGATAAATTATCTTCCCACCATATCTCTTCTCAACATCCTCTACCCATGCAGTGCACATCCGCCTTCGGCCACAACCCTCTTCCAATAGCCACACACAGCCTCGTCAGCGTGTCTGGCGCCTAGGAGGCCTACCCGGAAACCCCGCCTATAGCCCTCTGCCCTTCCTTCTCCTAGCGTCGATGGGTGCTCGCCCCACCATCCTTCCCATCTCTAGCAGCTCTTGCTACCGAATATCCCACTATTGTGGTCGCTCCCATGCTAATTCGTCGGCAGTGATTAGGTCAACATTTGTGACCGCCCTCTCCCCTACACAATCGACCACTGCATGCTTCCATGCTACACTAGAGCTCCCTCTAGGTCCACTAGCGATAGATATCCACTTCCAACAACCTCGAACACTAAAAGATCATCATCAGAGCCCGTCAGAGTAGGGGACATTCATCCATTAGCCAAGAAAATTGGATGCGGAGGTGAAGTTTTTCAATCCAGTGCAATATAGGAAAATTAAAGAAAGGACCTCCCATGCCATTATCCAAATAAACATAGCCCAAAACTTAGGTGATGACTCGATTAAATTGCAGGTGTTAATGTGCATTTGGAAGCCACCTAACAACCCGGTGCCGATCTAGTGGCGACGTTAGAACTATCATAGAAGAAACATCCACCATACCATCAGTGCATAACTTTCTCCCATCGCACAACATCCTCCATACCATCTTCCACATAATTTCTCATCTCCCTCCCCCACATCCTCACTTTCGCCCCAAAATGTGACACCTCTGGTGTCGGTGTTTCGAGTAAACACCAACGAGTAAATTTGTATTATTGCGCGTTTGGCCTAGATGGTGTGCTAAAAAGACACAAGGTTTATACCGGTTCGGGTAGAATGTCCCTACGTCCAGTTCGTGGTTGCTGCTCATGTTATTTGCACTAAAAAGTTTATAGTAGGGGGTACAAACTGGCGAGAGAGGGACATGTCCCAAGTCTCTGATGGAAAAGGTTGAACGGGTGCTAAGAGCTTGGATGCTACTTAGCTGTGTGGTGTGATGTGTGGAATTGATTGGTCTCCTTAGTGGGGTGCCCTGCCTTCCCTTTTATAGACCAAGGGGAAGTAGGGATTACAGATGAGAGAAAGAAGAAAAACCAGAGGCAAAGAAGGTCCTTCGAAGGTGCCGGGTCTTCCTTTTCCTCTGAGCCAGCCGTGCTGACACGGCAGACGGTGCCAGGGATAGCTCCATGCTGGGCATCTGTCCATTGATGATGCCACACTCTGACTTGATCAGTAAGTGGTCACGTCCCATCCCGCCCCGGTGGGCGGCGCGATGGACCGGGTGTTGATCCGCAACCCCACGGGGAGCGGATGGCACAGTGACTACACGTCCATCACTGTAGAGGACGTGAGTCTTCACTTGGACCGTAGTTGTTGTCGTATGGTTCTATCAGGATCCACGCCCGAGGGCCAATGGTGGCACCCACAACACTGTAAAACAAATGTCGGTGCCTACAACACTGTTTGGGCTCTGACATGTCCGGAAGGGCCTTAAAGCGCCTGTCTTGTCATATCCTGATGATACTTTCCTATAGGCGTGCAGGGTGTGGTCCTTGGTATTACGATTGACTTGAGTGTCCTGCCTTATCTGCGTAGTTATGAAGGAGTAGTGCGTAGACATCGGGTGAGGTGGAGCCAGCCCTCGGACGTCGGGCGAGGCGAAATCTGCTCCCAAACATCGAGCGAGGCGGAGCCTGCCCCTAGGGGTCGGGCAAGGCAGAGTTTGCTCCCAGACATCAAGCGAGGCAGAGTCTGCCCTCAGACATCGGGTGAGGCGGAGCCAGCCCTCGGACATCGGTGCGAGGCAGTGGCTCCTTGGTGATGCCTGTTCCTCCTACACGTGCACGGGCCCCGTGCTCGACGTTATGGACTATGGGCTAGCTAGGGCTGGAGACTCAGTTATATACTAACTGATCGGGCGATTTATATTAAATATAATTACATCTTCACACCAACTGATCGCCGAGCTACATATGCTATTTCATCGTCATTGCTGATTTTTCTCTGGAGTTCATATATTTTTACATCATGTACTACCCGTTCTACATATTTGTATTGTAGGATCATCGTCCTGGCGATCGGATCACCTGGTGCTCGGACTTCTCCACCGATCAACTGGTCAGACCGCTAGGTTCAATGACTTCGTTGTCGACCAGTTGATCAGACTATTCGTCGGTCGCTTCTACTCAATGCTCACTTCACCGCTGACTAGTTGACCAGGCTGTTCGTCACTCGTGCTTCATCTCCAGCTACGTCGGTTACTCCTCGGCGCTCGGATTCTTCGTGCTCAAGGACTAAGTGGGCACACTTCACCGCACGAACGTCGCTAGCTACGACAGGGACTCATCGATGCTTGGACATCGCCAGCTACACCGGGGACTCCTCGGTGCTCGGACATCACTAGCTTCGCTGGGAACTCCTCGGTGCTCGGACATCGCCAGCTACGCCAGGGACTCCTCGGTGCTCGGACCTCGCCAGCTTTGTCGGAAACTCCCACATGGACGTTGCCAGCTGTGCTAGGGACTCCTCGGTGCTCGGACCTCGCTAGCTTCGCCAGAAACTCCTCGGAGCTCAGACATTGCCAGCTACGCTGGGGACTCCTCGGTGCTCGGACCCCGCCAGCTTTGCCGGGAACTCCTCAGTGCTCGGACATCGCCAGCTATGCCGGGGACTCCTCGGTGCTCGGACCTCGCCAGCTTCACCAGAAACTCCTCAAAGCTCAGACATCGCCAGCTACGCCGGGGACTCCTCGGTGCTCGAACATCGCCAGCTACGCCGAGAACCCCTCACTACTCGGACATCACCGCCTACGCCGGGGACTCCTCAGTGCTCGGACATCGCCGCCTACGCCGGGGACTACTCGGTGCTCGGACATCGCCGCCTACGCCGGGGACTCCTCGGTGCTCGGACATCGCTGCCTATGCTGGGGATTGCTCAGTGCTCGGACATCGCTAGCTACGCCGGGGACTCCTCGGTGCTTGGACATCGCCAGCTACGCCGGGGACTCCTCAGTGCTCGGACATCGCCGCCTACGCTAGGGACTTCTCAGTGCTCGGACGTCGCCAGCTACGCCGGGGACTCCTCGGCGCTCGGACTTCACCCTTGGTGGTCGGATCTTGCTATGTCTCATCGATGTGCTATCAAGCTGCCCCAGGCTGTTTGGATCAGGGTGCTTATCTTGGGCAGCACGTCTGGGGTCTTGATACGCGCATGTCGGATGACGTCGACAAAGCTTTCAGACTTCTTTTTCTTTGACCTTGCTACAAGATTCATTCTTCATCTTTTAGCAGGCTCAGGGACTAAGTGGGCATACTTCACCTTGTGGTGAATGTGCGCTTTTCGATTCAGGGCTCCACCCATGGACTGGTTGCCTGCTCGATCGGTCTTATGCCTTTCTTCTACTTTCTGACCCTAACACCACATGACTACGTCACCTACTATCAGGATCGGGGACTTGCTATGCGGGCTTGCGTGCTGTTTCCTCCAGTGAACCAGATGGACCTCAAGTTCAACATGACGTTGTCCGCAAGATTGTTCTTTGGTTTTGCATAGAAATTTCTTTGTCATCATCTATGGTGATTCGGCTACCTACAGAGCACCAGGGGCCAGTGCAAGCACCTCGACCTGCTCAGAAGGCACGTCCACTTCTCAGATACTATGTCACCATTTGATTCCTGATCACGTGCACCTCCACCGACAAATCTATCTTCATGGGATACCCCTCGGAGGACTGGCAGGCATCT
The DNA here is from genome assembly GCF_019320115.1 of Miscanthus floridulus. Classification (NCBI taxonomy): domain Eukaryota; kingdom Viridiplantae; phylum Streptophyta; class Magnoliopsida; order Poales; family Poaceae; genus Miscanthus; species Miscanthus floridulus. The sequence continues at coordinate 67,695,800 of NC_089584.1, forward strand.
TTTGTCGATAGTTGGCGCGCCAGGTAAGGGCTTGCGTGCTGTTTCCTTGTCGAACAAGATGGCTTTTTCCGCAGGCTCTTCGTCCCTCCCGTAGCTTGGCCAGATCTTCACGATCGGATCGATCTCATGGATCATCAACGCTGACGGAGTCGGAGCGCTCCTCGAGCCGGTGCAGATCGATTTTACGTCGATCACCCCCGCACCTGTGACTGTAGATCCAATCTTGGAACCACCTCTGAGGTTGCCTTCATCAATAACTCGCCTCCCGCTTCCTCGCTACTAGAGGAGGCAGATCAACAACGATGATCTGATCGCATCAATCGATCAGGTTGGTTAGAAGCTCACCGATTGCCTCTCCATCGCCGAATCAGCTATGGATACTCTGGTCCAGCACCGACCACCCTCCAATCTAGATCTACCAGAGGCTGCTCGGAAAACTCCAGGAGTTGCGGCTCTGCCCTTCGGGCTCACCAACATCGCTGCCACCTTCCAAGATGCCCAAAGGAGCAAATTTGCCGACCAGGTGGGAGACGTCCATCCTCTCACTGACCAACCTTCGCTGGACATCAACATGCTTCACGTCGGCCGATGCTCTAGAGCATCCCTCCAGACAATCCAGGAGGAGAATTTGGACTCCGAGTCCTAGGGCTCTACGGGGACCCCTGCCGAAACCTTCACCGAGCAACTTCCTCTCCCTCCGTTCCATGGTAGCGTAATCTTCAACGTCAGCATCGACAGCCCCCCTTGGAACGGCGAAACTGAGGAGGAACGCGCCGCTCGTGAGAACCAGAACATCAACCGCGCACAACGTCGAGCAAACGAGATTACCCTTGCGATGGCCGAGCAGCAGCTTGACTCGCAAGGAAGGCCACTCTAGTGCAACCTTGACGACGAGCTTCTCCGCATTGATGGCCACGACAACTACAAGACTCCAAGCGCCAACTTGGCCGTGGCCACCAATGAGCTCGCCTGGCTCCCACAGACACCGAAGGTCGCCAAGGTCGCCGCAATGCTTAAAGCGGTGCATTGCTAGGTCAATGAGATCCTCCAGGATCAGAGACCTTCTTACACCACAACTTCGATTCGCCGATCAGTCACCACAAGATCCAACCACCGCCCAAGTCGCTTCACTGACCAGCACCGCGACGATAGCCAACCCCTCTAGGGCAGAGCTAGGGGCAACTGCATTGAACATCACCGCCAACCCAACCAGGAGGTTGACTAGGATGTCCGAGTGCACCTCAACAATCTCTGAGATGCACGACGATGTATCGATGAACGCCGCTTTGGTCACCATGAAGACAAAGTACGCCGCTGCTAGGAGTATGAGCAAGAGTACGGTAACCCAAACTCAGCTCTCGAGCCGCTCACCGATGGCAACGCTGCAGATGACGGCGCCGACAACCCTGAGGGGCCTCCAACATTCATAGGGGGTGCTCCGAACACTTCAGTGGCCCTGTGGTTTCAAAATCACTAGGGTTGAGCCTTATGAAGGAAGGATGAACCCAACACAGTGGCTATAGGCTTACACTACTGCTGTCCATGCCGCCGGAGGAGACACCAGTTTCATGGCGAATTATCTTCCTATCATGCTCACGCTAGCCGCCATGAGCTGGTATACAAGCCTTGCCCCGAACTCCGTCGGATCCTAGGAAGAGCTGAAAAAGTCTTCACTGATAATTACATGGCTACGTGTACTCGGTCGGGCATAAAGCATGATCTGAACCGCATTAACCAGAAGCTGTCCGAGCTCCTCCGTAGCTACATCCGACGCTTTTCTAAGATGAGGAATTCTATTCCCAATATTATGGAAGCTGAGGTCATCACCGCCTTCATCCGAGGACTCCACCACCGCGAGCTTCGCTCCAAGTTCAACCGCAAGCCACCTACCGGGATTGGTGAGATGATCACGACCGCCAACCAGTACGTCGATGTTGAGGAAGCCAAGGTGTGCTTCAATGAGGATGCAGGTACTCATCGCCCAACACACCGCTATGATGACCGCCCCGATGACCGACGCCATAATGACCGCTGCTACGACGATCGCAGTTACCATCATGACAGCGGCCATGATCGGCCTAAAGGACCCAAGTCTGGCCAAAATCGTCACCGCCGTCAATGAACCTCGGGCCAAGTGTAACTACGATGAGTAATATAAGGAGATCCTCGATGGCCCATGCCCTCTCCACAAGAACGCCAAACAAAAGATGAAAAACTACATCGGCTTGGCTAAGGAGTTCTAGGACAAAAAGGTGGACGACGACACCAACGATGGAGCCGGAGGCCGCCGACCACCTGGGGGCAATAACAATGCCTTCCAGGACCATGACAAGGTGGTCACCATCATCTTCGGAGGCCTCACCTCCACTAAGAGCAGAAGAGAATGGAAGCTCACCGCACGGCGAGTACTCGCTATCACTACGGAAGACGCCGCCGCCAACCCCAGCTATCACCCATGGTCCGAGGTCCCCATCACCTTCAGCAGGGCCGATTAGTGGGTGGACATCTCCTACATAGGACATTTCCCCCTCGTCCTTGACGCAACCGTCTAGAAGGTCCTTTTTAGAAAAGTGCACATTGACGGTGGGAGTGCTCTGAATCTCCTTTTCACTGGATCCCTAAAGGAGTTGGGCCTCGGGATGCAAGATCTCACACCCTCAGACTCCTCCTTCTGGGGTGTGGTACCTGGTAGGGCATCCAAACCACTTAGAGAGATCACCCTACTAGTACAGTTCGGCACGGCAAGCAACTACCACGTCGAGCACATCAACTTCTACATCATTGACTTCAACACCGCCTACCACGCCATACTTGGCTGGCCAACTCTAGCTAAGTTCATGGCTGTACCATACTACGCGTATCTGGTGCTGAAGATGCCTTCGCCTGCAGGAGTCCTGGCCCTATGGCCAACCCCTCCATCGCCTACGCCTGCGAGACAGAGAGTCTCGCCCTCGCCGAAGCCACCGACCTCTCCATCTAGATGGCCATCCTGGTCACCGAAGCCAAGACGGTCCCCACTGACTACATGGAGATCCTAGAGCTAGAGCGTCCTCGCACCTCCACCAAGTCCAAGGAAATAAAGGAGGTTGGCCTAGGCCTCGACGACCCCTCCAAGACCGTGAAGATAGGGGCTCACCTTGACCCAAATAGGAAAGCGCGCTCGTCTTCTTCCTACGTGCCAATGCCGACGTGTTTGCTTAGAAACCTGTAGACATGCCAGGGGTACCATGGGAGAAGATCGAGCACTCCTTGAATGTCTTGCTGACCGCCACACCAATCAAGCAGAAACTCCGCCGATTTGTGCCAGATAAGAAGGATGCTATTAGGGTAGAAATAAAACGGCTCTTAGCTACCGGATTCATAAAAGAAGTGTATCATACTGAGTGATTAGCAAACCTTGTTCTCATTCAAAAAAATAATAAAGAATGGAGAATGTGCGTTGATTATACTGATCTTAACAAACACTGCCCTAAAGACCCCTTCGGTCTGCATTGGATAGATGAGGTTGTAGACTCCACCACTGGCTGTGAACTACTCTCCTTCCTCGATTGTTACTCTGGCTATCACCAGATCTCCCTCAAGGAAGAAGACCAGATCAAGACATCGTTCATCATGCCCTTCGGTGCATACTGCTACACCACCATGTCCTTTAGACTCAAGAACACTGGGGTGACTTATCAAAGGGCTATCCAGATGTGCCTCGATCAACAGATCAGTCACAATGTCAAAGCTTACATTATTGATGTGGTCGTCAAGTCCAAGACCACCGATGATCTTATCGTTGACCTCGAAGAAACGTTCGCCAACCTTAAAAGGTTCCGATGGAAGCTGAACCCTTCAAAGTGCATCTTTGGAGTTCCATCTGGTATACTCCTAGGCTACATTATCAGCGCATGAGGCATTGAGCCCAATCCTGACAAGATCTCTGCCATCACCAACATGAAACGCCCAACATGCGTCAAGGATATATAGAAGCTTACAGGCTGCATGGCTGTTTTAAGCCGCTTCATATCGCGCCTCGGCGAAAAAGAGCTACCATTCTTCAAACTCCTCAAGGCCTCTAAGCGTTTTTCTTGGTCGGAGGAGGCAGACACAGCCTTTGAGCAGCTCAAGTTGTTCCTAACAAAGCCTCCGATCATGATGGCGCCACAGCTAGACGAAACTCTCCTGATCTACATCGTTGCTACTTCTCGTGTCGTCAGCATAGCCATTGTGGTCGAACACAAGGAGGCTAGGCACGCCTATATGGTGCAACGTCCAGTATATTTCATCAGCGAGGTTCTTAACGAGCCCAAGACTCATTATCCTCAGGTCTAGAAGCTGCTATATGCCGTCCTGATCATGTCGCGTAAGCTCCGCCACTACTTCAAGTATTACAAGATCGCCGTGGTCATCGAGTTCCCTCTAGGGGACATTCTCCGTAACAAAGAGGCCAACAGCCGTATCATCAAGTGGGCTGTTGAGCTCAGCACTTACTCAATTGAATTTAGAAGTAGGCCTACCATCAAGTCTCAGGCGCTTACTGATTTCATCGCTGAGTGGACCAAGATCCAAGAGCCCATCACCGCCACATGCCTCGAGCACTGGGTGATGCATTTTGACGGCGCCATTAACATCAACGGTGCTGGTGCAGGCATTCTGTTCATTATGCCAACCAAGGATAAGCTCCGATACATTCTCCGGATACACTTTCTGGCCTCCAACAACGCCACCGAATTTGAAGCATGTCTCCATGGACTCCGTATAGCTGTTGAGCTCGGCGTCAAATGCCTCATGGTATATGGGGATTCCACGCTAGTCATCAACCAGCTCAACAAAGACTGGTCTTGCTCTAGCGAGAAGATGGATGCATATTGCGCCAAAATCAGGAAGATTGAAGGGAAGTTCTACGGTATTGAGTACCACCATGTGGTACTCAATCAAAATCAGCTCGCCAATCACCTATCCAAGTTAGGCTCCTCTCATGCCGCGATTCCATCAGGGGTCTTCATTCAAGATGTTCTGGTGCCATCCATTAAGGAAGATAAGGAAATTCAGGAAGTTGCTCCCGCCGAGCAGTTGGTACTTACGGTACCTTCGCCAGCCACCGATTGGAGGGAACAGTTCATTAGGTACCTCTCCAGCGCCGAAGTACCCGCTGATAAGACTGAAACTAAACGCCTAATCCATCGAAGTAAGCATTACGTGCTGGTGGACGACAACTTGATGAGGAAAAGTGCCAAGGAAGGGATACTGCAAAAATGCATCACCCAAGAAGATGGAGTGAAGCTACTTCTTGAAATTCACTTTGTGTCGGGTACCATAATAAGGGGTCCCCTAAGCAAGAACCGAAAAAATCGCTTAGACCTTCTAAAAATCGAAGCTAAGAGACAACCGCTGGCAAAACCCCACCTTATCCGAGGCTCGGCTGGGCTGCCCTACCCACCTCGAACAATATCTAGGCCCACCCAAAGCGGGCTTGGCCCAAAATGAAACCGTAAGGCCTCGGACGAGGTACCAATTCTCCACCTCGCTCGAGGCCCCGCACGTAAGGCCTCGGACGAGGTACCGATTCTCTGCCTCGCTCGAGGCCCCGCACGTAAGGCCTCGGACGAGGTACCGATTCTCCGCCTCGCTCGAGGCCCCGCACGTAAGGCCTCGGACGAGGTACCAATTCTCCGCCTCGCTCGAGGCCCCGCATGTAAGGCCTCGGACAAGGTATCAATTCTTCGCCTCGCTCGAGACCGGCTCGGCAACAACCCCGTCGCCTCCGCCTTGACCGACTTCTCTGACAGGACGTCACATCCAACTAACGCGTTCAACCACTCCCGCGACGTTAGCCAAATGACGGCTCGATATAGCGGAGTGGCCGACGAGGCGTGAGTCACATCGACGCCATGCCGTCCGGGATAGGATGGAGCAGGGGTTATCGACCGATGTGCTCGGCACTGTGCCCACGACTGACACCCATGCTGCACTGTGCTGCCTAACCCCTGCTCTGAGGACAGTGCGGCATGGAGAGTCATGTCTAGGTCTTTGTAGCCTCGGAATCGACGTACAAAGACCAACTGCCCCATCCGAGCCTCGGTTATCCGCTTTGGGGTCCCTGTAGCCTCGGGACTCATGCCTGCCGAGCCCCCCACAATGGTTCAGCCTCAGCACCGACTAGACCTCGGCTCTCTATGTTGTCAACATACAGCGACCGGCACGTCGTCCGTAGTACGCACCATACCCTGCGCCAAGTCGCAAGAGCTCCCACGTCGCACAGGATTAGGCGTGACCAGCGCGTCGCTCCAGTGCACCGAGGACAAGGCCGCTCCACCGACCATGCTGCCATAGTGACAAGCTATAGGGCTCGGACATGCTGCCTCTGTTCACACAACGCCACGTAGCAAACCCATGTACTGCCCCCCGTGCCTCCCTTCAACTATAAAAGGGAGTGACCGGGGCCGCTTCTAGACGGGGAGAGACGGACTCACATAGATACACACGCGGACACACACACGGCAAGCAACGCACAACGCTCTATAACTCACACTCACTTCCTCACCACAAGAGGTCAACATCTCAAGCAACCCACGCCACTCTAGGCAGAGACCTAGGACTAGCTCCCTCTCTCGCGAAGCTTGTAAGCCCCTACTACAAGCACCTCGGTGAAAGGAATACAAGATCGCTCTCTCAGACTGGACGTAGGGCACCTATTGCCTGAACCAGTATAAACTTTGTGTCTCTTTGCACCACCATCCAGGATTAGGGACACGCAGCACACTTTCACTAGTCGGTTGAGGATCCACCGGACCCAAAACACTGACACTCTGGTTCCTGCGGCAACCATGTGGCCTCGAGAACACTGGTCGACAAAGCTTTATGAGCTAGTTTTTACTAGCCCATGGCCATCTACGATGTAGAAGACCTCGTTTGACGTTGTGAAGGATGCCAATTTTTCGCCAAGCAAATACACATGCCGGCACAAGAGCTGTAGACCATCCCAGCTTCCTGGCCCTTCGCATGCTAGGGACTGGATATGATTGGGCCTTTCAAGCCAGTGCCATGTGGTTTTCAGTACGTATACATCGCCATTGATAAGTTCTCCAAGTGGATCGAGTATAAACCGCTCGTCTCAGCTACTTCAAAGAAAGCAGTCGAGCTCTTCGAAGATATCATCCATAGATTTAGCCTCCCGAACAGCATCATCACCGACCTCGGAACTACGTTTACTGACCATCACTTTTGGGACTTCTGTGAAGACTGATGCATCTCCATCAAGTGCATCTCTGTTGCTCATCCTAGAGCCAATGGCCAGGTCGAACGGGCGAACAACATGATCCTTGATGCCCTCAAAAAGAGGCTATATCAGAAAGAAGAAAAGCATTGAGGCAGATGGCTTAAGAAGCTACCAGCCGTAGTCTGGGGACTGCGCACTCAAGCTAGTCACAACATCGGTGTGTCTCCATATTTCTTGGTCTATGGCTCAGAAGCCATACTACCAGCGGATATCCTTTCGAGCACCTAGGGTGGAAAATTATAATGAAGAGCAAGCCGTAGCTATTCAGATAGAGGACGTCGATAGGGCCAAGGAAGAACGCCTAATCACTTGTGTTCGCACAGCCAAGTATCTAGAGGCTTACGAAGGTACTACAATCGCAACATCAAAGGTCATTCATTTGCTGTTGGCGACCTCGTTCTCTACAGGAAACAAAAAAACAAAGGGATGCACAAGCTCTCCTCCCCATGGAAAGGGCCTTACATCATCAAAGAGGTTACCCGACTAGGGTCTTATCGCCTATATGACTTAGACGGAATCGATGTCCCCAATTCATGGCACATTGAGCACCTTATACGTTTCTATCCTTAAAATGCTCCATATATGTACTCTCTACTTCATGATGAATAAAGTTTTGGTCTCCATTATTTCTCCATTATGGTTTAATCTCCACTTACGGTCGCTGAGCTTTCAGCTACTCCATAACAAACTCCAATACGAAATCGCCATAACTGTCCCGACCATGTTTTTGCCAAACACGTTCTCTCCAAATCACCGAACACATTTTCTCCAAATCACCAACATATTTCGCCACATGTTTCTCCAAATCGCCAAACACATTTTCTCTAAATTGCCGAACATGTTTTCTCTAAATCGCCAACGTATTTTGCCACATGTTTCTCCAAATCACCAAAGATTTTTCTCCAAATCTCCAAGATATTTCGCCGATCAGCGAGCAACATACGTTCTGTTCTATTCTCGTCGGAGAAGATCTAGTCTTCGATCTCTCCCTACACGTGCCACGGGCTCCACGCTCTGTGTTATGGGTGGTCGGCTGTGGTTCCTTGGTCATGCCTGTTCCTCCAACATGTGCACGGGCTCCGCGCTCGACATTATGGACTATGGGCTAGCCAAGGTCGAGAGCTCAGTAAAGGACTAACTGCTCGGACGCTACTAATACTACATATATCTCCAAGTTATTTCAACAACCATCAAGCAGCACACGTTCCGCTCTGTTCTCTATGGAGAAGACCTAGTCTCCAATCTCTCCCTACACATGCTGTGGGCTCCATGCTTTGCGGTATAGGTGGTCGACTGCGGTTCCTTGGTTATGCCTATTCCTCCTACACGTGCACGGGCTCTGCGCTCGACGTTATGGACTATGGGCTAGCCAAGGCCATAGGTTTTAGTAGCGAACTAATTGCTTGGACGCTATTTATACATGTATAATTGTGTTATGGTTAAAACTATGAAGATTTTTTTCACCGAAATACCAGCAAATTGCATGCACATGCACCTTATAACATTTATACACATACATAAATGTTTTTTGCGCTTTCACGCGTTCTAACTATATTGTCTAGATATTACAGATGATAATCTCCGAGTAGATCACCGAGCTTCACCATCGCCATTTGTCTCACCAAACAGGTCGATGTCACCGGCCAAATTTTTCGCTGCATCCTCCACCTCATCCTCTAGCTGCTGGGTCGCCGTCTCGCTCAGCCCTTCGGCAAATCTGGCCCCTATCGCCTGAAGGTCAATGGCTGGATAGTGGGACCGAACCACCGCAAGGGCGTGAGTAGCGGCGGTAACAATGGCGTCATGGTTGAAGCTCTTAAAGTTCTCCCACGCTGCCTTGCACCTCTGGATGATGGTGTCCGAACGCTGTGGCCTACCGTCGGGCTGAGGAGCTGCCACCAGGTTCGCCAAGGTGCGAGATGAAGCGGCTGAGCATGGTGAGGCACCACGTAACCTGCTATACCCCCTTTATGTTCTGAATTGGGCCCATCCTCATGATGGCCAAGATTTTCTCTGGGTTGGCTTTGATGCCACACTCGGAGACGATGAAACCAAGCAACATGCCCCTCGGGACCCCAAAAATGCACTTTTTAGGATTGAGTTTGATGCCGTTTGCTCAAAGTTTTGCGAAGGTTTGTTTAAGATCGGCTATGAGGTGGTCAGCCTATTTGGATTTGACCACGATGTCGTTGACGTAGGCCTCAACGGTCCGCCCGATGAGGTTTCTGAAACACTTGAGCATACACCGTTGGTATGTATCCCCAGCGTTCTATAGACCGAATGACATTGTGACATAGCAAAATGATCTGAAGGGGGTGATGAAAGACGTTGTGAGCTGGTTTGACTCTTTCATCGTGATTTGATAGTACCCGGAGTACGTATCAAGGAAGCAGAGGGTTTCGCACCCTAAGGTAGAGTCAACTATTTGGTCTATGCGCGGCAAAGGAAATGGATCCTTTGGGCACGCTTTGTTGAGACCTGTGTAGTCAACACACATCCTTCATTTCCTGTCTTCTTTCGTACAAGGACAAAATTGGCTAACTACTCTGGGTGGTATACTTCCTTGATGAACCCGGCCACCAAAAGTTTTGCTATCTCCTCGCCGATGGTCCTATGTTTCCCCTTATCGAAGCGATGCAGGCATTGCTTCACTGGCTTAGAGCCTGGGCAGATTTTCAAGGTATGCTCGGTGACCTCCCTTGAAATGCCTAGCATATCCGAGGGTTCCCACGCAAAGATGTCTTTGTTGTTGCGGAGGAAGTCGATGAACGCGCTTTCCTATTCAAAGGAAAGCGTGGTACCAATGCGCACCATTTTGCCATCGGTGGTCCCAGGGTCTATGAGGACTTCCTTAGAGCCTTCCGCTAGCTTGAAGGATTCGGTCGACCTCTTGGGGTCAGGTGCTTCTTTGATGACCTCTTTCCTGATGTCTGCGAGCTCTTCAGAGGCAACGATTGCTGTGGCATGATCATAGCACTTGACCTCGCACTCATAGGCGTGCTAGAAGGAGGTGCCAACGGTGATGACTCCGCTAGGGCCTGGCATCTTTAGCTTGAGGTAGATATAGTTGGGGGCGGCCATGAACTTCGCGTAACATGGTCGTTCCAGGATAGCGTGGTAAGTTCCGTGGAACTCAACCACTTCGAAGGTGAGGGCCTTAGTCCTATAGTTGGATGGACCCCCGAAGGTGACAGGCAGATCGATCTGCCCAAGTGGTATGGCCTGCTTTCTAGGCACGATGCCATGAAAAGGCACTCCGATTGGCCAGATGCATGCTCGATCAATGCCTATGGCATCGAGCATCTCGACGTACATGATGTTGAGGCCGCTGCCCCCATCCATCAGCAGTTTGGTGAGACGCTTTATGCTAATGATTGGGTTGACCACAAGCGGGTATCTCCCTAGCTACGGGATGCTCTCCAGGTGGTCGGTCCAATTGAAGGTTGTGGCGGACTCTAACCACCGGTGGAAGGCAGGTGTGGCTGGTTTGGTCGTGTAGACCTTACGACGTGTGATCTTCTGGTGGCACTTGGAGCCATAGGCTTTTGATCCTCTGAAGATCATGAGGTAGCCATCCGGCATTGGAAACCCACTATCTTTCTTCTCGGCGTCGTCTGTGGTGGGGTCAAGGTCCTTCCTGTGCTCCCCCTTATTAGAGCCTCTGGACAAGAACCGCCTCATGAGGCTACAGTCTTTGTACAGATGCTTAACGGGGAAGGCATGGTTTGGGCATGGCCCCTTAAGTAGTTTTTTGAAGTGGTTTGGGGTGCCCTCCGCGGGCTTCTAACCACCCCTACGGTAAGCGGCGGCCACGAGCGAGCCCTCACGCTGTTGGTTCTTGTTCTTCTTTTTGGCGAGACGATTGGAGGCACCTTCGTCGATGTCCTCATCCCACCTCGCCTTGCCATCGAGGCGATTGAAGATCGCTCCGACCACTTCTTCACCCGAGGCGTGGCTAGTTGTGATGTCAAGGAGTTCTTTAGTGGTACGCGGGCCCTAGCATCCTAGCTTGTGAACCAGGGACTCGCAGGTGGTCCCGGATAGGAAAGCTCCGATGACGTCAGCGTCGGCAACGTTAGGGAGTTTGTTGCATTGTCGGGAGAAGCGTCGGATGTACCCACGGAGGGTTTCTCTGGTCTTCTACCGATAGTTTTTGAGGTCCCATGGGTTTTCAGGGCGCTTGTATGTGCCTTGGAAATTTCCCACGAAGATCTCCTTCAGGTCCACCCAACTCTGGATCCTGTTGGACGGCTGGTGTTCCAACCATGTCCATGCCAAATCGGCTAAGAACAGTGGAAGGTTGTGGATAATGAAGTCATCATTATCTACACCATGGGCTTGGCAGGCAAGCCGATAATCTTCGAGCCATAGTCTGGGGTTTGTCTCCCTAGAGTACTTTGGGATGTTGGTTGGTGGCCGGTACCTTAGCGGGAAGGCAGCGCTGAGGATGTGCCGGCCGAAGGCCTGAGGGCCCGGTAGGCTAGGGCTCGGGCTTCGGTCCTCGCTGCTGTCGTAGCGTCTGCCGTGATGAGGATGATAACTGCGACTGGCTCCCTCTCTTGGATCATCGTGGGTACGCCTGCGAGCATCGAGAGTGCTGCGTGCGTCATGGTTGTGGCCAAGACGTTGGTGCACCAGGACCGCAGCGCGCTGCCTACCACCCTATGGTGCCTGGTGGGCCGACGTGTCCCTATTGGGACATCCAGAGAGCGTGCGTTGGCTGGTGTCGAGCTCGCATCGCTGAGACAACGAGCTTTCTGCCTGCTGTGCCGCCGCACGCTCGAGCAGCGTGCGAATCTCGTGGTGAGCCCGATGATCCTCGGGCGTTGCGACCTCTAGAAGTCCGTGGAGCAGGGCCACTACAGCGGCGATGTTCTGACTTGCCCAAGCCAAGCGAGGGTGGGCTTCATCATTGGCGATGATCCTTCGGTTCATGTCGTGAGCCATGGCACATGCGTGCCCACTGTCTCCATGGCGTTTGATCTCTCGATCAAGCTCTACGCATTCCTGCTCAAGCTAGAGTCACGCTTCCTCGATCTCTCGGTGTTGGGCTTTCAGCTGCTCCACCCTTACATGAGGTGGGGCCATTGTTTCCCCCTCAGCCTCGTCATCGAGGTTGTTTGCCGAGGTAGCCTCCTCCTTGAGAACGCTTTCGACGTGTCCCTTTGGGGTACCCATCATGAAGTATTCACAAGAGGGGTGATGGCTCCCCCTGCTAGAGTCAGAGCCAAAAGGTGACTCTAGCTCCTCTACGAGGAGGTCATGGAAGGATTCCACAACATGCTCGATCACCCCCACGAACTCGTTGTTCTTGTGGGATTGGATCATACGTTGTGCCAGGAGGTGGCCAATAGTTTCTACAGCGTTGTAGAGACCAAATGGGAGCACCGTTGGGATGCTCCAGATGATGTATTTCGGGGAGAACGGCTCTCCTTCGGTAAGCCATAGCTCCTCGAGCATCTTGGTGATCGCGTCGAGGTCGGTGGGGTTGAAGGTTTGAATGATGATGGGAGTCCGCGCCAGTTCTCCTTCCACCATGACAACAAAGTCTAGGTCCTCAAACCGCATGTGTGCACCTAGGACCCAGCTGATTCTATGGCTAGCCATCCATGGCCTGATGTTGATGTCGGAACGCGCAGAGGCCCCTATCTAGCGTGCCAACTGTCGGTGTTTCGAGTAAACACCAACGAGTAAATTTGTATTATTGCGTGTTTGGCCTGGATGGTGTGCTAAAAGACATAAGGTTTATATTGGTTAGGGGCAGAATGTCCCTACGTCCAGTTCATGGTTGCTGCTCATGTTATTTGCACTAAAAAGTTTATAGTAGGGGGTACAAACTGGCGAGAGAGGGACATGTCCCAAGTCTCTGATGGAAAAGGTCGAACGAGTGCTAAGAGCTTGGATGCTACTTAGTGGGGTACTCTGCCTTCCCTTTTATAGACCAAGGGGAAGCAGGGAATACAGATGGGAGAAAGAAGAAAAACTAGAGGCAAAGAAGGTCCTTCGAAGGTGCTAGGTCTTCCTTTTCCTCTGAGCCAGCCATGCTGACACGGCAGATGGTGCTAGGGATAGCTCCATGCTGGGCGTCTGTCCATTGATGATGCCATGCTCTGACTTGATTAGCAAGTGGTCATGTCCTATCCCGCCTTGATGGGCGGCACAACGGACCGGGGTGTTGATCCGCAACCCCACGGGGAGCGGACAACGCAGTGACTACACATCCATCACTGTAGAGGACGTGAGTCTCCTCTTGGACCGTAGTGGTTATCGTATGGTTCCATCAGGATCCGCGCCCAAGGGCCAATGGCGGCGCCTACAACACTATAAAACAAATGTCGGCGCCTACAACACTGTTCGGGCTCTGACACGCTCGGAAGGGCCTTAAAGCGCCCGTCTTGTCATATCTTGACGGCACTTTCCTATAGGCGTGCAGGGTGTGGTCCTTGGTATTATGGTTGACTTGAGTGTCCTACCTTATCTGCGTAGTTATGAAGGAGCACTGTGTAGACATCGGGTGAGGCGGAGCCAGCCCCCGGACGTCGAGCGAGGCAGAGTCTGCTCCCAGACATCGGGCAAGGCAGAGCCAGCCCTCGGGGGTCGGGCGAGGCAGAGTCTGCTCCCAGACATCGTGCGAGGCGGAGTCTTCCCTCAGACGTCGGGCGAGGCGAAGCCAGCCCCCTGGACGTCGGGTGAGGTGGAGTCTGCTCCCAGACGTCGGGCGAGACGGAGCCAGCCCTCGGACGTCGGGCGAGGTGGAGTCTGTCTTCAGACGTCGGGCGAGGCGGAGCTAGCCCCCGGACGTCGGGCGAGGTGGAGTCTGCCCTCAAACGTCGGGCGAGGCGGAGCCAGCCTTCGGACGTCCGGCGAGGCGGAGTCTGCCCTCAGACGTCGGGCGAGGATGAGCCAGCCTCCAAACATCGGGCAAGGCGGAGTCTGCTCCTCAGACGTCGGGCAAGGTGGAGCCAGCCCTCGGACGTCGGGCGAGGCGGAGTCTGCCCTCAGACGTTAGGCGAGGTGGAGCCAGCCCCCGAACATCGGGCGAGGCGGAGTCTGCCCTCAGACGTCGGGCGAGGCGGAGTTTGCCCCTCAGACGTCGGACGAGGCGAAGCCAGCCTCCAGACGTTGAGCGAGGCAGAGTTAACCCTCGGTCGTTAGGCAAGAGGTGTAGTCGCGTTCTTGTCTTTTCGGAAGCATCAACGTTTGATGGTTATCAGTTCCTCGTCTTTGGGTACCCCAGTATTTGGCCCCGACATCTGGTGTTATGCAAGGACCTTCTGATCATACGTGCATTAGTAAGTTTTCCAAGAATAAGTGTAAGATTAGTGTATAAGAAACTCCAAAAATATGAAGAGGTCAAAACAAAATTCTTAAACGAAGCAAGATAATAATATAGAGAAACTTGACCTAAGAAATTCAATGAAGAAATACGGATCATGAATGAGTTTAATTTCAACCCAACTTTAAGTGTTGATATTTGAAAACCTAGCTCCCAAGTTTAACTTGGAATTTAAACCACAAGAAATGAGATGATTTCTTAAACTAGAAATCTAATGATAAATCAAATATAGGAGAAAGACCCTAAAAGCCTAACATGTTATACTTTCGTAAATAGAGAAATAAGTATCTATATTAATTGTGCTTCAAAGCTTATAAAGGTCAGCATTAATCCTTTAGCTAATATAACTTCTACGAATAATTCCTAGGTTAATCCTTAAATAGAAATAGTGTGAATTAAGGAAAAGTAAATAGACAATCCAAATTAGATGTTTCAACAAATTATATATTTAAGTACACCACAAAAACTACTTCCTCTCTACTAGAAAGAATGCAATTATGGGATTCGAGCCAGTCAAGCAAACTCAAGTTTAACCGAATTTATAATGAATAGTATTAACATTTATGTTTTCAAATAAATTTATTATGAAATACATTCCGTAATTAATCTAATAATACTTATTTTATATTGTACATGTTATTACGTTTTTAAAATATTTTTTTATTAAAGTTCAAATCATTTGACTCCTTGAAACCGAGAACTGCATTTTTAGGAGGGGACAGTACAAATCTAGAAAAGCTCTTGTAATTTCAAATGGTGGGAGTGATCATGTGTACGTGAGCTGTCAGCTTCGATTAAAATTGAAATAGACAAAAGTATAGGGAAGTTAGTGCAAGTCCTGCTCTTCGTCCACCACGAAACGAAACGACATCGCCAATCCCTAGCAGCAGACACAGCTACGGCGTGCGGGCCGGGATCCAGTCCGTCATGGAGCCACCCCGGCGATCCGCGGGCGGCGCTGCCTCCGAGGCCTCCTCGGCGGCCGGATCGGACGCCGAGGACGACAGGTACTGCAGCGCCAACTCCGCTCTCGGCACGCCCAGCTCGATCGCTACCCTTCTCCCCTCCTCCGACTTCTGGGACCACCAGATGGACCACCTCGACGACCATCCCACCGCCGGCAGATTCCCCAAGAAACAGCAGCTCAGCCGCCTCCAAACGCTGGCATCGTCGCAGTCGCGGCAGGAAACGGGTCCTCCTCCGGCGACTGACGGAGTCGACGCCCTCGCGCGGCAGGGGTCGAGTCCTGCTTCACCATATATTCCTCCGCGCCCCGATGACAACCAGGTGGGTTTGCTAGTGCTTCAGTAACTCATTAAAGATGTGAATTTGAGCGGAGCAGTTGTCAATTTCTCTTGTCCTGACGTGGTCAGCTTGGTTTGGACTGATGACTAGAAGCATTTGCAAATGTAGTCGGATCCAATTGGTACGAGTTTTAGATGTCTTGAGTGTTTTGGCTCCCAAATTTGTTTGTCTTACCTTGCAAAAATGCTCTGCTCAGCCGGGGAAACAAAATATGTCCACTAAATTAGAAAAAAAAAAAGTTGGTGGGAGCTTCTGGGTTTATCGCCTATTCTGATATCTGATATGAAATTTTGATTAAAAAATGCAAATTTAGAGCAACACTAGTTTTCTGCTTATTATTCGTTACTTGACCACATTTCAATTTAGCTAGCCTTAAGTTAATTCAAGAGAGGTGCTTCAATGATATCCCAATAACCAAAGACAAGGGTACTGATTGGACTGTATGAAATCTCTACTCGTGCATCTTTGGTCTTTTATGCTAAAAATATATTGGTTTGGTGCTCCTTTACTTGATTGATTGTAATATTCTAATTCTGACACACATGTGCTGATTACATTCTTGGGTTAACAGTCTCATATGCCCAAAAGAAAAGGACATGTCTTGTAGCTCATTTGCTTGATCAAACTCTAGTATTAACTACTAAGTGAATCATGAATGTGCATGTGTTAAGTCACATTGTTGTATTGACATGGTCTCTTTCTAACTATAGGTGCATGGATTTGGTGACAATGATTTATTTGATGATATGGTCCAAGAGATGGAACAGATTCTGCTCAATTCAGGGGAGCCACATGAAAATGGATATTTTATGGATAATCGCAGGAGTAATGCTCGCCAGGCTCACCATTTCAGAGATGGCAGCACTACTGCCTCTACTTCTGGTACAGATGATGCCTATGTATGTCCTGTTCCTCAGTATTCTTCAAGAATTGATTGTGTGGAGGTTGTGGGGGCAAAGCAAAGAACTGGAGATGTTTCTTTCGGTGAACGGATGGTTGGTGTCAAAGAATACACTGTTTATTTGTTAAAAGTAAGGAGTGGTGAAGACGAATGGGAAATTGAGCGGCGATACCGTGAATTTTACGCGCTTTATCGGCAACTTAAGGATTTTTTTTATGAGAGAGGTTTGAATCTTCCCCCTGCATGGGAAAATGTTGAAAGAGAGTCAAGTAAAATATTTGGGAATGCATCACCAGATGTTGTCAATGAGAGAAGTGCCCTCATTCAAGACTGTTTGCGTTCTTTACTGGTCTCAAGTTATCCATTTGGAATTCCCACCCCTCTGGTTAATTTTTTGTCACCAGGGAGGCCTGGATACAAATATAGTTTTTTGAAAACTCTCATTCCACGATCTTTGCAAAGGCGAAGCAGTGATTTAAAGTCCAAAGATTCAGATTGCAATGGAGGTCCACATGATGATTCTACCTCAATGGGCAAGACAATATCACTTATTGTGGAGGATAGGCCTCAGAAGTCGACGAGACAGTTGTTGGAATTACAGCATTACAACTGTGCGGGGTGCCATAGGCATTTGGATGCTGGTCGAACGTTGCTGCAAGAACTTGCGCAGACTATTGGATGGAACAAACCTCGGTTTTGTTCTTACACTGGCCAGTTGTTTTGTGCTTCTTGTCACACAAATGACACTGCAGTTCTTCCAGCAAGAGTTCTACAACACTGGGATTTTTCACTGTATCCAATTTCCCAGTTAGCAAAAGCATATTTAGACTCCATCTATGACCAGGTAATGATAAACTTAAACTGTATGTTTATTTATTTGTTAGCTCTGAAATGCACTATAAAATGTAAATCTACTTTCGTACTTTTTCGGACCTGAAGGAAATGATGATTTGCATTTTCAGCCTATGCTCTGTGTAAGTGCAGTCAATCCTTTCCTATTCTCGAAAGTACCAGCTCTGCTTAACATCATGAGTGTCCGGAAGAAAATAGCAGCTATGCTTCCTTGTGTCCAATGTCCTTTCCGGAATTCCATACTTAAAGGACTAGGAGTTCGAAGATACCTTCTTGATGGGAATGACTTCTTTGCGCTTCGTGACCTTGTTGATCTCTCAAAAGGAGCTTTTGCAGGTACCATTCAGTTTTAACAAGATATTTCTGAAGTGCGCAATCCAATCTGGGTGTAGACTTCTGTGCAACTTGTTGTTAATGTTAACTCCAGACAAGTATTTGTCAATAAAAGAGGTTTATATGGTAACTGCATCTATACATGCTGCTCCATTATTCAGCACAACAGAACTCTGTACTATACTGATATTTCCACTTATGTACATCACAAACCACAATTGAAGAATTGTGTTTCTTCATCCTTTTGAGCTAATTCAGCAAATTATTTCCAAAACAGTTTTTAGGTATAATTGTTGCTTATGCTGCCCTTCTGATTGCTGTTCAAGATTGATTAATGCTTGATGATCTAAAAGATTGGAACCAAAATTATAAAACCTTAAGATGATAGTCAAAATCACATTCTTGGTGAGTTTATTGCACCACTGACACAAATTCTGTTTGCTTCAAACAGCACTTCCAGTTAAGGTGCAGACCATATCAAACAGAATACTTGAGCACATCACTGAGCAATGCCTTTTGTGCTACGACGGCGGTGTACCTTGTGCTGCTCGACAAGCTTGCGATGACCCGCTGTCCCTTATATTCCCATTTCAGGTGCCCTGCCAAGTCTTTGCTTTCTAATTCCTTTCAGCTTAATATAATATATACTCAGTGCTGAGAAAATCTGTTAGGGTTTGTTGTAGGAGGATGAAGCTACAAAGTGCAGTTTGTGTGGGTCAATCTTCCACAAGCAATGCTTTAGAAAGATCAGTGTTTGCCCTTGTGGTAAGGCTTCTAATGGCAGGAAGATTGCGGCACTTGAGCAAGCTGTACATGATGGCACGGGCATGCCATCAACGGAGTCTATTCAGCCTCCACCTTTCTCTTCATCTTCTGGGTTTTTCTCTGATATTCTCTCCAAAGCAAGGCCGGACAAGCTTTGGAGGCCAAGAAATAGCAGTCCTGTGATCCTCATGGGTTCTTTGCCAGATGTCTATATGAGCTGAGTTGTATTTCTGTGCTCCATTGATTGTGATTTTGCCCCAAACAAGGCCATACTGTACAGTAGAGAGGAGGTCCCTCCGAGTTTTGAATGAATGTAATAAAATGCAATGTAATCCAGCAGTATTATTACTTGCAGTATCCCATATATTGATACAGAAACGTCCTCCAAACAAACAAAAATTACATGAGGTGTGCGTGTAGATTTAATTTTTCTTGAACAATGAAGGAGTTGTGTCATTTCATTTAAAGGGGGAAATAATAAAAGGAGAGACTGAAGAAGCCCCCTCCCAACACTAACATACACTAGCAAAACAGCTAGAGCGCTCCACGGTGAAGAAAAAACATGACCTCTAGCCAGTCAAGGCGCCACTACGAAGGGGAAAAAATGACCTCTAGCCACTCTAGAGTCTAAACAGTCTAGAGCTAAAGTTCGCTAAGAGCAAGTACAATAACATGCTATAAGCAGGCTGAATGCTGAGGTGGAGGAGAGAAAAGATGAGAGGAGAGGAAAGGGTGAAGAAGCGGGCTGTAAGCTTACACCCTTCTTAGACACAAGAATCAATAAACTTTTTTGCAGTAGAACAAAGAGACAAGTGAGTCATGTATTAATAGTGAAGAGCTAACTACTATATAGGTGGATCGAGAGATGGGCTGCAAAGATCCTTACAGCCAGCAGCTGGCTGTATTATTAGCCTTGCTCGGTTGAAGGCCCTGCCACACACCATAGGCTACCATCATTGACCAATGTTTGGAGGAGGCACTGGACATTTGGCCTATCTCTTCCAATACACAGGCATTAGAGCAAGTACAATGGAGGGTTGCAGGTGGACTAAATGCTGAGGTGGAGGAAAGAGAGGAGAGAGAAGAGAAGCATGTTGTAAGTTTACGGCCAACTTCTGCACAAAGAACCGATAAACTTTATGAGAGAGAAAAATATATTCTAGTGAGATAACTTTATGTACGTACAAAAAATAGCTGAAGGTTGCATTATTAACCTTGCTCTTAAGGTGTTTCCACAATTCCCAGGTTGTTAGAATGATAAAGGAGTTTAGACCTTTGTGCAGTTCCTTTGGAATACTTCAGGTGGTATTTTACCACCAACTTTGACAACCGGTTTGCAGTTCTTGAAGGCACCAAGTCTGGTAGGTTTAGCTTCGGAAAAAATTAGGCACCATATGTGTCAGTCAAAAATACAAGAGATGAGGATATGCTGAATCGTTTCCTTCGCCAGATCACAAAGAGGACAGGCAACTGATGGGAATCCAGCAAGACGATCAACTATCTAACACTACTGTTGATAGCTAACCGTATCAGCTTCCATGGTGCAAACTTGGTGGTCCGGCACTTGGATTGGTAGGCCAGACCATGATCTTGATATATCCAATATGGGACTTACTGGCGCCCGGATGTCCGGAGCAGATGAGTTAAAAGGTCCTAATGGCTAGAGGGGAATAAATAGCCTATAAATTTTTTTAAAACAACACTTGAGCCAAGTGGTTAAACAATTATGAAGCGAAGCGAGTGTTGTACGCCTACTCAAAATGTAAGTCTCCTATCCACCATTCTAATTATCTATGATATCTATGTCACACAAGAGGCTAAGTCACTACTACTAAGTTAGTGAGCTCTTAAAGACTAACTAAAGAGCCTCACTAACCACCAGACAAGACACAAACTAGCTCGCAAAACTAATTACACTAAAGAGCTTAGCTACACTAGGAAAGTAAATACACAAGAGAGGTAGAAGGGTTATACCGCTGTGGCAAGTGATCAATCACAATATATCAATGAATACCAAATAAATCCTAGGAGACAAGATGACACAATGATTTTTTACTGAGGTTCACTTGCTTACCGATAAGCTAGTTCCTGTTGTGGCGATTCACCTATTTGGAGGTTCACGCGCTAATAGGCATCACATGCCTAACCCGCAATCGGGTGCCACACGATCAACACAAGATGAGGATCACACAAGCCACGAGCAATTCACTAGAGTACCTTTTGACACTCCACTAGGGAAAGGTCAAGAATCCCTCACAATCACCACAATCAGAGCCAGAGACAATCACCTTCCTCCGCTCGACGATCCTTGGTACACCAAGCCGTCTAGGTGGCGGTAACCACAAAGAGAAACAAGCGAAATCCGCAGTGAAACACAATCACCAAGTGCCTATAGACGTAATCACTCAAGCAATATGAAAGCATCTAGGCCCCTAGTTGGGTTTCGGTGATTAATGACAATATGTGATTACTATGACTAACATGTGTTTTGTAGAGGCAATTAAGTTAGGTCACGGTAATGGAGATCGATTGAGCTATCATGGTGGTCATGCCCCTACGATGAAAATCGTTTCGGTTTTCAAAGGTTGGACGACAAGGTTAAGGATGGACTAGTTCTAAGTGTTGTTTGGTGTTGAAGAGACACTTAGAGTAGTTTAGGACTTTGTTTTTCCTTTGACCGTACTATTAAGAGGGGTATGGATGGGTAACTTGACCTAGGTGAGTCTAGTGGGTTAGGTGTGGTGCACACTTGCTGAACCTAGCACTAGGTAGCTCCTAAAAAGCCCTTAGATCCATTGGAGCAAACTTCATTCACGTATGATCAAAAGTTGAAAGTGAATGGAGGGTCAAATACTGACCGGACGTTGGCTTCGGTGTGACCGGACGCTGGCGCAGAGTCTGGTCAGTTCATTTGATCAAAGTGAAGTCGTCTGGAAGTGACTGGATGCTGAGAAGTGAAGTGACCGGATGCTGAGGGCCAGCGTCCGGTTGACTCTAGTAAGGTTCCAAAGAGGGAAAATCACGACCGAACGGGTCCGATCAGTGCTGACCGGACGCTGGCCAGCGTCCGATCACACTTTAAACACTGGAGTTTGGGGTGAACTAACCGGCGCATCTGGTCAACATGACCAGAGCGTCCGGTCACCCCGCAGAGGCACATAACGGTTCGTTTTTTAGCCCATGTTATAAATACTTCCTCCATTCGTGTGTGGGGGTACTTTTACTCATTTCAACAGCTGAGAAACACCTTTGACATGCCAAGAAGAGCAAGGTCCTAGTGAGGTGATTGAGATTTGAGAATCTCAAAGAGAGCCCTCATTAGTAAGATCAAGAGTAGCAAAGTGTGCATCCACCCTTCTCATTAGGCTTGTTGTGGTCAAGTGAGAGTTCGTGCTTGTTACTCTTAGTGATCGCCATCACCTAGATGGCTTGGTGGTGATTGGGAGCTTGGTGATCATCCGACGGAGCTTGTGGATGATCCAACTCAAGTTGTGAGCGGTTGTGGGTGATTCACCACGACGGAGTGTCGAAGAATCAATCCATAGAGAGCACTTGATCCTTGCGTGGATCAAGGGAGAGCTACACCCTTGCGTGGGTGCTCCAACGAGGACTAGTGGGGAGTGGCGACTCTCCGATACCTCGGTAAAACATCGTCGCGTTCCTCCTTCTCTCTTTACTTTGAGCAATTCAATACTTGTCTTTACATTCATAGAATTGCCATGTTAGAGTAGGATTGGAACTTAGGTTGCAAGACTTTTTATGTGATAGAACTTTAGAAACACTTTCTAGGCACAAGGGGTTAATTGGGCTAACAATAAGATTTAATTATTACAAAGAAATTTAGAATTAGCCCAATTCACCCTCCTTTTGGGCATCTTGATCCTTTCAATTGGTATCAGAGCCTCATGCTCACATATTTAGGTTTAACCGCCTAGAGAAAGATGTCTCACGGGGATGGACCTCCTCCTATCTTTGTGGGGGATGATTTTCCATATTGGAAAATTCGCATGGAGGCATACTTAGAAGCTCTAGATGTTGGAATACTTAGAGCCGCCTCACATGGCTTCCCAAAACCTCGAGATGCTACACACCTATGAGACGATGAGGTAAATTATGAGAAATGGAATGCAAAGGCTCGCAAAGATGTGTTTAACCAGGTGAGGAACCACAAAGACGCCCATGCACTATGGTCGGACGTTTATGCGCTCCATGAGGGAACAAAGAGTGAGCGTGAGGAACGCTATCATCTTGTCATGAAAAAGCTTAACTCTTTAAGATGCTTCCTAAAGAATGTGCTAATGAAATGTACTCACGCTTGAATGTTCTTGTAGAGGAAGTCAATGGGCTTGGACTCACTCAAATGCAACCTTCTGATGTTGTAAGAAAGATCTTGAGTGTCCTCCCCATTGACAAATATGGGCATATTGTGACCGTGCTTCATCAAGGTGATCTTTTCACCGCTACACCGACACAAATCTTGGGAAAGATCAATGCTCATGAGATGTATATGCACATCACACCACAAGATGACTCATCCTCTACCAAGAAGAAAGATAAGGACTTAGCATTCAAAGCTAGCCAAGAGAAGGGCAAAGCAAGACTTGAGTATGAGAGCTCAAGTGATGATGAAGTTGATGATGCAAGTCTTGCCCTCATGATGAGAAAAACTGCCAAGATGCTAAAGAAGCTCAACAAGAGTGGCATCAAGTTCGATGGTAAGAAGAAGAAGTTCTTCACTAGCTCTAGAAGGAAACCAATCTCCAAGATGGATTGCTACAATTGTGGAGAACTTGGTCATCTAGCACACCAATGCACCAAGCCCAAGAAAGACAAGTTCAAGAACAAATACAAGGGCAAAAAAGATGACTGAAGTAATGAAGAAGAAGATGAGAAGAAGAAAAACAAGCCATACAAGAAGAGATATGGCAAGAAGAAAGACTTCCACAAGAAGAAAAAGAGTGGAAAGGCATACATCGTCGGTGATTGGCTCACGGACATTGAGTCATCTAGTGGCTCATCCAATGATGATAGTGACAACAAGAAGGTGGCCGCAATTATTATTGACTCTTCATCACCTTCACCGCCACCACCGTCATCATCCTCTACACACCTATGCCTTATGGCCAAGGGTGAACGCAAGGTATCAAATGATGATGATAGTAGTGGTGATGAACTTGCTAGTAATGATGATAGCGATAGTGATAGTGATGAATATGAATCACCTTCTTATGATGATCTTGCTAGATTGCTAAAACAATACACTAAGATCATTATAAAGACTAGAGCTAAGAATGAAAAGCTAGAAGCTAAGAATGATTCACTTTTAGTAAAATGTGATATGGCGGAAAAGACTAGTATTGAGCTTAGAGAAGCAAATGATGCTATATCATCCAAACTCAAGGAGCTCAAATCTTCTAAGAAAGAGCTTAGAAATAAACATGATAAACTTGAGAGGATACACAATGAGCTCATCACTAGCCATAACAAGCTAAAAGAAGAATATATAACTCTAAAGATCAATCATGATAATCTTGTTATCGCTCAAGAATTCTTATTCAATGAGCCACATGATGCTACTAACGATGTTGTTAAGATTAATATAACTACATCATGTGATGATTTGATCATTGAGAGCATTAAGCAAAGTTCTAGTAGCAAGGGCAAGCAAGTGGTTGAGGCTAATGATTATGATGAGTTTGTCAAGCTCAAGAATGACAATGAAAAGCTCAAGAAAGATCTTGAAGAGATCAAAAGCCACAACACTATTGTGCAAGAAACTCTTGATCATGATGGTGACTTGATCCTTGAGAATGAGAAGCTCAAAGAAGAGAACAAGAAGCCCAAAGAAGAGAAAAACAATGATGCTCTCAAGGAAGAAAACTAGAAGCTAAATTGGTGAAAGAGCATCTCAAGATTGGATTGAGCAAGTTCACAAGAGGCAGTATCTACAAAGTGAGCTATTTATGAACACCATCATGAAGATGGATAGAAGTGGCATTGGGTATTTAGCAAACCAAGAGAAGAAGGCTCAAGCTCAACAACAACACAAGTCAAAGCCAAAGCATGAGATCTCCGCAACATATACTCCTCAACAAAATGGTGTAGTTGAGAGAAAGAACCGGACATTGATCACTCTTGCAAGAATAATGCTAGATGAGTACAACACCCCTGAGGCTCTATGGGTGGAAGCTATCAACATCGTATGCTATGCATCCAACCGCCTATTCCTTCAAAAGTTCCTTGGCAAGACACCTTATGAGTTGCTCAATGTGAAGAAGCCGGACGTCTCCTTCTTTAGGGTGTTTGGTTGCAAATGCTATATCTACAAGAAGCGGCAACACCTAGGGAAGTTTCAAAGATGTTGTGATATTGGTTTTCTTATTGGTTACTCATCAAAGTCCAAAGCATATAGAATATTTAATCATGCCACTGGCTTGGTTGAAGAAACATATGATGTGAAATTTGATGAATCTAACGGCTCCCAAGGAGCACATGAGAATCTTGATGATGTAGGTGATGAACCATTGAGGGAGGCTATGAAGAACATTCCGGTTGAAGACATCAAGCCTAAAGATGATGAAGATGATGTATAAGTGATTGGCCCACCTTCTTCATCAAGTGTGCCACAAGATGGTGATAAAGATGGGAGAGTAGAAAATGAAGATACTCATGTCTCCCATGATCAAATGGTGGTACAAGCACAAGATGTTGATGCTCCACAACCTCCTCCTCAAGTGGTCAATAGAAGAAATACACCTCTACTACAAGATCATCCATAAGATCTCATCATAGGGAGTCCATCAAATGGTGTAATGACTCGCTCACAAAAACTTGCTTTATTTATTGCTCATCACTCTTTTATCTCTTGCTATGAGCCTACCAAGGTAGAAGAAACTCTTCAAGATCTGGATTGGATAAATGCCATGCATGAAGAGTTGAACAACTTCACCCGCAATGAAGTTTGAACTCTTGAAGAGCGGCCAAAAGGTGCAAGCAAGATGATCAAGGCGTAGTTGTGAGGAACAAGGCAAGACTAGTTGTAAAGGGGTTCTCTCAAGTTGAAGGATTGGATTTTAGAGAGACCTTTGCACCGGTTGCAAGACTAGAAGCCATTCGTATCCTCCTTGCATATGCATCACATCATGAAATAAAACTATATCAAATGGATGTAAAAAGTGCATTTTTAAATGGCTTTATTAATGAACTAGTCTATGTTGATCAACCTCCTGGGTTTGAAGACCCTAGATATCCTAATCATGTTTATAGGTTGTCTAAGGCATTATATGGGCTTAAGCAAGCCCTAAGAGCTTAGTATGAGCGCCTTCAGAACTTCCTCATTGAGAAGGGCTTCACCATCAGGAAGGTCAACACCACACTATTCACCAAGAAGCTTGATGGGCACATCTTCATTTGTCAAGTGTATGTTGATGATATCATCTTTGGATCATCAAATGAAGATTCTTGCAAAAAGTTTGGTGAATTGATGTCAAAGGAGTTCGAGATGTCAATGATTGGAGAGCTTACATTCTTTCTTGGTTTTTAAGTCAAGCAAATGAGAGAAGGGATTTTTATCTCTCAAGAGAAATATACAAATGATATTCTCAAGAGATTCAAGATGGATGAATGTAAGCCAATCAAGACACCAATGCCAACTAATGGACATCTCAACCTAGATGAGGGAGGTAACATGGTTGATCAAACTATCTATGGCTGTATGATTGGTAGCTTGTTATATTTAACCGCATCTAGGCCCGACATCATGTTTAGTGTGTGTATGTGTGCTAGATTTCAAGCTAATCCTAAGGAAACTCATTTGATTGTCGTAAAAAGAATCCATAGGTATCTTAAGCACACACCAAGCATTGGCCTTTGATATCCCAAAGGAGCTATATTTGAATTAGTTGGCTATTCCGATTTGGATTATGCCGGTTGCAATGTGGATAGAAAAAGCACATCCGGAGGGTGTCATTTGCTTGGTAGATCACTTGTGTCTTGGTCCTCCAAGAAACAAAATACTGTGGCCTTGTCCACCACCGAAGCGAAATACATTGCCGCGGGTGCTTGTTGCGCATAAATACTTTACATGAAGCAAACTTTGCTAGACTGTGGTGTAGTTCTAGAAAAAGTACCTCTTTTGTGTGACAATGAAAGTGCCATAAAACTTGCAAATAATCCGGTTCAACACTCTCGCACCAAGCACATAGATATCCGCCATCACTTTCTTAAGAGATCATGTTGCTAAAAATGATATATCATTAGAAGGTGTAAGGACCGAGGATCAATTGGCGGATATCTTCACTAAACCGCTAGATGAGGCGACTTTTTGTCGATTGCGGAATGAGCTCAATGTTCTTGATTTTAGTAACTTCACTAAAAAATAAGCTTGTGTTGTCCCTTTCATTGCATTGTAATATACAACATGTTTAATTTTTGGTAATGCATATAGGGATTGTCTAACATGGTTAAGATAACCACCGTAAAGCGTGTGAAGAAGCTTAACCTTGGATCAAACTTGACAAGCAACTAGACTTACTTTCAAGTATTGCATTGCATATGCATGAATATTGCTTTGTCGTTTATCTTAAATTGTCCTCTTATTGCCTATTTTCTTAAAAAAATTATAGCCTAAGGCAAAATATTTTGAAAAACTTGAGGGTTTGAGAGAGGTCACTCACATCAGTCCCAATTGATATTTATTTGGATCTTATTGGAGTTGGGACTTGATTGGGAATAGGCAGCACGAAGGACTTTGAAGATTTGCTGGAAAAAGGGTGATTGGACGCTGCACCGGACTCTGATGTCCAGCGTCCGGTCAGTTCATAGGAGGTGAACTGCTGCTGAGAAGGAGTGACCGGACGCTGAAACAGTGTTCTCTCAGCGTCTGGTCAGATGGTGATCCTAAGTCCGGTCGATCGAAGACGATGAAGACAGCTTGCACCGGACTCTGACTGCGTCCGGTCGATGTTCACTGGACGTGTTCGGTCATGATTCTAGGGGATTTGGACCTCTCTAGAATCGACCAGACGCTGGGTGGCAGCGTCCGATCACTGCCACTGGAGCGTCCGATCAGTAGAAAACGTGCGGGATTCAATCTCTTATCTCGTTTCCTTTTCTATCATGGTCGGGGGACCCCCATATAACGCAGCGCCGCATCAACGCTCGTGCCTTAACCCACGCCGCCACCGAGTCCCTGCGCCACCGCTCTGCCCATGCCACCGCTCGCGCCTCTGAGCCATGCGCCACCACCTACGTTGCTCCGCATCGTGCACCGTCGTGCTACCCCTTCGCACGACTGTGCCACCCGTGCTGCACCGTGTGCCGCCGCTCGCGCTGCTCCGTGCCACATGCCGTCGCTCACACCTCCGCGTCACGCGCTGCCGCTGCCCGCGTCGCCATGCATGCCCTAGCTGTGCTGCCGTCTTGCTTCACATCGTCGAGCTCCCACACCCTAGCCATCGATTCATTGCGCATTACGAACCCTAATCTCTAGTTGCCAACCCGGTAGTTCCCCAATCCGTCTCTCTTCTCGTCATTTTGCCGGTTCGTCAGGTAGCAAGCCCTTGTTTCCAATTTCATACCTAATTGCTTGCTTCCTAGGGTTTCGTATCTCTAGATGAATAATTAAGATTATTTGTATATTCTCTATTCTATCGTGCAGCGAGTTGGTGCTGTTGAGGACCTATTTGCAGTTGTCAGTCAACTCGAGGCCAAGCTCGCGAGTACGGATCGAGGCAAAGCCTCGAAAGTGACAGTTGGCAGTTGATCTTTGTCAGCGGCAGTTGTTCTTTTTAGATCCATTAGATGGTTTGTGTCAAGAATGTTGGAGGTGGTCCCGGTGATGAGGATCCAAGACACCCGCCTCGCTTGCCTATAGATCCAAAAGGCAACGTGACGAAGAAACTTGCAACAAAGAAGCGAAAGTATCCAGATGCAAATATAGCTAGAGCAGCCATAGTTGCAGCAGCAGCAGAGCGTACAGAGGCAGGAGGTGCTAGGAGTGGAGTCCAGATCATAGATCAGCTCTCTCCTTCTACTAGAGCTGCACTAGAGCAGGTTGAGCGCCGTCATGGTGGTCCAGCTAGGACTATCATGGTTGCGGGATGGCGAGTTGTCTTGGATGAGAGTCAGCCTTAAGGGGGATCACAGCAGGAGCCACAACCAGCAGTATAGACTCAGGAGGGAGAGCAGGCCATGGAGATAGAGTAGACTCCTCAGCCATAGCTTCGCCGCTCTGGTCGTACCCGTGTGCCAGTCACTTCGAGGTTAGAGACACAGTGGAGGGGTTCACATCCACCGCCTAGACCATAGGGTCCTCCTCTAGTGACCCACCTAGATTTGAGGGCCACCACGGCCATGCAGGTTCAGCAGCTCAGATTTGTGGACTTTGAGGAGTGGTTTCCACTGAGGCGGGATGAGCGTGCCTCAAAGGGTTTCTACACACCTCTGCAGGAAGATTTCTATAATGCATATCTTAACAGTGGAGCTATATTCAAATCTTAGAGGGTGTGTAACATTGAGACCATTGTTGCAGCAGCTAGAGAGCACATTTGCCCCTACCTTTCTTACCCACCAGGGCTGACAGATTTACTTGGATGGACAAACTTATATGTTCTATCTTGGGTCCATCAGTTCTATGCTTCTCTCTGGATTGACCCGCAGCACAGATTTATACACTTTGAATTCAGTGGCAGAGATTACAGGCTGACGAGCACTAGGGCTAGAGAGATACTTAGGCTTTAGGAGCAGCCCATCCGACTATGTGAGGTTTGCTATGGACAGACAACGCCCCCAGATGCCCTCATGGTGGTATGGTGCCCCCTACAGATCTAGTCCGCCACTGCTTCATAGAGCCATTCGGCAAGGGGTCTAGCAGGACACCTAGTGATCTCACTCCCACTGCTAGAGTGCTTGATGCCATTATGAGGAGGACACTACTTTCGAGGATGGGGTATCACGAGGGCTTGACTCATATACAGTTGTGGTTACTGAACTCTCTGATGCAGCAGATATTGTTTGATATTTGGGATCTCCTTCTATCAGAGATGGAGGATACTATTGTAGAGGGATTCAGGGGTCACAGGCAGCTGCCGTATGCTCACTGGATAACATTCCTGATCCATAAGGCTGTTACTGTGAGGCCACCAGAGATGCTGGCAGAGTACAGTGGTGCCACTACAGAGTTCCCTGCATACAACATGACTCAGATGATCAGACATAGTGCAGTGAGGACACCTAGCCAGCCGAGCCGACGACCAGAGGTGCTAGAGACTACAGCTTAGCAGGATGAGACTATCAGGGGCATAGCAGCCATAGAGGAGGAGCAGCTTGACGCTCAGTAGGAGGGGATGGTCGAGAGCGACCCTAGTGACAGCTCAGATGAGGACTACCGAGATATTCCTCAGATGCCTCCACGCCGACATGACCATGAGGCCAGTGGCTCTAGTCTAGCTCCACCTGCCCTGCAGATAGACCCCGCTCTACTTGCCATACTTGAGCGGATGAGGCAGGATCAGGCTCGCTAGGCTCAGGAGACCGCCACCACTTTTACACAGTTTTAGACTCGGTAGGATGAGTTTCAGCGGCAGCAGCAGCAGCAGCTCCTCATACAGCAGCAGCTCCTTGGATTTATGCAGCATGTAGTGATAGCTATTGGGGTTCCACCGCCATAGCCTTCACCCCAGCTTGATCAGCCTGCCACCACTTCTATGACTCTAGCTTTATAGCCTAGTGGGCTTCAGAGTCAGGGATAGCCACTAGCACAGTTTGCTTCACCTACAGAGCAGGTGTCCCAGTGGTTTGCTTCGCCCGTGTTAGCCCCGCAGTTCACACCTCTCTAGACGGGTTTCACATCGCCTCAGACTTCCTCGCTACTAGTGCCAGATACTTCAGTCTCTAGGAGTCTTAGAGCAACCTTCAGTGAGTTGACAGGGTAGCCTAGTCCACCATATTTGCATGCCCTAGGTCCTTCTATAGTTGCACCTATTACCGGGACTATAGAGATGCTCCCTTCCTCCATGGCATCATTAGAGCCGGTTGCTCCAGTTATACCTGCACAGTCTATAGCAGCTCCAGTTGTTGATCTGACCCAGACCGCTTCAGCGTCGCTTCTAGCTACAGAGGGTTAGACAGCTCAGAGCTCAGGGTCAGATGATGATGGCAGTCAATTCCAGCTTGCTCCTCGTACCTCAGCGCCCGACTCGTCTGCTGTAGCCCCGCTGACCAACCCTTAGGTTTTGGTGTTTGACGCCAAAGGGGGAGAGTGATCGAGTATGATAGTCTTAGGGGAGCGACATATCTAGGGGGAGCTTAGTTTATCTATTAGACTATTTATTACATTTGGAGTTTTATGTGTGATACACTATTATACATTCGTGTGTTTACTTTTATGCATCAAACTATATCAAACTATATTTATGTGACAGTGATATCTATGTGACCATGATATATGACATTTGTGCTCTCTACTTTGAGCTATTTATATGTCATATCACTTGTGCTATGCTCATTTACTTTGCTTCCGTGTTTCACTCTGATACAAATGAGCTTTATTACTTGTACTCATGCTTATTTCATATCTTTTGAGTACATCATGTTGGCTTGGGTCATATAAGCTTGCCTAACTTTTTTGTTCTTATTGTCAAAAGCTTATATGAACCAAGCGTGTTAAAAACCTCAACTCTTTCACATACTCGAGGTGGTATTGTCATCAATCACCAAAAAGGGGGAGATTGAAAGCATTTAGGCCCCTAGTTGGGTTTCGGTGATTAATGACAATATGTGATTACTATGACTAACATGTGTTTTGCAGAGGCAATTAAGTTAGGTCATGGTAATGGAGATCGATTGGGCTATCATGGTGGTCATGCCCCTACAATGGGAATTGTTTTGGTTTTCAAAGGATGGACGACAAGGTTAAGTATGAACTAGTTCTAAGTGTCGTTTGGTGTTGAAGAGACACTTAGAGTAGTTTAGGACTTTGTTTTTCCTTTGGCCATACTATTAAGGGGGGTATGGATGGGTAGCTTGACCTAGGTGAGTCTAGTGGGTTAGGTGTGGTGCACACTTGCTGAACCTAGCACTAGGTAGCTCCTAAAAGCCCTTAGATCCATTGGAGCAAACTTCATTCATGTATGATCGAAAGTTGAAAGTGAATGGAGGGTCAAATACTGACCGGACGCTGGCTTCGATGTGACCGGACACTAGCGCAGAGTCCGGTCAGTTCATTTGATCAAGGTGAAGTCATCTGGAAGTGACCAGACGCTAAGAGGTGAAGTGACCGGACGCTAAGGGCCAGCGTCCGATCGACTTCAGTAAGGTTCTAAAGAGGGAAAATCATGACCAGACGCTGGCCAGCGTCCGGTCACACTTTAAACACTGGAGTTTGGGGTGAACTGACCGGTGCATCCGGTCACCCTGCAGAGGCACATAACTATTTGTTTTTTTAGCCCATGATATAAATACTTCATCCATTCGTGTGTGGGGGTACTTTTGCTCATTTCAACAACTGAGAAACACCTTTGAGAGTGCCAAGAATAGCAAGGTCCTAGTGAGGTGATTGAGATTTGAGAATCCCAAAGAGAGCCCTCATTAGTAAGATCAAGAGTAGCAAAGTGTGTATCCACCCTTCTCATTAGGCTTGTTGTGGTCAAGTGAGAGTTCGTGCTTGTTATTCTTGGTGATCGCCATCACCTAGATGGCTTGGTGGTGATTGGGAGCTTGGTGATCATCCGACGGAGCTTGTGGATGACCCAACTCAAGTTGTGAGCGGTTGTGGGTGATTCACCGTGACGGAGTGTCGAATAATCAACCCATAGAGAGCACTTGATCCTTGCGCGGATCAAGGGAGAGCTACACCCTTGCGTGGGTGCTCCAACGAGGACTAGTGGGGAGTGGTGACTCTTCGATACCTCGGCATAACATCGCCGTGTTCCTCCTTCTCTCTTTACTTTGAGCATTTACTTTGAGCAATTCAATACTTGTCTTTACATTCATAGTGTCGGGTACCATAAAACGGGGTACCCCAAGCGTACATCGAAAGGGTCACTTAAATCCCATCAACAACAAAGCTAGAGGGTAAGCCATGGGCTCATCACCAGCCTCATCCGAGCCCACCAGCTCTCCGCCTCGCCCGAGGCCTCGCATGAGAGGTCTCGACGCCCTGACGCAATCTCCGCCTCGCGCGAGGCCTTTCACGGGAGGCCTCAGCAAGGAGCCCAATCTCCGTCTCGCCCGAGGCCCCATGCGTCCAGCCTCAGATGAGACTGCTATCCTCCATATCATTCGAGGCTGGCTTAACAATGACTCGTCGCTCCCGCCTTGACTGGTCTTCTCGACAGCATGTCACGTCCCATAATGCGTCAACCACTCCCGCAATCTCAGCCGGGCGACGGCTCGACACCGCGGAGAGGCTGACAGGACAAGAAGTCGCATCAGCGCCATACTGGCTGAGACAGGGCATGGCAGGGATTATCGGCCACTATATTCAGGCACTGTGCCCACGATCAGCGCCCGCGCTACACTATGCCCCGTAACTCCCGCCCCGGAAAAAACGCGGCATGGGAAGCCTGGTCCGGGTCATCATCACCTCCAAACCAGTATACCAGATCAACCGCTTCCTCCAGGCCTTAGCACTCTACACCAGGGTCTCGGCTATCTCAGGATTCACGTCTGCCGAGACCCCCCACCACAGTTTGG
Organism: Miscanthus floridulus; assembly: GCF_019320115.1. Taxonomy (NCBI): domain Eukaryota; kingdom Viridiplantae; phylum Streptophyta; class Magnoliopsida; order Poales; family Poaceae; genus Miscanthus; species Miscanthus floridulus. Next base: position 67,729,250 of record NC_089584.1, read on the forward strand.
CCTCGGCACCAACCGAGCCTCAGCCTCACGTGCAATCAATCCACAGCGACCTGCACGCTGATCGCCGCGCCCGCTCCGAGGCAGCCCTGGGGCTCCCATAACGCACAGGATCGGATGTGACCAGCACGTCGCCCTAGTGCTCCAAGGATGGACCGCTCCGACGACCACACCGCCACAGGAATAGGCTACAGGGCTCGGACACGCTGCCTCTATTCACACGACGCCGCATAGTTAGCACATGTACTACCCTTGTCCTCCCTTCAAACTATAAAAGGAAAGGACTTGGGCCATTTCAAGAGAGGGGGGGGGGCACTCAGGAAGAACAACACCCTGTAACACGCACACTTCTCGGCCGCCTGAGAGCAATGTCTCAAGCAGCCCACATCACTCCCCGCGGAGACCTGGGACTAGCTCCCTCTCTCACCTAGCTTGTAACCCCCTACTACAAGCACTTCGGTGCAAGGAATACAAGATCGATCTCTCAGACTAGACATAGGGCACCGATTGCCTGAACCAGTATAAGCCTTGTGTCTCTTTGCATCACCATCCGGGATTGGGAACACGCAGCACAAATTCACTAGTCGGTTGAGGATCCCCCGGTCCGAAACACCGATAGTTGGCGCGCCAGGTAGGGGAATACTGCGTGTAAGCTTAATCATCCCAACAAGTCCTGGATGGCAGACCCCATACGACCACTACATCTTGGCACGATGATCTGGTTAGGGAGCCTACAGTTCATGTCTCTAGGATACGAGTACGACATGGTACTCCTCCCACCTAGAGCCCCGTCAACCGACGGCAACATCACGCACCAATAGCCTAGGCACGGGCGGCGCCCGGGCCGCCGCTCCCATCACGCTCGCCAGGCACGGCACGAGCGGGACCACCCCGGCACCGCGCAAGCTCAGGGTGACATGCCGCACTTCGCCGGTATCCCACGCCCAGCTGTTGGCACAAGGTCCCTGGTTGGGGGCCTATCTAGCCTGAGCCTGGGCAAGGGAAAGACACCGGTGGCGTGTAGCGACGCCTCGTCATCAAGCTCTGCCCCGCCACCTCCTGAGGAGCCGACTTCTTTCATCACCCCATTCGACACGTACTACTATGTGACTATACCATTCAGCCTCAGAAACATAGGGGCCACATACCAGCGGTGCACCACCCAGGTCTTTGGCGAGCACATCGGGCGAACCATCGAGGCCGGTGTGGACAACATCGAGGACAAGTCCAGGAAGGCCAGTGACCTCGTCGATGACTTGGAAGTTGGTGGCCCGCCCAAGTACTAAAGCTCGAGACCTACAAGCTAGCCTACGAGAAGGGCGAAATCCTCACCAACACTTGGAACATAGAACAGATACGTCGCTTCTACCCTTAAATTCCCAAGCGTCATACAATTTTCCTCGAAATACAATAAAGAAGCATTCTTTAATTGTTCTAAATTTCTGAGGAACCCCCCGAGCCCATTGGTATGGGTTCGGTGTTACAATAACGCTAGGGGGGAGACTCGACTCTGCCTCTGCAAAATTGAGCCTCCCTCAGGAGCTAGGGGGAACCTCCCCCCCAAATCCCAAACTCTGTCACGAACTCTGACAAATCGCTTGCAAAAACCTAAGGACCAAAAGTTTGCCTCAAGGCCAAAAGGTCGGCCGAGCCGCAAGACAGCCTATGCCTCTGGGCTATGGCAACTCCCTCACCACCTTTTGCCTGAGGGGTAGCTTAGGCTCCAAGGAAGTTTTTTCAAAGGACTTGTCTAAAAATGAGACAGGGGACACCGTTTTTTAGTCGTCTTTTCGAAAATTTCCTACGCCAAACTCTCTCACATACTCTGACAAATCAATTGTAAAAACCCTAAGGACCAAAAGTATGCCTCAAGGCCAAAAGGCTGGCCGAGCCACGAGACTACCTACGCCTCTGGGCTATGGCAACTCCCTCACCACCTTTCGCTAGAGGGGCAGCTTGGGCTCTGAGGAAGTTTTTTTGCAAGTGATATGTTCAGAAACGGGGCAGAGGGCAAGGGCTGGGAAACATAATAGAAAACGATTAAAAAGCATATATACACAAGTACTGAAAAGGCCTCGACGGCCACAAACGTTATGGTACAATGATGTACGTCCTAATCTATTACATGACCCCTTTGGCCCAGGTCAGAATACGGGGTCGCCAGCGTTGATGGACGGCGTAGGAGGAGCCACCTCCTCTTCGAACAGCCGAGCCAACGACGTGCCAGGGGCCTCAGCCGCCTCCACCATGCTTCATCACCTCCTCCTCGGCCTTCTCATCATCCTCTGCCACGACATAAATCGTGTCCAAGACCGGCAAGGAGGTCTGAGGGTCACACAAAAAGCTAGGGGAACTCCTGATCGCCCTCTCGCTTCGTGCAGAGGCTCGGGGGCTCTTCCTGCAACCTTGCCGAAGCCCAGCGACCCGAACTCGCACTTGTGGGCTCGGCAAATACGATAAAAACTCCTCACTCAAAATATGAAAAAAGCCCCTGGAGGAGTGACTCCACTCCTCCAGGGCCTCGGGGGCTACACCCGGCGGGTGCGCTTGCGCGCACCCACCGAAACCTCAAGAAGCAAAACATAATCCCTACAAGAGCCGACAAGCTAGATCCCGACAAACCCTTAGGGAGAGTGCATGCACTCCCCCTAAAGCTCGGGGGCTACTGTCGGGTACCATAAAACGGGGCACCCCAAGCGTACACCGAAAGGGTCACTTAAATCCCATCAACAACAAAGCTAGAGGGTAAGCCATGGGCTCATCACCAGCCTCATCCGAGCCCACCAGCTCTCCGCCTCGCCCAAGGCCTCACACGGGAGGTCTCGGCGCCCTAACGCAATCTCCGCCTCACGCGAGGCCTTTCACGGGAGGCCTCAGCAAGGAGCCCAATCTCTGTCTCGCCGAGGCCCCGTGCGTCCAGCCTCGGATGAGACTGCTATCCTCCATATCATTCGAGGCTAGCTTGACAATGACCCGTTGCTCCTGCCTCGACCAGTCTTCTCAACAGCATGTCACGTCCCATTAATGTGTCAACCACTCCTGCAATCTCAGCCGGGCGATGGCTCGACACCACGAAGAGGCCGATGGGACAAGAAGTCACATCAGCGCCATACCAGCTGAGACAGGGCATGGCGAGGATTACCGGCCACTGTATTCAGGCGTTGTGCCCACGATCAGCGCCCGTGCTACACTGTGCCCCGTAACTCCCGCCCTAGAAAAAACGCGGCATGGGAAGCCTGGTCCGGGTCATCATCGCCTCCAAACCAGTATACTAGATCAACCGCTCCCTTCGGGCCTCGGCACTCTACACCAGGGTCTCGGCTATCTCAGGATTCACGTTTGCCGAGACCCCCCACCGCGGTTTGGCCTCGGCACCAACCGAGCCTCGACCTCATGTGCAATCAATCCACAGCGACCTGCACGCTGACCGCCGCGCCCGCTCCGAGGCAGCCCTAGGGCTCCCATAACGCACAGGATCGGATGTGACCAGCACGTCGCCCCAGTGCTCCAAGGACGGACCGCTCCAACGACCACACCGCCATAAGAATAGGCTACAGGGCTCGGACACGCTACCTCTGTTCACACAATGCCGCATAGTTAGCACATGTACTACCCTTGTCCTCCCTTCAAACTATAAAAGGAAAGGACTTGGGCCATTTCAAGAGAGGGGGGCACTCAGGAAGAACAACACCCTGTAACACGCACACTTCCCGGCTGCCTGAGAGCAACGTCTCAAGCAGCCCACATCACTCCCCGCCGAGACCTGGGACTAGCTCCCTCTCTCACCTAGCTTGTAACCCCCTACTACAAGCACTTCGGTGTAAGGAATACAAGATCGATCTCTCAGACTGGACATAGGGCACCGATTGCCTGAACCAGTATAAGCCTTGTGTCTCTTTGCATCATCATCCGGGATTGGGAACACGCAGCACAAATTCACTAGTTGGTTGAGGATCCCCCGGTCCGAAACACCGACACATAGAATTGCCATGCTAGAGTAGGATTGGAACTTAGGTTGCAATACTTTTTATGTGATAGAACTTTAGAAACACTTTCTAGGTACAAGGGGTTAATTGGGCTAACAATAGGATTTAATTATTGCAAAGAAATTTAGAATTAGCCCAATTCACCCCCTCTTGGGCATTTTGATCCTTTCACAATACACTTGGATTCACTCCCAATCTAACAAAGATGATAAATCAATGATGAAGATGAGTGGGAGGGCTGTGGCTTAGCTCACTAGGTTGCTATGTCAATGAAAATGGCCAAGAGAGTGAGCCCAAGCCGGCCAACCACCTTTTATAGAGTCCCCAACGAAATAGAGCCGTTATGCTCAAAGGGGACTGACTGTGTAGCGACCGGACGCGTCGGTCGGGGGTGACCAGACGCACACCTCTAGCTCCCGATCGCACAATGCATGCCATGTGTCACTGCCTTCAAATGCCTCGTGCACGATCCCAATGGTTAGATTCACTCACGCGCTCGCTTAAGTGACAATTGGACTCAATCGAGGCTGACCAGACGCACCGCGACTGCATCAGGTCCAGTGCACCTGCGAGTACCACAGCCAACGAACGGACGCACTGTTATTATGATCGGACGCGCCACCAACGTGAAGTCCGGTCACTTCTAGTAAGGGTCTAGAGACACAAAAACGTGATCGGACGCATCCGCTCACGGGTGACCGGACTCAGGCCAAAGTCCGGTCCTTCTTTTGCTCTGCTCGCCAAGCAACCGACTGACCTCAGCGTACGTCATAGGCGACTGGACGCATTCCCTACGTGTCTAGTTGTGTGCCTCCTCTAGGGTTCGGTCACAGCCCTAAGGTCGTGCCACTCTGCCCTGATGACCGAACACGCAGGTCCAACATTCGGTCCTATGTCCAGCCACAGGAAACAGAGCTCGCTCGCCTCCAAACTTCACCATCCTTGATTAAATGTGCCAACCACCAAGTGTATCACCTTGTGCATGTGTGTTAGCATATTTTCACAAATATTTTCAAGGGTGTTAGCACTCACTAGAATCTAAATGCATATGCAATAAATTAGAACATCTAGTGGCACTTTGATACCGTATTTCACGCAAAGTTTAAGAAGGCGCTAGGCGCTGACCCCTAGCCTAGATCCTAGGCTAGCCTAGGCCAGCCTAGGCATTTTTCTAGGCGTTTTGCTAATTTAACGCACAACATATATATATATATATATATATATATATATATATATATATATATATATATTATATAGCAGAAATACTGAGTAAATTAGTTAAATAGAAGCATAGAGTAGCTGAATACATTATATAAAAGAGAGGGCAGTAGACATACCTTAGTGGCTTATTGGCTTAGGCTCAATAATCAATAGATAGCTTATTCCTAGTTACAACAGCAAGGATTGATAGCTTGCAAATACTCAATAGACAGCAAGCAGTTCATCAAAAAATAGAAAATAGCAAGTTGACACTTATCTGAATGATTTCAGCCATCTCCCATCCATAAACAGACCATATCAGTAGCTAGTAATTACAAATTTTGAAGCACAAACAAGTGGGCAGGATAGCAATACAATTGCACAACACAATTCATAAATAAAGATCTTGTTCAGAGAGCACATAGTTCTCACAAAAGAAGAAAAACATAGTCACACAGTGGCAGTTCATTGGTTTAAGACATACATGAATACATCATAAAAGATAAACCATGGCATGATAAAAATGCCCCACTACCATATCATCTTTCTTCTTCAATAGGGTTCCACATAATCATCCTCATCTTCATCAAACTCTTCTTCTTCAGACTTAAATTCTTCTCCTTCATTAAGCTGTCTCACTCTTGCACTTCTACGTAGCTCAAGTTGTTCTTCTGCTCCCACTGCATCTCCAATAATAGACCAAGGTATCCCTATACCTTCCATCTCCTCTTCCTCATTGCTATAGACAACTAATGCACAATCATCTCCATTCTCATGCAGAAAACCTTGAGCTTTAGTTGTATCATTAGACAAGAGAACATCACTGATCTTCTTTGACTTGATCTTTTCTTTCTTATTAATCAGCTTGGAGTTGAATTGAAAATAGACCAATTTGTTGAGGCGGGTTGTAGTAAGCATATTTCTCTTCTTAGTGTGTATCTATAAATTAAAAATAAGAGCATTTTTAGGTCTGCAATTTAATTGAAATGCTGCTGAAATGTTGACACCAGATAGGCACTAACCCCTTCAAACCCGCTCCAATTTCTTTCACAACCAGAAGAGCTTGATGTCAAAGATAGGATCCTTGTAGCCATCTTCTGTAAAGCTGGTGTTTTAGTTCCATACAACCGCCACCATGATGCTAAAATAAATAAAAACACCTCTATTAGTTAGTAGTTACAACAAATTTATTGTTAGATGAAAACAACAAATAGTCATGTGATAACAAGTACCTCTACTTGGGTTGTAATCAAAGTTTTCAAAAGTCCTTGCAAGCTTCTTGTTAAATGGACCTTCTCTATTCTGAAACCTTTTTAGTTCAATGTTGGCAGCCGATCTTGCTTATCCTCATCATGATAATAAAAAGTCTCCACACAACTAATAAATCCTTCTGTTAATTATTGTGGGCTCATCAAAGATTGATGGGTTAGCATAACTATAGTGTGGATTCAGCAAATAAGCTGTCAAATGCAATGGAGAATCAAGTCTTCCTTTCATCTTCTTGTCAATAACAACAATGACCTCCTTGAAACAGGACTCTTTATTGCCAAAGGCCTCCTTGATCTCTCTCTTTGCCTTTAGTAGTTCTCCATAAATGAAACCCATGGATGGCTTCACATCCCCATCAACCAAACAGAGAACTTTGACCCCAATGGCTCAAAAAAGTTAATGTTAGCTTGACATCCTTCCAAAAGGTTGGATTCAATATAATTGCTGTGGCATCTTTTCCTTTCTTTGATTTCACATCCTTCAATGAGTCCCACCTACTATGAACCACCATCTTTTTTAGCTGGTCCTTCTTCTCTTGTATGATGTTCAAAGTGAGAAAGGTTGAAGCAAACCTAGTCACTCCTGGCCTTATTATCTCTTTCCCCTCTGTGAAGTATCTCATGCATTCCAATGTTCCTGTGTGCCCATAGACATATATGGTGAATGCCTTTGCTTGGTCAATCACCTTCTTGAACTGAGCCATGTTGCCAATTCTTTGGAGCATCAAGTTGATTGTGTGAGTTGCACAAGAGGTCCAAAATATCTGTGGTCTCTTCTGAAGCAATAGCTTCTTTGCTCCCATGTTGTTAGAGGCATTGTCTGTCACTACTTGCACCACACTATCTAGACCAATGTCTTCAATTGCTTTGTCCACTAGTTCAAAGATGACTTCACTTGTGTGTGACACATCTGACATCTCTTTTGAGCTGATAAAACTAGTCCCATCAGCACAATTAGTGCATAGGTTCATTATGATTCTCTTCTTCCTATCTGACCAAGCATCAGTCATAATAGAGCACCCATTCTTCATCTTCTCGGCTTCACATTCTTGCAGCAAACTCTTAGTTCTTGCATATTCTTCTTCCAGCAATCTATCTCGCAGATCATACTGAATTGGAGGTTCAAGTCCAGCCCCAAATTGTCTAATTGCTTCACACATTTGCTTGAACTCATCATTGTCACATGCATTGAATGGTATTGCTGCCAATGTTACAAAAAAGAAGGTTAATTAGTGTTCAGTATAGCCATAATAGCATCTAATGCATTCTGAAATATAAACACAGAATAGGAAATTACCATGTGTATAGACCTATCTTGCAATATATTTATGCACCTCGTGTGTTCTTTCTTTCCAAAGTTCCTTGTTCAGCTTCTGTTGTGTCAAAGATTCAGATTTGGTTGCTTTAGGATCAATAGCACGTGTCCATTTGTCAATGGGTCCTAATTTGTGAGGCTCGGAACTTCCAATACAAGTGACTTCCTCTGACTCTCCACCTCCAACCCAAGAAACATTCACTTCCTCTCTAAGTTCTAGCTCACGAACAGTCTTCTCCTCCCTCTTTCTTTTTGCATCATTTAGTGCTTTCTTGCACTTCTCTTTAGCCTCTAGAGCCTCTGGTGTTCTATCCTTGCATTTCGTCGCATTCTTTCCTTCATGGGCCACATGTTGCTTCAACCGATAAATCCCTCCTTGCATCACCTTGTCACAGAGTTTGCACTTTACCTTGTCCTTGTTGGCGGGATCAACAAGAACCCCATATTCCCATCCGACATCATCTGAATTCCTTTTTAGGACATTTGCTCCCTTAGTTTTAGTTTTAGGTGCAGCTAAAGCTTCTGTTGTCGACATCCTACATTCAAGTCAGTGAGCATACATTCACATATCACAGTTTAGTGAACATTCAGGCAATACCAATACATACATGTAGCAAATCAGCTAAAACATTCAGTCACACATCCTACATTCAGGCATTTAGAGTAACATCCAGGCATTCAGAGCAAAACACAATTAACAACAGGGGAGAGGAGCAGATCATAGATTCAGGAAACTAACAATCTCACATTCAGGCAATCATAGATTCACAGAATAGAATACTTCAATAGTATTGCAGACAGCAGGGGAGAGGAGCAGGGGAGGGGAGAGGATCAGGGGAGGGGACTGACCATGGGGTAGGAGGGGTGCATCAGCGGGGACGAACTTCTAGGTGGGGACGAGTACGATCGGTGGGAACTATAGGGAGGAGCAAGGCCAGTGAGGAGGAGCAAGGCCGGCAGGAGGGGAGCGCCCGGCAGGAGGAGTGCGTCCTGCGGGGAAGAGAAATGGCAGGCAGAAAATCGCACATCGCTCTTATCCTTCCGTGGCTCGCAAATTCCAGGCGGGAAATCTTCGTGTGCTCGCGCCTGCTCGCCCGTGGTGCAACAATTTTGCGTGCGTCGGCCTCCGTGTCCTCCTCCATGCCACCTCCTTGCCTCTTAATCACGCCTAGCGCCTATAGGTCCGCCTACCCCCATAGGCCAGGCGGGAACCCATCGACTAGTGACTAATCGCGCCTAGGCAGAGCCAAGACATCGCCTTTTTAAACATTGATTTCACATTGAGTTTCACCCCTCTTAATAGTACATCTATCTATCCTAAATGTGATCACACCCACTAGGTGTCTTAATCATTAAAACAAAGAGCTCCTATGGATATCACCTTTGCCGTGAGCTTTTTGTTTTTCTCTTTCTTCTTTTCCAAGTCCAAGCACTTGATCATCACCATAGCTATCGCCAGCATCATGATCTTCATCCATTTGCTCCACCACTTGGAATGTGCGACCCTATCTCATGATCACGTAGAGCAAAGGGATAGCACTTAGGGTTTCACCAACTAACCAAAACCAAACTAGAGCTTTCATGAGCGCGTTCAAACGCCCCACGCATGATGTTGCCCCAGCCCGCCCGCTCGCACCTATTGTTGTGCTGTACCACTGCTGAATGCGTATGTACGTCCCCCATCTGCCTCACCCCGCTCTCGTCCACCTCGCCTCGTGCCGCATGCGCACCCCGTCTGCACCCGCCACTCTTCCTCCCTGACCTCCTCCTCTCTCCATGTCGGTAGGACCCGGGGAGTCTGGATGAGGACGAGCCTGCCCCATCCGCAGGACCCCAGGCACGTTGTGCACCCCAAAAGTCTGAAGCAGATGAAACATTTGAAACATACACTTGCGATCTATGTGTGAAACATATGCAACATCCAGATAAAACACTTGTAACATGAAAATACTTACTGCAACATATAAGAATGAAACAGCTTAAATATTTGGAACATACTCTTGCAACATATATGTGAAACATATGCAACATCCAGATCAAAATGCTTGCAACATATGTCTAAAATAGATGAAACAATTTGAACAAACGCTTGCAACATGCCTATGAAACATTTGCAGCATACGCAACATCCTGATCTACTTTTGCAACATCCATATGAAACACATGCAACGTACCTATAAAACATCTGAAATACTTGAAACATACGTTTACAACATGCGCTTTCAGCACAACATTTCCTTGCTACTTGGGAATGGAGGCTCATCGACATGTGGAGTTCACAGGTGTAGAGCTCGCTGGTGGCACGGAGCTCACTACTCCGATGGAGAAGGCCACGATAGGTCCCATGGAGAAGGCTGCGGCAGATCCGTGCGCTGGAGAAGCCCGCAGCAGGCGGGAGGCGCGATGGAGATGGAGGAAAATGGACTGTCGGGCTCTGGCACGGAGGAGATGCCGGTCAACGAAGCGGAGGCGCGATGGAGAGGGAGGTGCGGTGGAAAGGGAAGCACGGTGGAGAGCACCGTCGCCGAGGCGGCGCGGTGGAGCGCCGTCGCGTAGAGCTGTCACGGCGTTGCGGTGAGGTGAGTTTTTTATTTTTTAGAACGGATGGATGAACAAATAAGATGCGGTTGTTGGTCTACATCGCGGCCCACCATCGGCACCGTCCGGCCGAACAGATGCCCTGTGCCCATCATTGCCGGGGCTGTGCTAGCACCCGGACGTTCGAATGCCCGTGCCCGCACTCCGTTTCATGCGTCCACGCGGGGCCGGTGTTGTTTTACCCCACACGGAGCCCGTGCCGTCCATCCCCACGCGGGACCGCTCGCGCACCCTCCGCTTCCTGTGCCTAGACATTTGCGCCCACTTGCCAACACCCTAGAAGCTACAGCAGGCAGGCAGGTGGGTCCCAGCAGCAATACCTGATCTACTTTTGAAACATCGAGATAAAATATTTGCAACTTGTATATGAAGACAGATGAAACACTTGAAACATGCGTGTGAAACACTATAAAAACACATGAAAACACTTAAAAAACATATGCAACATACAAACAAAATATTTGCAACATATGTGTGAAACATATGCAATATTTTAATAAACACACTTGCAACATATGTCTTAAAAAATAGATGAAATATTTGGAACGGACGCTTGCAACGTGTACAACCACTGCAACATCTGCAACATCCCGATCTACTTTTGCAGCATCCATATGAAACACTTGCAACATGCCTCTAAAATATCTGAAACACTTGAAATATATGCTTGCAACATGTGGTGTCAACGATATCTCCTTACTGCTTGGGAGAATGGAGGCTCGTCGGCGTGTGGAGTTCACCAGTGTTGAGCTCGTCAGTGGCGCGGAGCTCACCTCTTTGGTAGAGAAGGCTACGACAGATCCGATGGAGAAGGTCGTGGCAGGTCTCCACACTATGCGGGTGGAGCGCGAGCTGTGCGGGGGGTGAGGTCCGCTGCGAGCTGTACGTGGGCGAGTTCCATCCTGGCTGTCACGAGTTGCAGACAGGCGACTTCCGCCCCAGCCACGGCGAGCTAGGTAGGCGGAGCGCGAGATGTGCGCAGACAGGCTCCGCCAAGGCTACCGTGAGCTGCACGCAGACGAGCTCCACCCTGACTGCGGCGAGCTAGGCAACCTCTGCCCTCGCCGAGATGAGCGCGGGCGGTCTCCCCCCCAGCTGGCCACCGCGAGCTGCGCGGGTGGTGTGCTCTGTGCGTGGCCGAGCTCCGCTGGACCGCTGTGGTACGGTGATTTTTTTTATAGAAACTGCGGCCATGACGTCCAATTCTAAGAATTATCGTTCTCCAAATTATGCACAGCAAGGCCATCGTAGCATATAGGTTGCTGGACTCCCTCACAAAAGATGGGACAGTTACCACAATTGGCTTGCTCTTGTCCTTTCCATAAGAAACCTCTTCTCCTTTTGTCAATAGCCTTATGAGCAACTTTAGAAGATTCATAGCCATGATAGATTGATACTAACTCTACAAGAACCATGATCAAGCGGCCAGTCTATTAATGAGGGAGGCCTTCCATCCAGGTATGTAGCTAGCAACCTTGTCGAACAAGGCCAGGAGATCAGTCTTTGTAGGTTTGCTGATTGTGAGAGGGAGGCCTAGACCCCCCCCCCCCCCCCCCTTTTGCTGCACACGATAAGATTTCAGGAAAGTGTCAATTCTTCCTCAGTACACCGGATAGGAGAAGATAGTCGGGATCCCCTTGTGGAAGGCCACGGTGGCGAAGGATTAGGCAGCCGGGCTCTCCGTTCCCTACAATTCGAGTGCAGCAGAGGGAGATTGACAAGGAAAGAAGATCATGTCATCTTTAGCTCTGTTCGCTCGAACTTATCAGCCATACCGTTTAAGTAAAATAATAGTGTTTTTTTTCTCACAACAAATCAACATCACATTAGTCATTTTTCCAGCCAGCCAAACAAGACCTTTGACTGACCCTTGATGTTGCGAGACCTAAAAAAGGTCAGTCATCTTTCAATGGACCACATATGTTGCAGGACCTAAAAAAGTGAACGCGGGCTTACAACATGGCGTTACACATTACTATCAACTTTGAGATTCATACCCCCGAGAAACTCACATGTGCTCTAGAGAAAAAAATGAATAAGGAGCCCTTTGAAATGCAAGAATTTCATAAAAATGATAAAATTTCATAAAGATCATTTTATATTTCATAGAAAAAAATGCAGGAAACAAAAAAGTTTTCTATATTCCAAAGTTGGTGAAGTTGTATAAAATTTCACAAAGGTCAATTTATTTCATGGAAAAAAAACACACAGAAAAACATCTCACGCAATGAAATTGGTCTAAAATAGTTGGGTGCCTCACCAACAACGCCAGCTCACTAAAGTTTTGGGGGCACATGGACCAAAATACTGAACGGCTAGACATTGGTGGGTAACTTTGACACAAAAAAAAAAAAATGAACAGCATAAAAATTAATAGCGTGTAAAGTTCGTTGGTGAAGAGAGCCTAGCTCACGGGAGGCCCTCGCTAGACAGGCTGCAGAGGTATATGTTGGCTATTCTTGTTTGGTTGTTTCCATGTATATAACCTAGCTGAGAAGATTTTATGCCTGTATGAAGGCGTGTCGTATCTCCTATAACTAAAAAGAATAAAGCGTGGACACTTTTTGGTGCGACATTTGTTTTGGGTCTGCCTCTCTCCGTTAGGATCCACGCCTTCTCCAGATATTTCCGATTTCCTCTCCTTTTCTGTTGCTCACGATCAGCTGCAGGCGTCTCCATGCAAAATCGGCACCACGCAAGATCAGCACCCCTCACAAATCGGCCGCATACCCACATGCAAAATCAACTGCTCCGAAATCGTGGACACCCTTTCCATCTTTTCTTTTCTTTTCTTTGAGGACCTCTCCACGCCCATCTATCGTTGTTCCTAATTTGCCGCCCGAGCTCGACACCGATAATTCCTTCACCTCCCACTACCAGCCTTGACAAGGGGCCACCTGCAGCGGACAACCATTCACCAAGGGCCTACGAGTGACTGCTGCCCTGATCATCCCACCTCGGCGATACAGCCAACCACCGGCGGTGACATCCATCTATCCAATACACGGTGATTTCTCTCGGCGGTAGGAGGAGACGAGTACCACGCATCACCACGACCGCCTGACCCACCTCGGATCCCTTGTCCAGTGGACTGCATCACTGTTCCACAGCCAGCCGCTGGTCCTCCCACGATTGGCCTAAGGTATACCGTGATCTTCAATCCTGTTTTAACTGTATACTGAAAATTCATATACTGCTTAATTTAATTAATTACTGCTTAATTTAATTAATTGTTCTTTTCTGCCTCTTGTCTCCGTGAGGATCAACACGAGCCGTGTGATTTCTAATATATTAAGGTCCCAGATTTGCAGGCTCTATGGTTCTGGTTCATCATTGCTCCCTCAGGCCTCACGCCGTCTCCAACGCAAGCCTCGCCGTCCACGAACCTGCCGCCGACAACGGTGCATCAGCAGCTAGCACAAGTCGTTCAGGGCTGGTCACGACACCATTGGCCAAGGCTACCTGCAGTCCAGGTCTGCCTCCTTACCATTCCTTTCTCTATGAAAAAACATGATACTATATACATGGCATGATTGCAGTTTTAAAATAATTGAATATGTTTTTAATTAATTAAGGTACATATCCATGTTTGATATCCCTCAACTAAATTATTTAGTTCGATAATCAGTTAACCGTTCATACTAATTTGGGACGAAACCGTTCTTATTTATTTCGGGGTTGTCTGCTTTACACCGAGGCAAAGCTGCCTGGTGTGAGCACTGAAATGATATATAGCTATATAAAAATACATCATAATTAGGGTTTGATTAAATCAGCTAAATAATTATCGCTATTTTTGTTTGGTTATTCAATTGAACGGAACAAATCTAAATGATTTCATTATTAGTGCTTAGAAAACTAAACTGGGAGTATATAATACTTTTTAAAAACAAAGTAGAACAAAGACAATACAATTTTATATAGATATATATCATTTTAGTTCTGAATTAATGACATCCATGTTTCATATACCTTAATTATTTAAAAATAATAATATGTACGTCTTTTAGGCCTCGATGAATAGGTCAATATAGATTGATTGAGGTACAAGAATGTTTTTTCTGTTTTTTTTGGCAATCACAATGTGCTAAATAGTTTGTGCCTTGTTTTATATTAAGCTAGGACTCATCATGCTCTTTCATGAATCATGAGTTCTGTTTGCTTCCATGTGTTCTGATATTCTTGGTTTAGCATCTGCATTTCTGCATGCATTTGTAGGTGCCTGCAATTTGTTAACAATAGGGCTGGAGACACTTGAAACAGTACCAATGATAATGATTTGGAGGTCCGATGAGAATAAGGTAACAACAGACATTGTCAATGTTCACTAAATTTCATGTCTAAATTGTCAGGAAAAGAAGGCAGCTAAGTCATAAAGTTTTCAGTCAAATAATTTAATAGACTACTAAAATGCTAACCCGTTCTGGTGTACCTCCCCAATCATCATAAGTGCAACAATTATTTAGTAATTATGCCTATTACAATAGGTCAGTAGCCATCACAATCTGATGTTGTTAGTATGTTGGTGTTGTCAATATCTCAAAAATTTTATAAATATAAATCAGTCCTATACTCCTTTCTTGTGAGACTGCAAGCCATGCTGATATTATTTCCTTTAAGATAGAATGACTGAACTGCACAACTATCCAACATATATTTTAAAACTTCTCTTATATAAATAATGGCACATGCTTCTGTTTTTTACTAGGACTTGCAGGAACTAAAAAAATCAAACCACTGCCTGCTCGTGTCATTCACACAAGCATGATTGTAGGGCTTCAGCCAAGCAATGCTTGAAATCAGAGTCTGCCCGACCAAGTAATTTCTTAGTCATTCACAGTCCAACAATTGAATTCAGAAGTAGAGAGGATTCAGTTATATGTGAATTGCTTTCATCGTGTCCTATTTCTCTCGCTTCCTACTCGGTCATCTCCCCGATCTTGATGTCGGCATCAGGGATGATGGTCGCACACATGGCTCGCACTACTGTTTCTCAATCAATATATTTGTTTTGATGAATTATAGAATTAGTCAGGCATCATAATATCACAAACTTGTATGTAGTTCTGGATAGTAGTAAACTTAGAGTTTTGCAGGGAACCTGAATCAGCATAGTTGTAGAACACTAGGTTGTTGTTATATGCTTTCTGACAACTATTTAACTGTCATCATCAAGTTGTTCACTATAGGATTCCGACTTAAAAATAATCCAGCTCTCAATCCATATATAGTGCCATTGTACAGTCCATTGATCTACTTGTCTAATAGTGCTCGATTACATCTCTCATTTGATTGAATATTGTCTGTCATGTGCTTTAATTTTCACGCCCTGCTATTTTCTTTAGCTTCCTGTTCATGTATGGTCATTGTGCTTTGAGCCCAAATATGGTTAAAGTGAGTGCCTATTTACCATCTCAAAGGCCCTCATTTGATGTTGTCCCAACCTGTGTGGTCAACCTTGGGCTGGTTGACTCCACTCACCCACATTGTCACCATGGGATTTTGGCATGTCCACTATGTGAACTCAACAGATGATCACTAATATGGTGTCTTTGTGCTATTGTATATTTTGTGTGCATTCAAATATGAACTACTCTGAATTTGTATATGCCTTTGACAACCAGTAGCTGCAGCCACAAATATGAACTACTCTGAATTTGTATATGCCTTTGATGTTCAGGTTAGGCAACTCTTGCTATTCGTCTCTCAAGATTTTCTTCTAAAAAATGAAGCACATCCATCCATTTGTAGGTACACATCATAATTTTGTTCAATGCCAAGCTTTTTGTTGTCTATCAAACTTAGAGGTGAGGAAATTCAAGGAATCAACATACACAGATAGTGTTTGTCATGTTGATCGCCACTTGGTTACAACTAACACAAGTGGCGGTAGTTTACTAAACTGAGGACCCAACCCTAACTTAAGATAATTGGTTATTTATATTTGGATCTGATCTAATTACATTTGTGTACATGTATTATGCTTGCTAACTTCGACCACTTTGAGAGATTAAATTCTGATTGAAACTAGGGATTAATTTTGTGTTCAGTTTCATCATAATGGAACCTATACAAAATAATAAAGGTCGTACACCATTTGTAGACTTGACAAATACCATCAGTGGAGGTAATTGTTTATACACATGTCCATAGATGCTTTCACTAGTATTATTTGTGGTGATTAAGTAAATATCTATCAACTTATTTTCAAACAACGGGTTAGACAACATCAAATTCACAAGCGCAAGTGGATGAATGTGCACACCTTAAAAGGGAAAGAGAAAAAGCACGACATGCAGCAATGGCTCAAGAAGAAAGGGATGAAAAAAATAAAAAAACATAGACAAAAGTATCTTTTGAGAAAGGCGGAAACTGCACTAGCTGCTGGGTCGAGAGGTCCACCACATTCTGATTTTCTGTTTCTAAATTCAGTATTACCATTTTTAGTTTATTTAATGTATAGTGGTGTATATGTTGTAAATGTATATACATTGAGCTAAAAGTTTTGTGCAAATTAGGAAAAAATCAGATGGACTAAAACTTTGCAAATTAAGAAGGGTTTTTTGTTGTGTATGAATGATACCACCTACTTGCATCAGTCATTGGTTCGCTTATTTGTTTTGTAATTATGTTGTACCAGTTGGAGTTGAATCAACCACGGAAAACACTGATGGCTATGAAGATAGTGACTGGCTACATCGAAACAACTCATGCGAACTCGTGTAGATTGATAAAGATAACACATGTACCATTTTGGTTTCTTTTGTTCCTAATACTAATTTTTTTTGTTGTGTTTGTATGATGCTGAGGCCAAGGTTAATATCATGTTATTATTATTATTATTATTATTATTATTATTATATATATATATATATATATATATATATATATATATATATATATATATATATATATATATAGTCCGATAGATGTATAGATCAAAGTGGCATAATTGACTTGACTGATGCATCACCTGATCTAAACCTAGGTACATTGTTTTTTTCATTAATGTTATCTATTTGAGAAGAAAAAATGTAGTGGGCAACCCAAATGTCGTTCATGACAATGTCATAAGGAATTAATGTTCCTACAATATGTGCCCTTCTATAATTTATTTGAGACCGTACTTTTTTATCAATATATAGGTTGCTGCAAATGCATCCAATTCCATCGACAATATTGTCATGTGTCCAAAAGAGCGTAAGCGTGAACTAGATAGAGCACGATGGGTTGCACTGTCTCCTGAACAAAAGGCGCTAATAAACAAGAGACAGCGTGACTTGTATGCGGCAAAAAATGCAGCAAGAAAACTACAAATGACTCCACAAGAGAAGAAGGAGAAGCGAAAAGAGATGAAGAAAAACTATAATAGGATGGTGAGAGAATATCGAGACAACAATTTGCATCCGGACTCATTAGCCATGGAGAGCCCTCACTTTAACCCTCAGCTTATTTTCCCTTCTTCACCTCAATCTCCTAAAATGCCTTCACACTATATGAAAATACCCGAATCGAGGGGCACAACTATTGACATTGTGTCATCTATAGTTCAAAATCCAGAAGTCCAAACCCCTAAAATGGCTACGGCATAGACTATACATAGGCATCGAGTGACCACTGGAGAGAGAAATGCCCTTCTATCCCATCGCAATTGGGCTTTTGAAGCAAACATTAGAAGAAGGGCTAGAGGGCGTGCAGATGGAAAGTGCAATGATTCAAATGACCTAACTCAACCGAGTGTGGTTTACAACAGTAATTAGCCTTGATCAGTATATATTGTTGGTATTTTCACCTTCGCTCTTTGTCGACGAAATATGGTCGGTAGACAGATGCGCAAGCCACAAACAAGACGGTGACGCAAGACAGACATGAGGTTTTATCCAGGTTCGGCCGCCAAGAAGGCGTAATACCTACGTCCTGCGTCTGATTTGTATTGCTGTATGTCAATGAGAGATGTTTTTTAGAGGGATCCCCTGCCCGCCTTATATAGTCTAGGGGGCAGGGTTATAGATCTAGAAACCAATCCTAGTCAGTTACAATTGCCATATGTGGCCAGATAAGGATTCCTATTCTAACCGACCCGGATCCTGCTTGATCGCCAAATCCGCCTTGACTCCTTGTGCGGGACTTCGATCAGGTTGGCTGGGCCCCACGTCGTCTTTCGGGTGGACCGGACCCATCGATCTGGGCCGGCCCAAGCTTAGCCGTAAGGGTATAGGGGTTAATACCCCCATAGCTAGTCCCCGAGCACCATGTATTATGCTGAGACACGCCATTTTAACCTTCTCTGACAAGTAAGGCTTGAGTTCTTGACATTTCTGACCACCATCAACGCCGGAGAAGTAAGTTGTCCGAAGAATGTATGGTGCTCTTAAGAAAAAAGAAAAAGATTTCTGTCCTGAGAAGTGTGCCCACTTGTATTTCTAGAAAGAAATGTAAGTGGTCTTGAAGCATAGCGTCCTTGAATCGTCAGAGGTGTAGGGGTCGAAAAAACCAACACATTCACCGCAAGGTGAAGTGTGCCCACTTAGTCCCCGAGCCTAGTAGTAGGTGACGTAGGCACGTGGTGCCAGGGTCTAAAAAGAATTCCCAGTTAAGTTGAGAACCCAATTGTCGTACAAACAAAAATGAGATGCACCGGCAGGTGCATCGTACCGACGTAGTCCCCGAGCTTGCTAGAAGGCGATGTATGAACCTTGTAGCAAGGTCTAAATAAATGTCTCTCAACTGTATATGAGTACAACTTACATGTAGCCGAGGAGAACCATTCTCCGAGCAGTGGTCGGGACAGTCCCCGAGCACATTGATAATCCTTACAATCATTCAAAGCACAGGGGTCAATTAAAACACATTCACCGCAAGGTGAAGTATGCCCACTTAGTCCTCGAGCCTAGTAGTAGGTGACGCAGGCACGTGGTGCTAGGGTCTAAAAAAGAATTTCCTCCGAAGTTCAAAATCCAATCGTTGTACAGGCGATACAAGATGCACCGGCAGGTGCATCGTACCGACATAGTCCCCGAGCTTGCTGAAAGGCGAAATATGAGCCTTGTAGCAAGGTCTAAATAAATGTCTCTCAACTGTATGTGAGTACAAATCACATGTAGCCGAGGAGAACCATTCTCCGAGCAGTGGTCGGGACAGTCCCCGAGCACATCAGTTGTCGGAGCAGTCCCCGAGCATGGCAGTGGTCGGAGCAGTCCCCGAGCACGTCAGTGGTCAGAGCAATCCCTGAGCATGGTAGTGGTTGGAGCAGTCCCCGAGCACGTCAGTGGTTGGAGCAATCCCCGAGCACGGTAGTGGTCTTGGCAGTCCATGAGCACGACAGTGGTCTGGGTAGTCCCCGAGCATGGTAGTGGTCTGGGCAGTCCCCGAGCATGGCAGTGGTCTGGGCGGTCCCCGAGCATTGTAGGAGTCTGATCCATCCTTGAGCACAAAACAAGCATCGAAAATACGAACGCCATTGATGTATTTATTTGGTGTATTTATTTATCTCCTTTCTCTACCAAGTCCAGTCTGACACGCCTAGTCAAAAAAGCAGATGTGTATAGTACGTCATTCTGTCTTCTTACTCTTTTCTGGCAAACAGTCGCTTGGCACATGTATGGAGGTGCGTCAGTGTGGGCCCTCTTACACTATCAACGAAGAGGCGCGTACACTCGAAGGGGCGCGTTTATTGGCATAGATCTCGAGGTTGTGTGAACAACCGTCTACGGTGCATGCGCACGTCTCCCAATAATCTCGGGTGGACGAAACGACGGAGCTCTTTGTTATTTATAATGTTGATCTGGTAAGTTACTCATACCGTTCCCCATTGTCATTCGCCGCCGCAACCTTCTTCTTCCTCTTGCCGAACCCTATTCCTCCGAAAATCATCGCCAACCCCCTCGCCACTACATCCACCCCCTTAGTAAAGACAGACTAATGGCGAAGAGAGACGCCCAGAAGAAAGGCGAAGTCATGGCGAAGGAGTGGTGGAAATCGTGGAGCAATGAGCAGACCATCGAAGACCTCGTCGCCATGGGAGTGCTCCACAACAAGGCACTCACGGGATGGCGTGCGTCGGAAGGAGAAAGCTTCCCCGATCCACAACCAGGTGAGATTATGGTGTTCAAGGATTTCTTCAAACGGGGTTTTGGGGTTCCAGTGCACCCTTTCCTTCAGGGTCTCTGCTTGTACTACGAGATCGGGATTTGCAATCTGCATCCCAACTCGATTCTTCTTGTCTCCACCTTCATCCATCTCTGCGAGGCTTATGGTGGCTTCCAGCCCCATTTCAACCTCTTTCGCCACCTATTCTGTCTTCGGAAGAAAGGGAGCGGTGGCTCGAAGATAGCCGGAGGCGTCTACCTGAATCTGCGTGACGATATGAAAGCCCAATACTTGCATTGCCCTTGGAACACCTCACTGGACGAGTGGTACAAGAAGTGGTTCTACATCCGTGAAGAGCCGAACACCATCACCCTGTGCGACATGGGGCTGATTTCGGAGAAGAAGAACAGCTGGTCGGAGAAGCCCGAGAACTTGGAGCAGATCGCCGAACTGCTCGGGATGATCCCGTGGGGAAGGCTAGATGGCCCAAGTGTGGTCGAGAACTTCATCAGCCGAAGGATCCAGCCCTACCAGAAGAGGGTACATCCTGGCTTCGAGTACCAGGGGAGCGTAGATCCAACAAGGACCAGGAAAGAGGCGCTCGACAAGACAGAAATCAAGGCCAGGATTGGGGAGCTATTCAACCTGGCTGATCCCAACTATGTCAGGTTGAACGACATCGAGCATGCCTTCAAGCTTGCCCGACCTCCCCCAAAGGTAAATGATGCTTCCTTTTAACTATAGAATCATGTTTTAACAAGAAATTAACTGTTGTCTCCGTTATGTGTCTCAGAGTAATGGTCGTGACCGGGTAGCAGTGTTCGTGTCTCCACCCCCCGGTGTGGATTGGCCACAAGTTGCTGGCCCAGCTGCCCAGACCAGCGCTAGGACCGACGACGTCCACTGGGCGGCACTCGAGGCTGTGGAGGATGCATCGACCAGAGCCGCTGGCAAGCGTCCGGCTACCAACAAACGACGCCAAGCCATCTTCCCCCTTTCGGATGATGAAGCAAAGGATGCGGACATCTTCCGGCTCATCCCCCGAAAGAGGAGGAGACAAATGGGGTCGACGGAGCAGGGTGGCTCCTCTGTGCCAGCAGTGATTGCATCACCGACCACTACAACATAGAGGACAAATGAAGGAAATGTCGAGCATCAAACCCCGACGCCTGTACTGGTGGTGGAAAGAGTTCTGGTGGAACCTGCCGAGCACGCGGAGCAGGGGCGGTCGAGGAGACGCTCCTTCGCCACATCATTCCGCGCTTCGAAGCTGTAAGTATCTATAACTTTAATGTAAGCTTGTAATTTGTATTGAATACTATTATCTTCTAAACTTTTCTCTGATAAATTAGGTCGGCGTCCACTGAGAACCCCGACCAGCTAGCCGGGTGCGGCACAACTTCGCCAGCAATGGCGGGAAAAACTGCCCAGCAGCCAGCTATGGAGGAGCCTGTAGAAGGAACTCTGCCAGGACCTCAGCAGGCGGACGACCAGACATTAGTCCCCGAGCGGCTGGTCAAAAAGATAGCTGAGCAGAGTACACGTGCTCTGAGCACAAACCCTGCTGAGGCGGATACCTTGGCGCCAAGGGAGCCGGATCAAGCCGAGGAGCAGCAGCCGGAAGTGGCATAGAGCACTCTTGCAGATGCAACGGCTCGTGGAAAAGCCATGGTGGTCGCGGAGACTGCAGACTCCAGACCAGTGCCGCCCCTCGAATAGGAGGCTAAAGAGGACGAAGTAGAAGAGGTCCTGGGCCGTCCCCAAGATAAGCGACAACATGTATATGTGTCGCGCTGGTGGAACGACGAATGGGTTATGCACGAAGAAATCCTAGAGGTCGAAGAGACCCTAAGAGTCGAACGGGCGGTAAAGCGTCTGGTGACAGAAGTCCAGGTATGTTTGGCTTGACCATTTGACCCTGTTATGTAGTTGATCTGTCTGACTTAGCTTATTTATGTGCAGGACTTGATGAAGACCGTGAAGTACCGAAAGAGGTGCTTTGACCAGATTGAGGGGATCACGGCGAATAATAAAGAACTGGTGGCCAAGGTGGAACACTTACGCCACCAACTTGAAGCCGCCGACCAGAAGAGGGCAGAGCTAGAGGCACAAAACTAGAACCTGGTCGGCCAGCTTAGTAACAAAGAGCGGGAAAGAATAAGTAAGTTGTCACTTTATCACAGCAAGTGTGTAACACGTATTGTTGTGCTGTTGGTAGTGACAGCTGTAATGTAGGCTTAGAAGCTGAAGTAACCCGCCTCCAAGAGGGGAATAGCCGCGTGACCGCAGAGTGTGGTCGTCTGAAGGAAGACAACGAGAAACTGGCACGCAGCCAGTCTCAACTCCAGGACCACACCACCAAAATGAAGGAGGAACTGAAAAGTAAGTATTCCAGACCACCTTTCTCATTCTGTTGCCCGCCTTGTCTTGTCGTGCCATAACATTTTGATGTCTCATATGGTGTTCAGTTTTAAAAGTCAATGCCAAGAGGCATTTGGAGGCCGTGATCAAAGAGCGTGACGGCTGGAAAGCACGATGCCTTGAGGCCACCGAGGAGCAGGACACGTGGAAGAACCGGTGCTAAGAAGTGGCAACTGGCATTGTCCCCATCCTCGACCTTATCGACCCGGTGCTCACAGAGGAAGAGCCAAAGACGCCCTAGCTCGGACTGGTCGAGAGATGCAGACAAGCGTGGGGATGGTTCCAAGAGTTCGTGAAGGAGGCGGGTGAGTACACGGGTGCCCATGTACTAAGCATGGTATGTGCTCACGACCCCCTGATCGATCTCAAGCGCCTGGAGGCTGGGTACCCGAAGGAGGTAGACCCAGACAAGGCGGAGGAGCTTCAGACGGCCTAGCTAGACTTGTCGTCAAAGATAATTGGCGACATTAACCTGTGTGGAGGTGGGACAGCACCTGTACAGGGTACGCCATTGACAAGTTAGCTAGAAATGCCATCAGTTGCAAACCAACCAACGAAGCCTGCGGTCTCGACCAGCCAGGCATCGGTGGGGCCATCCCCTTCAGCTCGACTAGCACAAGAGTCCCCGAGACTCGAGTAGGATGTCAGAATCGGCGAGCAGTAAGTGCCAAGCGCCCCGACCAGCCAATGTAATAGGCTTAGAGCTGTAGAAGGAGGACATAGTTGTGTTATTGTAAACTTGAGCCTCTTTAGGCAAGCTTGTAATAACGTAAATGTATATCATTATAAGCTTGTTTGCTTTGTATGAAACGTATTTAAGCTTGAAACTTTATGTTGGTGTAACTAAGTGAGAACATGTTAACATTCTATTTTAGTTGTACCATTTGGCTCGACACATCATCCTGAAAAGTTTGTGCGGCCCTAGCTTGGCATATGGTCGGAGTGTGAGGTACAGTGACCTGTGCATACGTAGATGCGGACAAGTCAAACCAAGGGGGACCTACCGATCACTCGTAACGTAGAGAGCGGATCCCATGCACGTGTTGGGAGGAACCGGAGACAGGGCCTGCTCCAAAAACCGTAGAAGGAGTGGTGGTCGGCTTTTACTGGCTAAGTTAGAATAACCATAAAATTCGAAGTGACACATTAGAGTGGTCGGAGGAATCATAATTGCTTTATTGAAGTAAATCGAAAGTACAAGAGGAGTACATATCTCAGTAGTTAAGCATAGAAACGTCTAAGCTTGTCGATGTGCCACGAGTTTGGTACGTCCGTACCGTCCAGGTGAGCTAACCTGTAAGACGTTGGTCGTGTGACTTCCTTGATCATGAAGGGTCCCTCCCATGGGGTTGCGAGTTTATGGACGCCAGCCTAGTTCGTCTTCCACTTCAGGACCAGGTCCCCGACCACGAAGAAACGCTCTTTAACGTTCTTGTTGTAATACCTACACAAAACAGCAAGGTACTTGGCCGTACATACACAAGAATCGAGCCTTTTCTCTTCTATGCTGTTCACTTCTAGCTCTCGTACTTCATTGACCTTGCCTTCGTCAAAGTTCTCTACCCATGCTGATCTGAAAGCTATATCTGGTGGGAGGACTGCCTCAGCGCCGTAAACCATAAAGTATGGTGAGACGCCGGTGTTTCGACTGGGCTGAGTTCTGAGTCCCCAGACCACGGCTGGTAACTCTTTGAGCCATCGTCCAGGAGCTTTGTCGTTTTCTCTATACATCCTCTTCTTCAATGTGTCCAGGATCATGCCATTTGCCCGCTCGACTTGTCCATTAGCTCTAGGGTGAGCCACCGAGACGTATTTTACTACTATGCTCCTTTCATCGCAGAAGTCCCAAAAAGCGTTCCCGGTGAACTGAGTTCCCAGATCGGTGATGATGCTGTTGGGTATGCCGAAACAGTGGATGACCTGGTCGAGGAACGTGACAGCCTTCTCTGAGGATGCCTGTACCAAAGGCATGTATTCTATCCACTTAGAAAATTTGTCGATCAGCACGAAGACGTATGTAAATTTCCTAGGAGCCGGTCTGAAAGGCCCGATCATATCCAGTCCCCAGCATGCGAAGGGCCAAGAGGCTGGAATCGTCTGGATCTCATGTGCTGGTACATGGATTCTCTTGGCGAAGAACTGACAACCCTCACAGTGGCGGACTAGCTTCTCTGTGTCGGCTACTGTTGACGGCCAATAGAACCCTGCTCGGAAAGCCTTACCGACCAGTGTTCTTGAGGCCGCGTGGTTGCCGCAGGAGCCAGAGTGAATTTGGTCCAGGAGATGTTCGCCTTCCTCCTGGGTTATACACTTCATCAAGATTTCCTCCTTTGCGTTTTTGCGCCATAACTTGCCATCGATGAGCAGATACTGCTTACTGCGACGCATCATGCGCTCGTTTTTTATCTGCTCAATATAACCGCTGCCATCTGTTAAGTACCTAATGAAAGGTACTCTCCAGTCGGGCTCATGAGTGGTCGGAGGCGGCCCGATGGTGCTTGACGCCAGAACCATAGCCACCAATTGCTGGTCTAGAGGCTTGACTGCCGTGGACACTTCCTCTTCGATGGAAGGCGTGAGCAGGTCTTGGATGAATACGCCATGTGGGATTTTGGCTCGGGATGGTCCTAACTTTGACAGCGCATCTGCTGCTTGGTTCTTGTCCCGGACCACGTGTATGTACTCAATGCCATAGAACCTACCTTCCAGCTTTCTTATCGATTTGCAGTATGCGTCCATCTTTTCGTTGGTCGTGTCCCAGTCCTTGTTGAGTTGGTTGATGACCAGAGCTGAGTCTCCGTAGACATAGAGACGTTTAACACCAAGCTCAACCGCAATTCGTAAACCATGCAGGCATGCTTCATATTCGGCGGCGTTATTAGATGCCGGGAAATAAATCCTGAGGACGTACCGGAGCTGCTCCTTGGATGGTGACACGAAAAGAACTCCTGCTCCCGCACCATCAATGTTGAGAGAGCCATCGAAGTACATCGTCCAATATTCGTCGGAGCCCGGAGAGGCAGGAGTGCTTAAATCTGTCCACTCGACGATGAAATCGACGAGTGCCTGGGACTTGATTGTAGTACGGCTTGCAAATTCCAAAGAGAAGGGGCATAGCTCCATTGCCCATTTGACGATGCGCCCATTCGCATCCTTATTGCAAATGATGTCCCCCAAAGGGAACTCAGTCATGACCACCACACAATATCCGTCGAAGTAATGTCTCAACTTTCGGGATGTTATCAGTATGGCGTAGAGCAGTTTCTGAATCTGTGGGTACCTGGTCTTGGATTCGTTGAGTACCCTCGCTGATGAAATAAATTGGCCGCTGTACCTTATAGGCGTGGCCCGACTCATCGCGCTCGACCACCATGGTAGTGGAGACCACCCGATTGGTTGCCGCAATGTAAAGTAGGAGAGTTTCGTCTTCTCTAGGAGCAGTGAGGACTGGAGGTGATGTAAGGTATTGTTTTAGCTGCGTGAAGGCAGCATCTGCTTCCTCCGACCACTCAAACTTCTCGGATGCTTTGAGCAGTTTGAAAAATGGTAGCCCTTTTTCTCCTAATCTTGATATGAAACGGCTGAGAGCAGCCATGCATCCGGTAAGCTTCTGGACATCCTTCACCTTTTTGGGAGGCTTCATGTCTAAGACAGCTTTGACTTTCTCTGGATTAGGGCGTATGCCATCGTAACTGACGACGTTGCCTAGCAATATACCAGAACGAACACCAAAGACGCACTTCTTTGGGTTTAGCTTCCATTGGAATGTATTGAGGGCTGCGAAGGTGCGTTTTAGGTTGTCAACAAGGGTATGTGCTTCCTTGGTTTTGACAACTACATCATCCACATAGGCCTCTACAAGGTCGTCTTTTATCTCGTCTGCGAGGCAGGCCTGAATGGCGTGTTGGTATGTAGCCCCGGCGTTCTTGAGCCCGAACGACATAGTCGTGTAGCAGTAGGCGCCGTAAGGCGTGATGAAAGACGTCTTGATCTGGTTGTCCTTTTTGAGAGCGATCTGGTGATAACCAGAGTAGCAATCGAGAAAGGAAAGGAGCTCGCAATCGGCGGTTGAATCTACGACCTCGTCTATGCGAGGTAAGCCAAAGGGGTCCTTAGGGCAGTGTTTGTTGAGATCAGTGTAATCAACGCACATTCTCCATTCATTATTCTTTTTGTGTACAAGAACCGGGTTGGCTAACCACTCCGGATGATACACTTCTTTGATAAATCCGGCTGCCAAAAGCCGTGTAACTTCTACCCTAATCGCCTCCTTTTTGTCGCGAGCGAACCGTCGTAGCTTCTGCTTGATAGGTTTGGCCTTGCTGTTGACATTCAAGGAGTGCTCGATCAAGTTTCGAGGTACACCGGGCATGTCAGCAGGTTTCCATGCGAACACATCCACGTTGCTCCTTAAGAACCCGACGAGCGTGTCTTCCTATTTGGGATCTAGGTTGGCCCCGATAAGGGCCATTTTGCTAGGGTCACCGTCGACCAGCTGGATCACCTTGTGCTCCTTTGACTTGATGTTCTTGCATGGAGCCTCGAGCTCTGGGATCTCTAGGTGGTCGGCTGAGGTCTTCTTAGCGTCGAGCATGGTCTTGGCCATGCTAATAGAGAGGTCGTGGGCCTCTGCTATTTTGAAACTATCGTCTTCGCAGGTGTAAGCGGCGTACACGTTACCTCAGAGGGTTAGGACTCCTTTCTCGGTAGGCATCTTGAGCACCAGATACCTATAATGAGGTATGGCCATGAACTTGGTGAGCGACGGTCGACCAAGAATAGCATGGTAGGTGCCATCGAAGTCAGCGACCACAAAGTTGACGTAGTCGGTGCGGAAGTGGTCCGGGGTCCCAAACTAGACAGGTAGCGTGATCTGCCCGAGAGGTGTAGAGCTCTGTCCGGGGAGAACACCCCAGAACTATGCCTCGTATGGCTTAAGATCCGCCTAAGCTATCTTCAGGGCGGGCAGACTGTTCTTGAACTGTATATCGATGGAGCTGCCGCCGTTGATCAGTACTCTGTCGAACTGGACCTTGTTGATACAAGGATCGAGGACCAGGGGAAAACGTCCTGGCTCCGGTATTGCGGCCCATTGGTCCTTCCTGCTGAAAGAGATTTCACGGTGAGACCATGGAGGGAGCCGGGGATCGGCGAGGAGGTTATCGGCGTTGGCCACGTTCAAGCAAGCACGGGCAAGCAGCTTGCGTTCCCTCTTGGTCTCGATGGACATTTGCCTCCGATGATGGTGTGCACGCGATCGGTTGGCTTGACATACTTGTGACGAGGGTCTACATCGTCGTCGTTGTTATCCTCATTGCGCTGTTCCGCTGCATCGTTAGGCTTGTCGGATGTATCCGGAGCCTGTTGGTGCGTATAGATAGACTTGAGAACACAGCAATTCTCCATGGTATGGTTTGACTTAGGATGGAGCTGGTAGGGCCCCTTCAATGCTTTGGCATAGTCGTCTTCGTAATTATGACGTCCGCCACCCTTTTTAACGGTATTGACCTCGCCGTCGTCTTCCCGAGCATGCTTGCTCCTATAATCGTCACGGCGGTTACGCCGCTGATTACGTTGGTCGCGGTGGTCGCGGGAGTCGTTGCGCTGGTTGCGGCGGTCAAAACTGTCGTTCCGACCACGGTTGCCGCGGTAATCGTCGTGGTGTGAGGGGTGGTCGGAGCGTGGAACCCTTGCTGCTTCTTCAATAATTATCTTCTTGGCGTCGTCGGTGTCCGCATATTTCTTAGCGGTGGATAGGAGCGCTGTGACCGATTTAGGTCTCTTCTGGAGGAGCTTGTCTCTTAGGGCGTCGTGGAAGCGGAGGCCAGTGATGAAAGCCTCGATTGCCTCGTTGTCGGAGATTGATGGGACCTTGATGCGCATCTCTAAGAAACGCCGGACGTACTCGCGCAGTGGCTCATCTTTCCGATCTCGGATCCATTGCAGATCGTACTTGTTGCCTGGTTGTTCACAAGTAGCGATGAAATTGTCGATGAAGGCTTGCTTAAGCTCCTACCAAGAATCAAAGTAGTTCGTCGGCAAGCTGACCGGCCATTGGTGACCTGCATGGCCAATAGCGACTGGGAAGTAGTTAGACATGACGTGCTCGTCAGCCATGGCTGATCTGCACGCGGTTTCGTAGAGCATGACCCATAATTCGGGGTTTTCTTTGCCGTCGTACTTCTGAAGTTTCTCGAGCTTGAAATTCTTGGGCCATATGACTTGGCGAAGGTGTAGAGTAAACTGCTTCAAACCCGACGGACCGTGGGCAGTGTCATACTCCATACGGTGATAGCTTTTGTGGGATGCTCGATCGTCGGCTCTCTGGTTGATGCGAGCGCGCAGGTCGCGTCCACCGAGGTAATGGCGGAGATCATTATTGCCATCGCGGCGATCTCGATTGCCATCTGAATTAGCCCTGTGACCGCGGTTATCGCGGCGATTGTCGTGGTTGTCTCGGTGATTATCGTCCCAGACATCGCGATGGTTGTCCTCCCGACGGCGGTTGTTATCCCGACCACCGTCATGGCCACCATTTCTGCCTTGACGGTTGTCTGATGCGTCGTTGTTGCGCAAGCCACGTGGGTTAAGTGGCTGTGAGCGACTTGGAAGCTGGCGGCTGTGGCTTGACTCGACTAAGACAGATGGAGCCCGGACTTGATTTACAATCTCTGCGGTCTGGGCCATGGCAGCCGTCAAATAGGCTTATATTTCATCGTGAACCGCTTAGGTTTCTGGGGTGTTGGGTAGCCGTTGCATTGTTGCCATGGCGACGGCTATGTTGGCACTTGGAGTCCTGAAGACCTGTTTGTCCCCCACCCTATCGAAAGCATCATTGAGGTCGCGTGGCTGGACCCTTATGCGTCGCGCCTCCTGGTCTGCTTCGGCTTCGATTTGTCAGCGATTGAACCGGTCAATATTGCGTGCTTCGCGCGTGGTCCTTTCTTGTTCTGTTTCGCCAACCGCCGGTGGTTCGTCATTGCTGACAACATGGATCAAATTCCCTCATCTTGGCGGGAAAGATGGGAATTGTGAAAACCCCGGGGCGTGGTCTGGCAGATCCAGATCATACTTGGTGCCATCGTCTTCGTGATGCTAAAGCTCGGTGTGTACAGATGCTTTAGATGCGATGCCAGACAAGGAGCTGGAGTCGCCCTCTTGGACTGTGTGGACAGATCCTTCTTGATAATCTTCAGTCCGGATCATGTTGATGAAGTCGCACGGCTTCGGCCGAGGTCGGTGCATAAAACACAGATCCAAGCGGCGTTGTAGGTTATACGCGTAGCTAGAGGCAGCGTTTCATAGGCCGTAGGGCTGGACCTGGTGGTTCTCCATCGAGGCTTCGTACTCGGAGAGCCGGAGACCCGTCGCGGAGGCTGGCCGGCGACGAGCAGAGCGCCCTTCAGGAGTATATATGACCACGAGATCTGTACCAAGTCGTGCAGGACAACTGGTCCGAGCTGGTCGGGTAGATCTATTGTGGGGAGCGGTTACCTGCTCGTTAGGTTGACTTTGAATCATACTTACCAGAGCTAGGGTTTCAGCGAGTTTGGTGCCGACCCGATCGATGGAGTTGAGCAGGTCGGTGTTGTCGATCTGCTTCCCTTTGTAGCGGGGAAGCGGACGACGAGTCGTCAGCGTGGCTGAAGATGATGCAGGTGTGGTTGGAGCCAGATGTTCCGTGGTCAGAGCCAGATCCATCGTGGTTGGAGCCGTACCCGTCGTGGTCGGAGCTGTAGCCGATGTAGGTGAAGCAGTGGTCGGCGCAGACTGAATCCACGCCTCCTCCGTGGTCATGGCGATGAAGTCGTCGGAGCCGGTGGTCCAGGTGATCTGGCCAACGGTGAACTTGAGGCCGTTCAGCGTTGCCATGGAGGCGGAGACGATGACCATCTTGTTTGCTTGGAGAGCAGTACGCACACCCCCTACCTGGCGCACCATTGTCGACGAAATATGATCGGCAGTCTACCTAGGGGTATGCCTAAGGTAGTAGATTGTCGGCAGACAGATGCACAAGCCACAAATAAGACGGTGACGCAAGTGGTGTCATCTAGGAAACTCTAGTTCCACCACCTAATAATTGCACAGGTACACAGACACAACCGTCTATAGTTGATGGTACCTCTTCAATGCCTCCAAACGGTGCACAAGCTCATACGCTAAACTCTATGGTCGAGGATGGTATTTTCTTTATTAAATTTATTCTTTTTTTGTTTTTTTGTATGCCATTATGTTTCTCCATCATATATGTGGCCATGTTGCACAGACTATGATGAGGATGTCATATTTTAGGAGGACGAGGAAGAGGATGAGGTGTACTTTTTTGCCGAATAAGGTACATCGTGTAATAGTCAAAACATTCTTTCACAAACTTTCTTTCAATGCGTAACACATCAATATTTTGTCAGAAGACGACGAGGATGGAACCGACATCGAGCACAATCTTGACATGGATGAGGAAGAGAACAGTGAGCCTAATGTCCTAGATCCATACGATAGGTTTACGCTAATGTCCCGTCAGAGTCGCACATGCTACCGTCAGTGCCGAACTGCGAGCACTGCTGAAAGCTCTAGTTTGGTTTGGGTGAATTGATGAAACCCTAAGTGCTAACCTAGTTTATCAAAGTGATTATGAGATAGGTAGCACTACTCCAAGTGGTGAAGCAAATGAAGATCGTGACATGATGATGGTGATGGCATGGTGATGATCAAGTGCTTGGACCTGGAAAAGAAGAAAGAGAAAAACTAAAAGCTCAAGGCAAAGGTGAAATTAATAGGTGCTTTTTGGTTTAGTGATCGAGACACTTAGCGAGTGTGATCACATTTTAGGATCGATAGCCATACTATTAAGAGGGGTGAAACTCGTAACGAAATGCGGTTATCAAAGTGCCACTAGATGCTCTAACACATTGCATATGCATTTAGGATCTAGTGGAATGCTAACACCCTTGAAAATGGTTGTGAAAATATGCTAACACACATGCACGAAGTGTTACACTTGGTGGGTGGCATATTTGATCAAAGGTGGTGAAGTTTTGGGTCAAAAGGAGCTATTTCGTATTGACTGGACTCTGCCTTAGGCAGTGACTGGACTCTGACCTTGCGTCTGTCCAGTGGCACACAGTGAAGGCCGCCCTCGGTCCCTTGACCGAACGCTGAAGAGAAAGAGGGATCGGATGCGCAAGGTGTGCATCTGGTCACCTAGTGACGTACGCTGACGCAAGCTACAGAGAGAGGCTGAGTTGATCGGACGCTGGCCTAGGTCCGGTCATGAGCCACCGGACGCGTCCGGTCGTGAAAAAACCATCTCTAGAACCTTACTAGAAACGACCGGACTCTAGTGATGGAGCATCCGGTCACTTTGAGCAGCGCGTCCGGTCACAACTTAACACGTGGCGCAAAGTAGACTAGCCATTGAGATCAGCCATTCAACATTTGAAGCTAAGGACACGTGGCTAGCATCAGGGCGACCGGACGCAGGGGTCCAGCGTCCGGTCAACCTGACCGGCGCGTCCGGTCAGCCCGTGTTTCATTGGACAGAGGAGCCAACGACTCTATTTCATGGGGGCTCTCTATTTAAGCCCCATGACCGGCTCAAGCTCACTCTCTTAGCCATTTGCATTGACATAACAACCTTGTGAGCTTAGCCAAAGCCCTCCCACTTATCTCCATCATTGATTCATCATCTTTGTGAGATTGGGAGAGAAACCAAGTGCATTGCTTAAGTGTTTGCATCTAGATGCACTTGGTGTTCGTGTTTCGCTACGGGATTCTCTTGTTACTCTTAGTGGTTGCCACCACCTAGATGGCTTGGAGCAGCGAGGATCGTCGATCGAAGGTTGGTGATTGTCTCCGGCTCCGATCATGGTGATTGTGAGGGGTTCTTGATCTTTCCCGGTGGAGAGCCAAAAGGTACTCTAGTAAATTGCTCATGGCTTGTGTGATCCTCATCTTGTATTGGTTGTGCGGCACCCTATTGAGGGTTTGGCGTGTGATGCCAATTAGCTGTGTGAACCTCCAAGTGAGTGAATCGCCACAACGAGGACTAGCTTGCTGGCAAAGCAAGTGAACCTCAGGTAAAAAATCATTGTGTCATCATTTGATTCTGAGGTGATTGGTCTTCATTGGTATTCATTCTTATGATTGATTGGTTCATTCCTCGACTAGGCGGTATAACCATCTTGCTCTCTCTCTCTCTCTTTAAATTACCGCAAACTAGTTGTCAAGCTCTTTAGTGTAGTTAGTCGTGAGAGCTTGTTAGTTTTGTTAGTGTGGCCTCTTTAGTTAGCCTTTGAGAGCATACTAACTTAGTGTAGTGACATAGCCATTGTGTGGATAGAGACTATACAAACTAGAATCATGGTAGGTGGCTTGCATTTTTAGTAGGCTAGCGCAACACTCGCTTCACTTCATATTTGTCTAACCAGTTTGCTAAGTGTTGTTGTAGAAATTTTAATAGGCTATTCACCCCCCTCTAGCCATTAGGACCTTTCAACTGCAATGCAAAGAAATTCGAGGGTGAACTGCCTAGATTCTGTTGTCGGGGTGGAAAGATTCATCTTTCAACTCCTGAGACACCACCAGAGCTCATGACGTTGTGGTCAAGCTTGGACGCTGATGATAGGCACTTTAGTGCAAACATCTGAATATTTCAACGGTCACTTCTCTTTCACTTATCTATACTGACCACCTAGATCAGTGTGACCACTAACATGTGAATCTGTGGTGTCTACACATTCCGTGCCCATGGCTAGATTTACCATAACATATGATCATTTGGTAAAGAGGATGGTGTCGAAAAGAGACACCTCGAGCTTTATTTTTATGACGAATGATCCGTCCCTCGAGCATCGGAATGAGCAAGTGCCATAAGCAATGCACCCAAAAAGATAGAGAAGTTATAGAGCAATTGGTTAGTATCTTTAATGGGAATCCCTACTCTCAGCAACTAAGGAGTATGGGACACGTTGAAAACCTCAAGGATTACCAAGTCGAGTTGAACCTTGACCAACGGCTTGACTAGAGAACATATAACGTGCCATTGACATCAGAGGTGGCCACCAGTCTGGGTTGAGGGGAGTGAGCGTCACAGCCAATTTGAGCATAGTGTTCTCCTGCAAAGGAAGGATCAGTCTATACACGACATCCACTCATATAATGCATGTTACGACCCACTGTCATACTTGGTGTTCTTTCTAATGGGTGAGCTCGGGTGGCACAACTGCATTCCAAAAGTGGGTGTGACTATGGCTCAAGTTGATCGAGCTCGAGCAATCCACAAAAAGCGTGCTGAAAATGGTGATGACGATGATGGAGGTAACTTGAACTCTTTTCAATAATGTAATATAAACTTTTTTCTATTAACTCATGATACTAATTCGAACAATGTCTCCCTGTAGAACCTATTGCGAATACATGTGTCTCCAGTGCACGACTACTACTGCTACAAGTTCTAGATGTGGTCAGGGATATTTAATCCAATACTCTATGGCCGGCGTCTTTTCTAGCAATTCGCCATCGACACCTACATCAAGATTGAGAGCTCGCGTTTAGACTACATGAGGAACAATCAAGATACTTTGAGGGCTGACCTATACCAAGGCCTGGTGGACTAGCATGCATTCGGGTGAAGGATCAGCTGAGAATCTTGGAAGGCGTACTGTCCTATCTTCATCATTCATTGGAGGACTCCATGATATGAGGCACCAGGTACATGGATGCAATGGCTCTAGTGCGAAAGTACTGGCAAACCTGATATCTTCCTCACAATGACGTGCAACCATAAGCTAGGGATGAGATCAATAATGAACTTTATCCATGCCAGACACCACAGGACTGCCCTAGATCTCATCACATGAGTCTTTAGAGCAAAGTTAGAGGCGATGAGAAAAATGTTGATGGAGAAAGACATACTTGGGAAGGTGAAGGCCTATGTATATGTAGTGGAGTTCTAGAAGAGGGGCTTGCCTGCATGCACACTTCTTGCTAATAATGGAACTGGAAGTACAAACTCACATGTCCCGAGCAATATGACATGATCATCACTGTAGAGCTACCAAACTAAGAAAAAGTACCCTGAGCTATACAAGATGGTCACGAAGCATATGATGCATGGTCCTTTTGGGACGCTTAATCCATACTGTCCTGTGCACGGTGGGCCACGGGTCATGCGAAAAACCGTTACCCATGCCCATTCTATGAGGCCACATCACAGGGAAAGGATTCGTACCCCATCTATCGATGATGCAATGATGGCCATACGCAAAAAGTTCGAGGCCATTACCTGGACAATCAATGGATCGTTCCTTACAACCCTTGCCTACTACGTACCTTCAACTACCATATAAATGTTAAGGCCTATGGGAGCATCAAATCAGTAAAGTATCTAGTTCAAGTACATATACAAGGGACATGACGGGGCATCGGTGGTGATGAGGGAGACCGACAAAGCAGACGAGAAAGGCAATGTTGATGAGATCAAGCAGTATAGAGACGCCCGGTGGGTGACGCCTCTAGAAGCACTATGGAGGATATATGGCTTTGACTAGAGCAAGAACCATCCACCAGTACAGCAGCTACAGCTTCATCTACCCGACATGCACATGGTGGCATTTCATAAACGGGACAAGGTCGAACGGATCGTTAATAGGCTAGGTGTAGAAGAGTCAATGCTGACAGCATACTTCGAGCCAAACTAGGATGCATGAGGAAGCCCACCGAATCTTGTATCGGGACTTCCTAGGGCATTTTACCTGGCGACTCTGATGGTAAATTCTGGCAGAAAAGGAAAAACTCCATTTTACAAGTTGGTAGAGTCATCTCGGCCCATCCTGTTGAGGGAGAACGCTACTTTCTTCGTGTTCTCTTAAACAATGCTGCTGGTGCTACCTCATACGAACACCTTAGGATGGTTGATAGCGTGCTACTACCTTCATTCCATGAAGCTACAGAAAGGAGGGGTCTAATCGAAGAAGACAATACACTGGATGAATGTCTAAGTGAAGCTACTTTCTTCTAGATGCCTTCCTCTCTGTGAAGGCTATTTGCAACAATATTGGTATTCTACGAGCCGAATGATGTGATATGGTTGTGGAAAAAACACTATGATGCAATGTCAGAGGACTACAGCCGCAATAATCCATCCTCGGATCTGGTGCAATAGATGGTTTTGATAGACATTAGAAACATGCTACAGTCTATGGGGAAGGACATAAGGTCATTTCCTCTTCCAGATATTGATCACTCATACGACGATGCTAGCCATATTCCTCGTGAGATATTTGAGGAAGCTAGCAGTCGAGCAGAATCATGAAGATGTGCTATTGTGCGACTCACTCAACGCCTGAGCAAAGGTCTGCCTACGATGAGATAATGGCCGCTATCTACAGCAAACAAGGTGGGTTGTTCTTTGTGGATGGACCTGGTTGGATGGGAATGACCTTTTTGTATAGGGCACTTCTCACAAAACTACGTAGCTAGGACAAGCTTGCCGTGGCTACAGCTACATCTGGAGTCACAGCATCCATAATGCTAGGCGGGAGGACGGCCCACTCGTGTTTCAAGATATCCCTCACTATTGAAGAGCGTTGTTGCTGTAGCTTCACGAAATAGAGTGGTACTACCAAGTTGCTGCAGCAATCAGCTCTCATAATTTGGGACAAGGCATCTATGACAAAGAGGTAAAATGTGGAAGCACTAGACAATAGCCTACGGGATATAATGGGCCGGTCAAACCTACCGTTTGGTGGGAAGACTGTTGTCCTTGGTGGGTATTTCAGAAAGGTCCACCTATTGTGCGGAAAGGATCTAGGGCTCAAATAGTCAGTGCTTCTCTACAAAGGTCGTATCTTTAGGAATCCATGCGCCACCTAAAGCTCATCCGCAACATGAGGGCTCAGAGTGACCCGTGGTTTGCAGATTATCTATTGCGCATTGGTGGTGGAACGAAAGAGGTTAACGAAGATGGCAATGTACGTATTCCAGATGAGATGTGTGTCCTGTACTCTAGTGATGTGCAGAAAGATCTTCATAGATTGATCAGCATCATCTTTCCAGATCTAAATGCAAACATGGCGGACAAAGACTACATCACCACCAGAGCGATTTTATCTACACGTAACGATTGGGTTGACATGATCAATATGAAAATGATTGATATGTTCTAGGGCGGCGAGATGGTGTATCATAGTTTTGACTTCGTGGTAGATGATCCACATAACTACTATCCATCGGAGTTCCTTAACAGTCTGACCCCCAACGAGCTGCCTCCAGACGTCTTGAAGCTCAAGCTCGGGTGTCCTATCATATTGCTTAGGAATATTGACCCTGCCAATGGGTTATGCAACGGTACAAGGCTGGTGGTGCGGGGGTTTCGAAGAAATACAATCGATGCAGAAATCATGGTGGGGCAGCATGCTGGAAAGCGGGTATTCCTTCCTCGAATACCGTTATTCCCGTTCGATGATGAGTTATTCCCGTTCTAGTTTAAGAGGAAGCAGTTTCCTATCTAGCTGAGCTTTGCCATGACGGTCAATAAGTCACAGGGCCAAACTATCCCGAACGTGGGTGTGTACCTGCCCATACCGGTGTTCTCTCACGGTCAGTTGTACGTTACGATGTCTAGAGCCACGTCAAGAATGAATATTAAGATCTTTGCCCTCCCACCTGATGCGGATGCACAGGAGAAGGCCAAAAAGATGGAGAAGAGAAATGCTAAAAGAATACTGAGGGAAAAAATAAGAATGTGTCAAATAAAAAAGATAAGGATAAGAAGACCCCAATAGTGGATGGAACTTTCACGAAGAATATTGTATTTAAGGAGGTTCTAACGCTATAGGCAAGGTAACAAAACATTACTAACACATACAATGCATTTTTATTCAATTAAATATTGCACAAATAGTATCTCACTAACGCGATGTCAGTGCCATGGACACGGCGATCGCTCGAACACTGGCATCCACCGACAGCATGCCAGCGAGCGTCATAATGGACATACACAAGATTGGGAGGAACAACAAGGTATGGACAGACCCTGACGAATTTCGTCCGGAGTGGTTACTCGCGGGTGGCGCAGTGGACGCTACTAGGCGCTCCCGTACGAAAGTCATCGAGATCGCCGTGCTTGTCGCCGCGACCTCACCACACCCGATGGAGGACCTCTGTAGCCTCCGTGGCACGTGCGTGTCTGCAGTCCACCCATGCATGAGTCGTATTACTTACAAATTTAATTTGTCTACCTATACTATGCGTGTGTCTTTGCAGTTGCCAGACTATGCGCACGGCGTGCATGGAGCGCGTCGTGAGGAGCCACGTAGCACTAGAGTGGGAGAAATCCATGAGGTGGTCATAGATGCTTATATTAAACTGCTGAAGGCCTAGGAGGGTTTGAAAAAGAGGCTCGGAGGTACGGTCTATCTTGAAACTGCGTGCTTAGTTGCAATCATGAAGCGGGATGGAGAAAAGGATGAGACCATTGAAGCCAATTACCCTAACCGTGGCACTTCACAGCGTCCTGGTTTAGTTCAAAGCGTGCTAGCTTACTTGAAGCATGACATGGTAGCATTTTTTAAAATGATCTATTGGTCTTTCATTATCAATTTTTTATGCATGGCAAAATGTTTATTGTTTGATTTGATAGGTGTTCCTTCTAATAAATGTTACAAATATACATTGGTACCTTGCTATTATAAACGCCGAAAAATGTGAGGTCCAGGTGCTAGACTTTTTGGGCGAGATGTTCAGACGTGCTGACCTCAATAAAATTAGTGAGTATTTCCTAACACAGCTATTTATACACATTTTATATTTTAGAAATGCTGATTGATTCGTTCTTCTATGAACAAATAGCGAGGTGGATTGCGGAAACAGATAGATTTCATATTGGAGGAGACAGGCCCGAAAGAGCACAAATGGCCCGAAAGACACCAGCGATGATGTATGCCAGGTACACTCATGGATTTACCTTGCAGTATACGGACCCAGTGAATGTACATATTCTAGGATGGAATGAGGATGTCTTCAAATGAAAATTCAGACCGGAATGAAACATTGCCGATGACATAGATGGGTAACTAACTCAGAGTCACTATGGCTTGCAATAATAATACCTACGATTTAACTATTTCTATATATCGCTTATCGTGAATCTTGCCACAGACACTTAAGTGGATATCTTATTCTACAGTATATGTGTACGTGGAATAGACCAAAAGCCACGCATATTTATACGGTGAGTATAACACTTTGTTTTAAGTTTTTGTGGAAGATTTTTCAAGAGATGCAGTATTACCCATGCGACAGGCACTAATATTGACATATATACTCGAGCATGTGTACAGGATGGTATGGGGATGCGGCGGAACTTATTCGTGGATTTATTAGCGCACAAAAGAAATGGATATCGGAGATTTCTTCATGTCAATATAAAACATTATCTTATGCACATCACGAAAAGGTCTATAAAATAGAGTTTGTAAGCATGTGACGCCGTGCTCTCCGTGACTTAATTTCATAAACTTTGCTTTTTGGATTAACTGTCACTTTAATGTTGATGTTTAATTTTTACAGTATTGTTATCTTATCGCATGATCCGTATGTTTTTAATACAAATTATTAGTTATCACATAGCAACACACGGATACACTACCTAGTGAAATAAAAATAAAAAAACAAGTGATCTTGTAACGTTTATTTAACTTTGTAACTACACTTTAGTAGTCCCTATTTTACTTTAATATCTTAATCTACTTTTTTGTGGGGAACAATATCTTAATCTACTCTGAATAGACTAATATCACTTAATGCACATTAATCACATATCAATAGCATTGTTAAGAAACTCCGCGCAGCACCATTAGGGCCAAAGCTTGCCAGGAACACAAATGAATATCTGAGAAGCCAGGCTCCGGACTGTCTTTTACATCTGAGGAGCAGGTTCCAACTAGGATGCGGGCAACCAAAGGCCTGAACGGCGAATGCGACGAGCCTGGCTGGGCAAAAACCAGCCAACCAAACAGGCTATAAGTGGTTTTGTAATCCTAGATATCACTACCAGAGCTGCCAATATCATAAACTACTTCCAGACCTGACAACTATCATAAACTATAAATTCAGACCTGACAATATATTTTATCATAAATCACTTCCAGAACTGGCAGTAAGACACCAGAACACAACAATGTCATTAAGTTTAACAACATAACATGACATGCATCAACAGTTTTGGTTCATATAGGATGGCAGAGGCATCACTATCATATGTTCTACGAGACATTTAATGGCACACATGCATTTCTGTATTCTGGACTCTTGCAGATGAGAATGACTGCAGTATGCATAACAGAGGCTTGTTGTCACATAAGATGCAGGCCACTCTACGTCAGTTATTACCATTCTGCACAGCTGCATTTGCACGTGGATCATCCTCAGCAATCTCTCCATCCTCGTCTATGATACCTTCCTCATCATCATCTCTGCCTTTGCTGTGGCGCACTGGAGACGCAGGCTCAGGTTTCCCAGAAGGTTTGACATATTTGGCATCTGCCTCTGGTTGAACGTTGGGGCTCATCGAGCCACTGGCTTTGCCATTGTACACAGGACTATATGGAGCAGACTTGTCATCTTGTGGGCTGGGCGAGCGATCAAGATCAACCCTTCCCATCTTCCCATCTTCCATGTGGTCATCCTTGTGGTCAGAGTGGTTCACATGGTCATCCACAGAGTGAGATCTTGGAGGGCTTTTGTGCTCTGCATGCCCCGAGTTAGCCCGAGCAGATCCTGAAATAGCAGCAGTCTTTTCATACCTACGGCTAGCAACAGGGCTGCGACTCTTGCTGCGGCTAGCACGATGGTTTCTATAGCTCCTGCTCCTGCTCCGGCTCCGGCTCTTAGTCCTGCTACGTCTAGCTTCATGACGGCGTGACCTCTTGGGACTTGGGCTACGGCTTCTACTGTGACTTTTGCTACGGCTTCTACTGCGACCTCTAGCAGACCTACGAGATCGCCCATCAGTTTCACCAGAGTCATACCTGTTAGCATCACAAAAAAATCAGTCAGGGTCAGCATATGGACTGAGTATTATCATAACCTTGTACCAGATTCTTCTAAAAACAAAAACAAACTTCAGATATGGTACTCTTATTACTAATTTGAAACCATAACCTCCTATCTGGTTCTTCTAAAAAAATAAAACAATGAGCTAAACTTTTAGGGGTCCATAACAATTGCAACAAATAGGGTTGAAGTTTCTCCAAAGTGGTGCACATAGTGGAGTTAGAGAGGGGAAACTGCACCCCTCAACTTAAAAGTTCTATGCTGCCTTTGCTTTTTAGTGCATTAAGCCATTGTGAATATAACATAATTATAAAAATGCAGCATACATGGCATATCCTAGCACAACAGACAAATCTCCTATTCACATAGAAACCTGGTACTAAGTTTACCTGCCACGGCTACCTATAATCATCCCTTCCACTGACTGCCACGACCACTCCTTGAATCCAGTTCAGAACGTGAACCACCCCTGTCAGAGTGGGATGCCCAACGGTTCCTCTTCTTACCTCGCCCACCACCACGAGAAGCCATATCCTCTAAATCACGGGGCACCCGTTGGTTTGCCCCTTCCAGAATTTTGATTAGGTCATGCAGCATATTTTGAATCCTGATCACAGAAAAATGTATATGCAACACCAGTGGCACCAGCCCTTCCTGTCCTGCCAATCCTGTGAACATAGTCTTCAACACCAGTGGGGAAGTCATAGTTGATCACTACCCTGTGTAAAAAAAACAACAAATGCTTCACTATTTTTCACTATTTTTTATATAAATTCTGCACCAAAAAGGACCCACAAAGGCACAGATAAAGTGAAACAAACTGGACTAGGATCTCAATAGATAACCAATGCAACAGGTAACATATTCTGCAACCACTTAAGCAGTTTCTAAGTGGTGACACATGATGGTTCAAACATCTCTTAATCTCTTAATCATCTAAATATGGAAATCAATAATAATACATAAAAGTAATGCATCAGTAATAATAAATCAGCAACCTCCAAAGAAGATTGAGTGACGCATGGAAACATGATGACCTTTCTTCATTTTAATTAGTCCACGCAAGGTATTAACAAGCACTTTAGTCAATAATGTCCAATCTAATTTGCTTCTTCATTATTCCATCATACCATGACATTAGAAATCAAAAGGCATACACACAT
This sequence comes from Miscanthus floridulus, assembly GCF_019320115.1. Taxonomy (NCBI): domain Eukaryota; kingdom Viridiplantae; phylum Streptophyta; class Magnoliopsida; order Poales; family Poaceae; genus Miscanthus; species Miscanthus floridulus. Next base: position 67,771,341 of record NC_089584.1, read on the forward strand.
GCATATGCATAACAGAGAATGGAAAGTTAGTCTAACCTGATATCTTTGATGTCCAAACCTCGCGCAGCAACATCAGTCGCCACTAAAATAGGTGACCGCCCAGATCGGAAATGATTCAGAACCTTCTCCCTTTCACTTTGGGACTTGTCACCATGAATGGCCGAAGCTCCAAACTGCCTGGTGAGTGTCCTTGCAAGTTGGTCACACATCCTCTTAGTGGTACAAAATATTAATATCTTTGAACCTGAATCCTGGGATCGTAATATCTGCTCCAGGCGCCGTTGTTTTTCTGAGGGTGTTATGACCTCTACATGCTGCACAGAAAAAGAAAATAATAAGATAACATGAATATGTAATGCTAGGATTTTTTGTGTAAGAGAAATAAGAACAGAACAGAAACTACCATTCATGCATCTTATAATAATGATAATACTCACAGAAGGAAAAGACTGCCATGAACATCCCATACCTGAGTAATAGCACTATTAGCAACAAGCTCATCAACACTTCCAATTGTCACCTGTACAGGATGAACAAGAAGATCATCTGCAATCCTTCGGACTTCCTTGGGCCAAGTAGCAGTGTACATAAGGGTTTGCCGACGGTGAGGTATCTCTTTCACTATCTTCCGTATTTGTGGCTCAAAGCCCATGTCCAGCATGCGATCAGCCTCATCCAGAACAAGATACGCCACTTGCTTAAGACTTACCCTTCGCATCTCCAAAATGTCATTTAACCTTCCAGGTGTTGCAACAACAACATCAACCCCTCTATCTAAATCTCTCAACTGAGGACCTTTAGGAGCACCACCATATAGGCACTATAAGCAGATTAAGAACCAAAGGTCAAACGATGAAAATATAAACCCGAGATCATGACACTGAGGCAAACATTAGAAACAGATCAACAAGTACAACATTTTCACAATATAACTTCAACACCTGATCAACAGTTTAAAGTTTCCCTAAAATATTTTTTGCACTAATATCCTGGTCAAACATAAATTCATGACCATTGGTATATTAATAAAATAGATACAAACCGTGCAAGAAATTCTAGAAGATCTTCCAAATTTCACAGCTTCATCCAGAATCTGGGTTGCAAGTTCCCTTGTTGGGGCCAAAACTAGCACTGTTGGACCATTCCTAGTGCTGTTCTGCAGGCGCTTGATATGCATAAATCCAGGAAGTAGATACCCAAGAGTTTTGCCTGATCCAGTCTTCGCAATAGCTACTACATCTTGACTTTGCATAGCAATTGGCCATGACTGTGCTTGGATAGGTGTTGGGCTTGCGAATCCAGCACGTTGTATCTACAAAAAGTAAAATGGGGGGAAAGCGACAAACAAGGGCAAAGTAAGGACACAGAAGAATTAATATAAGTACATAAATAAATTTGATTAAAAATATCCCTTTTTAACTCTTTGTTGCGCAAATAAAGACAATGCATGAGGACAATTTAAGGCCGTACAAATAAAATGTGCACGCAATGTGTAGACTTGCGGACACAAGGCGAAGTAGAAAAAGCTCTAACAGAGTCCGTGGAGGCTCGCTCAGGCATGGATCGTTGATCCACGAGGCCCCTTCCAGCAGCTGCCACCCGATCCTATATATGGATGGACGTTGACAGCCTGGGCCAGACCTCCATGGGTCAAGCCCCAGAAGAGGCCCATCATCCATGCAAGGAGCCCTTTCCAAGAACTGGACGCAGAGCAACAAATCAGCCACCGTGGGTGCCGCGAGTGGGTGCCCCTTCGCGCCATGGGCAGCCCCCCGGGGAGGGAGCGAGCAGCCTCGGGCGTTCACCCACCTTGGCAGCTCCATCAACGAGACCTGCCCTCAGCCCATCTCACTTATAGATTGGCCGAGGGCACGCTGGGCAGCATACGACATTAGCTCCACCTCGGAGCAGATATCGCATCTGCCACAGATATGGAGATAAGCAGTCGGTACACGTAGGCAGCCCTGATTTAGCACAATCAAGCAAATAAAGAGAAACAAGCAGGCAACTGGAGCACATGTCCACGATCCATTTCGCTCGCCACAATTGAAGACCTTGGTCCCTTGCAAGCGACTCTGTTAGGGTTAGAGTTAGATCATGAGTTCGGTGGGTTCACCTACGGAACCATACCTCCTTCAGAATTTCTGACGGGAAGCCACCAGCCTCAAATGAAGTTATTGGAGCCGGCACGTTATCCCCCTGCAACAAGAAGAGAGACCGGATCAGATAACATGGTACGAGCTTGAGCTGCATCTAAAATTATAGCACGAGATGTGGCCGCGTAGAATTCATACCGTGACGGTGATCTCATGGCGGCGGCGGTATGCCTCGGTGGACGGATCGTCGGCGACGGCAACCGGAGCCGGCTGGTGGTGGGAATACGCCGACTTGGAGGACGCGTGCTCGTCGTGGCGCCTGTCGCGGTCGCGGTCGCGGTCGCGGTCCCTGTGGTCGCGCCGGGGCGGGGTGCGGGATCGGGATCGGGACCTTAACCTGTCGCGGCGGTCGCGGCTCCGGGGAGGCGGCGGAGGCAACGGGGGCGGGGGCGGTAGTAGCTGGTTGTCGGGGGGCATAGGCCGCTCGTACTGCGTCACGTTCGTCTCCGGGTTCCAGTAGTAGAGGTAGCCGGTGGTGCCGTCGACGAGGCCGCGCCACGGCTTGGGCAGCGTCGGGTCATCCGGGGCGTACCGCGGGGCCGCGCGCCCGGATGAACCACCCCCTCCTGACATCAGATCTGGCCGGATCTTTGGTCTCCGGCGACGCCTGCTCCGCTGAGGCCGCGGAGGACGGCCGAGATGAGGGCTCTGTCGCGGCGGCGGCGGCGGGGGCGGCGGGCAGGACGATGCGAGGGTTTCGGATTTGTGTCTTTTTGCCCTGAATAATTTCACCGTGCTCTCGTTTTATTGTGTTTTTTAGGTGCTTGCGGAGTCGTGGTCGACTTGGAGGTTGGAACTGTTTTCCAACTCAGGCCCAACCGAAGTGGCCCAAGACACCCAAGACTTGGGTTTGTTTTCTCTCCGACTGCCGCACTTGTTCACTCCCGAATTCTTTCGTCAACACAAACAGTGATGAATACACGCCCACCAGAATCGAAGAAGAAGGGGGTGGCGGCAGCGAGGCAGGGCAGTGGGCGGCCGAGGAGGTGGACGAGGCGGTGGAGATAGCGGTTAGGGTTAGGGTTGATCGGCCAGTGAAGCTTGAAGAATCTCCCCGACTTTAGATTGTTGGCCGGCCGACCTAGGGCGATGGCCGCGACACGGCGGTTTGGCCGATGGTGAGCGAGGCAAAGGCGGCGTCCGCCGAGCGGGCGAGGTAGGACAACCAGATGGGCGGGGTAGGCGGCGGGGGCGAGCGCCAGCAAAGTTAGGGGAGGGCGGGGAGGTCGTCGACTGTCTAGGCAGTGGTCGAGGTGGACAGGGAAGAAGATGAACAGTGCAGGGGGAGGGCGTGTACGCTAGCAGCGCTGCAAGGCGCACGCGTGCTGAGGAAGAATATCTTATCTCACATACGAGTATATATATACACACTACCGGCAAATGGTTATTTCCATCTTGGCAATCTATTGTAGTTGATTCTGGTGCGGTGCTACACTTAGAACTTAGGGGGTGTTTGGGACTGCTCCAGCTATACGTTTTTAGCTCCGCTCCACATTTTTTAGCCAAACAGGGTTCAGCTCCACGCACCTCGTTCGAGAAAAAAAGTGGAGTTATGAGAGCATCTAAAGAGGTACTCCACAAACTCTAGTTTTCGAATGGGTGACGATCTAGTTTACGGATTGATAGCCACTAGAATGTGTTGGGCTACTCTTTCTTTGTTGGTTGTGTGTTTGTTTAAGCAGAGGCTGAAAAGTGCTTGAAATAATAAAAGTTTCTTTTATCAAAAAAAGTGTTATCATGGTAATAATTAAAAAAACTAATGACATATTTTATCCAAATATTATCGACTAATCACCATATCATCTCTGCCATCTTTAGGACCTATTTGGAAACTGTGGGCTAATTGCTAGCTAGCTAAAAAATAACTAGAATTAATTAGCTTTAGTGTTTTTTTTGAGGAGATAGCTTTAGTGCATCCAAACAGGAGGTCTAATATAACACCTCTGTGTTAAGCATTGCAATGTGCACTTGCATTTCATGAGCACAAGCATCATTGATTACTCATGAGCATGAGCATCTCAAATGTTATCTCTAGGATTGCTTATATCACATGTGTTTGTTACTAAATGCTTTATATATGCTAGGATTTACATGTGACCAATGCATAAAATATTTCTATGGACCTTAGGAGTACCTTAAACATGTTTAGAATGTCACATAGAACAACTTTGGTATTCATGACTTGACCCATTTGGCCTCTAAGTCATGGTTATAGTGTAGGCTTTCATTTTTACAGTTGTATGTTTGACCTAAGTTGAACTATAGCATAGAGTGTTTGCATGGTAGTGCACCCTTAATAAAGTTGTAGTACTTGACTAGAGTAACAACTTTTATTTTTGGGTCAAGACCTAATTCAGTGCATAGCATGCTCAAAAGCAGCTCACAAGTATCAACAAAATATTGTTTTGAGACTCGCAAATTTTTCGAAGTGTTAAAACGATTTTCAGTTTCGAAAGTACCTCACTTTGGAGCAATGTAGTTTGTTAACCTAGTGAGAATTAAATGATGGCTCTTAAAGCAAAGTTAGAGATCTCATGCAGCTCTACAACTTTTATTAAGGAAGTTTTTGCTAATTCACAACAGATTAGGAGTAATTGAATCGCTAAGTCGCTCTATCAGTCGACGAAGGCAGCATCTGAACCCGTGCCCCACGCGGCGTAGTGGCCGACCGACCACAGGCCGTGGTCGTCGCATGGCGGCCGTATGCCGGCGTTGGCCCGGCCAGTCTAGCACGAGCGTGCCCTTAAGCGCCACGCACCCATCGCGCTCACTCAATCTCGCTCTCTCGCCCTCTCTGTGCCTCGCCTTCACCACGCCCATGCGGAACCGCAGCGCCGCCGTCGTCGCCACACCTCCGCGCGAGCTCGCATGCAACCGCCACCGCACCAGCATCTAATCCATCTCGCTCACAGCTCCACCACCACCTCCTCTACCTTGCCGACCCGCTAGCACCACCATTCGAGCAAGGGTAAGGCCGCATTTTGCCTCGCCACAACCACCACCATCACCAGAGCACCGACGCGCTCGTGGCTCACCGTGGCTCCGCCGTTCCGCCGCACCGCATGCCTTCGTTTTCTTTGGTCCAGCACCATGCTAGAGTCTAGCAGCTTAGGCCGGAGTTACGGATGATGCTACCACCTGACGGCGTCGGAATGAGTCATCGCCCCGTGCGCGCCCGCCATGGCCGCCGTGGCACTCGAGCTCGCCGCTGTCGAGTTGGTTCACCGCCTCCCTCCTTTATCACGCACCTTAGGTCGAGTAACCCTAGGTCTAGTTAACGGCACGATGGAGACCCGCCTTTCGCCACCGTTTAGCCAAAACAGCGTGAGCACCGCCATGCTCCGTGCGCCGCCGCACGGCTATGCACATGGCCGAGCTCACCGATGCCACCCCGAGCCCTCACCTGCGTAGTGTAGCTTCGCTAGGTCACTAGGATGGAGTAGCCATCCTCGCTTGAGTGTACCATAGCCAGAGATGGTCGGCATACCACTGCCGACCTCCGCCGTCCACCATGGCCGCCGTCGAGCTTGCTCTAGCGAGCCACCGGGCCAACTAAGCCTACCTACCGACGCGGCTTGACGTGTAGAGTCCAGTGGTGAAAATGCTACCGCCAGAGACCTCGTCGTCAGCGAGTTCTCACCGGTCAGCACCACGCTCTGCTTTGGTGTCGCTGACGCATGGGTCCCCATTGACCGCGGGCCCCGGCTTATCAGTGTGTATAATATCTGATTTTCTGATTTATTTCACAGATTTGATGCATGTTTCAAAAATTCATATCTCGAGCTAGGAGTGTCCAATTTTGGTGAATAAAATTTTGTTAGTTTCATCTTGAAGTATAGTATTTGATAAAAATATGAGATGCACTAGTTTCTGGTATTTTTCTAAGATAATAAAATGTAGCTAGATAAATGCTTTTTAAATGGTTTCTATCTTGTTAAATGCATAACTTTAGCTAGAAAATGATAAAATTATGATTCCAATTTTGCTGGTCTTGTGTTGACATGATCTAGCTAGAAACAATATTAAACCTATAGTAAGCATACTTTGAATATGGTCTTCATATTTAATCCTAATCAATTGCTAGTTTCTAGTGAAATTAATTAGGGTAAAAATACAAAACATATGATCATGTAAATTTTTACTACAGTATTCTTATGCTTGGAGGAATATAAAAAAATATTAAATCTATTGTTTGACACTTTTCACTAGGCTAAACTATTTTTGTCTAAAATAAGCATATGTAACTTGTCATTTTTATAGAGGTAGTTGTACTTATCCAAATGGCATGAAATTTAGTACAGTAGACTATTGAGGGTATTTGTAGGCTACTATAATTTTATCAGAATTTATTAAGCATTGAAATTACTTATCCTTTAAATCACCCTATTATTTAAGGAAAATAATAAATGGATATAAATAAGTTGGTTATGTTTAACCATGATGTTTTCTATGGTGCTTGTGATACATATGATCTATTGATGTTATTAGTAAGGCTTAAAAGCAATTGGCTGTATGCAACTAATTAATTATTGCTTTATAATTTAATTAGATGGTCGCATGTATAGTTTCGGTTGAGTTAATAATTTCATGATGACAATGGTCTTTTCTATAAAACTTATTAATAACAAAGTTGTAGATAACCTTACTTATCTATTTTGTGTTAAATATTCATAGTCATAGGCTTTATGGTTTAAGAATTATGGCTGTTAGAAGTCTAGCTGTCAGAAATGCTTGCTCTCTGGACATGTTTGAATGATTGAATTGTTTAACCTACATAACTGCTGAATTACATTAAGATGATTAAAATAAAGTTATAGGCAATTCCATAAGCTTTTCAGAATGTCCACAACCATATTATTTTGATGTATATAACTCCAGTTATGGTCAAAAACAAGTGGCTGCTATATTGTGGTCCTAGAAAATGATTTACATAAATGTTTGTTTAGTTATTAGAGAAGAGATAGGCACCTACTCAGTAAAATAAGATGCACTTATTATTACATTTAATACCATGCTGTTGAAAAAACTTATGAGAATATATTCATTATGAAAGGATCAAGATGCCCAAGAGGGAGGTGAATTAGGCTAATTCTAAATTTCTTTGCAATAATTAAATCATATGGTTAGCCCAATTAACTCCTTATGACTTAGAAAGTATTCCTAATTGTTCTAATGCACAAAAGACTTGTAACCTAAGTTCCAATCCTACTCTAGCATGGCAATTCTAAGAATGTAAAGACATGAATTAAATTGCTCAAAGTAAATGCTCAAAGTAAATAAGAGAGAAGGAATGCGGCGATATTTTACCGAGGTATCGGAGAGTCACCACTCTCCACTAGTCCTCGTTGGAGCACCTACACAAGGGTGTAGCTCCCCCTTGATCATCGCAAGGATCAAGTGCTCTCTACGAGTTGATTCTTTGACACTCCTCCGTCGCCCACAACCGCTCACAACTTGAGTTGGGTCACCCATAAGCTCCGCCGGGTAATCATCAAGCTCCCAATCACCACCTAAGCTATCTAGGTGATGGCGATCACCAAGAGTAACAAGCATGAACTCTTACTTGACCACGACAAGCCTAATGAGAAGGATGGATGTACACTTTGCTACTCTTGATCTCACTAATGAGGGCTCTCTTTGGGATTCTCAAATCTCAATTACCTCACTGGGACCTTGCTCTTCTTAGCACTCTCTAAGGTATTTCTCAGCTGTTGAAATGAGCAAAAGTACCCCCACACACGAGTGAATGCTCTATTTATAACATGGGCTAAAAAATGAACCATTATGTGCTTCTATGGGGTGACCGGACGCTCCTGTCATGTTGACCGGATGCTCCAGTCAGTATACCCCAAACTCCAGTGATTACAGTGTGACCAAACGCTAGCAGCGTCCGATCAGCACTGACCAGACGCGTTCGGTCATGATTTTCCCTCTTTAGAACCTTACTGGAGTCGACCGGATGCTACCTCTCAGCGTCCGGTCACTTGACCTCTCAGCGTTCGGTCAAACCAGACACAATCACCTTGGTCAAATGAACTGACCGGACCCTGAGCTAGCGTCCGGTCAGTATTTGACCCTCCATTCACTTCCAACTCTCGATCATATGTGAATGAAGTTTACTCTATTAGATCTAAGGGCTATCTTAGAGCTACCAAGTGCTAGTTTTAGCAAGTGTGCACCACACCTAACTCACTAGACTTACCTAGGTCAAGCTACTCATCCATACCCCCCTTAATAGTATGGCCAAAGGAAAAACAAAGTCCTTAAACTACTCTAAGTGTCTCTCCAACTTCAATCGACACTTAGAACTAGTCCATCCTTAACCTTGTCGTCCATCCTTTAAAACCAAAACGATTTCCATCGTAGGGGCATGACCACCTCGATTGCCCAATTGATCTCCATTACCATGACCTAACTTAATTGCCTTTGCAAAACACACGTTAGTCATAGTAATCTTATATTGTCATTAATCACCGAAACCCAACTAGGGGCCTAGATGCTTTCAATCCCCCCTTTTTGGTGATCGATGACAATACCACCTCGAGTATGTGAAAGAGTTGAGGTTTTTAACATGCTTGGATCATATAAGCTTTTGTCAATAAGAACAAAAGAATTAGGCAAGCTTATATGAACCAAGCCAACATGATGTACTCAAAAGATATGAATTAAGCATGAGTACAAGAAATAAAGCTCATTTGCATCAGAGTAAAATGTGGAAGCAAAGGCAAATGAGCATTGCACAAGTGATATGACATAAATAATTCAAAGTAGAGAGCACACATATCATATATCACGATCACGTAGATAACACTATCACATATATATAGTTCAATGCATAAAGGTAAACACACGATGAATGCATAATAGTGTATCACATAATAAAAACTCCAAAAGTAGTATATAAGCTAATATAATAACTAAGCTCCCCCTAAATAATCGCTCCCCCTAAGACTATCATACTTGAACCCTCTTCCCCTTTGGCGTCAAACACCAAAACCTAAGGGTCGATCGGCGGGGCTACAGCGGATGAGCCAGGCGCTGAGGTGTGAGGAGCGAGCTGGAACTGGTCACCATCATCGTCTGATCCTAACTCTAAGCTATCTATCCCTCTGTAGCTGGTAGTGAAGCTGAAGCAGTCTGGGTCAGATTAGGAACTGGAGCTGCTGTAGGCTGAGCTGGTATGACTAATGCAGCGGGCTCTGATGATGCCACTAATGAAGGGAGCGTCTCTGTAGTCCTAGTAATTAGGTGCAACAATAGAAGGACCTAGGACATGTAGATATGAAGGAGTGGGCTACCCTGTCAACTCACTGAAGGAGGCTCCAAGACTCCTGGACACTGAGGTCTCTAGCACTTGCAGTGAGGACGTCTCTATCGATGTGAAGCCCGTACGAAATGGTGTGATATGTGGGGCTGGTGAAAGGTTCTAATATGGCTAGAGGGGGGGTGAATAGCCTATTTAAAATTCTACAAATCAACTAGAGCAATTTGATTAGTATGACAAATCGCATAATACAAACTTGCTCTAGCTCTACAAGGGTTGCAAGCCACCTATCCGACAATTCTAGTTGCAATGATTACTTAGACACACAAACTTGCTATGCAACTACTCACTAAGAGCTCTCAAACTTGCTACTCTAAAGAGCTCAACTAGATGAATGTAAATAATAAAGCAAGCTCTCAATTCTAATTACACTAAAGAGCTTGTATCAACTAGTTTGTAAGAATGTAAATAAGTGAGAAGGGTGATTATACCGCTGTGTAGGGAATGAACTAATCACAAGATGAATATATAGCCAATCACCAGGAGAATGCCAAAGACAAGAGACAATCGATTTTCTACCGAGGTTCACGTGCTTGCCAACACGCTAGTCCCCGTTGTGTTGACCAACACTTAGTGGTTCGGCGGCTAAGAGGTGTTTCACAAACCTCGTCCATACGTTAGGACACCACAAGAACCGACCCACAAGTGAGGTAACTCAATGACACGAGCAATTTACTAGAGTTACCTTTTGGCACTCCGCCGGGGAAGGTACAACTCCCCTTACAATCACCGGAGATGGCCACGAACAATCACCAACTCGTGCCAATCCTCCACCGCTGCTCCAACCGTCTAGGTGATGGCAACCACCAAGAGTAATAAGCAAAATCCGCAGCGCAACATGAATACCAAGTGCCTCTAAATGCAATCACTCAAGCAATGCACTTGGATCCTCTCCCAATCTCACAAAGATGATGGATCAATGATAGAGATGAGTGGGAGGGCTTTGGCTAAGCTCACAAGGTTGCTATGTCAATGAAAATGTGTAAGAGAGTGAGCTAGAATCGGCCATGGGGCTTAAATAGAAGCCCCCATGGAATAGAGTCGTTGTACCCCTTCGCTGGGTTACTGATCGGGGTGATCGAATGCTCCAGTTTAGTTGACCGGACGCTGGATCCAGCGTCCGGTCGCCCGATGTAAGCCACGTGTCATTCTGAGTTAAACCTAAGCTGCCAGATCTCAACGGCTATTTACTGACCGGATGCTCCAGCATAAGTGATCAGACGCTCAGACTGCAGTGTCCGGTCATTTCTAGTAAGCTCCCAAAACCATCTTTTGCCGACCGGACGCGTCCGGTCATGCTTGACCGGACACAGACCAGCGTTCGGTGCTTAACCCTAGTCATTGTGCGATCTGACAACTCGACCAGACATAGTCCTTCGGCGTCTGGTCGTTGGGTGATCTAGCGTCCGGTCAGTTGACCAACGCCAGCATCTTTGCGACCAACTCCATTTCACTTCAAACTTCTTCACCCTTGCTCATGTGTGCCAACTACCAAGTGTATCACCTTGTGCACATGTGTTAGCATATTTTCACAAATATTTTCAAGGGTGTTAGCACTCCACTAGATCCTAAATGCATATGCAATGAATTAGAGCATCTAGTGGCACTTTGATAACCGCATTTCGATACGAGTTTCACTCATCTTAATAGTACGACTATCTATCCTAAATGTGATCATACTCACTAAGTGTCTTCATCACTAAAACAAAATGGCTCCTATCATTTATACCTTTGCCTTGAGCCTTTTGTTTTTCTCTTTCTTCTTTTCCAAGTTTAAGCATTTGATCATCACCATGCCATCACCATCGTCATGATCTTCGACATTGCTTCATCACTTGGAGTAGTGCTACCTATCTCATAATCACTTTGATATACTAGGTTAGCACTTAGGGTTTCATCAATTAACCAAAACCAAGCTAGAGCTTTCAGCTAGCATTGACGTAGCAAACCACTGGGACACTTGCTCTATAGGAGAAGCAAACTGTGCTGGTGGCTATCCCTGACTCTAAAGCCCACTAGGCTGTAACACTGGAGTCATGGAAGTGGTGGCAGACTAACCAAGCTGGGGCGTAGACTGTGGCGGTGGAGCCCCAATAGCTATCACTACATGCTGTATAAATCCAAGAAGCTGCTGCTGCATGAGGAGCTACTGCTGATGCATGGCCTGCTGCTGCTGCTGTAGAGCCTGTGTCTGCTGCTGAATGACTAGCTACTGGTGCTGGAACTCATCCTGCCGAGTCTGGAACTGAGCAAAGGTAGTAGCTGTCTCCTAAGCCTATCATGCCTAGTCCTGCCTCATCCGCTCAAGTATAGCCAGAAGAGCGAGGTCTATCTGTGGGGCAGGTGGTGCTAAACTGGAGCTACCGGCCTCAGCATCATGTCATCCTAGAGGCATCTGAGGAACAGGCTGGTAGTCATCATTAGAACAATCACTAGGCTCGCTAGTGACCAACCCCTCCTGCTAAGCAAGCTCCTCCTCCTCAGTAGCTGCAATACCCCTGATGATCTCGTCCTGCTGGGCTGTAGACTCTAGCACCTCAGGACATCGGTGAGGCTGACTGGGTGCTGTGGGTGTACTGTGCCTGATCATCTGTGTCATGTTATAAGCAGGGAACTCTATGGTGGCATCACTGTACTCAGCAAGCATCTCTGGCGACCTCACTATGATTGCTCTATGGATAAGGAATGTGATCCAATGAGCATAGGGTAGCTGCCTGTGACCTCTGAAGCCCTTAGCTATAGTGTCCTCCATCTCTGATAGAAGAAGATCCCAAATATCAAAAACTGTCTGCTGCATCAGAGAGTTGATCAGCCACAACTGTATGCGAGTCAAGCCCTCGTGATACCCCATCCTCGGTAGCAATGTCCTCCTTATGATAGCCTCTAGCACTCTAGCAGTAGGAGTAAGGTCACTGGGGTTCCTGCATGACCCTTCACCAAAAGGCTCGGTGAAGCAGTGGCGAACCAAGTCAGTAGGGAGCACCATACCACCATGTGGACGTCTGAGAGGTGCAGTCTGTCCATAGCAAACCTCATGAAGTCTGATAGGCTGCTCCTGAAGCCTCAGTATCTCCATGACCCTAGTACTCGTCAGCCGATAGTCTCTGCCTCTGAATGCAAAGTGTATGAAGTTATGATACGGGTCAATAAAGAGAGAAGCATAGAACTGACGAATCCAAGATGGAACATATAATCTGGTCTGTCCAATCAAATCGGATAGCCCCGGCAGATATGTAAGGTAGGGGCGAATGTGCTCTCTAGCTGCTACAACTATAGAGTCAATGTGGCACACTCTCTGAGATCTGAAAACTGCTCCACTGTTTAGATATGCATTATAGAAATCCTCATGAAGCGGTGTGTAGAAGCCATCTAACGCTCTGTCATCCCTCCTCAGAGGAAACCACACCTCAAAGTCCATGAACCTCAGCTGCTGAACTTGCTTGGTCGTGGTGGCCCTTAAGTCAAGATGGGTCACTAGAGGCAGACCCTGTGGTCTAGGCGGTGGACGCGCACCCCTCCTCTGTGTCTCCAGCCTCGGTGAGACGGGAACTCGAGTACGACCAGAGTGGTGTAACTATGGCTGTGGTGCCGACTCTGTCTCCTCGGTCTGCTATCCCTCCTGACCCTCCTGAGTCTGCTCTACTGGCGGTGCCTATTGCTGTGACTCCCCCTGAGGCTGAATCTCATCAATGGTATGACGCCGTCCTGCAACCATGACGGTCCTAGGTGGACCACCATGAAGGCGCTCAACACGCTCGATTCCCTCCATCGCTCCTGGTGGAAGCAGATCTGCAATAACAACTCCACTGCGTGCACCTCCTCTCTCAGCACGCTCTACGGCCTCAGCAACTGCAGTTGCTCTTGCTGTCTCTGCATCTAGATATTTGTGCTTCCGGGTTGCTAGCTTCTTTGTTGCTTTGCCTTTAGGATCTGTAGGTTGGCGAGGCGGACGCCTTGGATCCTCATCACCAGGACCACCTCCGACATTCTTCATGCGAGCCATCTGATAATCTGAAGAAAAACTGCCGCTAACAAAGAACAACTATCAATCTGTCGCTTCTGAGGCTTGGCCTCGATCCGTACTCATGAGCTTGGCCTCGAGTTAACAGACAACTGCCACACGATCTCAACGGCACCGACTCGCTGCACGATGGAATAGATAGGATATACAAATAAATACAATATACCTAATAGATGTGAAACCCTAGGAAGCAAGCAATTTAGATACAAAATTGAAACGTGGGGCTTGCTACCTATCAAAATGGTGAAATGGCGAGAGGAGGAACGGATTAGGGGACATCGAATCGGCTAGGGTTCCTTGACGTCGAAGATCGGCAATTCGATACGGTGAATCGATGGCCCTGGATTGCAATGTGTGCTAGGGCAACTACACAGGCAGTGCGGCTGTAGTGGAGCTCGGCGGTGGCTCTGCTATGGTGGAAGCTCATCGACAGCTCTGCTATGGTGGGAGCTCAGCGACGTGCGGTTGCTGCTGCGGTGGCTCCGGTGGCAGGCGTAGGCAGGGCACGGCGGCAGTGCTGGAGTGGGTCGCTAGCGTGGTGGTGCTCAGGAGCTTGAAGCACGACAGCAGCGCTAGGTAGGGCATGGTGGTGCGGTGAGCATGTCGTGGGTTGAGACACAGAGCAGCAGGACTGAGCAGCGGCGTGGAGCTAGGCAGGCGCTAGGGCGTGCAGCGGCGCTTGCGGCGGCTAGGGCACGGGACAGCAGCGTGGAGGCGTAGGAGCGGTAATGTCGGCGCGGTGTGGAGGCAGGGTAGGGTTAGATGGCACGCAGATTGGGTTATAAGGTGGCCCCCATGAGTCAGATAAGGAAACAGAGAAAAGAAATCTGATGCCGCACATTTTCTACTGACCGGACGCTCCGATGGTAGCGACCGGACGCTACCACCCGCGTCCGATCGATTCTAGAGAGGTCCAAATCCTCTGAAATCGTGATCGGACACATCTGGTGGACACCGACCAGACGCAGTCTGAGTCCGGTCACATATCCTTGATGTCTTCATCATCGACTGGACGCTGAAGCTCCTTCTGACCGGACGCTGGGAAAACAATGTTTCAACATTCGGCCACTCCTTCGGCAGCAGGTTCACCTCCTATGAACTGACCGGACGCTGGACATCAGAGTCCGGTGCAGCGTCCAGTCACACTTTCTTCAGCGAATCTTTAAGGTCCTTCGCGCTGCCTATTCCCAATCAAGTCCCAACTCCAATAAGATCCAAATAAACACCAATTGTGACTGATGTAAGTGACCTCTCTCAAACCCTCAAGTTTTTCAAAATATTTTGCCTTAGGCTATAATTCTTTTTAAGAAATAAGGCAATAAGAGGGCAATTATAAAGAGGTACTTGAATGTAAACAACAAAACAACATTCATGCATATGCAATACTTGAATGTAAATCTAGTTGCTTGTCAAGTTTGATCCAAGGTTAAGCTTCTTCACACGCTTTTCGATGGTTATCTTAACCATGTTAGACAAGCCCTATATGCATTATAAAGCATTAAACATGTTGTATATTACAATGCAATGCAAGGGACAACACAAGCTCAATTTTTAGTGAAGTTACTAAAATCAAGCACATTGAGCTCATTCTGCAATCTACAAAATGTTGCCTCATCTAGCGGTTTAGTGAAGATATCCGCCAATTGATCCTCGGTCCTTACACCTTCTAATGATATATCATTTTTAGCAACATGATCTCTAAGAAAGTGATGGCAGATATCTATGTGCTTGGTGCGAGAGTGTTGAACCGGATTATTTGCAAGTTTTACCGCACTTTCATTGTCGCACAAAAGAGGTACTTTATCTAGAACTACACCATAGTCTAGCAAAATTTGTTTCATGTAAAGTATTTGGCACAACAAGCACCCGCGGTAATGTATTGCGCTTCGGCGGTGGACAAGGCCACACTATTTTGTTTCTTGGAGGACCAAGACACAAAGTGATCTACCGAGCAAATGGCACCCTCCGGATGTGCTTTTTTTATCAACTTTGCATCCGGCATAATCCGAATCGGAATAGCCAATTAATTCAAATCTAGCTCCTTTGGGATACTGAAGACCAATGCTTGGTGTGTGCTTAAGATACCTAAGGATTCTTTTTACGGCAATTAAATAAGTTTCCTTAGGATTAGCTTGAAACCTAGCACACATACACACACTAAACATGATGTCGGGCCTAGATGCGATCAAATATAACAAGCTACCAATCATAGAGCAGTAGAGAGTTTGATCAACAGGGGTACCTCCCTCATCTAGGTCGAGATGTCCATTGGTTGGCATTGGTGTCTTGATTGGCTTACATTCATCCATCTTGAATCTCTTGAGAAGATCATTAGTGTATTTCTCTTGAGAGATGAAAATCCCTTCTCATTTGCTTGACTTGAAAACCAAGAAAAAATGTAAGCTCTCCAATCATTGACATCTCAAACTCCTTCGACATCAATTCACCAAATTCTTTGCATGAATCTTCATTTGATGATCCAAAGATGATATCATCAACATACAATTGACAAATGAAGATATGCCCATCAAGCTTCTTGATGAATAGTGTGGTGTCGACCTTCCCAATGATAAAGCCCTTCTCAATAAGGAAGTCCCGAAGGCGCTCATACCCAGCTCTTGGGGCTTGCTTAAGCCCATATAATGCCTTGGACAACCTATAAACATGATTAGGATATCTAGGGTCTTCAAACCTGGGAGGTTGATCAACATAGACTAGTTCATTAATAAAGCCATTTAAAATGCACTTTTCACATTCATTTGATAAAGTTTTATTTCATGATGTGATGCATATGCAAGGAGGATACGGATGGCTTCTAATCTTGCAACCGGAGTAAAGGTCTCTCCAAAATCTAAGCCTTCAACTTGAGAGAACCCCTTTGCAACTAGTCTTGCCTTGTTCCTCACAACAACACCTTGATCATCTTGCTTGTTTCGGAACACCCACTTTGTTCCAATGACTCTTGCACCTTTTGGCCGCTCTTCAAGAGTCCAAACTTCATTGCGAGTGAAGTTGTTCAACTCTTCATGCATGGCATTTATCCAATCCGGATGTTGAAGAGCTTCTTCTACCTTAGTAGGCTCAAAGCAAGAGACAAAAGAGTGATGAGCAATAAATGAAGCAAGTTTTTGAGATCGAGTCATTACACCCTTTTATGGACTCCCTATGATGAGATCTTGTGGATGATCTTGAAGTAGGGGTGTATTTCTTCTATTGACCACTTGAGGGGGATGTTGTGGAGCATCAACATCTTGTGCTTGTACCACCATTTGTTCAAGGGAGACATGAGTATCTTCATTTTCTACTCTCCCATCTTTTTCATCATCTTATGGTACACTAGATGAAGAAGGTGGATCAATCACTTGTACATCATCTTCATCATCCTTAGGCTTGATGTCTCCAAACGGAATGTTCTTTATAGCCTCCCTCAATGGTTCATCACCTACATCATCAAGATTCTCATGTGCTCCATGGGAGCCGTTAGATTCATCAAATTCCACATCATATGTTTCTTCAACCAAGCCGGTGGCATGATTAAATACTCTATATGCTTTGGACTTTGATAAGTAACCAACAAGAAAACCAATATCACAATGTCTTTGAAACTTCCCTAGGTGTTGCCGCTTCTTGTAGATGTAGCATTTGCAACCAAACACCCTAAAGAAGGAGACGTCCGGCTTCTTTCCATTAAACAACTCATATGGTGTCTTGCCAAGGAACTTTGAAGGAATAGGCGGTTGGATGCATAGCATGCGGTGTTGATTGCTTCCGCCCATAGAGCTTCGGGGGTGTTGTAGTCATCAAGCATAGTTCTTGTAAGAGTGATCAATGCTCGGTTCTTCCTCTCAACTACACCATTTTGTTGAGGAGTATATGTTGCGGAGACTTCATGTTTGATTCCAACTTCATCACAATAAGCTTCTATGTTTGTGTTGTCAAATTCTTTCCTATTATCACTTCTTATCTTCTTAAGCTTCACTTCAAATTTATTTTGTGCTCTCTTGGTAAACTTCTTGAAGCAAGATACAACTTCGGATTAGTCATGAAAGAAGAATACCCATGTATACCTTGAATAATCATCAACAATCACAAGATAATAAAGATTTCCTCCCAAACTCTTGTATGTTGTTGGTCCAAATAAATCCATGTAAAGGAGTTCTAGCACTCTTGTGGTTGACATGAAAGCTTTTGTTGGATGGGTATTTGCAACTTGCTTGCTAACTTGACATGCACTACAAAGCTTGTCCTTCTCAAACTTCACATCCTTCAACCCTCTCACCAAATCATTCTTCATTAGCTTCTTGAGTGAGCTCATCCCAACATGAGCAAGTCTTCTATGCCATAGCCACCTAAGTGTTGTTTTGGTGAATAGGCAAGTATTCAAGTTTGCATCTTCGAAGGTGAAGTCCACTAGATATAGGTTGTTGTATCTAAATCCCTTGAATATCACTTGTTCATCATCCTTCTTAGATACAACAACTTCTTTCTCGGTAAACAAGCATTGGAAGCCAAGATCACACAATTACCCAATGGATAGCAAGTTGAAGCTCAATGAAGCAACATATAGCACATTGGAGATTGAATAATCATTTGATATTGCCACTTTGCCCAATCCTTTAACCTTGCCCTTTGAATTATCCCCAAATGTGATTCTTTCTTGTCCATCTACTTCTTCATCTAGTGAGGTGAACATACGAGGATCACTGGTCATATGTTGTGTGCAACCACTATCAATAACCCAATGACCTTCCACCGGTCTTGTAGTTCACCTACACACAAGAGATCAAGCTTTAGGAACCCAAACTTGTTGAGGGCCCTTCACCTTCTCAACAAGTGACTTTGCAAACCCAAATTTCTTAGGCCTATTCCTTATTTGGAGGTCCTAAGAACATCACTTTCATCTTTCCACTAGAATCCTTTCTAAGCATGTAGTGAGCATGAAGGCAAAGGGTCTAGCATGCTTGGGCAAGGGTTGTGGTGGTGGAGTTTGGCACTCATGAGCAAAGTGGCCTTCTTGTCCACACTCAAAGCATCTCTTTGGTTTTGATTATTGTTGTTGAGCTTTGAGCCTTTTTCTTCTCTTGATTTGCCATGTACCCAATGCCACTTCTATCCATCTTCATGATGGTGTTCATTAGGAGCTCACTTTGAAGATACTTGCCTCTAGTGAACTTGCTCAATCCAATCTTAGATGCTCTTTTTCCAACTTGAGCTTCTTGTTCTCTTCCTTGAGTGCATCACTACTTTTATCTTCCTTGAGTGCAACATTGTTTTCTCTTCCTTGAGTTTCTTGTTTTCTTCTTTTAGCTTCTCATTCTCAAGAATCAAGTCACCATCATGATCAAGAGTTTCTAGCACAATGGTGTTGTGGATTTTGAACTCTTCAAACTCTTTCTTGAGCTTTTCATTGTCATGCTTGAGCTTGACATACTCATCATAGTCATTACACTCAACCACTTGCTTGCCTTTGCCACTAGATCCTTGCTCAATGCTCTCATCAATTAAATCATCACATGATGTAGCTATATCAATCTTAACAACATCGTTAGTAGCATCATGTGGCTCATTGGGTAAAAATTCTTGAGCAATAACAAGATTGTCATGATTAATCTTGAGAGTAGTATATTCATCTTTTAGCTTGTTATGGCTAGTGATGAGCTCTTTGTGCACCCACTCAAGTTTATCATGTTTATCTTTAAGCTCTTTCTTAGAAGATTTGAGCTCCTTGAGTTTGGATGACATAGCATCATTTGCTTCTCTAAGCTCAACACTAGCCTTTTCGGCTAAGTCATATTTAGCTAAAAGAGAATCATTCTTAATCTCAAGCTTTTCATTTTTAGCTCTAGTCTTTATAATGATCTTAGTGTATTTCTTTAGCAAATTAGCAAGATCATCATAAGTAGGTGACTCATATTCATCATCATCGCTATCACTATCACTACCATCATTGTGAGCATGATCATCACCACTACTATCATCATCATGTGATACCTTTCATTCACCTTTGGCCATAAGGCATAGGTGTGTAGAGGATGATGGCGGTGGTGGTGGTGGAGATGATGAAGAATCAATAGCAATAGCGGCCACCTTCTCGTCATCACTATCATCATCGAATGATCCAATAGATGAATCAATATCCGTGAGCCAATCACCGATGATGTAAGCCTTTCCACTCTTCTTCTTCTTGTGGAAGTCCTTCTTCTTGCTATCTCTCTTCTTGTATGGCTTGTTCTTTTTCTTCTCATCTTCATCTTCATTGCTTGAGTCATCTTTCTTGCCCTTGTTCTTGTTCTTGAACTTGTCTTTCTTGGGCTTTGTGCATTGGTGAGCTAGATGACCTAGTTCTCCATAATTGTAGCAATCCATCTCGGAGATTGGCTTCCTTCTAGAGCTTGTGAAGAACTTCATCTTCTTGCCATCAAACTTGATGCCACTCTTGTTGAGCTTCTTTAGCATCTTGGCGGTTTTCTTCACCATGAGAGCAAGGCTTTCATCATCAACTTCATCATCACTTGAGCTCTCATACTCAAGCCTTGATTTGCCCTTCTCTTGGCTAGCTTTGAATGCTAAGTCTTTTTCTTTCTTCTTTGTAGAGGATGAGCCATCTTGAGGTGTGATGTGCATGTACATCTCATGAGCATTGATCTTTCCCAAGATTTGTATCGGTGTAGCGGTGGAAAGATCACCTTGATGTAGCACGGTCACAATATGCCCATATTTGTCAATGGGGGGACACTCAATATCTTTCTTACAACATCAGATGGTTGCATTTGAGTGAGTCCAAGCCCATTAACTTCCTCTACAAGAACATTCAAACATGAATACATCTCATTAGCACATTATTTAGGAAGCATTTCAAAAGAGTTGAGCTTCTTCATGACAAGATGATAGTGTTTCTCATGCTCACTCTTTGTTCCCTCATGGAGCGCACAAACGTCCAACCATAGAGCATGGACATCTTTGTGGTTCCTCACCCGATTGAACACATCTTTGCAAAGGCCTCTAAAAATGGTGTTTCGAGCCTTTGCATTCCACTTCTCGTAATTCACCTCATCACCTTGTAGGTGAGTAGCATCCCGAGGTTTTGGGAAGCCTTGTGAGGTGGCTCTAAGAATACCAACATCTAGAGCTTCCAAATACGCCTCCATGCGAATTTTCCAATAAGGAAAATCATCTCCCACAAAGATAGGAGGAGGTCCATCCCCGTGAGACATCTTGCTCTAGGCGGTTAAGCCTAAAAATGTGAGCACAAGGCTCTGATACCAATTGAAAGCATCAAGATGCCCAAGAGGGGGGTGAATTGGGCTAATTCTAAATTTCTTTGCAATAATTAAATCCTATAGTTAGCCCAATTAACCCCTTGTGCCTAGAAAGTGTTCCTAATTGTTCTAATGCACAAAAGACTTGCAACCTAAGTTCCAATCCTACTCTAGCATGGCAATTCTAAGAATGTAAAGACATGAATTGAATTGCTCAAAGTAAATGCTCAAAGTAAATGCTCAAAGTAAATAGAGAGGAAGAAACGCGGTGATGTTTTGCCAAGGTATCGGAGAGTCACCACTCCCCACTAGTCCTCGTTGGAGCACACACGCAAGGGTGTAGCTCCCCATTGATCCACGCAAGGATCAAGTGCTCTCTACGGGTTGATTCTTCGACACTCCATCACGGTGAATCACCTACAACCACTCACAACTTGAGTTGGGTCACCCACAAGCTCTATCGGGTGATCACCAAGCTCCCAATCACCACCAAGCCGTCTAGGTGATGGCGATCACCAAGAGTAACAAGCACGAACTCTCACTTGACCATGACAAGCCTAATGAGAAGGGTGGATGCACACTTTGCTACTCTTGATCTCACTAATGAGGGCTCTCTCTGGGATTCTCAAATCTCAATCACCTCACTAGGACCTTGCTCTTCTTGGCACTCTCTAAGGTGTTTCTCAGCTGTTGAAATAAGCAAAAGTACCCCCACACACGAGTGGAGGCTCTATTTATAACATGGGCTGAAAAATGAACTGTTATGTGCTTTTACGGGGTGACCGGACGCTCCGGTCATGTTGACCGGATGCTCTGGTCAGTATACCCCAAACTCTAGTGATTACAGTGTGACCGAACACTGGCAGCGTCCGGTCAGCACTGACCGGACGTGTCCGGTCATAATTTTCCCTCTCTGGAACCTTATTAGAGTCGACCGGATGCTGCCCCTCAGCGTCCGGTCAAACCAGACGCAATCACCTTGGTCAAATGAACTGACCGGACCCTGAGCCAGCGTCCGATCAAACCGGAACTAGCGTCCAGTCAGTATTTGACCCTCCATTCACTTCCAACTCTCGATCATATATGAATGAAGTTTGCTCCATTGGATCTAAGGGCTATCTTGGAGCTACCAAGTGCTAGTTTCAACAAGTGTGCACCACACCTAACTCACTAGACTCACCTAGGTCAAGCTACCCATCCATACCCCCTTAATAGTATGCCCAAAGGAAAAACAAAGTCCTAAACTACTCTAAGTGTCTCTCCAACTTCAATCAACACTTAGAACTAGTCCATCCTTAACCTTGTCGTCCATCCTTTGAAAACCGAAACGATTTCCATCGTAGGGGCATGACCACCTCGATTGCCCAATTGATCTCCATTACCATGACCTAACTTAATTGCCTATGCAAAACACACGTTAGTCATAGTAATCTTGTATTGTCATTAATCACCGAAACCCAACTAGGAGCCTAGATGCTTTCACATTATATCATATCATATTATACATATCATCATATATGCATTCATGCTCATGCATATAGGATCATCTAAAGAAATAACTTTGTTGGAGTTCAATGAAGAAGAGGAGGAGGATAGCAGGAGACGCCTCAGACTACAGCTCCAGGAGAAGTGGAGTAGACTCTCGAAGATCTCCCTGAGTGCTCGGATCATCGGCCAACCTCTTTCCTCAAAGGCAAGCCCCGGAGCATTCTAAGTCTCCCATGTTTTACAAAATATTACTTGAGTCCTTTTTATGTTTGATGTATTAGATTATAAGAGTTGATTGAAAACACTTGATGTATAGAACTACTTTGTCTAGTTACATATACCTTTAACCATGTGTAGGTCTAGGATCGAATATATGCTTAGCCATGGTTAGATCGGTAGAAGTCGGGTGATTTCCTATTACCTGAGAGATATAGGTGGATACTAAAGCACGGCTGCCTATATTTACTATCGTGGAAAAGAACCATGAGGTAATGTAAATGGAGGCTGAACAGAGTCTATATGTAGGTTGACTCATGTGATTCCGTCTGTGCCGATTAAGGACCATACCGTTGTTGGCCCTTCTGATAAGATTGAACGCATGCCTATCACTTAGTTGGCCAGATGACTCATTCTGACCGCGAAGCTGAGTAGCTCAACTCAGGCCAGGCCCTGTTCTGTAAAAGTGCATACTCTGGATGGTAGTAAGGATGTGCGAGGAGCCAAACGTGAGCCTAAGGGCAGGGTAGTCCTGATCGGTCTGGTAGCTGGTCATCCCTGATTGTGTGGCGCTGGTCGAACCCATGAAATATGTACCTGAGTTGTACTAGAGGTGACCTAAGGCTACTGAAAGCATCTAGGCCCCTAGTTGGGTTTTGGTGATTAATGACAATACATGGTTACTATGACTAATGTGTATTTTGCAGAGGCAATTAAGTTAGGTCATGGTAATGGAGATCGATTGGGCAATCATGGTGGTCATGCCCCTACGATGGAAATCATTTCAGTTTTTAAAGGATGGACGACAAGGTTAAGGATGGACTAGTTCTAAGTGTCGATTGGAGTTAAGGAGACACTTAGAGTAGTTTAGGACTTTGTTTTTCCTTTGGCCGTACTATTAAGGGGGGTATGGATGGGTAGCTTGACCTAGGTGAGTCTAGTGAGTTAGGTGTGATGTACACTTGCTAAATCTAGCACTAGGTAGCTCCTAAAAAGCCCTTAGATCCATTAGAGCAAACTTTATTCACATATGATCGAGAGTTGAAAGTGAATGGAGGGTCAAATGTTGACCGAACGCTAGTTCCGGAGTGACCGAACACTGGCGCAGAGTCCGATCAGTTCATCTGATCAAGGTGATTTCGTCTGGTGCAACCGAACATTGAGAGGTGAGTGATCGGACGTTGAGTCCCAGTGTCCGGTCGACTCTAGTAAGGTTCCAGAGAGGGAAAATCGTGACCGGACGCGTCTGGTCAGTACTGACCAGACATTGTCCAACGTACGGTTAGAACTTAAACACTGGAGTTCGGGGAGAATTGACCGAAGCGTCCGATCACCCCGCAGAGGCACATAATGGTTCATTTTTTTTAACCAAGGTTATAAATACTCCATTCATGTGAGGAGGTACTTTTGCTCATTCCAACATCTGAGAAACGCCTTTGAGAGTGCTAAGAAGAGCAAGGTCCTAGTGAGGTGATTGAGATTTGAGAATCCCAAAGAGAGCCCTTATTAGTGAAAGCAAGAGTAGCAAAGTATGCATCCATCCTTCTCATTAGGCTTGTCGTGGTCAAGTGAGAGTTCATGCTTGTTACTCTTGGTGATCGCCATCACCTAGACAGCTTGGTGGTGATTGGGAGCTTGGTGATCATCCGACAGAGCTTGTGGTTGACCCAACTCAAGTTGTGAGCGGTTATGGGTGATTCACCGCGATGGAGTGTCAAAGAATCAACCCGTAGAGAGCACTTGATCCTTGCACGAATCAAGGGGGAGCTACACCCTTGCGTGGGTGCTCCAATGAGGACTAGTGGGGAGTGACGACTCTCCGATACCTCGGCAAAACATTGTCGTGTTCCTCCTTCTCTCTTTACTTTTTGCATTTACTTTGAGCAATTCAATTCTTGTCATTTACATTCATAGAATTGTCATGCTAGAGTAGGATTGGAACATAGGTTGCTAAACTTTTGTGTGGTAGATCAATAGAAACACTTTCTAGGCACAAGGGGTTAATTGGGCTAACCGTAGGACTTAATTATTACAAAGAAATTTAGAATTAGCCCAATTCACCCCCCCTCTTGGGCATCTTGATCCTTTCAATTGGTATAAGAGCCTCATGCTCACGAATTAGACTTAACCATCTAGAGAAAGATGTCTTATGGGGATGGACCTCCTATCTTTGAGGGGAATGATTTTCTATATTGGAAAATCTGCATGGAGACGTATTTAGAAGCTCTAGATGTTGGAATACTTAGAGCTACCTCACAAGGCTTCCCAAAACCTCGGGATGCTACACACCTATAAGGTGATGAGGTAAATTACAAGAAATGGAATGCAAAGGCTCAAAACACCATCTTTAGAGGCCTTTGCAAAGATGTGTTTTACCGGGTGAGGAATCACAAGGACGTCCATGCACTATGGTCAGATGTTTGTGTGCTCCATGAGGGAACAAAGAGTGAGCGTGAGGAATGCTATCATCTTATCATGAAAAAGCTTAACTCTTTTGAGATACTTCCTAAAGAATGTGCTAATGAGATGTACTCACATTTGAATGTTCTTGTAGAGGAAGTCAATGGGCTTGGACTCACGCAAATGCAACCATCCGATGTTGTAAGAAAAATCTTAAGTGTCCTCCTCATTGATAAATATGGACATATTGTGACCATGCTTCATCAAGGTGATCTTTCCATCGCTACACCAACACAAATCTTGGAAAAGATCAATGCTCATGAGATATACATGCACATCACACCACAAGATGGCTCATCCTCTACTAAGAAGAAAGAAAAAGACTTAGCATTCAAAGCTAGCCAAGAGAAGGGCAAATCAAGGCTTGAGTATGAGAGCTCAAGTGATGATGAAATTGATGATGCAAGTCTTGCTCTCATGGTGAGAAGAACCGCCAAGATGCTAAAGAAGCTCAACAAGAGTGGCATCAAGTTTGATGGCAAGAAGAAGAAGAAGTTCTTCACTAGCTCTAGAAGGAAGCCAATCTCTGAGATGAATTGCTACAATTGTGGAGAACTTGGTCATCTAGCACACCAATGCACCAAGCCCAAGAAAGACAAGTTCAAGAACAAGTACAAGGGCAAGAAAGATGACTCAAGCATTGAAGAAGAAGATGAGAAGAAGAAAAACAAGCCATACAAGAAGAGAGATGGCAAGAAGAAGGACTTCCACAAGAAGAAGAAAAGTGGAAAGGCATACATCATCAGTGATTGGCTCACGGACATTGATTCATCTAGTGGCTCATCCGATGATGATAGTGACAACGAGAAGGTGGCCGCCATTGTTATTGACTCTTCGTCATCTTCACCGCCACCACCGCCATCATCCTCTACACACCTATGCCTTATGGCCAAGGGTGATCGCAAGGTATCAAATGATGATAGTAGTGGTGATGAACATGCTAGCAATGATGATAGCGATAGTGATGATGATGAATATGAATAACCTTCTTATGATGATCTTATAAAATTGCTAAATCAATACACTAAAATCATTAGAAAGAGTAGAGCTAAGAATAAAAAACTAGAAGCTAAAAATGATTATTTGTTAGCTAAATGTGATATAGCCAAAAAGACTAGTGTTGAGCTTAGAGAAGCAAATGATGTTATATCATCCAAACTCAAGGAGCTCAAATCTTCTAAGAAAGAGCTTAAAGGTAAACATGATAAACTTGAGAGGATACACAATGAGCTCATCACTAGCCATAACATGCTAAAAGAAGAATATACTACTCTTAAGATTAATCATGATAATCTTGTCATTGCTCAAGAATATTTATCCAATGAGCCACATGATGCTACTAACAATATTATTAAGATTGATATAGCAACATCATGTGATGATTTGATCATTGAGAGCATTGAGCAAAGTTCTACTAGCAAGGGTAAGCAAGTGGTTGAGACCGATAGTTATGATGAGTATATCAAGCTCAAGAATGACAATGAAAAGCTAAAGAAAGATCTTGAAGAGCTCAAAACCACCAACACCATAGTGCTAGAAACTCTTGATCATGATGGTGATTTGATTCTTGAGAATGAGAAGTTAAAAGAAGAGAACAAGAAGCTCAAGGAAGAGAAAAATAATGATACACTCAAGGAAGAGAAAAATAATGATGCTCTCAAGGAAGAGAACAAGAAGCTCAAGTTGGAGAAAGAGCATCTTAAGATTGGATTGAGCAAGTTCACAAGAGGCAAGCATCTTCAAAGTGAGCTACTAATGAGCACCATCATGAAGATGAATAGAAGTGGCATTGGGTACTTGGCAAACCAAGAGAAGAAGGCTCAAGCTCAACAACAACACAAGTAAAAGCCAAAGCCAAAGAGATGTTTTGAGTGTGGACAAGAAGGCCACTTTGCCCATGAGTGCCAAACTCCACCACCACAACCCTTGCCCAAGCATGCTAGACCTTTTGCTTTCAATGCTCATTACATGCTTAGAAAGGATTCTAGTGGGAAGATGGAAGTCATGTTCTTAGGACCTCACAACAAGAATAGGCCTAAGAAAATTTGGGTAGCAAAGTCACTTGTTGAGAAGCTGAAGGGCCCTCAATAAGTTTGGGTTCCTAAAGCTTGATCTCTTGTGTGTAGGTGAACTACAAGACTAGTGGAAGTCATTGGGTTATGATGAGGACATCGCCATGCTGGACACACCGAAGCCATGGTCTTCCCCAAGTTGCAATTCGTTCCCAACTCAGCTGCCACGTCGCCCTCGGATTCAGCAGACATGTCGTCACTATTTTGGTCATAACTTTCTCATACGACATCGAAACGGGCCGTTCTTGGATGCGTTGGAAAGGGGACAACGATGCCGTCGTTTTGGATCTGGTCCCAGCTCCAGAAGGTCCATGGATCATTCTGTGTGACCACAGCAAGGTACTGCGTCACCTATTTGGGCCAACTTGGCCATGTATCGTGTCGGGCCTTAAGCCCAAGTTGTGGGCACCCAACCCCTGGCCGTCCTCAACCCTAGGTCGAGTCTTAGACTATAAACACAGCCGTCGCCGCTGCTACACAATTGGGTTTTATTTAGAGTTTAGTTTTCCATCAAGAAACTGAATCGTTCATTGTAACTATGGTGATAAATCCTTTTACAGTGATCCAGGGCCCCCGTTCTTGATCTCCTCCACTGTGTCGATTAGTCCTTTGGAACCGAGTTCTTGAATCCTCTATTGATATTCACGTCATTCATATTTGCAATTTTAGATTGCGTGTTTTACCTTCTTGCTTGTGATCTTCGATTCGCTTGCAGGAAAAGCCTTCTTGGCGAGGTCAATCAAGTTGTGCTTGGTTGATAACCAATGGAGCGGTGGTGTAATGGTTGCAGAGTTCGAATCGCGTCTGATTTGAAGCCGGATCGCCAACGTCGAGACCTCCACAAATCGAACTTACCGGCTACCTCTCGGAAGATCGGGCATGTACTCATCAATTGGTATCAGATATTTCAGGTTTACCGCGAGGTATAATCTCGTTTACCTTAGATTCATATTTGTTCATTACCTAGAGTCCACAAAAAGCCCAAAAATATTTCAATTTCCGCTGTCCTATCGCCCTTTGTGCCTTTGCAATTTCGTTTCAGATTCGTGTTGTTGAGTTTGTGTCCGTGGTCGAGTCTTGTTGCTGGTTTAGGATTGTGTTCATGGTCGTAGTTCAATCGCCCATTGCTGTGATTTTTGTTTTCCGCCGCTATCCCATCCACCATTCCCAAACAACAAGTCGAAGCCACCACATTACTCGACTTGCCCCGCTAGCCGCCTTGTGTAACTTCTCGCTACCGCGCAAACCCTAGATAGGTTGTCAGCCGCTCTTATTTTGCCTGCATCGTAGCCCTCCTTACATCATCAGGTGAATACCTACTGCTGTTAGTCACAGTGATGATCCTATGATCGGTGTTAGAGTTTAGGGATGCTTTGCCCTAACTGCCGCCGCCGTGTTGTGCCTCCCGGAAAACATACCTTGAGATACCTTCGGTAAAACAGGCATAACTTTTCGCTCGTTTATCAGAAAAATCTGAAATTTTTACAGCAGCTTCTTGACACCATTTGGAGCCGACCCAAACTTGGCTATGCCCTATTTGGTTTCATCAGAATTGCCAAAAAAATTCGGGAAAATATAGAAAAAATTGTTAAAGTTTTTGCACGCTTTTCAGAGAACGTGCTGAATTTCTGTAGACCACATCCCACCTCAGTTGTAGGTGCCAATTTTTGTGGTTGCATCTTTTGTGATCCTTGTTCAGAGAAAAGTATATAAAAAATAGTGAAAAAAAAGTTTGTTCCTACTAGTGCCTTTTGGAAAAATCTGGGAAAAAATTCAGGAAAAAAGGAGAAGCCCAGGCTATTTGCTTGTTCTGTGAGTTCTTTCGATCGTCCTTTGTTTTCACCTTGTTGCGCTACGTCTCGACACGTCTTAGCCAGCACCTGTGATTTGTACTTTGGATCCGAATTGAACAATCGTTACTCTGCACTCGTTAATTGCTAATCCTTGCTGTCATATTGTGTGCCTACCCATAGCTCCACATATTCTTCTGTCAGCACAGGTTTATCTTGCAACTGTTACCCATGCTCAACAACAGATTGCTTCGCCACTTTGGTTTTGCTCCTATTTGGCGTTGGTAAGAATACAGGCAAGACGGTGGTAAGCCGCTTGTGATTTTGCATTCCACTTTCACCACCATCACCACCACCACCACTTGTTTCCTTTTAGTTGATAGGGATAATACTTTGGTGTTGTCTTTTTCTATCTTCTAACCATGGCAGGAACTCCGACGGACTTCAATGAGTGCATGTCCAAGGGCGAGCTTACAACATTCATGACTAAACAACGCAATCTTATGACCGAGCTGACGTGCAACGTGAACAATCTGGTCACCCGCATTGAACAGCTTGAGCAACGCCCTCCACCTTATCGTGCTGATGATGAAGATACGGATGCTTTTGGTGATGAAGATGTGTATGCTGACGGTGGTGCCCGTTGCCGCCTCAACTTCAATCGTCGCGGTATGGAAGGTAATAATCATGGTAATAATGATCCTTTTGCTAAAATTAAATTTAGTCTACCTCCTTTTGCTGGTAATGTTGATCTAGAGGCATATTTAGATTGGGAGCTTGCTGTTCAACAAAATTTTGATTCTCATAATGTTCCTACTGAGCATAGAGTTAGACTTGCTACTAGTGAGTTTACTAATTTTGCTTTGTTCTGGTGGAGTGATCTTTGCAATGCCAATAATGTTGCTGCTGTGCCTCAAACTTGGAATGTTTTAAAGCAATGTATGAAATCTTGTTTTGTTCCTCCTTATTACCAACGTGATTTACATTTGAAACTACAAACTTTAAAACAAGGTGATAAAGGAGTAGAAGCATACTATCAAGAATTGCTTATTGGTTTAGCACATTGTGGTATAAATGAAGATGATCATGATGCTAGTGCTAGATTTTTTGGTGGTTTAAACCATGATATACAGAACATACTTGATTACAAAGAATGACGCAATTTTTCCCAATTGTATCATCTTGCTATTAAGGCAGAACGAGAAGTACAGGGACGCAAACAACACCAGCCTTTTAGGTCTAACAATGGGAGGAATTTTCAGCAGCGTTTCGAGCCGGAGACGCCCAAGCTTCCTATTGCACCACAGCCATCTACACCTCCATTTTCTTCTGGGGTAAGTAAATTGTCTAATGTGCAGTTTCCACAGCTGAAGAAAGGTGGCACTCCGGGTGCTTCTACTAGCTCCTCCTCGTCCAGCTCTAAAATCATTTGCCACCGATGCAAAGGCATGGGACATGTCATGAAGGATTGCCCCAGTCGTCGTGCTTTCATTGCTACCGAGGATGGATATGTAAGTGCTAGTGATGTTGAAGATGATTTAGCCCTTGCTGCTAACATTGATGCAGATCCCACCGAGGGCGATCAAGACAAGGAGGCCATCACCATTGACTCCGTGGCTGCTGCCACAGACTACCCTAGCCTTCTTGTGCAGTGTGTGTTGAGTACACATGTGGGACATGAAGAAGAGATGAAGATCCAATGCCACAATTTGTTCCACATATATCTCATTGTCCAGGGTTGTCGTGTTCTCACTATCATTGATAGCGGGAGTTGCAACAACTTGGTGAGTTCAGATTTGGTTGACAAGCTTGGCTTAACCACACGACAACATTCGTATCCATATAAACTTCAATGGTTCAATAATAGTGGTAAGACTAAGGTAACTAAATCAGCACGCATTAGCTTTTTCATAGGCTCTTATCATGATACTGCTGATTTTGATGTTATCCCTATGCAAGCTTGCTCCATTTTGTTAG
This sequence comes from Miscanthus floridulus, assembly GCF_019320115.1. Classification (NCBI taxonomy): domain Eukaryota; kingdom Viridiplantae; phylum Streptophyta; class Magnoliopsida; order Poales; family Poaceae; genus Miscanthus; species Miscanthus floridulus. The sequence goes on from NC_089584.1 coordinate 67,802,104, forward strand.
GTCGCCCATGGGAATTTGATAATGATGCTTTACACCATGGTAGAACTAATACATACACTATCATACATAAGGAAAAGAAAATTACATTGATGCCTTTGTCTCCTACGGATATTATTAAACATGCTAATGAGATCAAAAATAAACCTCCAACAGACATTGCTAAAAATAATGGGATTAAGTTAAAAGGAGGTGCTTTTCTTGCTACAACTTCTGCTACTGCTAAGTTATGTGATAATCCTGATGCACCATGTTATACTATGTTTTGTCAACCTTTTATGTCTGGTGCATTGCCTGCTGTCACTAACCTTTTGCAGGAGTTCGCTGATGATGGGATGGAGTCGAAGATGACTCCAATTCTAGAAGGAGGGGATGATGAGGACATCGCCAAGATGGAGTCGAGGACGACTCCAATTCGAGAAGGGGAGGATGATGAGGACATCGCCATGCTGGACACACCGACACCATGGTCTTCCCCAAGTTGCAATTCGTTCCCAACTCAGCTGCCACGTCGCCCTCGGATTCAGCAGACACGTCGTCACTATTTTGGTCATAACTTTCTCATACGACATCGAAATGGGCCGTTCTTGGATGCGTTGGAAAGGGGACGACGACGCCGTTGTTTTGGATCTGGTCCCAGCTCCAGAAGGTCCGTGGATCATTCTGTGTGACCACGGCAAGGTGCTGCATCACCTATTTGGGCCAACTTGGCCATGTATCGTGTCGGGCCTTAAGCCCAAGTTGTGGGCGCCCAACCCCTGGCCGTCCCCAACCCTAGGTTGAGTCTTAGACTATAAACACAGCCGCCACCGCTGCTACACAATTGGGTTTTGTTTAGAGTTTAGTTTTCCATCGAGAAACTGAATCGTTCATTGTAACTGTGGTGACAAATCCTTTTACAGTGATCCAGGGCCCCCGTTCTTGATCTCCTCTACTGTGTCGATTAGTCCTTTGGAACCGAGTTCTTGAATCCTCTATTGATATTCGCGTCATTCATATTTGCAATTTTAGATTGCGTGTTTTACCTTCTTGCTTGTGCTCTTCGATTCGCTTGCAGGAAAAGCCTTCTTGGCGAGGTCAATCAAGTTGTGCTTGGTTGATAACCAATGGAGCGGTGGTGTAACAGTTGCAGGGTTCGAATCACGTCTGATTTGAAGCCGGATCGCCAATGTTGAGACCTTCACAAATCGAACTTACCGGCTACCTCTCGGAAGATCGGACCTGTACTCATCAGGTTATTGATAGTGGTTGCACACAACATATGATCAGCGATCCTCATATGTTCACCTCACTAGATGAAGAAGTAGATGGACAAGAAAGAATCACATTTGGAGATAATTCAAAGGGCAAGGTTAAAGGATTGGGCAAAGTGGCAATATCAAATGATTATTCTATCTCAAATGTGCTATATGTTGCTTCATTGAGCTTCAACTTGCTATCCGTTGGACAATTGTGTGATCTTGGCTTCCAATGCTTGTTTACCGAGAAGGAAGTTGTTGTATCTAAGAAGGATGATGATCAAATGATATTCAAAGGATTTAGATACAACAACCTATATCTAGTGGACTTCACCTCCGAAGATGCTAATTTGAAGACTTGCCTATTCACCAAAACAACACTTGGGTGGCTATGGCATAAAAGACTTGCTCATGTTGGGATGAGCTCACTCAAGAAGCTAATGAAGAATGATTTGGTGAGAGGGTTGAAGGATATGAAGTTTGAGAAGGACAAGCTTTGTAGTGCATGTCAAGCTGGCAAGCAAGTTGCAAATACTCATCCAACAAAAGCTTTCATGTCAACCACAAGAGTGCTAGAACTCCTTCACATGGACTTATTTGGACCAACAACATACAAGAGTTTGGGAGAAAATCTTTATTGTCTTGTGATTGTTGATGACTATTCAAGATATACATGGGTATTCTTCCTTCATGATAAATTCAAAGTTGCATCATTCTTCAAGAAGTTTGCCAAGAGAGCACAAAATAAATTTGAAGTGAAGCTCAAGAAGATTAGAAGTGACAACGGCAAAGAATTTGACAACACAAACATAGAAGCCTATTGTGATGAAGGTGGGATCAAGCATGAGGTCTCCGCAACATATACTCCTCAACAAAATGGTGTAGTTGAGAGAAAGAACCAGACATTGATCACTTTTGCAAGAACAATGCTTGATGAGTACAACACTCCCGAAGCTCTATAGGCAAAAGCTATCAACACTGCTTGCTATATGTCCAAGTGCCTATTCCTTCAAAAGTTTCTTGGCAAGACACCTTATGAGTTGCTCAATGGGAAGAAGCCGGGCGTCTCCTTCTTTAGGGTGTTTGGTTGTAAATGCTACATCTACAAGAAGCGACAACACCTAGGGGAGTTTCAAAGACGTTGTGATATTGGTTTTCTTGTTGGTTACGCATCAAAGTCCAAAGCATATAGAGTATTTAATCATGCCACCGACTTGGTTGAAGAAACATATGATGTGGAATTTGATGAATCTAACAGCTCCTAAGGAGCACATGAGAATCTTGATGATGTAGGTGATGAACCATTGAGGGAGGCTATGAAGAACATTATGGTTGGAGACATCAAGCCTAATGATGATGTACAAGTGATCAATCCTCCTTCATCAAGTGTGCCACAAGATGGTGAAAAAGATGGCAGAGTAGAAAATGAAGATACCCATGTCTCCCATGAGCAAATGGTGACATAAGCACAAGATGTTGATGCTCCACAACCTCCCCCTCAAGTGGTTGATAGAAGAAATTCACCTCTACTTCAAGCTCATCCACAAGATCTCATCATAGGGAGTCCATCAAAGGGAGTAATGACACGCTCACAAAAGCTTGCTTCATTTATTGAACATCACTCTTTTGTCTCTTGCTTTGAGCCTACTAAGGTAGAAGAAGCTCTTCAAGATCCGGATTGGATAAATGCCATGCATGAAGTGTTGAACAACTTCACCCGTAATGAAGTGTGGACTCTTGAAGAGCGACCACAAGGTGCAAGAGTCATTGGAACAAAGTGGGTGTTCCGCAACAAGCAAGATGATCAAGGCGTTGTTGTAAGGAATAAGGCAAGACTAGTTGTAAAGGGGTTCTCTCAAGTTGAAGGTTTGGATTTTGGAGAGACCTTTGCACCAGTTGCAAGACTAGAAGCCATCTGTATCCTTCTTGCATATGCATCACATCATGAAATGAAACTATATCAAATGGATTTGAAAAGTGCATTTTTAAATGGCTTTATTAATGAACTAGTCTATATTGATCAACCTCCCAGGTTTGAAGACCCTAGATATCCTAATCATGTTTATAGGTTGTCCAAGGCGTTATATGGGCTTAAGCAAGCCCCAAGAGCTTGGTATGAGCGTCTTTAGGACTTCCTCATTGAGAAGGGCTTCACCATTAGGAAGGTCGACACCACACTATTCACCAAGAAGCTTGATGGATGTATCTTCATTTGCCATGTGTATGTTGATGATATCATCTTTGGATCATCAAATGAAGATTCTTGCAAAGAGTTTGGTGAATTGATGTCGAACAAGTTCGAGATGTCGATGATTGGAGAGCTTACATTCTTTCTTGGTTTTCAAGTCAAGCAAATGAGAGAAGGGATTTTTATCTCTCAAGAGAAATATACAAATGATCTTCTCAATAGATTCAAGATGGATGAATGTAAGTCAATCAAGACACTAATGCCAACTAATGGATATCTCGACCTAGATGAGGGAGGTAACACGGTTGATCAAACTCTCTACCGCTCTATGATTGGTAGCTTGTTATATTTAACCACATCTAGGCCCGACATCATGTTTAGTGTGTGTATGTGTGCTAGATTTCAAGCTAATCCTAAGGAAACTCATTTGATTGCCATTAAAAGAATCCTTAGGTATCTTAAGCATACACCAAGCATTGGCCTTTGGTATCCCAAAGGAGCTATATTTGAATTAGTTGGCTATTCTAATTCGGATTATGCCGGTTGCAAAGTTGATAGAAAAAGCACATCCGGAGGGTGCCATTTGCTTGGTAGATCACTTGTGTCTTGGTCCTCCAAGAAACAAAATAGTGTGGCGTTATCCACCGCCGAAGCGGAATACATTGCCGCGGGTGCTTGTTGTGCACAAATACTTTACATGAAACAAACTTTGCTAGACTATGGTGTAGTTCTAGAAAAAGTACCTCTTTTGTGCGACAATGAAAGTGCGGTAAAACTTGCAAATAATCCAGTTCAACACTCTCGCACCAAGCACATAGATATCCACCATCACTTTCTTAGAGATCATGTTGCAAAGAATGATATTTCATTAGAAGGTGTAAGGACCGAGGATCAATTGGGGGATATCTTCACTAAACCGCTAGATGAGGCGACTTTTTGTCGATTGCGGAATGAGCTCAATGTGCTTGATTTTAGTAACTTCACCAAAAAATAAGCTTGTGTTGTCCCTTGCATTGCATTGTAATATACAACATGTTTACTTTTTGGTAATGCATATAGGGCTTGTCTAACATGGTTAAGATAACCGCCAAAAAACGAGTGAAGAAGCTTAACCTTGGATCAAACTTGACAAGCAACTAGATTTACTTGCAAGTATTGCATTGCATATGCATGAATGTTGCTTTGTCATTTATCTTCAATTACCCTCTTATTGCCTATTTTCTTAAAAAGAATTATAGCCTAAGGCAAAACATTTTGAAAAAATTGAGGGTTTGAGAGATGTCACTCACATCAGTCTCAATTGGTGTTTATTTGGATCTTATTGGAGTCAGGACTTGATTGGGAACAGGTAGCACAAAGGACTTTGAAGATTTGCTAGAAAAAGAGTGACCGGATGCTATACCGGACTCTGAAGTCTAGCGTCTAGTTAGTTCATAGGAGGTGAACCTGCTACGATGGACTGACCAAACTCTGCTGTTCAGCGTCCGGTCAGATGACGTTCCTATGTCCGGTCGAGCGAAGACGATCAAAACAGGTTGGACCGGACTCTGGCTGCGTCCGGATAGTTGTGATCGGATGCGTCCGGTCGTGATTCTTAGGGTTTTGGACCTCTCTAGAATCGACTGGACTCTAGGTGGCAGTGTTCGGTCGTTGCCACCGGAGCGTCGGTCAGTTGAAATCGTGCAGGTTTAGGACTTCTTCTCTGTTTCCTTTTCTATCTCATCAGGGGACCCCTTATAACCGCGCCGTGACCTATCCTGCATCTCCACCACATCGACTTTGTTGTGCTCCTTCCCTAGCTAGCGCAACACCGCCACGACTTCTCGTGCTCGTGTGTCGCCAAGTCTTCCCACACCGCTGTGCTGCATAGCCCCGCACTGTCGTGCCCTACCTGCGCCGCCGCGCCCATGCCATCTGTGCCCGAGCCATCCATGCCCGCGCATAGCCGCTCCAGCGCATTGTCTCCAGCGTTGTCGCCGTGCCCTGCACCAGCACCGCCGCTGTGCCCTGTGCCAGCGCCACCGCTGTGCCCGTGCTCTGCTTTAGTGCCACTGTCGTGCCTTCACCGGAGCCACACCATAGCACTAGTTGCCCACAACTCAACAGCACCACCAAAGCCTCCTCTTGCGCCTACTTCACCGATCTAGTGCTCACTGCCTCACCAGAATCCCAACCCTAGCTGATTCGGTGGTTCCCCAATTCGTTCCTCTTCTCATCAATTCATCGGTTCGTCAGGTAGCAAGCCCTCGTTTCCAATTTTATATCTATTGCTTGCTTTCTTAGGGTTTTGTATCTCTAGATATATTATGACTATTTATAAATCTGATCTATTCTAACATGCAGCGAGTCGGTATTTCTGAGGTCACATTGGCAGTTGTTAGTCAACTTGGGGCCAAGCTCGTGAGTACAGATCGAGGCCAAGCCTCGGAAGTGACAGTTGGCAATTGATCTTTGTCAGCAGCAGTTGTTCTTCTCAGCTTCATTAGATGGTGCATGTCAAGAATGTCGGAGGTGGTACCAGTGATGAGGATCCAAGGCCCTCGCCTCGCTAGTCTACAGATGCAAAAGGCAAGGCAATGAAGAAGCTAGCGACAAAGAAGCGCAAGTACCCTAATGCAGATACAGCGAGAGCATCCGTAGTTGTAGAGGCCATAGGACACATAGAGAGAGGAGGTGATAGGAGTGGTGTTGTTATTGCAGATCAGCTTTCTCCATCTATGAGGGCTGCACTTGAGCAGGTTGAGCGCCGTCATGGTGGTCCAGCTAGGACTGTCATGGTTGAAGGATGGCATGTCACTATTGATGAGAGTCAGTCTTAGGGGGAGCCATAGCAGTAGGCATAGCCAGCAGAGCAGACTCAGGAGGGAGAGCAGGCCGAGGAGACAGAATAGGCACCTTAGCCATAGCTTCGCCGCTCTAGTCGTACCCATGCTCCAGTCACACCGAGGTTAGAGACACAGCGGAGGGGTTCTCGTCCACCGCCTAGACCACAGGGTCCGCCTCTAGTGACTCACTTGGATTTGAGGGATACCACGGCCAAACAGGTGTAGCATCTCAGATTTGTAGACTTTGAGTAGTGGTTCCCACCGAGGAGGGATGACCAAGCTTTAGAGGGTTTCAACACACCACTGCAGGAAGATTTTTATAATGCATATCTTAACAGTGGGGCAGTATTCAGATCTCAGAGGGTGTGCAACATTGAGTCCATTGTAGCAGTAGCTGAAGAGCATATTCGCCCTTACCTAGCTTACCTGCTAGGGCTGACCAATTTACTTGGATGGACAGGCTTATATGTTCCATCTTGGGTCTGTCAGTTCTATGCTACAGTCTGGATTGACCCGCAGCATAGATTCATTCACTTTGCTTTCAGAGGCAGAGATTACAGACTAATGAGCTCAAGGGTCAGAGAGATTCTCAGGCTTTAGGAGCAGCTAGTCTGGCTTCATGAGGCTTGCTATGGATAGACAGTGCCTCCTAGATGCCCTCATGGTGGTATGGTGCCCCGTACAGATCTAGTCCGCCATTGCTTCATAGAGCCTTTCAGCAAGGGGTCAAGCAGTTCACCCAGTGATTTCACTCCTACTGCTAGAGTGCTTGATGCTATTATGAGGAGGACCCTGCTTCCGAGGATGGGGTATCATGATGGCTTGACACGCATATAGCTATGGCTATTGAACTCTCTGATGCAGCAGCCTATGTTTGACATTTGGGATCTTATTCTATCAGAGATGGATGATACTATTGCAAAGGGGTTCAGGGGTCATAGGCAGCTGCCATATGCTCACTGGATTACATTCTTGATCCACAGGGCAGTTAGTGTGAGGCCACCTGAGATGCTGACAGAGTATAGTGGTGCTACTATAGAGTTCCATACATACAACATGACTAAGATGATCTACCATAGTGCAGTGAGAACACCCAGCTAGCCGCACCATCGTCCAGAGGTGCCAGAGACTGCAACCCAGCGGGATGAGACCATTAGGGGCATAGCAGCTACAGAGGAGGAGCAGTCAGATGCTCAGCAGGATGGGATGGTCGAGAGCGACCCCAGTGACAGCTCAGATAATGACTACAGCGATATCCCTCAGATGCCTCCATGACGACATGACCATGAGGCTGGTAGCTCTAGTTTAGCTCCACCTGCACCATAGACAGACCCCGCTCTACTTGCCATACTTGAGCGGATGAGGCAGGATCAGGCTCGCTAGGCTTAGGAGACCACTGCTAGATTTGCACAGTTTTAGACTCGACAGGATGAGTTCCAGCGACAACAGTAGGCGATCCAGTAGTAGCAGCAGGCCATGCATCAGCAGCAGCTTCTCATACAACAACAGCTACTTGGGTTTATGCAGCATGTTGTGACAGCCATTGGGGCTCCACCGCCACAGCCTTCACCTCAGCTTGGTCAGCCTGCCTCCACTTCTATGACTCTAGTTGTACAACCCAGTGGGCTTTAGAGTCAGGGATAGCTAGCACCACAGTTCCTTCACCTATAGAGTAGGTGTCCTAGTGGTTTGGTTCGCTAGTGCCAGCCCCATAGTTCACTCCTCTTCATACGGGCTTTACTCCACCTTAGAGTTCATTAGTGCTCACCCTAGTTTCCAGGAGCCTTGGTGCTTCATTCAGTGAGTTGATAGGGCAGCCGACTCTGCTAGAGCTACATGTCCTAGGTCCTTCCATAGTTGCACCTATTACCAGGACTACAGAGACGCTCCCTTCTTCAGTTGCATCATCAGAGCCACCTACTACAGTCATACCTGCAGAGTCTTAGGCCGCACCTATCCCTGATCCGACCCAGACTGCTTTAGCATCGCTTCCAGCTATAGAGGGTCAGACTGCTCAGAGCTCAGGATCAGATGATGATGGCACACGGTTCTAGCTCGCTCCTCGCACCTCAGTGCTCGACTCGTCCACTACAGCCCCACCGACCGACCCTTAGGTTTTGGTGTTTGACGCCAAAGGGGGAGAGTGATCAAGTATGTAGTCTTAGGGGGAGTGCTACATTTAGGGGGAGTCTATCTATTATCTATCTATTAGCTTATCTATTACATTTGGAGTTTTATGTGTGATTCATTTTGCATTCATGTTTACTATTATGCATTGAACTACTTAAGTGTGATAATGTGATTGTGATATTTATGTGATATGTGACATGTGTGCTCTCTACTTTGAATTATTTATATGTCATATCACTTGTGTTATGCTCATTTGCTTTGCTTCCGTGTTTTACTCCGATGCAAATGAGCTTTATTACTTGTACTCTTGCTTATTTCATATCTTTTGAGTACATCATGTTGGCTTGGGTCATATAAGCTTGCCTAACACTTTTGTTCTTATTGTCAAAAGCTTATATGAATCAAGCATGTTAAAAACCTCATCTCTTTCACATACCCGAGGTGGTATTGTCATCAATCACCAAACAGGGGGAGATTGAAAGCATCTTGGCCCCTAGTTGGGTTTCGGTGATTAATGACAATACATGGTTACTGTCGATAGAATATAATCGGTAGTCCTCCGAGGGGTATCCCACGAAGGTAGATTGGTTGGCAGAGGAGCGTGAGATCAAGAACAAGAAGACAACAGAGACACATGAGTTAGACAGGTTCAGGCCGCCAGTATGACGTAATACCCTACTCCTGTGGTCTATTGGTTTGTATTAGCTATCGTATGATATATCGTGATTTAAGAGGGGGTCCCTGCCCGCCTTATATAGTCTAGGAGGCAGGGTTACAAGTCAGTTAAATCTAAGAGATAACTGGAAAGTAATAACTGATTACAGGAATCTTGAGATCATACATATCCTAATAGATCTTGTAATATCTTCAGGATATCTTCCCAATGTCTTGCAGAAGGCACCAAGCATAGTCGTGCCTTGCAAGGCTTCTTCTTGTGGGCTAGGCCACCCCTAGGGGCGTAGCCCATGTGGTCTGCCGTGGGTATCCAGGGTCGTACACCCCACAGTTAGTCCTCGAGCACCTTGTACCCATTGTGCAACGTCATCTTAAGCTTGTCTGAGCAGGTGCGAACAATGCCGAGTAGTCAAGCTTATGGTCTCACCACCTTGCTGAACTGCCGACCTACGTGAGCCGTCGCCGATCAGCATGAACCGTTGCTGAGCAACACAATCTGTCGCTGAGCAGGGTGACATGTTGCCGAGCACCGTGAATCATCGCTGAGCAGAGTGACCAAAGTATGGCTTGCCATAAGGGTGTAAGGAGCTCAAGTTTAGAATTGAAAATTTATCCATAGTGGACCATGTGTGCCCACTTAGAATCTGAACAAACTTGTTGGAGTCAATCTTCCTCTATAGGCGTATAGTCTTCGAGAAAAAACCCGCACACTCACCACGAGGTGAAGTGTGCCCACTTAGTCCCCAAGCCTGACAGCAGATGATGCAGCCATGTGGTGCTAGGGTCAAAGAATTGAAGAACAGTAGAAAACCAGCCGAGTAAGAAGCCATTCCCCGGGCATGTCCCAGAAAAAAAACAAAGCACATTCACCGCAAGGTGAAGTGTGCCCACTTAGTCCCCGAGCCTGATAGTAGGTGATGCAGTCACATGGTGCCAGGGTCAGAAATAGAAAAACAAATAAAGACCAATCGAAGTAGGACGCCAGTCCCCATGCTGCAGGCGGAGTTATCGAAAAAATCAAATCCTGGAGAAAAAACCGTAGTAAAGGTTGTACAGTGTCAGTTAATTAGCCTTAATAAATGGTGGAGTAGTCAGCGAAATTTTGGCGAGGAGCAACTAACGGTAGCAACAAACGAGCGACGTGGGCTGAGGTTGCATGAAAATCTTGGTAACAGCCCATTAAGCCGCATCGGAGAATTCGGAGCGGCGTAGATCGTGGGAACGGTTTCCCAAAAACCCTTGAGTCATAAAAGTGGGGAAAGTGCTTTATAATAGTACCGCCGCCCCCCATTCTCACACCTTTGCCACTTCGTCATTTCATCTTCCACCTCAGCCACCACATCTCCAGATTCGCAGCCACATACTTTGCCGACGCCATCCCTCATCCAGATTTGAGTGATGGCACCGAAGAGGAGAGCTGTGAACCCAAAGAAAACAAGCCCAAAGAAGGCAAGAAGCGGAGCCAGTCACAACGAAGAGTGGATGCCGTCGTGCACTGGAGAAGCGGAGCTCGAAAGCATGGTGACGGTGGGCGTGCTTCCTGACCGCGTCACCGCTAGATGGCGGCCAGCCAGTGGTGAGCCCTTTCCAATACCTAACACTGATGAAGTTGTAGTCTTTGAAGATTATTTCTAGCGTGGATTGGGGTTCCCTGTTCATCCTTTCCTGTGAGATCTGTTGGTATTTTGGTCGATTAGTCTGTGCAATCTCCATCCGAACACCATATTGCACATTTCGATCTTTATTCACTTCTATGAGGCATTTCTTGGGATTCTCCCGCACTTCAACCTGTTTAGACACTTATTCTGGTTAAAGAAGAAAGGCGGCAGTGGCTCCAAGGTGGTCAGCAGGGTATATCTGCAGCTCTGGGACGGAATGGCCAGCGATTATATCAGCGTACCACTAAACACTTCCTTGAAAGGGTGGAATTCCAAGTGGTTTTACATGAAACAAAACCACCCGGCCATCCACTACGACGTCCACCATATCCTGGAGAACCAAAGAAGCTGGTCGAAGAGACCAAGAAGTATCGACATGGAGCAAGTGAAAGAGCTCCTTGACTTGATTCAAAGTGTGGAGTTGAGAGGTGAACTTGTGGCAGCAAGCTTCATAGTGCACCATGTCCAGCCTTGCAAAGAGAGGGCCTACCCTACTTTTGACTACATGCGCGTATCAAGACCCCAGATGTGCTGCCCAAGATCAGCACCCTGATTCGAACAGCATGGAGCAGCTTGATAGCACACCGACGAGACATAGCAAGATCCGAGCACCAAGGAGTCCCTGGTGTAGCCGACGATGTCTGACCACCCAGGGAGTTCCTAGCGTAGCTGGTGATGACCGAGAATCGAGGAGCGTGGAGTCCCCGGCGTAGGCGGTGATGACCGAGCACCGAGGAGCAAGGAGCGAGGAGTCCCCGGCGTAGGCGGCAATGACCGAGCACCGAGGAGTGAGGAGTCCCTGGTGTCGCTGGGGATGACTAAGCACTGAGGAGCGAGGAGCGAGGAGTCCTCGACATAGGCGGCAATGACCGAGCATCGAGGAGCGAGGAGTCCCCGGCATCGCTGGCGATGATCGAGCACCAAGGAGTCCTTGGTGTAGGCGGCAATGACCGAACACTAAGGAGCGAGGAGTCCCTGGTGTAGGCGGCGATGACCAAGCACCATGGAGTCCCTAGCGTAGGCGGCGATGACCGAGCACCGAGGAGTCACCGGCGTAGGCGGCGATGACCGAGCACCGAGGAACGAGGAGTCCCCGGCGTAGGAGGCGATGACCGAGCACCGAGGAGCGAGGAGTCCCCGGTGTCGCTGGCGATGACCGAGCACCGAGGAGTCCCCAATGAAGCTGGCGATGTCCAAGCATCGAGGAGTAAGGAGTCCCCGATGTAAGCGGCAATGTCCGAGCACCGAGGAGCGAGGAGTCCCCGGCATCGCTAGTGATGACCGAGCACCAAGGAGCGAGGAGTGAGGAGTCCCTGGCGTAGGCAGCGATGATCGAACATCGAGGAGCGAGGAGTCCCCAGCGTAGGCGGCGATGACCGAACACCGAGGAGCGAGGAGTCCCCGGCGTCACTGGCGATGTCCGAGCACCAAGGAGTGAGAAGTCCCCAGCGTAAGCGGCAATGTCCGAGCACCGAGGAGCGAGGAGTCCCCAGCGTCATTGGCGATGACCGAGCACCGAGGAGTCCCTGGTGTAGGCGACGATGACCGAGCACTAAGGAGCGAGGAGTGAGGAGTCCCCAGCATAGGCGGCGATGACCGAACACTAAGGAGCGAGGAGTCCCAGGCATAGGCGGTGATGACCAAACACCAAGGAGCGAGGAGTCCTCGACATCGTTGGCGATGTCCGAGAATCGAGGAGTGAGGAGTCCCCGGCGTAAGCGGCGATGTCTGAGCACCGAGGAGCGAGGAGTCCCCGATGTCATTGGCAATGACCGAGCACCGAGGAGCGAGGAGTCCCCGATGTAGGCGGCGATGTCCGAGCACCAAGGAATCCCTGGCGTATGTGGCGATGTCCGAGCACCGAGGAGTCCCCGGCATAGGCAGCGATGTCCGAGCACCGAGGAGTTCCTGGCATAGGCGACGATGTCCGAGCACCGAGGAGCGAGGAGCGAGGAGCGAGGAGCGAGGAGTCCCCGGCATCGCTGGCGATGACCGAGCACCGAGGAGCGAGGAGTCTCGACATCGCTGGCGATGACCGAGCACCGAGGAGCGAGGAGTCCCCGATGTAGGCAGCGATGTCTGAGCATCGAGGAGCGAGGAGTCCCCGGTGTCGCTGGCGATGATAGAGCACTGAGGAGCGAGGAGTTCCCGGCGTATGCAGCGACATCCAAGCACTGAAGAGTCCCCAGCGTAGGCGGCGATGTCTGAGCACCGAGGAGTCCCCGGCGTAGGCGGCAATGTCTGAGCACCAAGGAGTCCTCGGCGTAGGCGGCGAGGTCCGAGCACCGACGTAGCTGATGACATCTAGCAGTGAAGTGTGCCCACTTAGTCCTCGAGCACAAAGAATCCGAGCACTAAGGAGTAACCGGCGTAGCTGGCGATGAAGCACGAGCGGCGAATAGTCTGATCAACTGGTCGGCAACGGAGTCCATGAACCGAGCGGTCTGACCAGTTGATCGGTGGGGAAGCCCAAGAACCAGGTGATTCGATCACCTGGACGATGATCCTGCAATGCAAACATGTAGAACGGGTAGTACATGACACACAAATAAATAAACTCCGGAGAAAAAATAGCAATGGTGATGAAACGGCGTATGCAGTTCAGCGATCAGTTGGCGTGAAAATATATTTATGTTTAATATAAACTGCCCGAATAGTTAGTGTGTAGCTGAGTCTCCAGCCCTAGCTAGCGCATAGTCCATAACGTCGAGCGCGGAGCCTATGCACGTGTAGGAGGAATAGGCGTGACCAAGGAACCGCTGCCGACCACCCATAACGTAGAGCGCAGAGCCCATAGCACGTGTAGGGAGGAGCCATCGATAGGGCCATCTCTGGAGGCGTCCGAGCATCAACATGACTATTTGAAGGTTTGGAAAATCATTTGGAGAGCAAATATGGAGAAAACAGTTCAGAGAAACATTGCGGCAAAATATGAAGATTGGAGAATATTTAGAAGAATATTAAAGCATGACTTAGCTTTGGACGGAGCGTCTGGTCAGCGACGTATGGCATTATCTGGTCGGCATTGACAGTGAACACCTGGCGAACGGTGAGTTGTTGGTGAAGGCGACCTCGGAGGTGGTTCTGAGATTGGATCTGCTGTCGTGGGGGCTGATGTAGCCAGCGATGAATCATCGTCATGGATCGGCATGGATCTCCACGAGATTGATGACGAGAACGCGCTATTGATTTGAGGTCCATCTAGCTCGCCATGGATCAAGCGCACACCCCTACCTGGCGTGCCAACTGTCGACAGAATATCATCGGCAGTCCTCCGAGGGGTATCCCACGAAGGTAGATTGATCGGCAGAGGAGCGCAAGATCAAGAACAAGAAGGCAACAGAGACACATGAGTTAGACAGGTTCATGCCATCAGTATGACGTAATACCCTACTCCTATGGTTTGTTGGTTTGTATTAGCTATCGTATGATATATTGTGGTTTAAGAGGGGGTCCATGCCTGCCTTATATAGTCTGGGAGGCAGGGTTACAAGTCAGTTAGATCTAAGAGATAACTAGAAAGTAATAACTGATTACAGGAATCTTGGGATCATACATATCCTAACAGATCTCGTAATATCTTTAGGATATCTTCCCAATGTCTTGCGGAAGGCGCCGAGCATAGTCGTGCCTCACAAGGCTTCTTCTTGTGGGCTGGGCCACCCCTAGGGGCATAGCCCATGTGGTCTGCCGTGGGTATCCGAGGTCGTACACCCCACAGCTACTATGACTAACGTGTGTTTTGTAGAGGCAATTAAGTTAGGTCATGGTAATGGAGATCGATTGGGCAATCATGGTGGTCATGCCCCTACGATGAAAATCATTTTGGTTTTCAAAGGATGGACTAGTTCTAAGTGTCGATTGGAGTTGAGGAGACACTTAGAGTAGTTTAGGACTTTGTTTTTCCTTTGGCCATACTATTAAGGGGGGTATGGATGGGTAGCTTGACCTAGGTGACTCTAGTGAGTTAGGTGTGGTGCACACTTGCTAAATCTAGCATGAGGTAGCTCCTAAAAAGCCCTTAGATCCATTGGAGCAAACTTCATTCACGTATGATCGAGAGTTGGAAGTGAATGGAGGGTCAAATGTTGACCGAACGCTGGTTCTGGAGTGACCGGACACTGGCGCAGAGTCCGATCAGTTCATTTAATCAAGGTGATTTTGTCTAGTGCGACCAGACGCTGAGAGGTGAGTGACCAGACGTTGAGTCCCAACGTCCGGTCGACTCCAGTAAGGTTCCAGAGAGGGAAAATCATGACCGGACGTGTTCGATCAGTGCTGACCAGACACTGTCCAGCGTCCGATCACAACTTAAACACTAGAGTTTAGGGAGAACTGACCAGAGCGTCCGGTTAACATGATCGGAGCATCCGGTCACCCCGTAGAGGCACATAACGGTTTGTTTTTCAACCAAGGTTATAAATACTCCCTTTATTCGTGTGAGGGGGTACTTTTGCTCATTCCAACAGCTGAGAAACACCTTTTGAGAGTGCTAAGAAGAGCAAGGTCCTAGTGAGGTGATTGAGATTTGAGAATCCCAAAGAGAGCCCTTATTAGTGAAAGCAAGAGTAGCAAAGTGTGCATCCATCCTTCTCATTAGGATTGTCATGGTCAAGTGAGAGTTCGTGCTTGTTACTCTTGGTGATCGCCATCACCTAGATGGCTTGGTGGTGATTGGGAGCTTGGTGATCATCCGGCGGAGCTTGTGGATGACCCAACTCAAGTTGTGAGCGGTTGTGGGTGATTCACCATGATGGAGTGTCAAAGAATCAACCCGTAGAGAGCACTTGATCCTTGCGCGAATCAAGGGGGAGCTACACCCTTGCGTGGATGCTCCAACGAGGACTAGTGGGGAGTGGCGACTCTCTGATACCTCGGCAAAACATCGCCGCGTTCCTCCTTCTCTCTTTACTTTGAGCATTTACTTCGAGCAATTCAATTATTGTCATTTACATTCATAGAATTACCATGCTAGAGTTGGATTGGAACATAGGTTGCTAAACTTTTGTGCGGTAGATCAGTAGAAACACTTTCTAGACACAAGGGGTTAATTGGGCTAACCGTAGCACTTAATTATTGCAAAGAAATTTAGAATTAGCCCAATTCACCCCCCCTCTTGGGCATCTTGATTCTTTCAGCTACCATGGCTGGTAGACGTGAGTTTTTGTTAAGAATAAATTCCTAGCTGGTTGAAATCGATTCGAATCGCCGTCTCTCCCGGACAGTGAGAAACTTGGCTAGTACCAATATCGTAGTAACTGTGATATGGAATATGATGGTTCGGATGAACATGGAGTTACTACACTGGCTATGATTACTATTGTATGCTACTAAATGATATACTTGATGTTTGACACAGGTTAGTGGCTAATCTAGAGATGAATAGCTATAATGAATTTGATGACCAAATTATAATTGTACCCCTGAATTAGTCACTTTTTATGCAAAATATTGTCAAGCTACCTCCACTTATAAAACCTTGCATAATCCTTGGAGTCATTTTATTTTAGTTTATGACGGGTAAGTCTTGCTGAGTACCTTCTCATACTCAGGGTTTTATTCCCATTTGTTGCAGATGGTACAGTTTATCACGGCTATTGCAAGAACTGCTTCTATCTCGCCATGGATGAGGAGTGAGCCCTGGGCAGGCATCTCTTATTAATCCTTCTTATATGCTTTCGTGGGAGTGTGATCATGAACTGGCACTGTATTTGAACTATGATGATAGATGTTAGCTTCAAACCTTAATTTGCTTCTGCTACTATTTACTGAACTTGGTTTGTAATAACCTTAATTCGTACTCTGATGGATGAACGGTATTTGTGAACTTTATGTAACGTGTGACATATATGTTGAATCATATACAATCTTGGTTGTATGTTGATGGTTAATCGAGACCCGTCGTGGTACTCGACGGACTATCGGGTTTATATGGGCTCAAGTATGACAGTGCGACCGCTTATGAGCTGCCATTGTACTTGTGCTCTTATAAATTAGTCGGTTCTGCTACATCTAATAAGTGGGCTAAATTTTTAGCTTGTTAGCCATTCATAGCTAAATTGGGCTAATTTCTAGTCTTAATCAGTAACTAACCATGTGTATCAAATATGCCCTTAGTGTATGACTATATACATGAGAGCTTGCATATTAAGATAAATTAGCTCAATATAATAACAACAGTGCCCCCATGCCCCCACCAACCTACACGTACACACCACCAACAACAACAAGTCAGCAACCCCACCCAAACACACCACAAAGCCATGGCAATATTGTACACCATACAACTTGTTCAACGATAAATAATTAGATGGAAACAAAACGACTAAAAATGACATCAAGATTAGTTCAATTAGCTAGACGCAGTGGCATGCAAACATATGGTGCTCAACTTTATCTACCTCACAATATCTCTAAAAGGACTAGCTATTCTATACCTAAAAGGATGATATTTTGTGAAGTGCAGGGAGAGGGAAAAACTCACTGCATCATTGTATGACATCAAGAAACAAGCCACACAAATTGAAGTTACATGATTTAGCGCCAACAAACATTAGGCGATGCCTCAAAACATGTCGATCATCTACTAACCTTGATTCTGCGTGCAGTCCAATTCCCAAAGTAACAAGAATCCTCCATAGCCACAAATGGAATCCATACTTCAAGGTGTGTGAGGGTTCATTAGCACTTCCTAGTTTGCTTTTTGTTAAGAATGCATATGATAATTCGATGCTAATGATTGTAGGACTGCATAGGGGCAATTGATGGTACTCATGTCCTAGCTAGGGTGCCCAATGACTAGAGACTTGCTTTCATGGGTAGGAAGCATAGCACAACCCAAAATGTTTTAGCAGCAGTAGACTTTGACCTTAGATTCACCTATGTCCTTGCTGGGTGGGAAGGCTCTGCTCATGATGCCTTAATCCTTGCGGATGCCCTTCAGCGAGAAGATGGATTAAAAGTTCTAGAAGGTACCTTTGATCAGCCAATAGCCTTCATGCATGTCTAAAAAATCTTGTATGACCATAAATGATGCATGTTCTATTTCCAATTGGTAGGGAAATTTTTTTAGTGGATGCTGGATATGCTGTTAGGCCTGGTTTCTTACCCCCCTACAAAGGAACAAGGTACCACCTTAGGTAGTATGGAACTAGGAGGCCAGGCAATGCTAGAGAGCTTTTCAACCTTAGGCGTTCCGCTCTAAGGGTGACAGTTGAGAGGGCATTTGCTGCATTGAAGAATAGGTTCAAGATTTTGTATAACAAGCCATTCCATCCATTTCCTACCCAAGTGAAGTTTGTGCTAGCCTGTTGCATTCTACATAATTGGATCATTAGGCATGGGACAGATTCCTTTGTTCCTCCTGAAGAAACCTGGAATGCCATCCCAAGCAATGAATTGATACCTAATGATGTGCACATGGACAACAGTGAATGGGCTGCAATGAGAGACATGTGGGCTAACCAAATGTGGGCAAATAGGGGTGCTGGTAGGGATAGGGCAGATTGAGTGTCATGTTGCACGTGCCGTTCTAATGCTTTGTTCCTTGTTTTTCTGCCTCTTGCTGTATTGTAATAAATTAGACCTTCTATCAGTGGACCTAGCTATTAAGCAATGATGTGTACCTAGCATTGTAATAATTTGGATCTTAATTGGACCTTATATCCGTTGTTAAGCAATGATGAGGCCACTTGTGAAAGCAATGATGAATTATTTATTTATTATTCTCTCTGTTCTGGTCTGATTTTTGATTTGGTTCTCTCCTTTCTATTCTACACCTGCAATGGATTATCTCAATAATTTTCATGTTACCAATGATGAGGCTAATTGTGAAAGCAATGATGAATTATTTACTTATTCTCCTTCTATTTTACACCTACAATGGATTATCTGAAATGACTTTTCATGTTACCAATGATGAGGCCAATTGTGATAGCAATGATGAATTTATCTACATATCATCTAAGTTCACCACAGATAATGAACTGTTATTATATTGCTAGCTGATCATTAATGCAGAGCTTCTCATTGGTCTACATAGGGAAGAGTATTTTAGCCTAGATTTTTGAATCTGTTCCTACTCATTGGTTTTACCTAGATTTTGTTCATTTCTCTTTCAGTGAAACATACACCAGTGCTGCATTCATGGATAGCTGTAGTTTTAATAAGATTCTTTGAAAGTCATACCTCTGTAAGCAACAAGCACTGGTGTTACCTTCATTTAGTAATAATTTCTTGGTTTAATTCTTTAATGCAGAATCTTGAACTGTGTAATTTTTAGATTGGTGACAAGTCCCTTCAAAGATATTGTCGATGTAGAAAGTGACCAACAAGTAAATATTTGTAGTTTTGCGTATGTTGTGATCAGAGGTGGCCTAGCACTCAATGACACAGGGTTTATACTGGTTCAGGCAATGTGCCCTACGTCCAGTTTGAGTCAGTCAGTGACTTTATTCCTGAACTCAGGTGCTCAAAGTTTGTAGTGGGGTTACAAACGAGAAGGAGAAAGATGGGGGGTACAAGAGGTCCAGTCGGACTCTGATCGGAAGGGCCAAGAGCGACAAGAGCTCCGCTATGAGCTAAGTGTTCGAGCTTGTCCTCGTGGTTTAAACCTGGTGGTTTTGTTGTTGTGTGCTAGTAAACTTGATCGATCTAATGAATCTGGAATGACTTGAAATCTACCTTGGGAGAGAGCGCATCCCCTTTTATAGATGAAGGGGATGGCCTTACAAGTGAGAGGGAGTGAGTTCGTATGCTTCTAAGCCTTGTTGCCTACGCCGGCGAATACGGGGGATAATTGTAGGCGCCCACAACACTATTGGATATCAGATGCACGTGGGAGGTTGTGTCATCTTGTTCAGGTATAGCAGATGTCGGTAGCTGCTATACTGTTGATGCCCAGAGGCATGTGAGGAGTTTCACCATGTTCACTCGGTGTGGTAAATTCCGGTGCCCACAACACTGTTGATGCCCAGAGGCATGTGGGGGGAGCCTTACCGTACGGGAGTTATTAGCGCCCACAATACTGTAGGGAAAAATGTCGGCGCCTACAACACTGTTTGTGCTCTGTTGTGCCAGGGAGGTTGCAAAGTCCTGTTTCTGCAGGTGTACAGGGTACGATCTCTGGTATCGTGGTTTGACTTGTGTGCCCTGCCTTGCTTTCTTTGTTCGTTCCCTAGTCCTTTCTGAGTAGGCATCCCCGGTTGGTTGGTCCCAGTCAGTTCTGCTCACGCCAATCGGAGAACAACCGTGAGCAGGGGTTTGGCACATCCCCGATCGAAGACGCGGGTTGGAGTCAGAAGCAGCGCTTTGGCCTGGCCTTCTAGTTGGAGAGGCCATCTAGAGGCGGGCTGGAGATCGAGGCGAGTGTTCTAATTGGTGAGGTGGGCTGGAATCAGAAAGCGGGCGTTGTTCCTCCCTGGCTAGGCCTCCCGATCGGAGATTCAATCGCCCCTCTGGCCTGTCATTTAGATACTTGGGCTAGCCCATGAGTTGTGCATTGTCTGCTTAGGTCGAGCCTTTGTTGGGAAGTCGATACCCAAGGGACCCTGGGTTTATGAACCCGACAAGAGCCCCTGAGCCCCCGGGTGATTCGAGTTAAATCGTCTAGGGGATTTTTGTCTTGGCGGCGGGTGCGCGCGAGCGCACCCACAGGTGTAGCCCTTGAGCCTCTGGGCGATTCGAGCAGAATCATCTAGGGGTTTCGTGTTACCAGCGAGGGAGGTTTTTATTTTGCAGCAGGTGTGCACGAGCGCACCCATGGGTGTAGCCCCCGAGCCCCCGGGCGATTCGGGCAAAATCGTCTGGGGGTGTTTGTTACTGGGTGTGTGTGCGTGTTTTTAGTCAAGATGGAGCCATCAACTAAGGCGTTGTTGCACAGCTAAGGCGGTTTTAGTTTTTAGGGATTGGGTGATATGGACCTCTCAGATCCTGGCGTTGGTGCACGCCGTGGGATCGGGTGAGGCAGTTAGTTTTTAGGGATCGGACGAGACGGAGCTCGCGGATCCTGGCATCAGTGCACGCCATGGGATCGGGTGAGTCAGAGTCATGGATCCTAGCCTCGGTGCAGCCTGCACAGCCGAGGTAGTTAGTTAGTTAGTTAGTTTAGGAATCGGGCGAGCCAGAGCTCGTGGATCCTGATGGGGCGAGTTTGGGGTCATAGACCTAGGCAGTTGGTGTGCAGTCAAAGCATAGCCAAGGGATGGGGCGAGTTCGAGGTCATAGACCCAGGTGTTTGGTGTGCAGTCGAGGCGCAGCTGAGTGGATGGGGTGAGTTTGGGGTCGCAGACCCAGGCATTTGGTGTGTAGTCAAAGCATGGCTGAGTGGATGGGCGAGTTCGGGGTCATAGACCTAGGTTTTTGGCGTGCCTTGAGCCCCCGAGCCTTGTTGGGCTTTTAGTAGGGGTCAGTTTGAGTTGTGTGCATTACCCTGTCCTTGGTTTCTCACAACCGGAGGGACTGAGTTTTGTCCCTTGTCCTGATCGCTTGGGCTCGACTGACGTGCTCGGTGAGCTCGCTAACGGGTATGATCGAGTGGAATCCAGGTCCATCATTCGTGATGGGGTTAGCATAGCCCTCTTGTGACATTCCACTACTCCTTTACCTGCAACCCGGTAGATGCTTGGGTCATTCTGGAGACCGACCCGGGTGGCCTGATGGCCTCCCCTAGATGGAGATTCTATGGGATTGGCAGAGGTTTAGGATCGAACGAGAAGGCTGAGATGACCATGTCTGCTTTGGGGAAGATGAGGCGAGAGCCACACGGGGCTCATCTGCATTTTCTCCCCTAGCTCTATTTGTCGTGGGGCATCCTCGAGCCCTTCGTGGGCTGGCCTTCGAACCCCGGTCGGTCGTTGCTCATGTCGAATAAGGCAACTGCCGCTTCGTGATTCAACACAAAGCGTTGTGATGCATTTCGCTGCATGTGTGATGCTTAGTTCCCGAGCCCTAGGCGGTTTAGGGCACGAATCATCCGGGGGGCACGGGCATATGGAATGAATGTGCATATGGATGTATGAAATGATTATAAAGAAATAGTAGGGGTCGGTAGTGTTACCTTGATGACTCGAGTGATGGGGTTTGAAGAGCTCCAATCGGAAATGTCCGACCAAGACCCGTGCTCATTGTTCATGACAGAGTTGGCATGGCCTACATGGGGCGTCCCTTTGCTCCCTACCTGTCCCTCGGTGTGTTTTTGAGTTGTTCGATTAACTTAGGAAGCCCGATGGTCTCCCCTGGCGGAGATCCCATTTCGGGTTTTTCCAAGTCCCGCCTGGGGATGCGGAGAGCTACCTGTGTGCGGTGGTGCTTTGGTTCATGTGCCTAGCATGCGGTAGTGGTTGGCGTGTGGTAGTGGTGGGCCATGCCTAGGCCACGTCTCGTCTGATCAGGTCCTGTCTCATCCGGCGTCGTTCCGTTCCGTCGTTTTGACTTTCCCGATCGGCGCGCCTTCCCCAACTGTTGCGCCCTTTTCCTTAAGTAGGAGAAGGGAGAAGGTTTTTCACCCTGTTCCTTCACCTGTTCCCCATCTGTCGCCTCCTCTCATTTTCCTTCTTCCTGAGAGCATCCCTGAGAGCCACGGTGTCGATGAAATATGATCAGCAGTCTACCTAGGGGTATGCCCAAGGTAGTAGATTGTTGGCAGACAGATGCGCAAGCCACAAACAAGACGGTGATGCAAGACAGACACGAGGTTTTATCCAGGTTCGGCCGCCAAAAAGGCGTAATACCTACGTCCTGCGTCTGATTGTATTGCTGTATGTCAATGAGAGATGTTTTTTAGAGGGGTCCCCTGCCCGCCTTATATAGTCTGAGGGGCAGGGTTACAGATCTGGAAACTAATCCTAGCCAGTTACAATTGCCATAGGTGACCGGATAAGGATTCCTATTCTAACCGACCAGGATCTTGCTTGATCGCCAAATCTGCCTTGACTCCTTGCGCGGGACTCCAAATAGGTTGGTCGGGCCGTGCGTCGTCTTTTGATGGACCGGATCCTCTGATCTGGGCTGGCCCAAGCCTAGCCGTAAGGGTATAGGGGTTAATACCCCCACAGCTAGTCCCCGAGCACCATGTATTATGCTGCGACACGCCATTTTAACCTTCTCCAACAAGTAAGGCTTGAGTCCTTGACCTCTCTGACCACCGTTGTCACTGGAGAAGTAGGTTGTCCGAAGAATGTATGGTGCTCTTAAGAAAAAAGAAAAAGATTTCCATCCTATGAAGTGTGCCCACTTGTATTTCTGGAAAGAAATGTAAGTGAAACTTGAAGCGTAGCATCCTTGAGCATCAGAGGCGTAGGGGTTGAAAACAAACACATTCACAGCAAGGGTGAAGTGTGCCCACTTAGTCCCTGAGCCTGGTAGTAGGTGACGTAGGCACGTGGTCCTAGGGTCTAAAAAGAATTCCCAGTTAAATTGAGAAACCAATCGTCGTACAGACGATACAAGATGCACCGGCAGGTGCATCATACCGATGTAGTCCCTGGGCTTGCTGGAAGGCAAAGTATGAGCCTTGTAGCAAGGTCTAAATAAATGTCTCTCAACTGTGTGTGAATACAAATCACATGTAGCCAAGGAGAACGATCTCCGAGTAGTGGTCGGGACAGTTCCCTAGCAAGATAGCAATCCTTACAATCAGTCAAAGCATAGGGGTCGATTAAATAAACACATTCGCCGCAAGGTGAAGTGTGCCCACTTAGTCCCCGAGCCTGGTAGTAGGTGACACAGGCACATGGTGCCAGGGTCTAAAAAAGAATTTCCACTGAAGTTAAGAATGCAATCGTTGTATAGGCGATACGAGATGCACCGGCGGGTGCATCGTACCGATGTAGTCCCCGAGCTTGCTGGAAGGCAAAGTATGAGCCTTGTAGCAAGGTCTAAAAATGTCTCTCAACTGTATGTGAGTACAAATCACATGTAGCCTAGGAGAGCGGTCTTCGAGCAGTGGTCGAGGCAGTCCCCGAGCACAGTAGCGGTCGGAGCAGTCCCCGAGCACGGCAGTGGTCGGAGGAGTCCCCGAGCACGGCAGTGGTCTGGGCAGTCCCCGAGCATGGTAGTGGTCTGGGTAGACCCTAAGCATTGTAGTGGTCAGAGCAGTCCCTGAGCATGGCAATGGTCTAGGTAGTCCCCGAGCACAGCAGTGGTCTAAACCATCCTTGAGCGCAAGACATGCAGCGAAAAAACGAACGCCGCTTGTCCTATTATTTGGTGTATTTATTTATCTTCATATTCAGTCAAGTCCAATCGTACATGTCTGGTCAAAAAAGCAGACATGTATAGCATGTCATACTATCTTCTTGCCCTTTCTAGCAAACAGTCGCTTAGCACCTGTAAAGAGATGCGTCAGTGTGGGCCCTCTCACACTAGCAACGAAGAGGCGCGTACACTGGAAACGAAGGGGCACATTTATTGGCGTAGATCTCAAGGTTGTGAAAACAACCATCTACGGCGCATGCGCACGTCTCCCAAGAATCTCGGGCGGACAAAACGACGGAGCTCTTGGTTATTTATAATATAGAACTGGTAAGTTACTTTTTACCGATCCCCATTATCATTCGCCGCCGCATCCTTCTTCTTCCTCTTGCCTAACCCTATACCTCCGAAATCATCACCAATCCCTCATCCACCACATCCACCCCTTTAGCAAGGACGGATTAATGGAGAAGAGAGACGCCCAGAAGAAAACCGGAGTCATGGCGAAGGAGTGGTGGAAGTCAAGGAGCAACGAGCAAACCATCGAAGACCTCGTCACCATGGGAGTGCTCCACAACAAAGCACTCGCAGGATGGCGCGCGCCGGAAGGAGAAAGCTTTCCCGATCCACAACCAGGTGAGATTGTGGTTTTCGAGGATTTCTTCAAGCGGGGTTTTGGGGTTCCAGTGCACCCTTTCCTTCAGGGGCTCTATTTGTATTACGAGATTGGGATTTGCAATCTACATCCCAACTCGATTCTTCTTGTCTCCACCTTCATCCATCTTTGCAAAGCCTATGGTGGCTTCCAGCCCCATTTCGACCTCTTTCGCCATCTGTTATGTATGCGGAAGAAAGGGAACGGCGGCTCGAAGATAGCCAGAGGCGTATACCTCAATCTGCATGACGGGATGAAGGCCCAGTACCTGCACTACCCTTAGAACACATCGCTGGACGACTGGTACAAGAAGTGGTTCTACATCCGTGAAGAGCTGAACACGATCACCCTGTGCGATGTGGGGTTCATTCCAGAGAAGAAGAACAGCTAGTCAGAGAAGCCCGAGCACTTGGAACAGATCGCAGAACTACTCGGGATGATCCCGTGGGGGAAGCTGGATGGTCCAAGCGTGGTCAGAAACTTCATCAGCCGAAGGATCCAGCCCTGCTAGAGGAGGGTACATCCTAGCTATGAATACCAGGGGAGCGCAGATCCAACAAGGACCAGAAAAGAGGCGCTTGACAAGATCAAAGTCAAGGCCAGGATTGGGGAGCTATTCAACTTAGCCGATCCCAATTATGTCAGGTTAAGCGACATCGAGCACGCCTTCAAGCTGGCCCGACCACCCCAAAGGTAATTTATGCTTCCTTGTACCTGTAGAGTTATGTTGTAACAAAAATTGATTGTGTTGTCACCTATATGTTTCCCAGAGTAATGGACATGACAGGGCAGCAGTGTTCATGTCTCCACCCCATGGTGTGGATTGGCCGCAAGTTGCCGGCCCAACCGCCCAGACCAGCGCCAGGGCTGAAGACGCCGACTGGGCCATACTCGGGGTTGGGGAGGAGGCAATGGCCAGGGCTGCTGGCAAGCGGCTGGCGGCCAACAAACGTCGTTAGGCCATCTTTCCACTGTCAGATGATGAAACAAAGGATGCAGACATCTTTCGACTCATCCCTTGAAAGAGGAGGAGACAACTAGCATCGACGGAGCAGGGTGGCTCCTCTATGCCAGCAGGGATCGCATCACCGACCACTGCAACACAGAGGACAAGCGGCAAAGGGGTCCACTAAAAAAGACCCGGTGGAACTCGCCGAGCATGTGGAGCAAGCACGATCGAAGAGACGCTCCATCGCCATGTCATTCCATGCTTCCAAGCTATAAGTATTTGCAACCTTGATGTAAGCTTACAATTTGTATTGAATACTATTGTCTTCTGAACTTATCTCTGATATATTAGGTCGGCGTCCACTGAAAATCCTGACTAGCTAGCCGGGTGCGGCACGGCTTCGCTAGCAATGACAGAAAGAACTGCCCAGCAGCCGGCTATGGAGGAACTCATAGAAGAAAATCCACCAGAACCTCAGCAGTCGAGCGGCCAGACAATAGTCCTCGAGTAGCTAGTCGAGAAGAGAGCCGAGCCAAGTACAAGTGCTCTGAGCACTAATCCTGCTGAGGGGGATACTTTGGCGCCAAGGGAACAAGACCAAGCCGAGGAGCAGCAGTCGGAGGTGGCATTGAGCACGCTTGCCGATGCTACGGCTCGTGGGAAAGCCATAGTGGTTTCAGAGGCTACAAACTCTAGACCAGCGCTGCCTCCTGAACAAGAGGCCGAAGAGGACGAAGTAGAAGAGGTCCTGGGTCATCCCCAAGACAAACGACAACATGTATATGTGTCGCGCTGGTGGAACAACGAGTGGGTTATGCATAAGGAAATACCAGAGGTCGAAGAGACCCTAAAAGTTGAACGAGCGGCAAAACGTCTGGTGACAGAAGTCCAGGTATGTTTGACTTGACCACTTGATCCTGCTATTTAGTCGAACTGTCTGACTTAGCTTGTTTATATGCAGGACTTGATGAAGACCGCAAAGTACCAAAAGAGGTGCTTCGACCAGATTGAGGGAATCACGGCAAATAATAGAGAACTGGCGGCCAAGGTGGAACGCTTGCGCCGCCAACTTGAAGCCACCGACCAGGAGAGGATGGAACAAGATGCAAAAAACCAGAACCTGGTTGTCCAGCTCAGTAACAAAGAGTAGGAAAAAACAAGTAAGTTGTCATTTTATCATAGCAAGTGCATGACACGTGTTGTTGCGTTGTTGGTAGTGACAGCTGAAGTGCAGGCTTAGAAGCCGAAGTAACCCGCCTCCAAGAGGAGAATAGCCGTGTGACCGCAGAGTGTGGTCGCCTGAAGGAGGACAATGAGAAACTGGCCCGCGACCAGTCTCAACTCCGGGACCGCACAACTAAGATGAAGGAGGAACTGAAAAGTAAGTGTTCCAGACCACCTTGCTCATTCTGTTGCCCGCCTTATCTTGTCGTGCCATTACATTCTGATGCCTTGTATGGTTTGTAGTTTTGAAAGTCAATGCCAAGAAACATCTAGAAGATGTGATTAAAGATCGTGATGGCTAGAAGGCGCGATGCCTAGAGACCACCGAGGATCGGGACACATGGAAGAACCGGTGCCAGGAAGTGGCAACTGGCATTTTGCCCGTCCTCGACCTTATCGACCCAGCGCTCACAGAGGAAGTGCCAAGGACACCATAGCTCGGACTGGTCAAGAGATGCCAAAAGGAATGGGGATGGTTCCAAGAGTTCGTGAAGGAGGTGGGTGAGTACATGGGTGCACATGTACTAAGCATGGTGCGTGCCCACTATCCCCTGATCGATCTCAAGCGCCTGGAGGCTGGGTACCCGAAGGAGGTAGACCTAGACAAGGCTGAGGAGCTTTGGATGGCCCAGCTGGACCTGTCGTCAAAGATAATTGGTGACATTAACCTATGTGGAGGTGGGACAGCACCTATACAGGGTACGCCATCGACAAGTCAGCTGGAAACGCCATCAGTTGCAAGCCAACCAACGAAGCCTGCGGTCTCGACCAGCCAGGCATTGGCAGGGCCATCCTCTTCAGCTTGACCAGCACAAGAGTCCCCGAGACTCAAGTAGGATATCGGAAGCAGCGAGCAGTAGGTGCCGCGCGCCCCGACCAGCCAATGGAATAGGCTTAGAGCTATAGAAGAAGGACATAGTTGTGTTATTGTAAACTTGGGCCTCTTTAGGCAAGCTTGTAATAACATAACTGTATATCATCATAAGCTTGTTTGCTTTGTATAAAACATATTTAAGCTTGAAACTCATGTTGGTGTAACTAAGTGAGAACATGTTAATGTTCTGTTTAATTGTACCATTTTGCTTGACATGTCATCCCGAAAAGTTTGTGCGGCCCTAGTTTGCCATGTGGTCGGAGTGTGAGGTGCGTGACATGTGCACACGTAGACGCGGACAAGTCAAACCAGGGGGACCTACCGATCACCCGTAACATAGAGAGTGGATCCCATGCACGCGTTGGGAGGAATCGGAGATAGGGCCTGCTCCGAAAACCGTAAAAGGAATGGTGGTCGGCTTTTACTGGCTAAGTTAGAATAACCATAAAATTCGAAGTGACACATTAGAGTGGTCGGAGAAATCATAATAGCTTTATTGAAGTAAATCGAAAGTACAAAATGAGTACATATCTCAGTGGTTAAGCATAGAAACGTCTAAGCTTATCGATGTGCCACGAGTTTGGTACGTCTGTGCCATCCAGGTGAGCTAACCTGTAAGACGTTGGTTGTGTGACTTCCTTAATCATGAAGGGCCCCTCCCATGGGGTTGCAAGTTTATGGATACCAGCCTGGTTCATCTTCCACTTCAGGACCAGGTCCCTGACCATGAAGAACCGCTCTTTAACGTTCTTGTTGTAGTACCTGCGCAAAACAGCAAGGTATTTGGCCGTACATACACAGGAATCGAGCCACTTCTCTTCTGCGCTATTCACTTCTAGCTCCTATACTTCATTGACCTTGCCTTCGTCGAAGTTCTCTACCCATGCTGATCTGAAAGCTATATCTGCTGGGAGGACTGCCTCTACGCCGTAAACCATAAAGTATGGTGAGATGCCGGTGTTATGACTGGGCTGAGTTCTGAGGCCCCAGACCACAGCTGGTAACTCTTTGAGCCATCTTCCAGGAGTTTGTCATTTTCTCTGTACATCCTCTTCTTCAATGCGTCCAAGATCATGCCATTGGCCCACTCGACTTGTCCATTAGCTCTAGGGTGTGCCACCGAGACGTATTTTACTACTATGCTCCTTTCATCGCAGAAGTCCCAAAAAGCGTTCCCGATGAACTGAGTACCTAGATCAGTGATGATGCTGTTGGGTATGCCGAAACGGTGGATGACCTGGTCTAGGAACGTGATAGCCTTTTCTGAGGATGCCTATACCAGAGGCATGTATTCTATCCACTTAGAAAATTTGTCGATCAGCACAAAGACGCATGTAAATTTCCCAGGAGCCGGTTTGAAGGGCTCAATCATATCCAGTCCCCAGCATGCGAAGGGCTAGGAGGCTGGTATTGTCTGGATCTCATGTGCTGGTATGTGGATTCTCTTGGCGAAGAACTGACAACCCTCACAGTGGCGGACTAGCTTCTCTACGTCGGCTACTGCTGATGGCCAATAGAACCCTGCTCGGAAAGCCTTATCGACCAACGTTCTTGAGGCCGCATGGTTGCCGCAGGAGCCAGAGTGGATTTGGTCCAGGAGATGTTCGCCATCCTCCTGGGTTATACACTTCATCAAGATTTCCTCCTTTGCGTTCTTGCGCCATAACTTGCCATCGATGAGTAGGTACTGCTTACTGCGACGCATTAGGCGCTTGTTTTCTGTCCGATCAGTGTAACCGCTGCCATCTGTTAGGTACTTGATGAAAGGTATTCTCCAGTCGGGCTCATGAGTGGTTGGAGGCAGCTCGGTGGTGCTCGACGCCAGAACCGTAGCCACCAATCGCTGGTCTGGAGGCTTGTCTGCTGTAACACCTCGGGTGTTAGCCTTGCATAACTTGACTTGCATAGCATGAGCATGAGCATCAAGCATTCATAAATCATCATTTACAATTGAAACATTGGATCGAAACATATGAAACATTACTTGTTATCTCGTGTTTCTTAGAACATATGCATATGATCTTGTACAAATGAATGCAAGTGGGTAGTGCTAGTCACTAAAACACCTTAGCTATACTTAGGTTAACAAAAGGAACCTTGTTCATGAAGGCCACATTTCATGATCAAGCACTTAAGTGATATTTCATGTGTTGACCTGAATAGCTATATGAGTGACTACTACATGAAATGCTTAAATGACCTTGCAAATTGTTTAAACATGCTTAGGCTATCATCATGAACAACTTTGGTATTTAAGGCTAGGGCTAGTTTGGTCATTTAGCCATGGTTTGAATATGTATCATGATTTCAAAGTGACATGTTTGACTAAAGTTGAACTAGGTGTTAGAGACCTTGCATGGAGGAGTTCACTAAAGCAATGTTGTAGTGTTTAACATAAGGAACAACTTTGATTTTTGGGCCTTTGACTGATTCAGCTCCTAACATGCTTGAATTTGGATTTCAAAAATCATCGAATCACTGTTTTCAACACTTAGCCATTTTTGTTCTAAGTCATACTCTGACAGTGCTGTCAGCCCGACTTTGGATTGATTTTTCTCGGTTTCGGTTGCGATTTAGAACAAGTGCATTGAACAACATTTGTAACTGGTACTTAGGTCTACAAAGTTGGTTTAGTAACCTAGCGCTAATTCGTCACGGATTGTAAGATAAATCATCACGAAAACCCGCTGTCAGGCTGCTCCTATCGGGTCAATGACAAACTGAATCGCTGCGTTCAGTGGCCGACCGGTTCAGGCCGTGGTCGCCGCGTGGCGCGAAGCGTGGCCGCGCATCGCCGGCGCTCTGCCCAGCGCGGCCAAGCCAGGCCGAAGCACGCCTTCTTCACGCTAGCACCCGCCCGCAATGCCCAGCGCCCTCAGTTTCATTTCCCGCTCCTCCTTCGCCGTCCGCAGCTCCCGCAAGCGCAGCCGCCGAGCTCTCGCAGCTCCGCCGTCGCCATAACCGCGCCAGCTCGCGCCTGGCCACTCAAGCACCACCGCAACAGCTCCACCGCCACCCCAGCATCCTACCGCGTCCTCCAGTGCTCGCTGTTCAAGCTCGGTGAGCTCTAACCCCACGCACCGCCTCGCCGGAGCTCCTCCGTCACCCTCCGTCGTCGTGGTCCCACCTAACCAGACCACCCCATGCCACGTTTGAGCGCGCAATAGGCCAACCATAGCTCGTAGATGCTCGTCCGAGCTTGTGTTTGCGTCACCGTAGCTTTCACCGACGTCTCGCCGTCGTCCCGCCTCGCCGCTCCGCCATTGCCGCCGCCGTCGTCCTTACCGTCGACAATAGGGCCGGCCAAGTGGCTCAATAGATGCGCTAGGTCAAGTAGATCGCGTAGTGATGATGTCACCGCCGGCAACCTCGCCGTCGGTGAGCTCTGGCCGCGCCAGCACCGCGTAGCGCCGCTGCTCTGCTTCGAGTCAATGACATGTGGGGTCCTCTGACCACCGGGTCCCACCAGTCAGCGACAGCAGTAGTGAAGGATAGCTCATTTGATCCAGTTTTTGATTTCTTTTGTGATTTTCAGATCTTCAGTTTGGTAGCTCCTAAAATTGTGAAATAAATATGGTTGTGTTCCTTAGGAAGTGTAGTATTTAAGAAAAATACATTCTTGGTTTCAACAGTAGAAATTTCTGGAGATTTAAATAGGGATTTCAAATGTGCTTTTGAATGCATTCAAATTTGTTTATTTTATATCTAGAGTTCCTATCCTCCAAAAATTATGAAATTTTTGTGGTAGGCTATTCTTGTCATACATGAGCTTGGATAAAAATTTGAGAACCAGTGCATGTGTAGATCTATAGTTATAGATTTTTCTTTTATAAATAGTTAATCCTTGCATGAATTTTTATAAATTAATTATAAGTCCAAAATTCATGAGATTTATTGGAGATGATACTAGTACCATATGGATGTTAGGAAAAATAAGAAATCTATTGCTTGACACTTTTCAATAGGATTTTCCATTTATGCTATTTCAAGCCTTGCTTCCTTATCATTTTTGTATAGAATGTTCTACTTAGTAAAATGACATGAAATTTTTATAGTAGTCCTTTGATAGCATTAGTAAGGCTCTGTAAATTTTTGAGAATTTATTAAGCACATCTGATATATATTTATTATTTAACCTAGATATCTAAATAAAATAATAAAGGCAATTTAATAAATAGTTTGGGCTTCACCATTATATCATCTTAACTATATTTGGTATGCTTACACTGTTGGTAAGTTCTAGTTTGTCAAATTTTGAATGATTACATAAAGTGGAAGTATTCTTACTTTATATTGCATGTTAAATAGTTTCCGGACTGATTCTAGAATATGATGAGTTGCATGTTGAAACTGATGTAGACTGTAAAAATGGTTAATAACAAAGTTGTAGAGAATTTGATACGCTTTCCAGAAAGTCTAGGATCACTGTTTTTGGATTTGTAGAACTCCAGTTATGAGTGAAACAAGTAGCTGCTATTTTATGGTGTAGTCGATGCATTGTAGAAATAGTTAAGTAGTAATCGAGAAGAGATATGCACCTACTCAACAACGCGATGCACTTGTTAACATTATGCATTCGTAATACTCATACCATACTCATGCATCTAGGATCGGAGGAAGAGATCACGTTGCTGGAATTCGAAGAAGCAGAGGAAGGGAACCCGCAGGAGGATCCGCAAGCCGCAGCTCCCGAAGGCGTGGAGCAGAACCCTGAAGAGCTTCCGGAGTGCCCTGACCATCGCCCTACTTCCTTTCTGCGAGGCAAGCCCCGGAGCATTATAAGTCTCCCAGTAATTTACAAATGTTTAATTACGTATTTATGATTGATGCATTAGGTTATAAGAGTTGAATGAAACCACTCGATGCATGTACATTCCTTGTCCAGAAATTACACCTTTAACCGGTATAGGTCCAGGATCGAATATATATGCTTAGCCATGCTTAGACCGGTAGAAGTCGGGCGATTTCCTATCACCTGCGAGATATAGGTGGATACCGGAGCACGGTTGGTCATAATTGTTATCGTGGAAAAGAACCATGGTTAATGTAAATGGAGACCGGGCGGGATATCGATAGAAAAGCAACAAGGCATGGAGGTCTTGGGTGTGGATCTATCCCCGTCTGTGTCGATCAAGGACCGTACCGTTGTTGGAACTTCTGACAAGATTGAACGCATGCCTCTCACTTAGCTGGCCGGATAATTCGTTCCGACCGCGAAGCCGAGTAATTCAACTCAGGCCGGGAACCGTTCTGTTGTGCGCTCCTTCCGGGGAACGATCAGACTGAGCCCAAGGGCAGGCTTGGCCTGAGCATCCTGGCATCTGGTGTTCCAGATTGTGCGGCGCGGTACGGACCCACGAATTGTGTACCTGAGTTGTACCAAAGGTGACCTAAGACTATCGTGGCTGGTAGATCTGGGTTTGTGTTAGGAATAAATTCCCAGCTGGTAGAAATCGATTCGAATCGCCGTCTCTCCCGGATAGTGAGAAACTTGGCTAGCTCCAACATCGTAGTAACTGTGTTATGAAACATGATGGTTCAGATGAATATGGAATTACAATACCTGCTATGGTTACTATTGTATGACTCTAAATAATATACCACATGTTTGGCACAGGATAGTTGCTAATCTAGAAATGGATAGTTATAATTAACTTGATAAAGGAATCACAAGTGTGCAAAGATTAATTGCCTTTTTCGCAAAAATGTTGTCAAGTTACGTCCACTTATACAGCCTTGCATAATCCTTGGAGTCATTTTATTTCTGGTTCATGACAGGTAAGTCTAGCTGAGTACCTTCTCGTACTCAGGGTTTATTTTCCCATTGTTGCAGATGGCACTGTGTATCATGGTTATTGCAAGAGTTGCTTCTATCCCGCTGTGGATGAGGAGTAAGCCTTGGGCAGGCTTCCTTAGTAATTCCTATCTTTGCTTTTGTGGATCGTGATCTGGCATGGCACTGTATCAAACTACGTTGGAAACTTATCTTCGAACTCATTTGCTTCCGCTTTAATTATCAAACTCGGGTTGTAATAACTTTCTATTCGTACTCTGATGATGAAAAGTATCTGTGAACTTTATGTAATATGTGGCATGTATGTTGAATCCTATACGATCTTGGTTGTTGTAAATCATTTATCGAGACCCATCATGGTACTCGACGGACTACCGGGTTTATATGGGTTCAAGTATAACAGCGCAACCGCTTGCGGATTGCCATTGTACTTGTATTCTTATAAATTGGTCGGTTCTGCGACAGCTGGCATCAGAGCAAGATTCAACGTTAATTGTCACAAGTGTATTTAAAACAAAAGTTTTTGTTTTCCAAAAACCCTTCTCTAGCAACTAATAGTCAAATAATAGGTATTTGAAATCTAAAGTGTGCCATTGATCACTTTCCTTATGCCCAAATTAAGGACTATTAGGTGGCTATGAAAGTACTAACATGGGGGTTTTTACTTCGTCGTCCATACGGCGTGCTATAGTATGGATGCCATTCACTTGAGTGGTAATGTATGGATCAAATGCCTCTACGCCAAGGTAAGATGAGTGTATGACCGCAAGATGTGAGCGTGCGGTCGGGAAGAGTTAGTTTTGGTACGGCTATGTATGCATGCTTGCATGTGTATATGGTACGTATTTAATTGTGGGTTTAAATTCTTATCGGGTAGATTGATACGGAAGTATATGTATGGGTATACATATATGAAAGTATTTACAATCACATTCTGCATATTTCAATATGGGTTTAGGGCTGAAATGAAATTTTATGCAGGTACACTAACAACGAAACATGTAGCCGACTAGTTACGCTATTATGAGGGAACATATGTATGCCACCGTGTCTATCGTTAGAAGCAAATTTTTCCTAAGTTTGGGAGGACGTACGGAACGAGCATGCATCATGTTAAATTACCATTCATATAACTACATTGTTACTCCCCTTATAAAATTCTTACTCGGTTATATAACTCTTATCCATTATGGCATTGTCTCACCAAGGGGTACCTGTTAATGGTGCAGATGGCACGCACCAAGCAGACTGCTCGCAAGTCCACCGGAGGCAGAGCTCCTAGCCGTCAGCTTGCTCCACGTACCCGTCAACGTCACATGTTCCTTGGAGAGTTTGGGATGCCTACACTCTTATGGAGAGTGCTCAGCTATGTAGGTTATCCTGATGGAATGGAACCCCGCTACTTCTGGGCGAATGAGCGGTTGGGAGAAGGTCTCTTAGTTACTGTGGAGGCCGTTGTTCGTCCCCGTGGTGACGATTCAGAGTGGACAGGCTAGTGTTATGAGTCGACTAGCAGGACTGCTGAAGAAGCAGCTGGCAGGGCAGCCTTTGGGATCCTGAGGGATATCATGGATCGTTTTCCTCAGGAGCTGGCAGCCGCTTTGGTTGGAGTCTTTCCAAGAGGCGATCCCTCCACTGACTCATGGCAGCAGGCAAGAGGAAGACCCTTAGAAATTGGTGCAGCAGAAAGGCAGAACAGTGATAACCCTTCCATGAGCGCCATGTTCGCAGTGATGAGAGTGTTAGATGGAGTTGAAGGTAGCCTCAGACGTGTGTCTGGTGCTCTTGGTCATGCCCGCAAAGACCGACGTCAGCTTCAGAGGGAGCACGACATCGAGATTGAGAGGCTCACCGAAGAGATGACTCGGTTAACTCACCAACGGAATGCAGCCTGGTCCAGGGAAGATGTCCTGAGAGCTCGACAGTTTGAGCTGGAACAGCAGCTGGCCAATGCGGAAGAATACAATGATAATCTGCATGAAGAGGTTCATCTACTACACAATCAGCTCCACCCTTATGTCCCACCTGGAGCCGCAGAAATGGATCTAGAAGGATACGAGGAAGGTGAAGAAGAAGTGGCACCTGAAGAAGAAATAGAGCCTAAGGAAGGAGATGATTCTGCGTCTGACCTTGATAGTGATCATGATGAGGATTAGATCGCTTCGCATTTAGGGGAAGGACTAATGTATCACCTCTATTTATGTAATGGACCTGTAGTTCCAAGTTGGCATTAGTAACCAGACTATCATGTAATGTTAATCGCATGTTTGGACGAACGTCGATGCAATTCCAGTTCTTTGTCGGTAATCACGCTTTAAAATTGCATGCGTTAGGAGCACGATAAGTGGTCAAATTGGTAATGTCATGTTGCGAGAAGGAATTATTATGCCTCTGTTTTTATTGTGATTTTGAGAATTTTCTCCAGTAATTTCAGTTTGGCATGAGTACCTAATTCATCTGCAATCTCTTGGCATCAACCAATAATCACTTATTGTTGCAACTTCGCAGATGACGCGCACCCGTGCAGGAGCTAGTAGCAGCCAGGATGGCAACCATGATGACTTGCCACCCCCACCGCCGCCGTCTGCTCAGGAGTTCTTTGCCCAGTTCCTGGGTAGCCAGAGGACAATGGAAGAAGCTTTGCGCCTTATCGCGCAAAACACTGCTCGTGGCCACCCACAACAACCGGGGGCCGAGCCAAATCAGTACAGTTCATTCAAGGAATTTCTGGACACAAAGCCGTCGATCTTCAAGGTGGCTGAGGAACCACTGCAGGCCGATGAGTGGCTGAATACCATCGAGCAGAAATTTCGTCTGCTAAGGGTCACAGAGCACCTGAAAGCAGAATATGCTTCTCATCAATTGCAAGGACCAGCAGGAATCTGGTGGACGCACTTTCTGTCGTCTCTGCCTGCTAATGCGAGAGTGACCTGGGATCAATTCAAGTTGGCTTTTAGGGGACACCATATTCCCCTGGGCCTGATGCGCATGAAAGCAGCAGAATTTATGAGGCTCACTCAGGGAACGAAGTCACTCACAGAATATATGCACGCATTCAACAACTTGTCAAGATATGCTCCAAGTTTCGTGGATACTGAAGAGAAAAAGATTGAGAGTTTCAAGCGAGGGTTGGGTACCAAATTAATGAAGACTATGGCAAACTCCCGATGTGCCACGTACAATGAGTTTATTAGTGATGCCTTGACCCAAGAAAACCACAACAACATGCATGCAGTTGCTAAAGGTCGCAAGAGGGCCTATGAGGCCGGTGCATCTGGATCTTTCCAGTCAAAAGCGCCTATCGCAACTAGGCCACAATTCCGTCCACCTACACCCAAGTTCAGGCCTCCACCACCGAAAGCTCAGAATAACAGGCCACAGAAACCATTTCGTAAGGCGTTCACTATTGCCTTACCAAAAGGAAATGGCAATCAGGACAGCTCCGCCGGATTCAGAAGTAATCAACCTTGTTTCAACTGCAACCAACTGGGTCATTGGTCCAAGGAGTGCCCCCACCCCAAGAGGAATGGCAACCCAAATCCGAACAATCAGAGGCAGGTGAATGCCAGGGCACGTCAGGGACAAGTACATTATACCGCTATGGAGGAAGTGCCCGCCGGAGAAGTTGTCACGGCTGGTATGTTTCTTGTCAACAAGCACCCCGCTGTTGTTTTATTTGATTCGGGAGCTTCTCATTCATTTATGAGTCAAGCATTTGCATCTAGACATGATCAAGAAATAATTGAAGTAAGTAAAGGGGGTTTTAACATAAGTTCAGCAGGGGGTACTGTTATTACCAAAAAGATAGTAAAAAATGTACTCATTTTGATACAAGGGAGGGAGTACACAATAGATTTGATAATATTGCCGGGGTTGTCGATAAGTGTAATCTTAGGCATGAATTGGATGAAGGATCATGGTGTTCTTATCAACACTAGCACCCGTACCATCATGTTGAGAGAACCCACGGGAGGGAATGCTTTTCTAGTTCCACTCTCCCGCGATTTCGAACCCCAACATTTAGCCTGTGCTATCCAAGCCACCACCACATGTGATATTCCAGTGGTTTGTGAGTTTCCGGATGTATTTCCAGAGGAATTACCAGGTCTACCACCGGATAGGGACGTGGAATTTAAGATCGAATTAGTGCCAGGTACCGCACCCATATCCAGAAGGCCCTATAGAATGCCACCCAATGAGTTAGCAGAACTTAAGGTCCAATTGCAAGATCTATTGGACAAGGGTCTTATCCAACCTAGCTCATCTCCGTGGGGATGTCCAGCACTGTTTGTGAAAAAGAAGGATAAGTCACTGAGGATGTGTGTAGATTACAGACCACTCAATGCTGTGACCATCAAGAACAAATATCCGTTACCCCGCATCGACATCTTGTTCGATCAGCTAGCGAAGGCAAAGGTATTCTCCAAAATTGACTTGAGATCAGGTTACCATCAGATAAAGATCAGACCGGAGGATATACCCTAAAACTGCTTTCTCTACTAGGTACGGCTTATATGAGTATTTGGTTATGTCTTTCGGACTAACAAATGCTCCAGCCTACTTTCATGTACCTAATGAACTCGGTATTCATGCCCGAACTTGATAAGTTCGTAGTCGTGTTTATCGATGACATATTGATTTATTCAGAAAATGAGTCAGATCATGAAGAGCATCTGAGGATTGTCCTATCCAGACTGAGGGAACATAAACTTTATGCCAAGTTTAGCAAATGTGAATTTTGGATGAGCAAAGTACCTTTCTTAGGTCACATTTTATCCAGAGATGGAATCTCAGTAGACCCATCAAAAGTACAGGAGGTCATGGATTGGAAAGCCCCAACTTCGGTGCATGAAGTTCGGAGTTTTCTAGGGTTAGCAGGATACTATCGTCGGTTTATTCCAGACTTCTCAAAGATAGCTAAGCCTATGACCAGACTACTTCAGAAAGATGAGAAATACAAGTGGACACCAGAATGTGAAATAGCTTTTCACACTCTTAGAACTTTGTTGACTACAGCGCCAGTGCTAGCACAACCAGACATTGAAAAGCCTTTTGATGTATTTTGTGATGCATCAGGAATAGGTTTGGGATGTGTACTTATGCAAGAAGGGAGAGTAATTGCATACGCCTCTCGGCAACTGAGAAAACATGAAGTCAACTACCCTACACATGATTTGGAACTTGCAGCCGTTGTCCATGCATTAAAGATATGGAGACATTACTTGTTGGGCAATGTATGTCATATCTATACTGACCACAAAAGCCTCAAGTATATCTTTACCCAGCCAGAGCTGAACATGAGACAACGAAGATGGTTGGAATTGATTAAGGACTATAATTTGGAAGTGCATTACCATCCGGGTAAAGCTAATGTAGTAGCCGATGCACTTAGTCGAAAGTCCCATTTCAACATTGTGGAAGCACTATTGGAAGATGGATTCAACCTGCTACATCCTGCTGTGCTACACAATATTACAATCAGTTGTTCGCTTGAGGGCAGAATCATAGAGCTACAGCAGACAGATGTAGGAATAAGTCACATCAAACGAAAAATGCAAGAGCAAGAAACCAAACATTTTAGATTGGACGAAAGAGGTGTATTATGGTTTGAGGACTGACTAGTGGTGCCGAAAGACCATGAGCTAAGGAATCAAATTTTAGAAGAAGCTCACTCGTCCAAATTGTCTATCCACCCGGGTAGTAGTAAAATGTATCGGGATCTAAGAAACCGTTTTTGGTGGACTAAGATGAAGAAAGAGATCGCAGCCTATGTTGCTAGGTGTGATAACTGCAGTAGAGTGAAAGCCGTCCATATGAAAACCGCTGGATTACTTCAGCCACTGCCTATCCCAGGATGGAAATGGGAGGAGATCAGTATGGACTTTATCACAGGCCTTCCAACAACGCCCCAAGGTCACGATTCAATCTGGGTCATTGTTGATCGTCTCACCAAGTCAGCACATTTTGTACCAGTTCACACAACATATCACGCGGGTAAATACTCTGAGTTATATGTTTCCTAGATCGTGAAATTGCATGGAGTACCCAGGACCATAATCTCAGATAGAGGACCACAGTTCATAGCTCGTTTCTGGGAGCACTTACACCAAGCTTTGGGAACCAAGCTAATCAGAAGTTCAGCTTATCATCCGCAAACTTCAGGACAGACAGAGCGAGTGAACCAAATCCTAGAAGATTTACTTAGGGCTTGTGTAATATCTTCAAAAGGTTCATGGGAGAAATGGTTACCTTTAGCTAAATTCTCCTATAACAACAGTTATCAAGCGAGTATCAAAATAGCTCCATTTGAAGCCTTGTATGGCAGAAAGTGCAGAACTCCATTGAATTGGATTGAGCCCGGTGAAAGGAGATATTTTGGTATTGATTTTGTCAATGAAGCCGAAGAACAAGTACGTATCATCCAACAACACATGAAGGCAGCTCAATCAAGACAGAAGAGTTATGCCGATAGAAGAAGAAGACCACTAACTTTTGAAGTAGGTGACTATGTGTACTTGAGAGTATCACCCATGAAAGGTGTAAAGAGATTTGGGATGAAAAAGAAGCTTTCGCCAAGATATGTAGGGCCATACAAAATTTTGGAACGAAAGGGAAATGTTGCGTATAAGCTACAACTACCAACAGAGATGAGTGCAATCTTTGATGTGTTCCATGTTTCTCAACTAAAGAAATGTCTTCGAGTACCGGAAGAAGCTATTGCACCCACCAACGTGCAGCTCCAATCGGATTTGACTTATGAAGAAAAGCCAATTCGAGTATTAGAAGTGATGGAGAGGGTAATAAGAAGTAAGATCATTAAGTTTTATAAGGTGGTGTGGAACAATCATAGTGAACAAGATGCTACGTGGGAAAGAGAAGATTATCTGCAAGAAGTTTATCCCGCCTTTTTCCAGGAATGGTAGGCCTTGCAAATCTCGGGACGAGATTTTTATAAGGGGGAGGGGCTGTAACACCTCGGGTGTTAGCCTTGCATAACTTGACTTGCATAGCATGAGCATGAGCATCAAGCATTCATAAATCATCATTTACAATTGAAACATTGGATCGAAACATATGAAACATTACTTGTTATCTCGTGTTTCTTAGAACATATGCATATGATCTTGTACAAATGAATGCAAGTGGGTAGTGCTAGTCACTAAAACACCTTAGCTATACTTAGGTTAACAAAAGGAACCTTGTTCATGAAGGCCACATTTCATGATCAAGCACTTAAGTGATATTTCATGTGTTGACCTGAATAGCTATATGAGTGACTACTACATGAAATGCTTAAATGACCTTGCAAATTGTTTAAACATGCTTAGGCTATCATCATGAACAACTTTGGTATTTAAGGCTAGGGCTAGTTTGGTCATTTAGCCATGGTTTGAATATGTATCATGATTTCAAAGTGACATGTTTGACTAAAGTTGAACTAGGTGTTAGAACCTTGCATGGAGGAGTTCACTAAAGCAATGTTGTAGTGTTTAACATAAGGAACAACTTTGATTTTTGGGCCTTTGACTGATTCAGCTCCTAACATGCTTGAATTTGGATTTCAAAAATCATCGAATCACTGTTTTCAACACTTAGCCATTTTTGTTCTAAGTCATACTCTGACAGTGCTGTCAGCCCGACTTTGGATCGATTTTTCTCGGTTTCGGTTGCGATTTAGAACAAGTGCATTGAACAACATTTGTAACTGGTACTTAGGTCTACAAAGTTGGTTTAGTAACCTAGCGCTAATTCGTCACGGATTGTAAGATAAATCATCACGAAAACCCGCTGTCAGGCTGCTCCTATCGGGTCAATGACAAACTGAATCGCTGCGTTCAGTGGCCGACCAGTTCAGGCCGTGGTCGCCGCATGGCGCGAAGCGTGGCCGCGCGTCGCCGGCGCTCTGCCCAGCGCGGCCAAGCCAGGCCGAAGCACGCCTTCTTCACGCCAGCACCCGCCCGCAACGCCCAGCGCCCTCAGTTTCATTTCCCGCTCCTCCTTCGCCGTCCGCAGCTCCCGCAAGCGCAGCCGCCGAGCTCTCGCAGCTCCGCCGTCGCCATAACCGCACCAGCTCGCGCCTGGCCACTCAAGCACCACCGCAACAGCTCCACCGCCACCCCAGCATCCTACCGCGTCCTCCAGTGCTCGCTGTTCAAGCTCGGTGAGCTCTAACCCTGCGCACCGCCTCGTCGGAGCTCCTCCGCCACCCTCCGTCGTCGTGGTCCCACCTAACCAGACCACCCCATGCCACGTTTGAGCGCGCAATAGGCCAACCATAGCTCGTAGATGCTCATCCGAGCTTGTGTTTGCGTCACCGTAGCTTTCACCGACGTCTCGCCGTCGTCCCGCCTCGCCGCTCCGCCATTGCCGCCGCCGTCGTCCTTACCGTCGACAATAGGGCCGGCCAAGTGGCTCAATAGATGCGCTAGGTCAAGTAGATCGCGTAGTGATGATGTCACCGCCGGCAACCTCGCCGTCGGCGAGCTCTGGCCGCGCCAGCACCACGCAGCGCCGCTGCTCTGCTTCGAGTCAATGACATGTGGGGTCCTCTGACCACCGGGTCCCACCAGTCAGCGACAGCAGTAGTGAAGGATAGCTCATTTGATCCAGTTTTTGATTTCTTTTGTGATTTTCATATCTTCAGTTTGGTAGCTCCTAAAATTGTGAAATAAATATAGTTGTGTTCCTTAGGAAGTGTAGTATTTAAGAAAAATACATTCTTGGTTTCAACAGTAGAAATTTCTGGAGATTTAAATAGGGATTTCAAATGTGCTTTTGAATGCATTCAAATTTGTTTATTTTATATCTAGAGTTCTTGTGCTCCAAAAATTATGAAATTTTTGTGGTAGGCTATTCTTGTCATACATGAGCTTGGATAAAAATTTGAGAACCAGTGCATGTGTAGATCTATAGTTATAGATTTTTCTTTTATAAATAGTTAATCCTTGCATGAATTTTTATAAATTAATTATAAGTCCAAAATTCATGAGATTTATTGGAGATGATACTAGTACCATATGGATGTTAGGAAAAATAAGAAATCTGTTGCTTGACACTTTTCAATAGGATTTTCCATTTATGCTATTTCAAGCCTTGCTTCCTTATCATTTTTGTATAGAATGTTCTACTTAGTAAAATGACATGAAATTTTTATAGTAGTCCTTTGATAGCATTAGTAAGGCTCTGTAAATTTTTGAGAATTTATTAAGCACATCTGATATATATTTATTATTTAACCTAGATATCTAAATAAAATAATAAAGGCAATTTAATAAATAGTTTGGGCTTCACCATTATATCATCTTAACTGTATTTGGTATGCTTACACTGTTGGTAAGTTCTAGTTTGTCAAATTTTGAATGATTACATAAAGTGGAAGTATTCTTACTTTATATTGCATGTTAAATAGTTTCCGGACTGATTCTAGAATATGATGGGTTGCATGTTGAAACTGATGTAGACTGTAAAAATGGTTAATAACAAAGTTGTAGAGAATTTGATACGCTTTCCAGAAAGTCCAGGATCACTGTTTTTGGATTTGTAGAACTCCAGTTATGAGTGAAACAAGTAGCTGCTATTTTATGGTGTAGTCGATGCATTGTAGAAATAGTTAAGTAGTAATCGAGAAGAGATATGCACCTACTCAACAACGCGATGCACTTGTTAACATTATGCATTCGTAATACTCATACCATACTCATGCATCTAGGATCGGAGGAAGAGATCACGTTGCTGGAATTCGAAGAAGCAGAGGAAGGGAACCCGTAGGAGGATCCGCAAGCCGCAGCTCCCGAAGGCGTGGAGCAGAACCCTGAAGAGCTTCCGGAGTGCCCTGACCATCGCCCTACTTCCTTTCTGCGAGGCAAGCCCCGGAGCATTATAAGTCTCCCAGTAATTTACAAATGTTTAATTACGTATTTATGATTGATGCATTAGGTTATAAGAGTTGAATGAAACCACTCGATGCATGCACATTCCTTGTCCAGAAATTACACCTTTAACCGGTATAGGTCCAGGATCGAATATATATGCTTAGCCATGCTTAGACCGGTAGAAGTCGGGTGATTTCCTATCACCTGCGAGATATAGGTGGATACCGGAGCACGGTTGGTCATAATTGTTATCGTGGAAAAGAACCATGGTTAATGTAAATGGAGACCAGGCGGGATATCGATAGAAAAGCAACAAGGCATGGAGGTCTTGGGTGTGGATCTATCCCCGTCTATGTCGATCAAGGACCGTACCATTGTTGGAACTTCTGACAAGATTGAACGCATGCCTCTCACTTAGCTGGCCGGATAATTCGTTCCGACCGCGAAGCCGAGTAATTCAACTCAGGCCGGGAACCGTTCTGTTGTGCGCTCCTTCCGGGGAACGATCAGACTGAGCCCAAGGGCAGGCTTGGCCTGAGCATCCTGGCATCTGGTGTTCCAGATTGTGCGGAACGGTACGGACCCGCGAATTGTGTACCTGAGTTGTACCAAAGGTGACCTAAGACTATCGTGGCTGGTAGATCTGGGTTTGTGTTAGGAATAAATTCCTAGCTGGTAGAAATCGATTCGAATCGCCGTCTCTCCCGGATAGTGAGAAACTTGGCTAGCTCCAACATCGTAGTAACTGTGTTATGAAACATGATGGTTCAGATGAATATGGAATTACAATACCTGCTATGGTTACTATTGTATGACTCTAAATAATATACCACATGTTTGGCACAGGATAGTTGCTAATCTAGAAATGGATAGTTATAATTAACTTGATAAAGGAATCACAAGTGTGCAAAGATTAATTGCCTTTTTCGCAAAAATGTTGTCAAGTTACGTCCACTTATACAGCCTTGCATAATCCTTGGAGTCATTTTATTTCTGGTTCATGACGGGTAAGTCTAGCTGAGTACCTTCTCGTACTCAGGGTTTATTTTCCCATTGTTGCAGATGGCACTGTGTATCATGGTTATTGCAAGAGTTGCTTCTATCCCGCTGTGGATGAGGAGTAAGCCTTGGGCAGGCTTCCTTAGTAATTCCTATCTTTGCTTTTATGGATCGTGATCTGGCATGGCACTGTATCAAACTACGTTGGAAACTTATCTTCGAACTCATTTGCTTCCGCTTTAATTATCAAACTCGGGTTGTAATAACTTTCTATTCGTACTCTGATGATGAAAAGTATCTGTGAACTTTATGTAATATGTGGCATGTATGTTGAATCCTGTACGATCTTGGTTGTTGTAAATCGTTTATCGAGACCCGTCGTGGTACTCGATGGACTACCGGGTTTATATGGGTTCAAGTATAACAGCGCAACCGCTTGCGGATTGCCATTGTACTTGTATTCTTATAAATTGGTCAGTTCTGCGACATCTGCCGTGGAGTCTTCCTCTTCGATGGAAGGCGTGA
The DNA here is from genome assembly GCF_019320115.1 of Miscanthus floridulus. Lineage (NCBI taxonomy): Eukaryota > Viridiplantae > Streptophyta > Magnoliopsida > Poales > Poaceae > Miscanthus > Miscanthus floridulus. The sequence continues at coordinate 67,846,898 of NC_089584.1, forward strand.
GTAGGTCCTGGATGAATACGCCATGTGGGATTTTGGCTCATGATGATCCTAACTTTGACAGCGCATCCGCTGCTTGATTCTTGTCCCAGACCACGTGTATGTACTCGATGCCATAGAACCTGCCTTCTAGCTTTCTGATCGATTTCAGTATGCATCCATCTTTTTGCTGGTTGTGTCCCAGTCCTTGTTGAGTTGGTTGATGACTAGAGTCGAGTCTCTATGAACATAGAGACGTTTAACACCAAGCTCAACCACAATGCGCAAACCATGTAGGCATGCTTCATACTCGGCGGCGTTATTAGATGCTGGGAAATAAATCCTGAGAACGTACCAGAGCTACTCCTTGGATGGTGACACGAAAAGGACCCCTGCTCCCACACCGTCAATGTTGAGAGAGCCGTCGAAGTACATCGTCCAATACTCGTCGGATCCCAGAGAGGCAGGCGTGCTTAAGTCTGTCCACTCGACGATGAAATCGACGAGTGCCTGGGACTTGATTGTAGTACGGCTTGCAAATTCCAAGGAGAAGGGGCATAGCTCCATTGCCCATTTAACAATGCGCCCGTTTGCGTCCTTGTTGCTAATGATGTCTCGCAGAGGATACTCAGTCATGACCACCACACGATATCCGTCGAAGTAATGTTTCAACTTTCGGGATGTTATCAGTATGGCGTAGATCAACTTCTGAATCTATGGGTACCTGGTCTTGGACTCATTAAGTACCTCACTGATGAAATAGATTGGCCGCTGTACCTTGTAGACGTGGCCGGGCTCATCACGCTCGACCACCATGGCCGTGGAGACCACTCAATTAGTAGCCGCAATGTAAAGCAGGAGTGTTTCGTCTTCTCTGGGAGCAGTGAGGACCAGAGGTGATGTAAGGTATTGTTTCAGCTGTGTGAAGGCAGTGTCTGCTTCCTCTGACCACTCAAACTTTTCAGATGCTTTGAGCAGTTTAAAGAACGGTAATCCTTTTTTGCCTAATCTTGATATGAAATGGCTGAGGGCGGCCATGCATCCAGTAAGCTTCTGAACATCCTTTACCTTTTTGGGCGGCTTCATGTCCAAGATAGCTTTGACTTTCTTTGGGTTAGGGCGTATGCCGTCGTGACTAATGACGTTGCCAAGTAGTATGCCAGAGGCAACACCGAAGATGCACTTCTTTGGGTTTAATTTCCACTGGAATGTGTTAAGGGCTGCAAAGGTGTGTTCTAGGTTGTTAACAAGGGTATGTGCTTCCTTGGTTTTGACAACTATATCATCAACATAAGCTTCGACGAGGTCGTCTTTTATCTCTTCTTTGAGGCAGGCCTATATAGCGCGTTGGTAGGTAGCCCCGGTGTTCTTGAGCCCGAACGACATGGTCGTGTAGCAGTAGGCGCCGAAAGGCATAATAAAAGATGTCTTGATCTGGTCATCCTTTTTGAGAGCGATCTGGTGATAACCAGAGTAGCAATTGAGAAAGGAAAGCAGCTCACAACCGGTGGTTGAATCTATGACCTCGTCTATGTGAGGTAAACCGAAAGGGTCCTTAGGGCAGTGTTTATTGAGATCAGTGTAATCAATGCACATTCTCCATTCATTATTCTTTTTGTGTACAAGAACTAGGTTGGCTAACCACTCCGGGTGATACACTTCTTTGATAAATCCGGCTGCCAAAAGCCATGTAACTTCTACCCTAATCGCCTCCTTTTTGTCACGAGCGAACCATCGTAGCTTCTGCTTGATAGGTTTGGCCTTGCCATTGACATTCAAGGAGTGCTCGATCAAGTTCCGAGGTACACCGGACATGTCAGCAGGTTTCCATGCGAACACATCCACATTGCTCCTCAAGAACCTAACGAGCGTGTCTTCCTATTTAGGATCTAGGTTGGCCCCGATAAGGGCCGTTTTGCTGGGATTGCCGTCGACCAGCTGGATCACCTTGTGTTCCTTGGATTTGATGTTCTTGCGTGGAGCCTCGAGCTCTGGAATCTCCAGGTGGTCGGCAGAGGTCTTCTTGGCATCGAGCATGGTCTCGGCCATGCGAATAGAGAGGTCGTGAGCCTTTGCTATTTTGAAGCTGTCGTCCTCGCAAGTATAAGCTGCGTATACATTGCCCCTGAGGGTTAGAACTCCTTTCTTGGTAGGCATCTTGAGCACCAGATACCTGTAATGAGGTATGGCCATGAACTTGGTGAGCGACAAACGGCCAAGAATAGCATGGTAAGTGCCGTCGAAGTCAGCGACCACGAAGTTGACGTAGTCAGTGCGGAAGTGGTCCAGAGTCCCGAATTGCATAGGTAGCGTGATCTGCCCGAGAGGTGTAGAGCTCTATCCAGGGAGAACACCCTAGAACTATGTCTCATATGGCTTGAGATCCGCCTAGGTTATCTTCAGGGTGGGCAGAATGTTCCTGAATAGTATATCGATGGAGCTACCGCCGTTGATCAGCACTCTATCGAACTGAACCTTGTTGATGCAAGGATCAAGGACCAGGGGAAAATGTCCTGGCTCAGGTATTGCAGCCCATTGGTCCTTTCCGCTGAAGGAGATCTCGTGGTGAGACCATGGAGGGAGCCATGGATCGGTGAGGAGGTTGTCGGTGTTGGCCACGTTCAAGCAAGTGCGAGCGAGCAGCTTGCATTCACGTTTGGTCTCGATGGACACTTTGCCTCCGATGATGGTGTGCACACGATCGGTTGGCTTGACGTACTTGTGACGGGGATCTACATCTTCATCGTCGTTGTCCTCGTTGTGCTATTCCCCTACGTCGTTAGGCTTGTCGGATGTATCCGGAGCCTGTTGACGTGTGTAGATAGATTTAAGAATGAGGCAATTCTCCATAGTATGGTTTTTACTTGGGATGGAGCTGGCAGGGCCCTTTCAATGCTTTGGCATAGTCATCTTCGTAGTTACGACGTCCGCCACCTTTTTTAACGGTATTGACCTCACCGTCGTCTTCCCGAGCATGCTTGCCCCTGTAATCGTCACGGTGGTTACGCCGCTGATTACGTTGGTCGCGGTGGTCGTGGGAGTGATTGCGCTGGTTGCGGCGGTCAAAATTGTCGTTCCGACCACGGTTGCTGCGGTAGTCGTCGTGGTGTGGGGGGTGGTTAGAGCATGGAACCCTTGCTGCTTCTTCGATAATTATCTTTTTAGCGTCGTCGACGTCCGCATATTTCTTAGCGGTGGCTAGGAGCGCTGTGACCGATTCAGGTCTCTTGCGGAGGAGCTTGTCCCTTAGGGCATCATGGAAGCGGAGGCTAGTAATGAAAGCCTTGACTGCCTCGTTGTCGGAGATTGATGGGACCTTGATGCGCATCTCCGAGAAACGCCGGACGTACTCGCGCAGTGGCTCATCTTTTCGATCTCGAATCCATTGCAGATCATATTTGTTGCCGGGTTGTTCGCAAGTAGCAATGAAGTTGTCGATGAAGGCTTGCTTGAGCTCTTGCCAAGAATCAAAATAGTTTGCCGGCAAGCTGACCAGCCATTGGTGACCTGCATGGCCAACAGCGACTAGGAAGTAGTTAGACATGACGTGCTCATCAGCCATGGCTGATCTGCATGCAGTTTTGTAGAGCATGACCCATAATTCGGGGTTTTCCTTGCCGTCATATTTCTAAAGTTTCTCGAGCTTGAAGTTTTTGGGCCATATGACTTGGCGAAGGTGCGGAGTAAACTGCTTCAGACCCGGTGGGCCATGGGTAGTGTCATATTCCATACGGCGATAACTTTCATGGGATGCTCGATCGTTGGCTCTCTGGTTGATGCGATCACACAGATCGCGTTCCCCGAGGTAGCGGCGGAGATCGTTATTGCCATCACGGCGATCCCGGTTGCCATCCTGATTAACCCTGCGACCACGGCGATTATCGCGGTTATCTCAGCGATTGTCATCCCGAACATCGCGGCAGTTGTCCTCCCGATGGCGATTGTCATCCCGACCACCATCATGACCACCGTTTCCGCCTTGACGATTGTCTGATGGGTCATTGTTGTGCGAGCCATGTTGGTTGAGTGGCTGTGAGTGACTTGAGTATTGGCGGCTGTGGCTTGATTCGACTGAAACGGATGGAGCCCGGGCTTGATTCACCATCTCTGCGGTCTGAGCCATAGCTACCATCAGATAAGCTTATATATCATCGCGAACTGCCTGGATTTCGGGGGTGTTGGGTAGCCGTTGCATTGTCGCCATGGCGACGGCTATGTTGGCGCTTGGAGTCCTGAAGACCTATTTGTCCCCCACCCTGTCGAAAGCATTATTGAGGTCACATGGCTAGACCCTTATGTGTCGTGCCTCTTCTTCTGCTTCAGCTTTGATTTGCCGGCGATTAAACTGGTCAATATTGCGCGCCTCGCATGCAATCCTCTCTTGTTCTATTTCACCAACTGCTAGCGGTTCATCATTGCTGACAACATTGATCAAACCCCCTCGTCTTGGCGGGAAAGACGGGAATTGCGGGAACCCTGGGGCATGGTCTGGGATATCCAGATCGTATTTGACGCCTTCATCATCGTGATGCTGGAGCTCGGTGTGGATGGAGGCATTAGATGCGATGCCAGACGAGGAGCTGGAGTCACCCACTTGGACCGTGTGGACGGATCCTTCTTGATAATCCTCAATCCGGATCATGTTGATGAAGTTGCTTGGCTTCGGCCGAGGCTGATGTACAAAACACAGATCTGAGCAGCGTTGTATGTTGTACGCATAGTTGGAGGCAGTGTTTCATAGGCCATAGAGCTAGGCCTGGTAGTTATCCATCGAGGCTTCGTACTCGGAGAACCAGAGACCCATCGCGGAGGCTAGCTGGCGACGAGCGGAGCGCCCTTTAGGAGTAGATATGACCATGAGATCTATACCAAGTCATGCAGGATGACTGGCCTGAGCTGGTCGGGGTAGATCTGTTGTGGGGAGCAGTTACCTGCTTATTAGGTTGACTTTGAATTGTACTTACTAGAGCTAGGGTTTCAGCGAGTTTGGTGCCGACCCGATCGATGGAGTCGAGCAGGTCGGTGTTGTCGATCTGCTTCCCTTTGTAGCGAGGAAGCAGATGATGGGTTGTCGGCGTGGCTGAAGATGATGCAGGCGTGGTCGGAGCTAGATATACTATGGTCGGAGTCAGATCCATTGTGGTCGGAGCTGTATCCACCATGGTCGGAGCCGTGTCCACCGTGGTCGGAGCCATGTCCACCATGGTTGGAGCTGTAGCCGATGCAGGTGGAGCAGTGGTCGACGCAGATTGAATCCACATTTCCTCCATGATCATGGCGATGAAGTCGTCGGAGCCGGTGGTCCAGGTGATCTGGCCGATGGTGAATGCGAGGCCGTTCAGTGTAGCCACGGAGCCGGAGATGAGGACCATCTTGTTTGCTTGGAGAGCAGTACGCACACCCCCTACCTGGCACGCCACTGTTGATGAAATATGGTCGGCAGTCTACCTAGGGGTATGCCCAAGGTAGTAGGTTGTTGGCAAACAGATGCGCAAGCCACAAACAAGACAATGACGCAAGACAGACATGAGGTTTTATCCAGGTTCGGCCGCCAAAAAGGCGTAATACCTACGTCCTGCGTCTGATTGTATTGTTGTATGTCAATGAGAGATGTTTTTAGAGGGGTCCCTTACCCGCCTTATATAGTCCGAGGGGTAGGGTTACAGATCTGGAAACTAATCCTAGCCAGTTACAATTGCCATAGGTGACCGGATAAGGATTCCTATTCTAACCGACCAGGATCTTGCTTGATCGCCAAATCTGCCTTGACTCCTTGCGCGGGACTCCAAATAGGTTGGCTGGGCCACACGTCGTCTTTTGATGGACCGGATCCTCTGATCTGAGCCGGCCCAAGCCTAGCCATAAGGGTATAGGGGTTAATACCCCCACACACGGCGGTTCCTAGGAAAGAAAAGGGAGAGAGCGAGGGAGAGGGAAAAACTCACAAATCCTTTCGTGAACCCAGAGTGAGATGTCGGACTGGAGGTCATCCACCATGAAGGAGTCGGTGCTAAAGGCCTTTACCACGAAGGGGTTTATGCTCCGTAGGAGGTGGCGCACTAGAGGGTTCCTAGGAGGGAGGAGTTCCCACAACCTCGGCCTGACGAGGTGGTTTCCTTTCTCACCTTCCACGAGCGCAGGTTAGGATACCCATGCACTGGTTCCTGTGTGGGCTCCTCAATGAGTGAGGTCTAGAGCTGCAACACCTTAATCTGATGGGGGTGCTGCATATCGCTGGCTTCATCACCATTTGTGAGGCCTTCCTTGGGATGGAGCCGCATGCGGACTTCTTCTAACGGCTATTTTCTGGGTGAGCTTTGCCGGTGGGGAATCCACCTGAGGTCACGCCGGTGGGGGCTTCGCCCTGTAGAGAAAATCAAGCATAGGGGGTTCGTATCTCACGTACATCCCCTATGACTCCAACCAAGGGTGGCATGAGGAGTGGTTTTATATCAGGAATCCGGTGAAGGCACCATTCTCGGCGTTCACTGGCGGGAGGCCAGAGAAGCAGGATAGTTGGTCATGGGGTTGTTCCTATCATGAGAAGAAGAAGGTGGAGATCATCGAGGAGGAGCTCTAGAAGCTTATGCAGCATGGCCTTGACAGGGTGTTGGTGTTCCACACCCTCTATCGCCGCTGGGTTGCTCCGTTGGCAGAGAGGACATAGCCGATGTGGAAGTACAATGGCCCGACGGACCCGGACCGTGCGTCGCCAGAGAAGCTACCGAATGACAAGGTCTGGAGTCACCTTGACCGGGTGCTACAGCTAAAGCGCAAAGAGAAGGTCGATGGGAAGCCTACACCTTTCAACTTCGCGATCATGTCCAGACTGGTATGCTCCCTTATCTTTAGTCCATGCTTCTTCCTTTGCTTTCCTTTTTTTATTTTGAGTCACCCATTTCATAGGGACTTGGAGTTTACAAGTCTCGGCCGCACCTTCCCAAGGGACCAGAGGGCGTGGCTCGATAGGCCGCCTAGAAGGAGGCGGCAGATGCTAGGAAGAAGAAGAAAACCAAGGTGGCTCAGCGAAAGTATAAGAAGGAGAAGGAGATTGCCGACGCGTGAAGGCCGAGAAAAACAAGAGCGACGTCAAGTCCGAGCTTGAGTCGGAGGATCCCACAGATGTGGATGACATGGTTTTCTCCAAGGAGGAGGAAAGTCGGGAGGTCGTTGTGACCTCGGTGGAGCATCGTGACCCTGCAGCGATGTCTGCTAGTGATGAGTAGGAGGCGGAGAGGCACGCGGTGGTTCCCATGCTGAGGAAGCGTGCAGCGAGCATGGACGCCGTCGATGAACGGGAGGTGAAGCGGACGCGGTCACCATGCCCATTGGTGGTGTCACCGGCCTCGTCCCCGCCTACCATGAACGTGGCCAAGCAAGCCAGGTGGTCCGAGGAGCAGGCTTGCACCCCGTGCATCGCCGGGACCGGTGCCAGCACGCAACTCACAGCCGGAGGATGCCCTGTTTGCTGCTCCGATCAGGGGGTCCCGAGCCGAGGGTCATAGTGACCAGTAGGCTAGGCAGGAGCCAGTTGGGATGACTCCATCCCTGGCTAAAGTGAGGGGGTGTGGGTCATAGCCTGGGAGTGGTCCTTGCCCTACTGGCCCATCGACGTCGGGTCTTGGCATCAGAGTCATGCCGCTTACCTCCCGGTATGTTTTTCTTTGTTTCTTTTCGATATTTTGCTGTTGAGTCTTTTTGGAGTATGACTTACCTATACTTCTTTGTCAGCGGTTGGGCGATGACGGGGTTGAGCATCGCCCCAACTCTCATGTAGGAGGTTTGGAGGCCCACCCTGCAGCGCGCCGCGGTGAGCGGTGGGGGGAACATGGTGGTGGCAGCAAACCCTTCCCTTCTGGGGGTGGTGCTCCCCGGGTCGGTCGCTAGTATGGCGGCGTCGGCATTAGCGGCAATCTCGATGGCAGAGGTCATGTTGGAGGTGACTCTCATGGCCCCTCCTCCACCAGCTATGGTGGAGGAGGAGAGGGAGACTGAGCTCCCTGCCTCGCCAGGTGGAGGGCTACACGGCTCACCCTTGTGGTCGGAGCTAAAGGCGTCGGGGGAGACATGGCCAGGACGGAGTTGGAACGCCTGGCGGCAGCCCGTGCAACTAAGGTGGTGGAGATCCCATCCGACGATGAGGCGAATGACGCGGTGGAGCTACCGATGCCGTTGTGGGAGCTAGCGTGGTTTGGTCGGAGGCTGGGCCCTTCAACGGGCTATTGGAGGGTGATCTAGAGTGGCCCTGCCCCAAGGACCCATCAAAGGTGCAGTTCATCCTTTGGGATTCCTAGGAGTGTAAGCTCTAGGACATCCTTGGGGGAAAGGACTCTCCATGGAGTCTGAACTTGCCAACCTATCGGTGAAGCTGGAGGGTGCCTAGGAGCGGGTTAAGTCCACCCAGCAATTAGTTAAGGTTAACCTGTAGCTCGCCATAGAGGTGAGTTTCCCGTATTCGTCCTTGACCTCTGAGTCTCTCATTGGTTGCCTCAACATGCTTGCTTTTCATAGGGTCTAAAGGAGATGTCGTCCCACAAGTCCTGCTTCCTTCGGATGGAGCATGCCCGGGTGGCTGAGCTCGAGCGTCAGCTAGAGTCCGCCTGTCGCGAGTCCTAGGACCGGGTGGCCGAGGTGACTGCGGTGCGGGAGGAGGAGCAGCATGTAGCGGAGCGAGCGACCACCACCAAGCGGGGGCTTGAGGCAGCGAAGGCCCGCTAGGCGAAGACCAAGGCGGGGTTGTGGAAATCCCTGGCGAACACCGAGGCGACGCTAAAAAATCACTGGAGACCCTTGAGTTAGAGCGGAGTGCCTTGGTGTAGGAGTGAAACACCCTGGAGTCAGCACGAAAGGCCCTGGAGTCAGAGTGAAAGGCCTGGTCGGAGGCAGACTAGGAAGTGCTGGCGCTTCAGGGCTGGGTGATGGGGACAGAGGAGGCAAGTGCCCAGCTACGCAAGCAGGTGGCCCGGTAGGCATACGAATTCTCCACCCTTGAGAACTTTCGCATCGATACATACCTTTTCTATTTTTCATCATGTTGGTTTCTTCCTTTAGCCTGTTTCTGAGCTTGTTGCCCTTCTTTCAGAGCTAGGCGGAAAGGTGAAGTTGTTGGAGCGGGACCTAGAGACGGTCAAGGCAACTTTTGGCCGGAATACAGAGGAGCTGGCCAAGTCCTATGAAGAGTGACGTGCTCTCAAGGGGGAACTTGACTAGATCCACAATGTTGCCCAGCTTGTCATCTCAAAGGTCTTCGGGTCAGCGCCAAGTACTAGCGCGCCCGCCGTCCAGCTAGCGGAGGTTCTGAATGAAGTCTGGGTCCTTATCACAAGCGGGTTGTTCTATGGAGCGTCGGGGGTGTTGACTTCGGTGGCGACGTACCATACAAACTTGGACTTCGCCACTATCTATAGCGGGTACGCCGATGGCTTGAGCACGAAGGACATCCAATCACTTGGGGAGAGCTTGCTGCCGCACGCAAGGTTGGTGGCAGAGCAAGTCTCTGTGCAGTGGGTGATGTGGACAAGGATAAATCAACCTCAACTATGATTCAATAGTTTGTTACAGCTATACCTGCAAAATTGGGCCATGTTTCTGCATCCTTATTCTATATCAACAGAAAGATATTGAAGTCTATTTTCCAACGCAACAAACGGTGTATCTTTTGGACTTCCGAGCTAAGAGTTATGATCATTTTAGTGGAAGGTGCACATGCAACCCAGCACCTGCGCGAGAATTGAAGAGATTGCTTGAGTTCCCACTTCAGTTAGCCAAAAGTAAAGAGGACCTTTGGAATGGTGGTTAGCACCCAGATTAAGTGTCAACTTTTCGCATACTTTTCATCATTGTATAAATACCCATGTAATCCTTCTATGTAAGAGTCTCTTTTGGTTAAAATACAGCCACCTTGTGTGTGTTTTTCTCCTCTCATGGAGAGAATATTTGGAATCTTTGGTAAGGCATGAGTGCTTTGCAACATTCGTTCTTTCGACTCCTGAGGGGGTTGTAGAACACCGAACTTTGGTTCACCCAGTTCGTGCCTTCATGTCTATATGGCGTGATTGCGTGGACTGGTTTTGTCGGCGCATGGAAGGGTGGATGTCTCGGCAGTTCGTCGTGGGTGCAAGATCTCGTGGTGCGCTACCTCTCCATCAGGTCATGCAACGATAGTTATCAAGTTTACTTATGCTCTACTATGAAGATCAGGCCATACAAGTTGCAGTCATGTGTTCCATACACGTACTCACATCATTTGGTATTCAGAGCCTTGGTTGTCATGGTGTGAGCTGATTATCCTTACAAGCTTCCTTCGCAGATTGGTATTCAATTCCTAGATAGTGTTGAGTCAAGTCAGAATGCTGATAGGGTGCCTTGAGAGATTTAAACATTGGTTTCCTCTCATTGCGTCGGGTCAATTCGATGGTTTGGTTCTCACTATATGGAGTTGTTCTCAGTTTGCGCTCGAGTTTGTAGTTATCTTGCATTGTCAAGTCTTGTTTTTTTTGTTCTTTCTTGAGTCAAGTTTCCAATAATGTTCATCCAATGTTGATGCTACGAGCACGAGTCGAGGACGACTCGTTTCGAAGGGAGAGAGAATGATGTGGACAAGGATAACTCAACCTCAACTATGATTCAACAGTTTGTTACAGCTATACCTGCAAAACTGGGCCACGTTTCTGCATCCTTATTCCATATCAGCAGAAAGATATTGAAGTCTTTTTTCCAACGCAACAAACGGTGTATCTTTTGGACTTCCGAGCTAAGAGTTATGATCGTTTTAGTGGAAGGTGCACATGCAGCCCAGCACCTACGCGAGAATTGAAGAGATTGCTTGAGTTCCCACTTCAGTTAGCCAAAAGTAAAGAGGACCTTTGGAATGGTGGTTAGCACCCAGATTAAGTGTCAACTTTTCGCATACTTTTCATCATTGTATAAATACCCATGTAATCCTTCTATGTAAGAGTCTCTTTTGGTTAAAATACAGCCACCTTGTGTGTGTTTTTCTCCTCTCATGGAGAGAATATTTGGAATCTTTGGTAAGGCATGAGTGCTTTGCAACATTCGTTCTTTCGACTCCTGAGGGGGTTGTAGAACACCAAACTTTGGTTCACCCAGTTCGTGCCTTCATGTCTATATGGCGTGATTGCGTGGACTGGTTTTGTCGGCGCATGGAAGGGTGGATGTCTTGGCAGTTCATCGCGGGTGCAAGATCTCGTGGTGCGCTACCTCTCCATCAGGTCATGCAACGATAGTTATCAAGTTTACTTATGCTCTACTATGAAGATCAGGCCATACAAGTTGCAGTCATGTGTTCCATACACGTACTCACATCAGTGGGTCATGGATGTTCGCCGTGAAGACATGGCCAGAAGCATGCATCGAGGGGATGTCGCCCCGCCTGTAGATGACACGGAGCCTAGGTCGGAGGTGGACATCGCCCTGGCTTCAACCGAGCCGAATGTTGTCCTGCCGGGGAGTGAGTAGCACGTGCCTTCGTCGGTCACACCGACAGTAGATGCCACCGAGCCGCCCCAATAGCTTGTAAAGTATAAGTAGTTTAGTAGATGTAAAAAGTTTAAGTTCATGGGGGAGCCCCCGTGTAAACATTCTTGTGTATTCAATGAGTACAATTGGTTTTGTTTTTTGTGATGCAGTCACTCCGTTCGAGGAATCTTGTCCCTTCTGTTCCTTACTTTTTCCCTTAGCATAATTTTGTTTTTTATTCTTTCTTTCTTGTACTTGCATGTTCATCCCATAGGCTGCAACCTTAGGAGCCCGAGGCATGGCCTACGAGGCTCAGCTGCTCGTAACCGTAGGTAGAGGCGGGGTGCGATCGGTCGGAATATTTTAAAGCAAAGCTACATAAGGCAAATTATAGGAACGAACTACCCTTTTGTTCAGATAGGAAGGAGTTTCACCATATGATAGTAAACGAAAAAGAGAGGTAGTTGTGCACCCTCGTGGAGCCCTCGAGCGACCCAGGCCAAAAGTGTTCTGGTCGGGGTGCTCTTATAGGAGCAAACACTAAGTAAACAATGGTAAGACTGAATTTTAGGGGAAGAAAAATGACATAGCTGTTCTAAGCGTTTGGTGAGAATGTCGTCGTTGTTGTCCTTTAGTCGATAGGCGTCCGGTCAGATCATTTCAACCTTCAGTCGTCCGGATCCTTGTCCGCTACGCCCCTTTCTTGGCCGCTGCTTCTTCACCGTCTTCTTCCCTTGGCCCACCGGCCTATCGTAGAAGGCGCTTGAGGAGCTCGCAGTCCTTTGTAGAGGTGTTTGATGGGGTAGGTGTGGTTGGTGCACGGGCTCTCCATGAGCTTGTGGAAGTGGCCCGGAAGGTCCTGCTGGGGCTGTTTGCCCGTGTGATCAGCCATGGCGACCAACACGGAGTTGGTCGGTCGGCGGCGATCTTTCCTATTCTTTTCCCCTTCTACGTGGAGGGGCCCTCGTCTTGATATTGGCGCTTGGGCTTGCCTTTGCCTCGGCCTCCGTTGGAGCGCTGCGGGAGCGGCGCTCGCTGGATGCGTTGGTCAAAGGCCCATGGTCCTGAGCCATCTGGACTGGGACTTCGGTTGCTGCTGCGAGCATCTCGGTTCGGCCTGAGCCACTCGTGTACAGGCGGTTGGTGCAGAGCGGTCATCAAGTCAAGACGAGGTGTAGATGTGGCCTCTTGTGCCGTGCTTGGTGGTTGTAGTGGTGAGCGGGTGGAGCAACTCGTCTGTTGTGTCCCCATTCCCCTGGTGGGGAGCGAGGCCGCGAGTTGGTGTCATGATACGGAGCTCTCCGCCTGTTGAATGGTGGCGGTCTCCACTAGTGCCCGAAGGTTCCGGTGGATCACCTGTTCTTGAGGGTCGTTCAGCTCGGGAAGGCCGCATAGAAGCATTACCGCAGCGGCGATGTTCTGATTGGCCCAAGAGAACTATGGGGGATCGTTCCCCTATCCATGGTGTTGCGCTAGACCCGACGGGCATGACCCCAAGGGCCACTCATTGGTTTATGCGCACGGGGGCGTAGTGTGGTGCGCCGAGCGAGCTGGCACAGTCGGTGGCTGGTGCAGCCACTGTTGTCGTAGTTTCTCGCCGTGCTCCCATGAGAGCGCAGGGGTCTTCGCACGAGGGTCCAGAGGGGTGTGAGTCTGCAAGGACTCCATTACCATCGGTGGTTGTCCCAGAGCATCCGCCATATCGCACTCCCGAGACGGACGGTGGCTAGGCGCCACATCGCCGATATTGGAGCCATCACTCTCAACATCGTCATCCATGAGGTCGAGGAAATAGGTGGGAGCATAACTCACCATCCCCACGAATTCAGACATGAGAGGGGGCGGCGCCGGCATCCTTTGGAGCCCTCGGGCATACGCGTCCGTAGGAGACGTGAGGCCATAGGGGAACCGATCGTATGGCGGTCACGGCGGAAACAACGGGGTCCCTCTGGATAATCGGCGGAAGATAGAGAATAGCAAGTAAATAACAACATGTACATTACTCACAGCGGGGTTTGAGCAGAGAGTTTGCTTGGAATAAAGCATAGATGCCTCATTATTGAAGTCGTCGCGCGTCCCAGAGCCGATGGAGGGCGTCCCTTCGACGGGCGCGGGAACGAGTGCCTCCTCGTGGAGGTGTAGTACGCCGAGCCGGTCGGCGACGAAGTCTAGGCTACTGAGAAGGAAGGCCTAGGATGGCTCAAAGATGGGTGGAACCCACATCCCAACAGGTGGGAGTGCGGGAAACTCCAGTGAGCCAAAGCGAATCGTATCGCCTGAGCCTGCCATGGCGATAGTGGCGGAAAAGTGGGCCATCTGATGACCAAATAGTGTTGAACGTACAACGTCTTCCCCACGGACGGCGCCAACTGTCGATGCAGAAAGTGACCAACAAGTAAATATTTATAGTTTTATCGTACGTTGTGATCGAAGGTGGCCTAGCACTCAATGACATAGGGTTTATACTAGTTCAGGCAACGTGCCCTACGTCCAGTTTGAGTCGGTCGGTGACTTTATTCCTGAGCCCAGATGCTCAAAGTTTACAGTGGGGTAACAAACAAGAAGGGGAAAGATGGGGGTACAAGAGGTCTGGTCGGACTCCGGTCGGAAGGGCCGAGAGCGACAAGAGCTCCGCTATGAGCTAAGTGTTCGAGCGTGTGCTCGTGGTTTGAACCTGGTGGTTCTGCTATTGTGCGCTAGTGAACTTGATCGATCTAATGAATCTAGAATGACTTGAAATCTACCTTGGGAGAGAGCGCATCCCCTTTTATAGATGAAGGGGATAGCCTTACAAGTGAGAGGGAGTGAGTTCGTATGCTTCTAAGCCTTGTTGCCTACGCCGGCGAGTACGGGATGATGGTAGGTGCCCACAACACTGTTGGATATCAGATGCACGTGGGAGGTTGCGTTGTCTTGTTCAGGTATAGCAGATGTCGGTACCTGCTATACTGTTGATGCCTAGAGGCATGTGAGGAGTTTCACCATGTTCACTCGGTACGGTAAATTTTGGCGTCCACAACACTGTCGATGCCCAAAGGCATGTCTGGAGGAGCCTTACCGTATGGGAGTTAATGACGCCCACAATACTGTAGGGGAAAATGTCGGTGCCTACAACACTGTTTGGGCTCTGTTGTGCCAGGGAGGTTGTAGAGTACTGTTTCTGCAGGTGTATAGGGTATGGTCTCTGGTATCGTGGTTTGACTTGTGCGTCCTGCCTTGCTTTCTCTGTTCGTTCCCTGGTCCTTTCCGAGCGGGCGTCCCCGGTCGGTTGGTCCCAGTCGGTTCTGATCGCGCCAGTCGGAGAAGAGCATGAGCAAGGGTTTGGCACATCCCCGGTCAGAGACGCGGGTCGGAATCAGAAGCAGTGCTTTGACCAGGCCATCCGGTCGGAGAGGGCATCCGGAGGTGGACTGGAGATCGAGGCGAGTGTTCCAATCGGAGAGGTGGGCTGGAATCGAAAAGCGGGCGCTGTTCCTCCCCGGCCAGGCCTCCCGGTCGGAGATTCGTTCGCCCCTCTGGCCTGTCTTTAGATACTTGGGCCGGTCCATGAGTTGTGCGTTGTGTGTTTGGACCGAGCCTTTGTTGGGAAGCCGGTACCCGAGGGACCCCGGGTTTATGAACCCGACAGATATAGTAGTTAACCGTTTTCAGATTATTTACTATCTTGGTTCTGTTTTTATTTAATGTTTGCTGGAAGGTCATAAGTGGCTTGCTTGTAGTTGTAAATCTTATGTTCCCTGTCATTCATCGCTAATCAGCCAATGTAGAGGTGTACAATCCCGAGGAGGAGGCTTGTTTGTAGCTTGTTTGGCTAGTCAGTTTTTGGATGATTTCGGGTGATTCAATAGTATTCTGTGAGAGAGAATAAGCTAAAACAAGCTGAGAACTGAACAGCCGAACGGGCTTGTCTCCATTGGTGACCAAGTGGCCGTTGCCAGGTTTCACTGGAATGATGCATGCTCTGGTTTCATGGTTCGTCGGTTTGTAGAAATTGTTGCACAGGGATAGAAGATTGACAAGGGGTTCAAGGACGTCCACCTGAATGTTGTTGCAAGGTTGGTGACCACCTTCAGCGGGAGGCTGTGCTCAGGACAGCAAGTGTACAATCACCTGAGGTATTGGCGGGCAAGATGGGTGAAGGTGTGCAAGCTCAAGCAAATGAGTGGTGCTGGTTGGGATGAAGAGAACTACATGATAACAGTCCATGCCGATCAATACGAAGGACTCGTCAAGGTTTGCTAGCTGTTATATCTTGCTGGTCTTATTTTTTTTGTCTCTTGCAAGTTCATAATTGCTGCTGTTCTAATGCTTTGTTCCTTGTGTTTTTGTCTCTTGCTGCATAGGTCCACCCTAAGGATACAGTGTTCCTGAACAGGCCCATAGTTAACTACTATCAGATGCAAGTGATCTTTGGAAGTGGCGTCGCTACAAGTAGGTATGCAATGGGGTCAGCTGAAGCGTTGGGAAGGCCAGGACAAGCAAATGCTCTAGTGGATGTCGAAGCCTATGAGAGAGGTGAAGAGCAAATGGAGAGGCCTGGATTTGACAAAGAGAAGGAAGATCAGGTGACACCAAAGAGGACACCAAAGAGGATGAGGAACAATGAAGAAGGAGGATCAAGCAGCGGCGGTCTCGCAGATGCTATCACGGGACTCAGCAATTCTGTGGCTGAAGGGTGTAAGGGGATCAACAGGGCTGTCATGGATGTCCCTGGATTCAGCAGATACGAACTGATGTGTGCCCTGGACCACTTCATGGAAAGGAAAGCGGCAGCTCTGGTTTTTCTGGCCATGACTGAGAGTGATAGGCAGCTGTGGCTGAAGCGCTTCCTTGCCAAGAATTACAACTGAAGGTGATGATCCTATCAGCACATACACTTTTCCAAGAGAAGCACAACTACAAGTATTTGAAGCTCAAGTAATAATCATCATTTCTGTGGACTTGATTTTTTGACATGGGCTTACAAATCTTGTATAATAAATGTGATACCGTGGATGCTGTTTTAATTGTGTGGATGCTGGGATAACTTGTGATTCATGGTCATACTATGTGATAACCGTGATGTGTTTTAATTTGTTAGGTCATAACTGTGAACTGGTTGTGATATGGAGTATGAATGTCACTGGAATTGGTCATATGTGATGTTTTCTGTATACTGTAGACCCGAGATGTGTTCTGGATAAGCTCCTAGGTGTTCTGCATTATTTCTGAATGTTGAGTTAACTAGAAAAGAAATCTGGATGTGTTGAGTCTTCTGAATGTTCAGTTTAACTTGTGATATGGAGGCTAGATGTGTTCTGAGCCAGGTGAAATTGTCAGTCATGTGAAATTGGATTCCTGTTTCATGAGAAATTGGCTGGTATTGATTTCACATGTGGAATTGGATAACCTTGTATGGACAATGCAGCACTCCATTTGTTCCCGCCAAAACCACAGTCCAGCACTCCACTTGTGAACACTATGACCAGCCTGTTCGCTTGGTTGTATTTGGCTTATAAGCTATGGCTTATCAGCCAACGAATAATATTTTTCTATCACACCAAAACAGCCAACAGTACTTTCAGCCATGGCTTATAAGCCAAACAAGCCCAAACAAAACAGGGCGCAATTCGTACACAGGAGGTAACTTGAACTGAGCTAGTGCAGCTAACCAAACACCAACAGTTGCACTACCTTGTGCAGGCTAAACGGTACGCATACAACCAATCAAGCACATAGTACTGTACAGCTCCTTATGCTGTTGAACCAATCAGCTCCTAACTGCATTGGCTAATACATGATAAGAGTATGCTGCATAGCATCTATATGCAATGCAAGTATCCAACCAGCCCCAGTATATTACTCTCTCCGTTCCTTAATATAGGCCATATAAATTTCTAAAGAAAATTCCAAAATATAGGTACGTATCAGCTCCCACGCCGATTAGTTTGGAAACCTTCCCACCGTAGATAGCACATGCCCCAACCAATCCCTTAGATTTAGGAAGCAATCTGATTAGGAGAGTGAAGATGTCCTGATTTTCCTTTTCCTCGGTCTCACATCCTTTCCCAAGCCGTGCGTTAATATTGGTGCTAAAAACTATATGGCTTATATTAAGGAATGAAGTGAGCATATCAAATATTCAATTAGACATATAACACTATAAATTTCCGCATCAACACGCGGGGTGTCATCTAATACTAGAATAAAATGCGTCGATTTTTAAGCTAGATGGCAAGCTACGTGTAGAAAAAAAAGAAGCTATAGTCTGCCAAACATCAAACGTGGTGGACTCTAGCTTATGATAAGGCCACAACCTGTCGAGGAGCTAATTTTATGTCTTTTTACCTATCCATCTGAGGATTTATCTATTGCCACCCTAACCAATAATTGAGTTTTTTTTTTCATCTACAACAAAATTTACTTTATAGTCTGGGTTGCCAAGCAATCCTAGAATACATGTAAGGAAGCCTATAAGTTGGACAGAGAAAGAAACAATCAAATATATGCAGAATAAATTATCAAAAGATAATTGCGTATCTATATATACACGTGTAGACGTACGGACGCATGGTACTGTTAACCTGTAGCACTTCGTGGTTTCCTCCTTCCTATTTTCCCGTCAATCGTGCAACCTCTATTTTCCTCCCAGAAGTTTCCAGCCCCCTCCTCTCATCCATCTACACAGCCACTCGGCTCCGCGCGCGGACATGCGAGGCGGCCACGGCGTCTCCCTCTTACTCTCCTCCGGCTACGGCTCCGCTCGGAGGCCGGCTCGGGTGGCGGCACGCTCATCTCCTCTGTCCTCTCCCCCCGCGGCGGCTATGCTCAGCGGCCGGCTCGAATGGCGGCGCACGCCACCGCCTCCTCTCCTCCGGCGGTGGCTTTGCTCGGCGGCTCGCCCTCTTCTTCTCCTCCTCCGTCCCATGGCCCAAGCAGTGGCGCCGAATCAGCTAGACCGCCCTGCCGCATCACCATGGACTCCAATGTCGTCGCACCATCCTTTGCCTCAAGGGTATCACATCTCCCGTTCTGCATCTGTACGCCCATCTCCTGCCCTCCAGGTACATGTTCATAATAATGATTTGTCAATATGGATAAAATGTTACCTGCCCACCAGGTGTTTGATAGAATGCTTTTGAGACAACATTATTTTCCGCTCATAGCTCTTATTCTTTCAATAATTATAGATAAGTTATACCAAATGTATCACATATTTTCTTCCTGATAATCATTGAGGTTGCCTGGCACTGAAGTGATTATATGATTTTGTATTATCTTTTTTAGTTGTCAAATCTCTTTAGTATTCAGTACTTGGTGAATATTTTCCATTTTAGATTTCAAATCGCATCCGAGAATGATTTTAGTAGCCTTCATCTTAGTCAACAGAGCATTGAACTGGGACATCAACTTTCCAAACAGTTGTATTCTGAGGAATTTAGGATGCTCTTTCTGTGGTAATGCAATAGAACATTGAACTGAAAACATTAAAGACATTGGTCCTGTTCGTTTATCTTATGAGCCGTGCTATTTCAGCGAACGACAATGTTTTTCTCTCACAGCAAATCAGCGAACAATACTTTCAGCCATGACTTTTTAGCAAAACGAACAGGGCTATTGTCTTGTGCAGCTTTCCAAACAGTTGTGTTATATGTGATTATGATGCTCTTTCAGTACTATACAGCGTCCTGCTATCCTCTTTAACTTTACTTTGTTGTGTCGCACAACAACCTTGCTGCTATTTAGTTATGAAGTGTCTTATATGTATGAATTATGATGCATCCTTATGCTCATCTCAACAGCAACAGCAGGCTTCTATGCTTCCAGGTTGCTGATTGTTGCTGGTCATAGATTACATCCACATCTAAAGAGGTAAATCGTCGCTCATATTATGAGCTCCATGTGACTGTTCTGGCTTGATTTGTTTAGTCTATTTATGCCTTTCCCATGTGTTGGCATGTTGCCCTGTATGAAGTTCTTACTACCTAAGTTTCATGTCACTATACCGAAAGGACTTTGATGTCACCTAGAGGGGATGAATAGACGCTTCTGAAAATTAACAATAAATAAAACTTGCAGCGGATTAGTAGTGTGTGGCACTGCTGCTCTAATGTTGCAGCATTGTAGCACTGCCTCAATCAAAATGCAGCACTGACATGCCCTTGTAGATAGCTCAGCACAAGCTGTGCCTAGAACTCAAACTTGGAGATGTGCTTGGAGATGTCCAGTGGCAAGTCCACTAAGTACCTGCACTTACAAACACGCACAACCAAGTAGGTCGAGTGGAACACAAATAACGCAATTCAAACCATAAAACACAAGACACAAGATTTATCATGTGGTTTCGCTCGCCACTAAGCCTTGCCTATGTCCATGTTGTTGAGGCAGACACGAAGGGTTAGACTTTGTAACCCTTATCCTCGTTCTCAAGTCAAGAGAGTGAACTCTTGAGATAAGGGATTTCTACTAGATCAATATGGTGATTACAAACTTTTTCGTGGCTCACCACAAGCACGGGAGCTCACCGGGGTAACGCCTAGCCGTTTAGCAGGCTTCACCTCCAAGAGTAACAAATGAAGAACGAATGCTTGATGCAGCCCAACAAGTGCTCAATGATTGGCTTGCTCTTAATTGCTCTAACACTTAATCAATCACTAATTACTCACTCTCACAAAGAGAGGGATTAGAAAGAGCTCTTACAAGGCTTGGGAAGGGTTTGGAATATTTGGAGCATTAGCAGCACGGCTAGGAGGCGTGGGATGAGTATATATACTCACCCCACAAAAACTAGCCGTTATGTGCCACTGCTGCGAAAATTCGCGGCATTGCCACAGCTTTGAAAAATAGTACATGTCACCTCACGGAAAACATCATAATTTTTTACTCCGAACTTCGTTTGCAGTGATCTTGGACTTTTTGGAAAGCTTGTTTCGAGGGCTATCCAACCCAGTAGAGAACAAGCCCCAAGATCAACAAGTGCAAGTGTTGTGCTAATGTGTTTCTCTCATGTTTGTACTTGGGTTCGGTTAGTTTGAGCACTTGAGACTTGTCTATTTTTCGTATTGCATCCCCCTTGATAGTACGACATACCTGTACTAAAGATTAAGAGAATATTCAACCACTTGAGTCTTCAATGTCTTCATATGCCATTTCTTATCAATATCACTTCATAAGGGGTTATAATCATCTTTGTCTTATCTCTTCAAGCAAACATACCTTGAGCATGTGACTTGAACCATTTCCACACATATGAGTTCACCTCAATGGCTTCAAGTCACTTCCATTAATGATTTGATCATCAATATAATATGACTCCTCATAGCTTGATTAGTTCCTCGACTCAATACAAGTACTCTCTTGTTCACGTTAGCCATGGTACCTCGGTCCTTAAGCCATTGCTTGCTCTTCACCTCCGCTTAGTCTCTCGAAGCCCTTTCCTTGCTATCTTCACCTTATCAAGTCATAATCAAGTCACATCATACTAAGCATTCATTGAAAAAACATTTCTTTAATATTATGATCCTTGCTTGAATATCTTCTAGATATGAATGTTGAGATCAATTAAGCTTTAGTTTAACTTGCATAGAGACATATATGGATCAACATCAACATGGTCAAGCCAATTCATGATTCCTTATATCCTCTTCATTTTGGCTTGACACTCCTAACACTTACTTCGATCTCTATTCTTCATACCTTGATCATATTAATGCAAAGTGATTTTCCAAATCTTTATCCATACAAGCAAACCAATGTAGAGAACATCTTATATCCATTATACATTGTCTCCTTTGTCATTTCACCTTTGCTTGACATTTCCTCACTTATGCACTCTTGATTCATTCTTCAATCCTTGATCAAAGCTACTCCACTATCCAACTCTTCTTGTTCATGCAAAGCAAGCCATTATAGAGACCGATCCAAAATCATCAACTCATATCTCATTTGCTATTTGCCAAATATGCTTGCTTTCACATGATGCTATGATATTCCACAATATAAAAGCTATTTCATTGATTCCATTTGCATTGTTATCTTTTGTTTGAACTAGATTGTTTCCATAATCTTTCAATATAATAATATACAATTTGGCCTTCATTTCAACACTACTTGATATATCATCAAGTATGCCTTCTTGTTGAACCTTTGATACACTTCTCATTACACAATCCACAAGTGTATGCAATAAACTCGATTTTCTATTCAACACTTAGCAAGCTTGTTAGGCCTTTAATTATGTTGTCATTCAATTCACCAAAACCCACTAAAGGGCCAGATGCACTTACATATACTACCTTTTTTACCAAAAAAATCCATGGGTTCTATTATTTCATTGCAACATTAGGGTACAGGATGTTGTGCAAGGATAAAATATTTAACATATTTCTATTCTTCTTCCTTTTTTTGGCATCAGAGGTGAATAGCAAAATTCCTGCTATTGCAAATAATTTGTTCAGGAATAGTGCTACCACATGAAGGCAAAAGAACACACCTACCTTTCCTGTAAAAAGCTACATTACTTAATACCTAATCGTACTTTGAGTTGATCTTTGCCTTTATTTGTTACAAAAAGAAATGTTGTCATTTTGATACGTACTTTATATATTCTTTGTAAGTTTATTTCATAAATAATTTTTGGTAATCTTTGTGTCTCCCAGTTTTGAGAGCTACAAGCATCAGTTTTGTCGCAGGTGAGCACCATCTCTGTACCATGAAGAGCCCCTTTGTTGTATCGCACGCTATTCTGACCTGCCTCTTGGCTGCTGCTCGTGTTATTAGCACTGAAAAGTTCGTAGTAGGGGTTACAAACGGGCGAGAGAGGGATAGATCCCAAGTCTCTGATAGAAAGGTCAAATGGGTGCTGAGAGCTTGGTTGCTGCTTAACTATGTGTGATGTGATGTGTGATGTCTTAAAATTGATCCCCTTAGTGGGGTGTCATGCCTTCCCTTTTATAGGCCAAGGGAGGCAGGGATTACAGATGGGAGAAAGAAGAAAAACCAGAGGCAAATGAGGTCCTTCAAAGACGTCGGGTCTTCCTTTTCCTCTGTGCGAGCCCCGCTGATATGGCAGGCGGTGTTAGGGATAGCTCCACGCTGGGTGCATGTCCGCTGATCCTAATAGGGCCGTGCTGGGCGTCTGTCCGCTGATGATGCCATGTCCTGGTATTGTCAGCAAGTTGTCACGTTCCATCCCGCCCCGGTGGGCGGCGCGGTGGACCACGGTGCTGATCCACGGCCCTACGGGGAGCAGATGGTGCAGTGACCGCATGTCTGTTACTATAGGTGATGTGAGTTTCCTCCTAGACCATAGTGGTTGTCGTGTGCTTCTGTCAGGATCCGTGCCTGAGGGCAAATGGCGGCATCCACGGCGTCCACAACACTGTAAGACAAATGTCGACGCCTATAATACTGTTTGGACTTTGACATGCCCGGAAGGTCTCAAAGCGCCCTTCTAGTCATATCTTGATGGTACCTCTACGCACGTAGTTATGAAGGAGCAGCGCGTAGACGTCGGGCGAGGCGGAGCCAGCCCTCGGACGTCGGGCGAGGCGGAGCCAGTGCTCAGACGTCGGGTGAGGCAGAGCTTGCCCCCATACATTGGGCGAGGCGGAGCTAGCCCTTAGACGTCGGGCGAGGCAAAGCCAGCCCTCGGGGGTCGGGCGAGATGGAGTCTGCCCTCAGACGTCGGGCGAGGCGGATCTAGCCCTTAAATGTCGGGCGAGACGGAGCCAGCCCTCGGGGGTCGGGAGAGACGGAGTCTACCCTCAGACGTCGGGCGAGGCGGAGCCAGCCCTCGGGAGTCAACCTAAGGCGGAGTCAACCCTTGGGGGTTGGGCAAGACGGGGCCTGCGGCCACAATGCACACCAAGGCGGAGCCAACCCTCAAGGGTTAGATGAGGTAGGGCCCATAGTCTCGGTGGACGGACGAGAAGTGACCCGACAAGCAGTGTAGTCACGCTCTTGATCATGCGGATGAATCAATGTCGACGGTCATTAGCTCCTCTTCGGGTACCCTAATATTGGTCCCCGACAGGAGCCCCTAGGCGATTCAAGTAGAATTGCCTGGGGAATTTTTTACTTGCTAGCGGGTGCGCGCGAGCGCACCTGGTGGGTGTAGCCCCCGAGCCAGCGGAGGAGTAGGATACTCCTTCGGAGGGTTTTCTAAAAGAGAGGATTCTGAGAGCCCTGGCCCTCTATTGTTGCCCACGGCGTGCTCTGAAGATAGTGATTTCTTCTTCGCCAAGGTCAGGCCCCTTCGCGGGTATGGTCGTGAGATTTGGTGGTTGTTTAGCTAGATAGCTTGATTGGGGTCCCGGTATCCCATTCGTGGAGATCCGGTCATGGAAAGCCTGACTGAGATTTAATCGTGGGCTGAGATGCCCGTGGCAGTCGTGAACCTGGGCGCTGGCCGCTTGCGGGGCCTAGCTCTTTCCACCCTTTGTTGTAGGGGTGTTTGGAGCGGTTGTTGGACCCGTTGATGGGCCAACCATCGGACTCCTAGGCTTAGATGGGCCATAGATGCGCTTTTGATCCATACTCTTACTCGTAACAAGTCTCGGTCCGCCCGGGGAGGCAAAACGTCCGGCGAGTTTCCCGAAGACCTTTGAGGCCCTATCGGTGAGGGCGTGTGTCGACAGAATACCTCCTGGTCGGAGCTAAAAGGTGAATACATCCTGGTCGGAGTTACTATTCAAGTAATTTCCTTGTATGATGGAACATTGTAACGCTTGTAGGCTACCGTCATAAAGCCAAGGCACAGTTTGATGTGCTGGTGCAGGAGGCTTGGACCCAAAGGGATAACTTCGACGCTGTAGTCACCGCAATTAAACTGGTGCTCGACTGCGTCGACCTAG
The DNA here is from genome assembly GCF_019320115.1 of Miscanthus floridulus. Lineage (NCBI taxonomy): Eukaryota > Viridiplantae > Streptophyta > Magnoliopsida > Poales > Poaceae > Miscanthus > Miscanthus floridulus. Next base: position 67,871,185 of record NC_089584.1, read on the forward strand.
AACCAGCTCCTCAGCCCGTCGGCAGGCGGCAACATTCGGACACCATCATCTAGAGGTGCAAAGCAGCGTGGGAGAGTGCAATAAACATTTATGTATGTGTATAAATGTTATAAAGTGCATGTGATGCAGCTTGATTGTATTTGTGTTGAAAAATAGTTGTACTAATAGCCCTAATACAATTATACGTAGTATAAGTAGCATCTGAGCAGTTAGTTCATTACTAAGCCATATGGCCTTGGCTAGCCCATAGTCCATAACGTCGAGCACGGAGCCCGTGGACGTGTAGGAGGAACAGGCGTGACCAAAAAACCGCAGCCGACCACCCATAACGTAGAGTGTGGAGCCCGTAGCACGTGTAGGGAGAGATCAGAGACTGGGTCTTTTGCATAGAGCGCAGAGCGGAACATGTGCTGCTCGGCGGCTGGCGAAATAACTTGGAAATAGGCGTAGTATAAGTGGCGTCTGAGCAGTTAGTTCTTTACTGAGCTCTCGTCCTTGGCTAGCCCATAGTCCATAACGCCGAGCGCGGAGCCCGTGCATGTGTAGGAGGAACAGGCGTAACCAAGGAACCGTAGTCGACCACCCATAACATAGAGCGTGAAGCCCATAGCATGTGTAGGGAGAGATCGGAGACTATGTCTTTTCCATAGAGAACAGAACAAAACGTATGCTGCTCGCTGATCGGTGAAATATCTTGGAGATTTGGAGAAAAATCTTCGATGATTTGGAGAAAAACGTGGTGAAATACGTTGGCGATTTGGAGAAAACATCCTCGGCGATTTGGAGATAACGTTTTTGGTGATTTGGAGAAAACGTGTTAAGCAATTTGGAGAAACGTGCTCGGCGATTCGGAGAAAAAATGCTCGGCGATTTGGAGAAACTTGTTCGGCGAAAACATTGGAGATTTGGAGAAACATGGTCGGCGCAGTTATGGCGATTTCTTGTTGGAGTTCGTTATGGAGTAGCTGAAAGCCCGACGACCGTAAGTGGAGATTAAATCATAATGGAGAAATAATGGAGACAAATTACAGAGACCAAAACTTTATTCATCATAAAGTGGAGAGTACATATCTGGGGCATTTCAAGGATAGAAACGTATGTGGTGTTCGATGTGCCATGAGTTGGGGACATCGATTCCGTCTAAGTCACATAGGGGGAAGAGAGCTTGTGCATCCCTTTGGTTTTTTGTTTTCTATGGAGAACGAGGTCGCCAACAGCAAATGAACAACCTTTGATGTTGTGGTTGTAGTACCTCTGCAAGCCTTCTAGATATTTGGCTGTGCGGACACAAGTGATTAGGCGTTCTTCCTCGGCCTTGCCGACGTCCTCTGTTCGAATAGCTGCGGCTCGCTCTTCATCATAATTTTTCACCCTAGGTGCTCGGAAGGCAATATCCGCTGGTAGTATGGCTTCTGAGCCGTAGACCAAGAAATATGGAGACACGCCAGTGCTGCGACTAGCTTGAGTGCGCAGCCTCCAGACTACAGCTGGTAGCTCCTTGAGCCATCTGCCCGGATGTTTTTCTTCTTTCTGATATAGACTCTTTTTGAGGGCATCAAGGATCATGCCGTTCGCCCGTTCGACCTAGCCGTTGGCTCTAGGATGGGCAACGGAGACGTACTTGACGGAGATGCATTGGTCTTTGTAGAAGTCCTAAAAGTGATGGCCAGTAAATGTAGTTCTGAGGTCGGTGATGATGTTGTTTGGGAGACCAAATCTATGGATGATGTCTTTGAAGAGCTCGACTGCTTTCTTTGTAGTAGCCGAGACGAGCGATTTATACTCGATCCACTTGGAGAACTTATCAATGGTGACGTATACGTACTGGAAGCCACCTGGCGTTGGCTTAAAAGGACCAATCATGTCCAGTCCCCGGCATGCAAAGGGCCAGGAAGCTGGAATGGTCTACAACTCTTATGTCGGCACGTGTATTTGCTTGGCAAAAAATTGGCATCCTTCACAACATCGGACGAGGTCTTCTACATCGGAGATGGCCGTGGACCAGTAAAAACTAGCTCGAAAAGCTTTGCCGACCAGTGTTCTCGAGGCCGTGGGTTGCCACAGGAACCAGAGTGAATTTCGAGAAGTAACTTCACTCCGTCTTCTTGGGTGATGCATTTTTGTAGAATCTCTTTCTTGGCACTTTTCCTCATCAAGTTGCCATCCACCAGCACATAATGTTTGCTTCGACGGATTAGGCGTTCGGTTTCAGTCTTATCGGCGGGTACTTTGGCGCTGGAGAGGTACTTGTTGAACTGTCCTCTCCAATCGGCGATCGACAAAGGTACCGTAAGTACCAGCTGCTCGGTGGGGGGAACTTTCTGAATTTCCTTTTCTTCCTTAATGGATGGCACCAGAAGATCTTGAATGAAGACCCCTGGTGGAATCGCGGCGCGAGAGGAGCCCAACTTGGACAAGTGATCGGCGAGCTGATTTTGATCGCGTACCACGTGGTGGTACTCGATACCATAGAACTTCCCTTCAAGCTTCTTGATTTCGGCGCAATATACATCCATCTTCTCGCTAGAGCAAGACCAATCTTTGGTAAGCTAGTTTATGACCAACGCAGGGTCCCCCCATAAGGCGTTTGATGCCGAGCTCAACGGCGATACGGAGTCTATAGAGACATGCTTCAGATTCGGCGGCGCTGTTGGAGGCCGGAAAGTGTATCCGAAGAACGTATCAGAGTTTATCCTTGGTCGGCGTAATGAACAGAATGTCCGCACCAGCACTGTTGATGTTAAGGGCGTCGTCAAAGTACATCACCCAGTGCTCGGAGCAGGTGGCGATGATGGGCTCTTGGATCTCGGTCCACTCAGCAATAAAATCAGCAAGCGTCTAAGACTTGATCATAGGCCTGCTTCTGAATTCAATGGAGTAAGTGCCAAGCTCGACAGTCCACTTGATGATACGGCTGTTGGCCTCTTTGTTGCAGAGGATGTCCTCTAGAGGGAACTCGTTGACCACGACGATCTTGTAATACTCGAAGTTGTGGCAGAGCTTGCGAGACGTAATCAGAATGGCGTATAGCAGCTTTTGGACTTGAGGATAACGAGTCGGGCTCGTTAAGAACCTCACTGATGAAATATACCGAACGTTGCACCTTATAGGCGTGCCCAGCCTCCTCACATTCGACCGCAATTGTTGTGTTGACGATGCGAGAAGTAGCGGCAATATAGATCAGGAGAGTTTCGTCTAGCCGTGGCGCTGTCATGATCGGAGGCTTTGTTAGGAACAACTTAAGCTGCTCGAAAACTGTGTCTGCCTCTTCCGACCAGGAAAAGCGCTCAGAGGCCTTGAGGAGTTTGAAGAAAGGTAGCCCTTTTTCGTCGAGGCGCGATATGAAGTGGCTTAAGGTAGCCATGCAGCCTATAAGCTTCCGTAAATCCTTGACGCATGTTGGCCGTTTCATGTTGGTGATGGTAGAGACCTTGTCAGGATTTGGCTCGATGCCTCGTGTGCTGACAATGTAGCCCATGAGTATACTGGATGGAACTCCAAAGATGCACTTTGAAGGGTTCATCTTCCATCGGTGCCTTTTTAGGTTGGCGAACGTTTCTTCGAGATCGGCGATAAGATCATCGACGGTCTTGGACTTGACAACCACATCGTCGATGTAAGCTTCGACGTTGCAGCCAATCTGTTGATCGAGGCACATCTAGATAGCCCTTTGATAAGTCGCCCGGCGTTCTTGAGTCCGAAGGACATGGTGGTGTAGCAATACGCACCGAAGGACGTGATGAACGGCGTCTTGATCTGATCTTTTTCCTTGAGGGAGATATGGTGATAGCCAGAGTAACAGTCAAGGAAGGAGAGTGGTTTGCAGCCGGCGGTGGAGTCTACAACCTTGTCTATCCGAGGTAAACCGAAGGGGTCTTTAGGGCAGTGTTTGTTAAGATCAGTGTAATCAACGCAAATTCTCCATTCTTTATTCTTTTTTCGAACGAGAACAGGGTTTGCTAACTGAAGGGGACCATGACGCCTAAGAGGGGGGTGAATTAGGCAACTTAAAATTCTAACTCAAAACTATGGCCTCTTTTTCTAAACCTAGCAAAACTTATGCAAAAGAGAAACTATCTAAATATGCAACTACGGTTTTGCTAGTGTATTGCTATCTCTACCGCAAAAAGGAGTAATACAATCAATATAAATGCGGAAGCTAAAGAGCAAGGTAGAGATATGCAAACTCCTGTCGACGACTTTGGTATTTTTACCGAGGTATCGAGAAGCACGCAAGCTTCCCCTTAGTCCTTGTTGAAGCCTCTCGCAAGGAATCCCTCGCAAGGGCCAAGCACCTGGTCGGGAACTCCGTGGATAACCTCGGGTCTTCCCCACGCGCAAGTGGGTCGCCGACGTGCCTTCCGGCAAGCCTCTTCCGGATGCTCCCCGCCGTCTTCACTATCAAGCTTCCGGCCGAAACACCGTGAGCCTTGTTTCCTCCAGTACACGGTGGCGGTCACACTACAAACACGGTTGGTGTGATCTCGTAAGACTATAAGCCCCTTCGATGTACAACAATGGTGCGCGCAAGCACCGAGTGGTAAGAGGTATGCAAACCTCACTAAACACTAGGCCTAAACCTAGAGCAAGCGCATAAGCGGTGGTCTAATCAACCTAAGCACTTCGCACAGCACATACGCTAATCACCTAATAAAACACTAAGCACTATGTAAGTGGATAAAATGGTGTATTAACACCCTTGGTATGTTTTCTCAGCTCCACACCTGCCAAATGACCGGTTAGGGGTTGTATTTATAAGCCCCACTGAGAAAGTAGCCATTGGGGATGAAATCTCACTTTTCTGCTACTGACCGGACGCGAGAGTCGTCCCGAACGTTGGAGCCACAAACAACTGATCGGACGCTGCCAGCGTCCGGTCACTTGCCACCAGACACGTCCGGTCGCAAGTTCGTCGCTCTGGAATCTCTCTGTACTCGATCGGACGCTGTTGTCCTGTGTTCGGTCAGTTTGCTGCCAGCGTCTGGTCGCTTCTGCTGTTGTTAAGCCTCTGATCGGAGCGTCCGGTAGCTTTCCTCCAGCGTTCGGTCGCTTCTAGGAGCTTGTTTCTTTGTGATCTTACGTGTGGCTTAGTTTCTATCTTCGTGCTTGGACTTTGCTTGATATCTTGGGTTTTCTCTTATGCTCCTAAGGTCTTGCTTAAGGTGTTGATCATCGGATCATGACATCGCCTTTGTCCAAGTTACGTCTTGCATCCTATTGAACTACAAAACAATCACTTGCAAATTCATTAGTCCAATTTGGTTGTGTTGGTCATCAAACATCAAAATCCAAAGTAAATGGGCCTAGGGTCCATTTTTCCTTACAATCTCTCCCTTTTTGGTCATTGATGACAACATGACCAAAACAAGCAAATAATAAAAATTTTGAATTTAAAACCTATCTACTTGATTGGATGCAATGCAAGGGGCAAAGTTATATGATGTTAAAAGATACTACTTGTAAGACTATATAAGAACTTATCTTACCCTTGTAAATGTCCACATGTGATGTTATGGATTTAAGCCTTGCTTCCTGTAAATTCTTCCCATTACATAGGCTAATCCATAATCCACTATGCTCCCTTTCTCGGACCATTACTATAAATTAATGCTTGCTTTTGGTACTTTAAATTCTCTCCCTTTGGAATCAAACACCAAAAAGGAAGACATTAGTAGCACAAGGGAGGGGCAAATTTATGATCCTTTGTGTGTAGAGTGAAATAGATCACGAAATTTGACTCACATTATATAGATTAAGCTCCCCCTAAATATATGCATACATATGGTAGAAAAGCAAGGCATATGCATATATGGCAAAGTATTGCACAAGGGAATTTAATCTATATAATGTACGGAGAAAGCATATAAATATCAAAATGAAATCAACATGATGATATTGGTTTAGAAGTACCACATGTAGAAATCAATTTGATTTCTACCACTTGCAATCGGTGGTGGATATTTAAAGTATGATGCTTAACTCCGGGGACTCCATTTTCCTTGCAATGAGATTACTACACACATGATAAGCTTGAAAAGGTGTTAGTCTCAAAGCATCCAACTTGTAGAGTAACCTCCCCCTAAATTTGTGCACACAAGTATGGAATACTTTGTACGAAACATGCACATTGATTTTAGAATAAAAAATATCACTTGAAAGATGACATCACATGAATGTGAGTCATTTTTAAGGCGATATTCGGGAGAAATTATCTACAATTTGAACTTTGGCACATATTACATGAACAATTGAAGGACAAGCTATGTGCCGTGCTCCTAAATAATTTTAAACCATGTAGGTTTGCTTCAAGGGTTAAGAATGAAACCGAGCAATCCTACCATATGAAATACCTAGTGTATGCATGACAAAATATATAAGAATGCAAATGCAAACCTAGGCATGAATGGTAACTAGATGCTAAAAGATACCAATTGTAAGAAAATTTAAATCTAATACACATTGAAGTAAATTGAATCTAGTTACCTAACATGGGAAGGGGAATTTGGGTTCATAGTATTCGCTAACCCACTTGGCAATGATTTTGTCCATCATGATGCACCCCATGAAATCACCCATACTTTGCAAGTCTCCAAATTCATCGAGAGTCCATAGGACTTCTTACTTCCTATCGGGTACCATGAAACGGGGTACCCCGAGCGCATACCAAAAGAATCACTTAAACGCCATAAAAAACAAAGCCAAAGGATAAGCCATTTGTTAAACCCTGGCCTCGCCCGAACCCACCGGCTCTCCGCCTCGCTCTTGGCCTCATACACGAGGCCTTGGCGGCCTGCAAAATCTCCGCCTCGCGCGAGGCCTCACGCTGGGGGCCTCGACAGGGAACCGATTCTCCGTCTCGCCCGAGGCCCACGCGTAAAGCCTCGGACAAGATGTCGATTCTCCGTCTCGCTCGAAGCCAGCTCGACAATGACCCGTCGCTTCCACCACGGCCAGTATCCCCGATAGCGCGTCGTGTTCCATTAATGCGCCAACCACTCCCGCAATATCAGCCAGACGATGGCTCGACACTGTGGAGCGGTCGACAAGACGGGAAGTCATGTCTATGCCATACCGTCCTAGACCGGGCGCAGCGGGGATTACCGGCCACTGTGCTCTAGTGTTGTGCCCATGGTCAGCGCCTGCACTACACTGTGCCACCTAACCCCCGCCCCAGGGATAACGCGGCATGGGGGTCAAGTCCAAGACACCAAAGCCTCAGAATCAGCGTATGTCACCAACTACTCCCTCCAAGCCTCGGCAATCCACTTCAGGGTCTCGGCAATTCCAGGATTCACGTCTGCCGAGCCTCCCACGATGGCTCGGTCTCGGCACCAACTGAGCCTCAGCTTCCCGCGCAGTCAACACACGATGACCAACACGCCGACTTCCGCGCCCACTTTGAGATAGCACTGGAGCTTCCATGACACACAGGATCGGATGTGACCGGCACGTCGCCCCAGTACTTCAAGGACAGACCACACCGTTGGCCATGTCGCCATAGGAACAGGCTACAGGGCTCGGACACGCCGCCTCCGTCCGCACGACGCCGTGTAACTAGCAAATGTATTACCCTTGTCCCCCCTCCAACTATAAAAGGGAGGGACCAGGGCCGTTTCGAGGGGGGACACGGGCGATTAGATCTAGACTCGCGCAAACACACTCACTCAATTCACGCACACTCTCCCGCGGCCTGAGAGCAACGTCTCAAGCAACCTGCACCGCTCCACGCCGAGACCTGGGACTAGCTCACTCTCTCACCCAGCTTGTAACCCCCTACTACAAGCACTTCGATGCAAAGAATACAAGATCGATCTCTCAGACTAGACGTAGGGCACCGATTGCCCGAACTAGTATAAACCTTGTGTCTCTTTGCATCACCATCCGGGATTGGGTACACGCAGTACAAAATTACTAGTTGGTTGAGGACCCCCCCCCCGGTCCGAAACATCGACACCAAGCGTCGAGCTGGGACTTTCGAGCCTGCGGAGGCCGTCAAACTCGTCCCAGTCGACCCTGCGTGCCTCGACGACCGGGCGCTGAGGATCAGCGCCACTCTCGACATCAAATAGGAAGCCATGCTCGTCGACCTTCTCCATGCTAATGCCGATATGTTCGCGTGGAGTCCCTCGGACATGCCGGGCAAACCGAGGGAGGTCACTGAGCACGCCTTGGACATCTAGGCCGGCTCTAGGCTGGTGAAGCAGCGCCTACGTCGATTCGATGAGGAAAAACACAGGACCATTGGCGAGGAGTTGCAGAAGCTCTTGGCGGCCGGATTCATCAAGGAGGTATTCCATCCAAAGTGGTTAGCTAACCCTATGTTGGTCAAGAAGAAAAATGGGAAGTGGAGGACGTGTGTAGATTACACCAGTTTGAATAAAGCCTGTCCAAAAGTCCCCTTCCCATTACCCTAAATCGATCAAATCGTTGACTCCACTGTGGGATGTGAGACTCTATCTTTCCTTGATGCGTACTCCGGTTACCATCAAATCAAGATGAAAGAGTCCAACCAGCTTGCGACTTCTTTTATCACACTGTTCGGCATGTACTGCTACGTGACTATGCCTTTCGGCCTCAGAAACGCAGGAGCCACATACCAGCGGTGCATGACCTAGGTTTTTGGTGAGCACATTGGGCGAACCGTCGAGGCCTATGTGGATGACATCGTGGTCAAGACTAGAAAGGCCGGGGATCTCGTCGATGACCTGGAGATAGCCTTCAAATGCCTCAGAGAAAAGGGCATCAAGCTCAACCCCGAGAAGTGTGTGTTCGGGGTTCCCCGAGGCATGCTCTTAGGGTTCATAGTCTCAGAACGTGGCATCGAGGCCAACCCGGAGAAGGTATCGGCCATAACCAGCATGGGACCAATCCGAGACCTCAAGAGAGTGCAGAGGATCATGGGATGCCTTGCGGCCCTGAGCCGCTTCATCTCGCGCCTCGGCGAAAAAGGCTTGCCTCTGTACCGCCTCTTGAGAAAATCCGAATGCTTTTCTTGGACCCCCGAGGCCGAAGAAGCCCTCGACAGGCTCAAAGCACTGCTCACCAATCCACCCGTCCTGGTACCGCCGGCCAGGGACGAGGCCCTCTTACTCTACATCGCTGCAACGACCCAAGTGGTTAGCGCTACCGTAGCGGTAGAGAGGCAGGAAGAAGGGCATGCTCTACCCATCCAATGACCTGTTTACTTCATCAGCGAAGTGCTCTCCGAGACCAAAACACGCTACCCCCACATCCAGAAGCTGGTCTACGCCGTAGTCCCGGCCCGGCGCAAGCTGCGTCACTACTTCGAGTCCTACCTAGTGACCGTGGTATCGTCTTTCCCCTTGGGAGAGATAGTCCATAACCAGAAGGCCTCGGGCAGGATAGCCAAGTGGGTCGTCGAGCTTATGGGGGAAGCCTTGACTTTTGTGCCTCGGAAAGCGATTAAGTCTCAGGTCTTGGCTGATTTTGTGGCTGAGTGGACTGACACCCAACTGCCACCTGCTCAAATTCAGACAGAATGCTGGACCATGTACTTCAACGGGTCTCTAACGAAGACCAGGGCAGGCGCGGGTCTGCTCTTCATCTCGCCCCTCGGAGTACACATGCGCTACGTGGTGCGGCTCCACTTTGCCGCCTCCAACAACGCGGCCGAGTACGAGGCCCTCGTCAATGGCTTGCAAGTCGCCATCGAACTTGGGGTACGGCGTCTCGACATCCGGGGCGACTTGCAGCTCGTCGTTGATCAAGTCATGAAGGAGTCGAACTGCCTCGACCCCAAAATGGAGGCATACTGCAAGTTGGTACATCGCCTAGAAGACAAGTTTGACGGTCTCGAACTCAACCACATCGCGCGGAAGTACAACGAGGCCGCTGATGAACTAGCAAAGATGGCCTCGACACGTGCTCCGGTCCCCTCAAACGTCTTTGCTAGGGACCTCCACAAACCTTCCATTGACTACGCCTCGGCAGCAGAGGAGGGCCCACCGGTCAAACCCACGACGGGGCTCGACGCCCCCTTTGCCGCCGAGACTCCTTTGGCCGAGCCTGAGGTCATGGAAGTCGACGCAGAGCCTCCCCAGACCAACCAGGACACAGACTAGCGAGTCCCGTTCCTTGATTGGCTCGCTTAGGGAAAGCTTCCTAGTGACAGGACCAAAGCCCGACGGCTTGCGTGGCAAGCCAAAACTTACGTCCTCTACAATGGCGAATTGTACAGGTGAAGTCCCTCCGGTGTCCTCGAACGATGCATCACCATCGAGGCAGGCCAAGCCCTGCTTTGGGACTTGCACGCAGGGGCCTATGGGCACCATGCGGCGCCTCAGACGCTCGTCGGAAATGCTTTCCGCCAAGGGTTCTACTGGCCGACGGCGGTTGCCGACGCCACCAAGCTAGTACGCTCCTGCGAGGGATGCCAGTACTATGCAATTGTGTGTGCCAAAGGGTTGAGTAGGAACCTAGCTACGCGCCGAACCCTCCCATTACTGCTGCCAGCCGGTGTCCAGCCCCAATTTGACGATTCCTTCACCGTCGGCCATCTTAAGACCCTGCGGTAGCACCCATCTAATTCACCTTACCCCATCCACCTCCGTCCAATTAGTTGGCACTGTGTCTTCGACCTATTCCCCTCTATTCCGTGCGCACCCATATTTGCCCGGCTATTGCCTGACCATCATTGCTGACGCAATCGTGCCACCGTGGCCATCGCTATGTTTACCGTGCACGCATGGCCGGACTCACTCGGCCTGTCTCTGATCAGCCCACCACGTCTGGTTGGTTCGGGGTGAGTCTCTGATGCCCATTCTTGAGCTCGTTCACGTTGTCTATGCCTTGGCTTACAGGAACGTGGCCGCTGTCGTAGGAAGGAGTCCGCCACCGTGGAGGGAGCTTAGGACAACATCTCCATTCACTGCTTCGCCGCCCAACACTTTGAGTTTGCGCCTAGGTGAGCATCGGCTCGATATTAGGGGCGGGGAGGGGATGGTCTGGCCGGCGTAACCGCCCTGTGCCAGCGTCGCCATGCAGGTGTGTGTGCGGGTGCTAGAGGGTTTCATCATTGCGAAGACAGGTTGTTCTGAGGGCCTATCTACGAAGTAGCTGACAATAGGAATAGTGCCATGGGTCTCAAGGCGATTCGTCGGTAGGGCAGGGCCGTTTTCGCAAAATAGCCAAAGCGCGCGGGCCTCCCCGTCGCGGGCCATCGTCGCGTGGATGGGCCACGCCGGTACGTCGCGTGCGCGTGCGTTGCATCGGGCTGGGCCGAGCCGCTCGCACAGTGGGCCGCGTGGGTGGAATTCGGTTTTTCAATTTCCAGTGAAATTATGAATGTTTATTCAATTTAGTTGAGCTAAACTTTGAAAAATAATAGTAAATTCTATAGATGCCCAAAAATAGTGAAACAAAATTCGTTAGATTCGCAAAAATGTATCTATCTGTTGGTATAGTTAGTTTACAGTTATCTATGGTAATGATAGATGCATAAATTCAAATTAGAAAGCTTAGTATTATTTAGCTTAATATTTGTAGGAATTTTTGTGGCAAATCAGTGATAGCTTTAGCCATGAAATTTTTACAGTAGGTTTATTAGATTATTATGTACTCACTGTCGTGGGTTTGGGCGTAGGGAAGACTTGTTGCTCTCTTGTCGTGGGTTTTGGCTCTTTTTGGACCGACTGATTGGAGACGGGGATGGTGGAGGTCCTTGCACCGCACTAAGTCTAGGACTCAGGAGCGAGGGCTTAGAGTCTAAGTTTGGATGGGGACCTGGACCCCATGACAGGAGGGTAATGGGTTGATCCTACTTGTGCCTGGGGTAGAAGCGGGGCATGTGTTTTTGGGGTACCTAGCTGTGGGCATTGATTCGCGAATTGCCGGCGTTCTGGTATGTCTTGTCTACGGTCTAGCACCGTAGTAAGAACTAAAAGATAAAAGGTGATGAAATAGAACTGATTGTTCAACTCTTGCTTGAAAGTAGATTAGGTGCTTATATAGAATGACTAGATAATAAATTAATCATGGCTCCTAATAATAACATAAATAAGGACTCACTATTAGTATTGCTTTTTGTAAAAAGGAAACCCAGCAAACTATAATGCTTTGCATATCTCTTGGAGTCAGGAAATTATTCCCACTAGTCGGATAAGTCTTGCGAGTACATTGTGCACTCAGGGTTTATTTACTCCTGTTGCAGGTTAACTTGAGGAGTACCATTGTGTGGAGGATTCTTCTAGTCAGCATAGACGGATTCTTGTTTTTTATCGCTAGATGTTTATTTTTATTTCGCTGTTTAATATTCCGCACTGACTTTGGAAATGTAATAATGTAATTTGAAGAACTCTAGATGTATGAAATTGATTTAAGTATTGTAACTTATTCTCATTATTGGATCCTTGGCGAAAAATATGGATTTTTCGGGCTCTCCCTTGGGGTGAGCCCGATGGAAACAGTCATTGTAGCTTACTTACGGGGTGCTTAGTGTCTGGTGGAAGGCGAGCGCCTCCGTAAGTGCTTTATTTCGTGTGGTTCTGCCATAGTTGGTATCAGAGCCAATAATGGGTTACGAGTTTCATCACTCTTTTCTAAAACTTAAAAATTTGATCAACAAAAATTTTGTGAAAAATAGGATGCGCTAAAGTTTTGTAAATTGGTATAAGCCCTATCAATATGGTCTATCTAGGATAGCGGCACTGGTTTTATATAATCAGTGTTCTACAGGTACACTGACTTACGTTGCGTAAGAAATCACTTAGCATACGGAAAGTGAGTGTGTGATGTGCCAAAAAATTTGCGAATGCCCCTATATTCTGGCTTGAGTGAGCGTACAGGCCGATACATGCATCATGATAATAGTATCTTGCTTAAACTAAGCCCCCCTACATGTATAATTTGGATTTGTAAATTGATAGGATAACAACAAGAATGCTTTAATAAATGTCTTGTCATTTCTCTCATCCCTTGCTTCTGATCTTGAAGGTTGTCCTAAGTGGTTGGTTCCTATCTCATATAGATAAATCTGAGGTCCGGACGTGGGAGCACCAGTGCTAAGGTGGGCCACGGTCTTGGCGAGGGCCAAGGTGAAAGTGGCTGGGCCAATGAGCACGGTGGGGAGAGCCATGAGGCTCCACTTTTGGCTCCTCCGCCACCGCCTCCGTCGATGACTCACATGGAAATGATGGCGGAAATGATGGCTACTCATCGCGAGTCAGCTCGTGCGATGGAGCTGCTAGCACAGGCCATGAGGGCAATGGTGGGAACGGGGGTGGTGCTCGTGGTCAAGAGGGACCCTGCTCTTACTAGGATTTCCTCAAGACGCACTCGCCCATGTTCACCCCATCGGCTGAGCCTCTAGATGCGGAGCATTGGCTTCGCATTCTGGAGCAAAAGTTCCTATTGCTCACCGTGACTGATGAGCAGAAAGTGCGCTTTGCAGCGCAACAATTGTTGGGGTCCGCAAGTGCATGGTGGGATACCTTCATTGCCATGCAGCTGCCAGATCACTGGGTTACCTGGCAGGAGTTCACCGCAGCATTCAGAGAATTTTATATTCCTGCTGATGTTCTCAATAGGAAGCTGACTGAGTTTCTGGACCTTCGGCAAGGGAGTATGACAGTGATGGACTACGTCAATAGGTTCAATCACTTGTCCTAGTATGCTGGAACTCATGTGGATACAGACAAGAAGAAGAGGGACCACTTCTATCGCGGCCTCTCTTGTAGCCTTCAGGAGAAATTGTATACTAGGAACTATCAGACCTTTAGGGCAATGATGAATGCTGCCATCGCCATGGAGGGCTTGCAGCGGGATTCCTAGGCTAAATGGAAGCATAAGCGGGTGGCTACGGGGTCTTCTAGCCACCCCCATACTCAGACAGTACAGGTTGTCCGACGGGTGCCCTATCAATCATCAGGCGGGCATTCGTTTCGACAGCCCCAGTATACTTCTCAGGCTTCTTCCACACAGTACCATGCACCTACTCAGTAGGTGCCACATCAGTAGCTCTAAGGACAGCAGGCCCCACCTTGTCTAGGACAGGGAAACAAGCCGAGTGCTTGTTTCAATTGTGGCAAGGATGTCCACTATGCCCGAGAGTGTCCCCAAAACCAGCTAGTCCAGTCTGCTCAACCATCAGCTAACTCCAGGCTAGTCAAGTGGACAGTGATCAAGAAGAAAGTGCCAGTCAACCGATCTGGACAGGTGAATTTCATGGATGCTAAGCATATATTGCAACAGGAACCGGTGATGGCTGATATGTTCACCATTGATTCCCATCTAGCTTATGTGTTATTTGATTCTGGTGCATCACATTCATTTATGAGCATGGGATTTGTAGACCGGCACAATATACCTCTTATGGCTATATCATATGCCTATAGAATCTATACTCCGGGTGTGTAGATGTGCATCAATACTCGAACGGACACAGTAAGCTTAGTATTAGCCACCCACACTTACCGCCTCTAGTTCATGGTGCTGCCTGGGCAAGGCATTGTTGCAATTCTTGGAATGAACTGGTTACGGGTATATGGGGTAGTATTGGATCTGAAGCAGAGAGTTGTGGAGTTACGGCTTCCTTCTTCTGAGGATAAGATGTCTCTTCTGGTACCCTCAGATCAAGTCTTACCTGTTGCTGCTCATGCTGAAGCCTCTTCTGATCTTACCTCTATTCCTGTGGTATGTGAGTTCCTGGATGTTTTTCTAAAGATCTACCTAGGTTGCCACCGGATATAGAGGTAGAATTCTCCATTGAGCTAGAGCTGGGTACTGCTCCTATCTCCCAACGCTCATACCGCATGGCTCCAAAGGAGTTGGCTGAAATGAAGAAGCGGTTGGAAGAATTGTTAGAAAAAGGCTTTATCCGTCCTAGCTCTTCAACATGGGGTTGTCCAGCCATTTTTGTGACGAAGAAGGATGACACTCTTCGGATGTGTGTGGATTACCACCCTCTTAATGCGATAACCATTAAGAACAAGTATCCCTTGCCCCGCATAGATACTTTGTTCGATTAGCTAGCTGGTGCCAAGATGTTCTTCAAGATTGACCTCCATTCAGGCTATCATCAGATTAAGATTAGGCCACAAGATATCCCAAAGATAACTTTTTCTACTAAGTATGGGTTGTATGAATACCTAGTCATGTTCTTTGGTCTCACCAACGCTCCTACATTCTTCATGTACCTGATGAATTCAGTGTTTATGCCGGAGCTGGACAAGTTTGTTGTTGTATTCATTAATGATATCCTGATATATTCCAAGAACGATGAAGAGCATGCCCAACACCTTCGGATAGTACTGGCTCGATTGAGGGAACACAAGTTGTATGCTAAATTCAGCAAGTGTGAATTCTGGTTAGATCGAGTGCAGTTTTTGGGGCATGTTTTGACACCTGATGGTATCTCTGTTGACCCCAGCAAGGTGCAAGATGTGCTAAATTAGAAGTCTCCCAAGTCAGTGCACTAGATTCATCAGTTCCTTGGTCTAGCTGGGTACTATCGACATTTCATTCTAGATTTCTCCAAGATAGCTCAGTCAATGACCAAGCTGCTCTAAAAAGAAGTCAAGTTTGATTTGAGCCCAGCCTGTGAAGAGGCCTTTTAAGATTTGAAGACATTTCTGACCACTGCTCCTATGTTGGCCTAACCAGATATTGACAGACCTTTTGATGTATATTGTGATGCCTCGAAGATGGGGTTGGGATGTGTGCTTATGCAGGATGGGCGTGTGATAGCTTATGCTTTGCGCCAACTGAAAAAGCATGAAGTGAATTACCCCACTCATGATTTAGAGCTGGCTGCTATGGTCCATGCTCCAAAAATTTGGAGGCATTACTTGTTGGCAACAAAGTACATATTTTTACAGATCATAAGAGCCTCAAATATATTTTTACTCAGTCTGAGTTAAATATGAGGCAAAGGAGATGGTTGGAATTGATCAAGGATTACAACTTGGAGGTACATTATCACCCTGGAAAGGCCAATGTGGTACTGATGCGTTGAGCCAAAAGTCATATCAGGTTGAAGAAGTACCTTTGTCTCTCAACCTTGTAGGGGTGCTGGCTCACATTGCTTTGACCTCAGAATTGCTGGAGCAGATTATTCTAGAGCAAAGGCAAGACACTAAAGAAATTCCTCACATCAAGAAGTTGATTGCCGAAGGGCGTGGCCCTCACTTTAGTATTGATGAGTAGGATGTAGTGAGGTACAAGGATAGATTGGTGGTTCCATCAAATGAGGAGCTGAAAAGGAAGATTTTGAATGAAGCTCACCATTCAAAGCTGTCTATCCATCCTGGCAACAACAAGATGTACCATGATTTGCGCCACTTGCACTGGTGGTCCAACATGAAGTAGGATATCACCCAGTACGTCATGGAGTACGACACTTGTGGGAGAGTTAAAGCAGATCATATGCGTACTCTAGGATATTTGCAACCCTTGCCCATTCCTGTTTGGAAGTGGGAAGATATCTCCATAGATTTTGTGGTGGGTTTGCCCCGCACATCCAAGGGCTATGATTCTATTTGGGTCATTATGGACCGTCTAACTAAGTCTGCTCATTTTATCCCGTGGACACTAGATATACAGCCAGGAAGTATGCTCATATATATTTTGACCGGATTGTGACCCTGCACGGAGTTCCCCTTACTACCATCTCTGATAAAGGGTCAGTTTTTGTCTCCTATTTATAGGACCAACTGCAGCAATGTCTTGGTACTCGTCTCCTCAGAAGCTCAGCATATCATCCACAAACTGATGGCCAAACAGAAAGGGTGAACCAGGTACTCGAGGACATATTGAGAGCTTGTGCCATTTCTTTCCCTGAAAAGTGGGATGAATGCCTGAAGTTCGCTGAGTTTTCTTACAACAACAGCTATCAAGAGAGCATTCGTATGGCACCCTTTGAAGCTCTATATGGAAAGAAATGTAGGACACCACTCAACTGGGTTGAAGTGGGAGACCATGGGTACTTTGGGCCTGATTTCATCAAAGAGGCTCGAGAGCAAGTAAGCATTATTCAGAGTCACTTGAAGGCAGCTCAGAGCCGGCAGAAAGCTTATACAGACAAGCAAAGAAGGCCCTTGCAGTTTGCAATTAGCGATTATGTGTATCTCAAGTTGTCTCCTATGAGAGGGGTGCATCGGTTTGGTGTCCATGGCAAGCTAGCCCCTCGAGGATGATGATGATGATGATCAATCTTCCTCCACCTCCGACCTTGATGAAGAATCAATCAAACTTATCAACAAGGTGGAGAAGATGATCCAAAGGCTCAATGTTAAGGGTGTGCCCATCCAAATTGAAGATTTCATCTTCACCAATCAAAGAAATGAGCAAAGAAAGGATGCTATGGATGCGGCGAGTTGGGGTACTTTGTGGAAGTTTGTCCAAACAAGCCCACACCCAAGACAAAGAAGAAGGCATGCAAGGACAAAGCCCTCACATCAATAAGGTCATGGGATGATTCCTTAAGTGAACAAGAAGACCATCATAAGAGGTGAGGCCACAAGCACTCATCATCAAGCTCTTCTTGTGTGTGCTTTATGGCACGAGGTAACGAAAGCTCATCCTCTAGTGAGAGTGATAGTGATGATGAAATGCCTTCTCTTAATGAACTTGCTCAAGAAAAACTTAAATATGCTAAGGCTTACAGTAGCCAACAAAAGAAGTTAAAATGTTGCAAGAAAAGCTAGATAGTTCACAAGAAGCATATAAAACCTTGCTTGAATAATATGAGATATTTGCTAATCTTAATATTGAACTATCTACTAAAATTGAGCAACTTGAGGCTAGTGCAACAATAAATGTATGCACAATCAATGATGAGCAACTTGTAAAGGAAAATGAAAAATTAAAAGAAAAGTTAGCTAGCTCACAAGATGCTTATAAAAGTTTGTTTGTTAAAATGGAAACCATGTGCAAACATTATGATGAGCTAACTAATAAAGTTACTAATCTTGAAGCCATCGGTACAACCCTCACCAAGGCACCTAAAAAGAAAAGTTCTATCTTTGACATGCCTAAAAAATGATGCTTCTACTTCTTACAATGATTTATGTTTAGACTCACCCTGGTGCAACCAAGTTTGTGTTGAGAAAGTTGTTGTAGATACATTCACACAAGAGGTCACAATGGAGAATGAGCAACTCAAGCAAGAAGTGACTTGCCTTACCAAGGACTTGACTCAAGTAAAAGGCAAAACAGAGCAAGCCCAACATCATCAAGATAACACCGTTAAAGGTGTGAAGAAGCTTGATGAAGGACAAACCATGGTTTGCTATGTGTGCCACAAGGAAGGCCACAAGTCATATGAGTGCAAGGTAAAGAATGGGGGAGGATCTAAGAAGAAAGAAAAAAACAAAAAGGAAACAAGCAATCTCTCCAACACCTACACCAATAAGGTGGACAAAAAGGCCTCCACACCTTATCTCTTGAAGAAGAAAAATGACAAGGTGGTGGCCACCAAGGTGAACAAACAAGCCAACAATGGGGCCAAACGCATTTGGGTGCCAAAGGAGATCATTTACAACATGAAGAGCACCAAGAAGGTTTGGATCCCGAAAGGGAAGTGAGAAGTCCGATGGACTTCGGGGAATTCAGAGACTTGACAAAGTATGGGTGCATTTCATGGGGTGCATCATTATGGACAAGGTAATTGCCAAGTGAGTTAGTGAATACTATGGACCCAAATTCCCCTTCCCATGTTATGTAACTAGATTTAATTTCTTGCAATTTCAATTAGCATCTAGTTCCTTTTTATGCCTAGGTTTGCATTTGCATGTTTAATCTTTTGTCTTGCATACACTAGGTATATCTTACGGTAGGCTTGCTTGGTTTCACTCTTAACCCTTGGAGCAAACCTACATGGTTTAAATTGTTTAGGAGCACGGCACATAGCTTGTTTTACAATTGTTCATCTAATATGTGCCAAAGTCCAAATTGCAGATAATTTCTCCCAAATATCACTTTTGAAAATGATTCTCACATTCATGTGATGTCATCTTTCAAGTGGTATTTTTATTCTAAAATCAAAGTGCATGTCTCCTACAAGTATTCCATACTTATGTGCACAAATTTAGGGGGTTTACTCTACAAGTTGGATGCTTTAAGACTAATACCTTTTCAAGCTTATCATGTGTGTAGTAGTCTCATTGCAAGGAAAACGGAGTCTCCGGAGTTAAGCATCATACTTCAAATATCTACCACCTATTGCAAGTTGTATAAATCAAATTGGTTTCCACATGTGGTATTTCTAAACCGATATCATCATGTTCATTTCACTTTGGTATTTATATGCTTTCTCCATGCATTATATAGATTAAACTCCCTTGAGCATTAATTTGCCAATTATGCATAAACAACATTCACCATCATATGTATGCATATATTTAGGGGGAGCTTAGTCTATGTAATGTGAGAGTCAAATTTGGTGACCTATTCCACTCCACATACAAAGGATCACAAAGTTTGACCCTCCCTTGTGCTACTAATATCTTCCTTTTCGGTGTTTGATTCCAAAGGGGAAGAATTTGTAGGACCAAAAGCAAGCCCGATCATAATAATTTACATGTGGTAATGGTCCGAGAAAGGGAGGAAAGTGGATTATGGAGTTAGGGGGAGGCTAAAATCCATAATGCCACATGGGGACATTTGTAAGGGCATGATAAGTTTCTAAAGATGTTTACATGTGGTATCTTTTAGCATCATATAACCTTGCCTTTTTGCATTGCATCCTAGCAAGTAAATAGTTTTTAAATTCCAAATTTTTTATTATTTGCTTATTTTGGTCATGTTGTCATCAATCACCAAAAAGGGAGAGATTGTAAGGAAAATGGACCCTAGGCCCATTTACTTTGGATTTTGGTGTTTGACGACCAACACAACCAAATTGGACTAATGAATTCGCAAGTAAATGTTTTGTAGTTCAATAGGGTGCAAATGTGACTTGGACGAATGCGACATGATGATCCCACGATCAACACCATAAGCAAGACCCTAGAAGCACAAGAGAAGACCCAAGATATCAAGCAAAGTCCAAGTAAGAAGATGGGAACCAAGCTGGACGCAAGATCGTGAAGAAATGAGCTCGATAGAAGTGACCAGACGTGGCCCTATGAGGACCGGACGTGTCCGATCAGTTGCTTGGCAATAATAGGCGTTAGCAGCAGTAACCGGACACTGAGTGAGGCAGTGACCGGACTCATGGACTTCACTGTTCATCATGAACGGCAATGTTGAAAGCTCTAGTTTGGTTTTGGTGAATTGATGAAACCCTAAGTGCTGACCTAGTTTATCAAAGTGATTATGAGATAGGTAGCACTACTCCAAGTGGTGAAGCGAACGAAGATCATGACATAATGATGGTGATGCCATTGTGATGATCACGTGCTTGGACTTGGAAAAGAAGAAAGAGAAAAATAAAAAGCTCAAGACAAAGGTGAAATTGATAGGAGTTTTTTGGTTTAAGTGATCGAGACACTTAGCGAGTGTGATCACATTTAGGATCGATAGTCGTACTATTAAGAGGGGTGAAACTCATATTAAAACACAGTTATCAAAGTGCCACTAGATGCTCTAATTCATTGCATATGCATTTAGGATCTAGTGGAGTGCTAACACCCTTGAAAACATTTGTGAAAATATGCTAACACATGTGCACAAGGTGATACACTTAGTGGTCGGCACATTTGATCAAGGGTGGTGAAGTTTGGGGTCAAAAGGAGAAGTTTTGTATTGACCAAACTTTGCCTTGGGCAGTGACCGAACTCTGACCCCACGTCTGGTCAGTGGCGCGCAGTGAAGGCTGTCCTCGGTCCCTTGATCGGACGCTAAAGAGAAAGAGGGACCGGACGCGCAGAAGGTGTGTTCGATCACCTAGTGACGTACGCCGACGTAAGCAATAGAGAGAGGTTATGTTGACCAGACGTAGGCCTGGGTTTGGTCATGAGCCACCAGACGCATCTGGTCGCGAATTTCTGCCTCTGGAACCTTACTGGAAGTGACCAGACGCTAGGCGATAGTGCGTCCAGTCCTACACTATAGTGCGTCTTGTCGCAACTTAACACATGGCATGAAGCTGACTAGCCGTTAAGATCGGGCACTCAGCATTTGAAGCTGATGACACGTGGCGAGCATCAGGCGACCGGACACTAGGGTCTTGCATTCGGACAACCTGATCGGCGCGTCCGGTCAGCCTGTGTTTTAGAGGACTGAGGAGCCAATGGCTCTATTTTGTTGGGGCTCTATTTAAAGGCGTGTGGCCGGCTCTAGCTCGCTCTCTTGGCCATTTGCATTTGATATAGCAACCTTATAAGCTTAGCCAAAGCCCTCCCACTCATCTCCATCATTGATTCATCATCTTTGTGAGATTGGGAGAGAATCCAAGTGCATTGCTTGAGTAATTGCATCTAGAGGCACTTGGTGTTCATGTTTTGCTGTGGGATTCGGTTGTTACTCTTGGTGGTTGCCGCCACCTAGATGGCTTGGAGCAGCAAGGATCGTCGAGCGGAGATTGGTGATTGCTCTGGCTCCGATCGTGGTGATTGTGAGGGGTTCTTGACCTTTCGCCAGCAGAGAGTCAAAAGGTACTTTAGTAAATTGCTCGTGGCTTGTGTGATCCTTATCTTGTGTTGGTTGTGTGGCACCCTATTGAGGGTTTGGCATGTGATGCCAATTAGCGCGTGAACCTCCAAGTGAGTGAATCGCCACAACGAGGACTAGCTTACCGACAAGCAAGTGAATCTCGGTAAAAAATTCATTGTGTCATCATTTGATTCTGAGGTAATTGGCCTTTATTGGTATTCATTCTTGTGATTGATTGGTTCATTTCTTGACTCGGCGGCATAACCATCTTGCTCTCTCTCTTTACATTACCGCAAACTAGTTGTCAAGCTCTTTAGTGTAGCTAGTCATGAGAGCTTGTTAGTTTGGTTAGTGTGGCTCTTTAGTTAGCCTTTTGAGAGCACACTAACTTAGTGTAGTAACATAGCCATTGTGTGGATAGAGACTAGAGAAATTAGAATTGTGGTAGGTGGCTTGCTTTTTAGTAGGCTAGCGCAACACTCGCGTTGAATCATATTTATCTAACGGTTTGCTAAGTGTTGTTGTAGAAATTTTTTATAGGCTATTCACCCCCCCCTCTAGCCATTAGGACCTTTCAAGTGGTATTAGAGCTATGGTCACCGTGATTTGAGGCTTAATAACCTTCGGTGTCAAAATGGCTTAAATCAATAATACAAGAAGTCACCCCAATTTGATGGCTCAAACTATCCCTATTGAAAGGCTAAGATAACAACATATATCAAGTCAATCAATAGGAAGGTTTAGAAAGTGGTGGAGACCAAGATTGAGATAGAAGATCCAGAGAATCCCACCGCCATAGAAGAATTGCTTCTCCAAAACAATGACATTGCGCTTAGTGCCATTCATGATGCCATTGATGAGAGAATATTTGAGCAAATCAAGAACATTGAGATGGCTCATGAAGCATGGAAGAAGTTGGAGGAATCATTTGAGGGCACTCAAAGCTGTGAAGGGTGCCAAGGCATATATCCTCAAGGAGAAGTTTGCTAGTTTCAAGATGAAGGAGGATGAAAGTGTGTCGGAGATATTCCATAGGTTACAAGTGCTTGTCAATGATCTCAAAGCACTTGATGAGAAGGTGGAGGACAAGGACTTCTCCCATAAGTTTTTGAGATGCTTACCCTCAAGATTTGACACATTGGTCACTATTCTAGTGAGGAGTGGTTTGGACACCATAACACCAAACCAAGTGTTGGGAGATATAATGACCGATGATACATATAGAGATGATGATGAGAAGGAAGAAAAGAGGGAGAAGAGAGATGACAAGAAGGATGATAAGAAGAAGAGTGTGACGTTCAAGGCCACATCATCCAAGGGCAAGGCAAAGCAAGAATCATCAAGTGAAGATGAAGACTTGAGCTTTGATGGGATAGATGATGAGAAGATGGCTCTCTTTGTCAACAAATTTGGTAAGTTCATGATTTTGAAGGGCTACCGTACTAGAAGAAAGAAGTCTTCATCCAAGAACAAGGAAGAATCAAGAAGGTGCTTCAATTGTGGAAGCAAAGATCATCTTGTTGCTCAATGCCCATATAATAGCGCAAATAGTGATGATAACAAGAAGAACAAGAAGAAGGACAAGAAGGAAAAGAAAGAGAAGAAGGACAAGATGACCTTCAACAAGAAGAAGAAGGGTGGTTCATATGTAGTCACTTGAGATAGTGATGCTTCCCCAAGTGATGATAATGATAGTGAAGATGACAAGACCACCAAGAAGAAGGCACTTGCAAGCATTGCTATCAATGAGAAGCCTTCTCTCTTTGACATTCCATCATGCTTCATGGCTAAGGCCACTAAGGTACAAACTTGTGATGATGGAAGTGATGAGGAACATCATAATGAAAATGAAAGTGATAGTGATGATGATGAACCAACTAAGGATGAATTACTTGACATGCTAGATGATGCTAAAGAATACTTTGACATTAAGAGAAGGGAATGCAAAAGCTTGCGTAAGGAACTAAAAGCCCTTAAGCAAGCCTTTGATGAGCTCAATGCATTCCATGAGAGGCTAGATGAAGCCCATGAGAAGCTTGGCAAGGTTCACAAGAAGCTTGAAAAGCTCATTCCTCTTTGCTTAATGAACAAAATGAGAAGAAGCATGTTGAGACATGTGATGTAGGCTTAACTTGTGATATAATTGATGAATCATTCTATAAGCCTATCATTGTTGCTCCCAATAACCCTTCTTGTAGCACTTCTACTTTCACATCATCTAGTAGTGACGGTTTCACATGTGATGCCTCACTAATGGTTGAGAATGAGACCCTCAAGAAGGAGGTCAATGAGCCCACTCACACCTTGGCTAAGGTCTATGGACTATGGTAGTGAGGACCGCTTGCTTATGTGCTTGGGTAGTTAAAGAGCTTCTCTCTACAAAGAAGGATTGGGCTATACCCCCAAGAAAGGCAAGGCAGACTTTGCTCCTCACAAGACTAATTTTGTGAAGAACAATGGTCGGTTTTGCACTAGTTGCAAGCAAGTTGGTCATAAAGTACATGAGTGCAAGAACAAGAATAAAAATGCTAATGTATCCTCAATTAAGATTAATTCTTTCTATGTGCTTACTAAGGGTACAAATGGTGTGAAAGTTAAGTTTATTGGTACACCATGGATGGGCTCAAAGAAGAAAGTCATTTGGGTGCCAAAGAGCTTGGTCACTAACCTTCAAGGACCCAAGCAAGTTTGGGTACCTAAAAAGAATTGATCTTCTTTTGTAGGTCAATTACAAAGCTGGAGGAAGGCATTGGGTTCTTGATAGTGGGTGCACTCAACACATGACCGGTAATGCAAGAATGTTCAACTCAATCAATATCAATGGCAATGATGGTTATAATAGTATCACATTTGGTGACAATGGCAAAGGCAATGTCAAAAGGCTTGGTAAGATTGCAATATCCAATGACATGAGCATTTCCAATGTGTTACTTGTTGAGATATTGAACTTCAATTTGCAATCCATGGCTCAATTGTGTGATCTTGGATTCAAATGCATATTTGGGGTAGATGATGTAGAGATCATAAGTGTCGATGGCTCTAACTTGATCTTCAAAGGTTTTAGATATGAGAATCTATACTTGGTTGATTTCAATGCTAGTGAAGCTCAACTATCTACATGTTTGTTCACTAAGTCTAGCATGGGTAGGTTATGGCATAGAAGGCTTGGTCATGTTGCAATAAAATAATTGAATAGATTAGTTAAGCATGACTTGGTTAGAGGCTTGAAAGATGTTGTGTTTGAGAAGGATAAACTTTGTAGCTCTTGTCAAGCCGGTAAACAAGTTGGAAACACACATCCTAGGAAAAGCATGATGAGCACTAGTAAAGCATTTGAGTTATTGCACATGGATTTGTTTGGACCAACTCAATACACTAGCATTTGTGGTAACAAATATGGCTTCGTGATAGTGGATGATTATACTAGATACACTTGGGTATTCTTCCTAGTGGACAAAAGTGATGTGTTTGCAACATTCAAATCATTTGTCAAGGGCATTCACAATGAGTTTGAAACAACCATCAAGAGAGTTAGAAGTGACAATGGTAGTGAGTTTAAGAACACTAGAATTGATGAGTTGTGTGATGAATTTAAAATTAGACATCAATTCTTGATGAAGTGCACTCCACAATAAAATAGCCTTGTTGAGAGGAAGAATAGAACACTCATTAATATGGCAAGGTCTATGCTTAATGAGTACAATGTGAGTCAATCTTTTTGGGCCGAAGCTATCAACACGGCTTGCTATTGTAGCAATCGCCTCTATTGTCACCCATTGAAAGAAAAGACACCATATGAGCTCTTGAATGGTAGAAAGCCCAACATTGCATATTTTTTTGTGTTTGATTGAAAATGCTATATCTTGAAGAAAGACACTAGATTGGGCAAATTTGACAAGAAACGTGATGAATGATTCCTACTTGGATACTCAACTACTAGCAAAGCATATAGAGTTTGGAATTTGATAGTGGTACTCTTGAGGAAGTTCATGATGTTGAATTTGATGAAACCAAGGGTTCCTAAAATGAGAATGAGAACTTGGAAGATGTTAGAGGCATTCAACTTTCAAATACCATGAAGAACAAGGATGTTGGTAAATTAAGGCCTAGGCAAGTGAATGATGATGAAGATGAACAAGTGCAAGTGCTCTCTAACACAAATATGCAAGATGATACAAATAAAGCTAGTACAAATGGCTCTCATGACAATAAACAAAATCAAGTGGCTAGTACATCATCTCAACCCAATGATCAAGCAAGTACAAGCAATCAAGTTTTAATCCTCCAACCAACCAATATTGCAAGGGATCATCCACTGAACACTATCATTGGTGTATTTCAAGAGGTGTGCAAACTAGATCAAGATTGGTTTTATTTTGTGAGAATTTCTCATTTGTGTCATCCATTGAATCAAAGAAGAATGATGAAGCATTGAAGAATGTTGATTGGGTGAATGCTACACATGAAGAATTGAATAACTTCACAAGAAATCAAGTATGTGAATTAGTAGAGAGACTAAAGGGACACAATGTGATTGGAACCAAATGGGTATTTAGAAACAAGCATGATTAAGATGGGATAGTAGTAAGGAACAAAGCAAGATTGGTAGCACAAGGATATACACAAGTTGAAGGTCTTGACTTTGGAGAAACATATGTCCCAGTTGCTAGATTGGAAGCAATTAGAATCTTACTAGCCTATGCTTGTGCCCACAACATCAAGCTCTATCAAATAGATGTTAAGAGTGTATTTCTCAATGGTTACATCAATGAAGAAGTATATGTTGACCAACCTCCTGATTTTGAAGATGATAAGAAGCCCGACCATGTGTACAAGTTGAAGGCATTGTATGGCTTAAAGCGAGCACCTAGAGCATGGTATGAGAGATTGAGGGACTTCCTACTCTCTAAAGGGTTCATGATGGGCAAGGTTGACACCACTCTTTTCACCTAGAAGATTGTCAAGGACTTATTTATGTTGTAAATCTATGTTGATGATATTATATTTGGATCAACCAATCAAGATTTTTGTGAAGAGTTTAGAAAAAATGGCTAATGAGTTTGAAATGTCTATGATTGGGGAGCTAAGTTACTTCCTTGGTCTTCAAATCAAGCAATTGAAGAATGGTACATTTATGAGTCAAGGCAAGTACATCAAAGACATGCTCAAGAAGTTTGACATAAGTGATAGCAAAGCCATTTGCACACCAATGGGGATAAATGGCAATTTGGATAGTGATGCAAGTGGCAATATGATGGATCAAAAATTGTATCGGTCTATGATTGGAAGCCTACTCTATATGACCGCATCAAGGTCGATGTTATGTTTAGTGTATGCAAGTGTGTAAGATTTCAAGCCTTACCAAGAGAAAGTAATTTGAAGGCTACAAAGAGAATATTGAGGTACTTGAAGCATACACAAAATATTGGTTTGTGGTATCCCAAAGGAGCAAAGTTTGAGCTAGTTGGTTACTCTGACTCGGATTTTGTGGGATGCAAGGTTGAAAGGAAGACCACCTCGGGCACATGTCAATTGTTGGGAATATCACATGTTTCATGGTCATCGAAGAAGCAAAATAGTGTTGCATTATCAACCGCTGAAGCCGAATACATATCCATCGGTAGTTGTTGTGTACAAATACTTTGGATAAAGGCCACCTTGAGTGACTTTGGAATCAAGTTCAAGAAAGTGCCATTGCTATGTGACAATAAGAGTGCAATCAAGTTAACCAACAACCTGGCTCAACTTGCAAGAACAAAGCACATTGATATTCGCCAGCATTTCATAAGAGATCACCAACAAAAAGGGGACATTTGCATTGAGAGTGTAGGCACCGAAGATCAACTTGCCGATATATTCACCAAGCCATTAGATGAGAAAAGGTTTTGCAAGCTAAGGAATGAGTTGAACATATTGGATTTCTCAAATATATGTTGATGCACCCCCTACTTATATGATATGCCTCTCCTTCGAGCAATCCAAGGAAAAAGTTGATTGGCATGGCATACATCCTCACAAAGGATATGTTTAGTGCATCTAGACATCTTTCATATTTAATAGGCTTATTCATGAAAATTAAATGAATTTAATGATTATATGGTACCACTATTGCTTCTATGCTTATTTTGATCTAGTGGTAGCATATGACATGTTTGTGGGCTTATAAACCTAGTGTTTGATCTCAAACTCATTAGCCATCATCTTTCCAAATTCTTCATAAAAGTCTTGATTGGTTGATCCAAATATGATGTCATCAACATAGATTTGCAATATAAATAAATCTTTCCCAATATTTTTGATGAAAAGAGTGGTGTCAACCTTGCCCATCATGAATCCTTTAGAGAGTAGGAAGTCACTCAATCTCTCATACCATGCTCTAGGTGCTTGCTTCAAGCCATACAATGACTTCTTTAACTTGTACATATGGTCGGGTTTCTTATCATCTTCAAAACTGTGAGGTTGCTCAACATATACTTCTTTGTTGATGTAACCATTGAGAAATGCACTCTTAACATCCATTTGATAGAGTTTGATGTTGTGGGCACAAGCATAGGCTAGCAAGATTCTAATTAGTTCCAATCTAGCAACCGGGGTATATGTTTCTCCAAAGTTAAGACCTTCAACTTGTGTATATCCTTGTGCTACCAATCTAACTTTGTTCCTTACTACTATCCCATCTTGATCCTGCTTGTTTCTAAAGACCCATTTGGTTCCAATCATATTGTGTCCCTTTGGTCTCTTTACTAATTCCCATACTTTATTTCTTGTGAAGTTATTCAATTCTTTATGCATAGCATTGACCCAATCAACATCCTTTAATGCTTCATCTATCTTCTTTGGTTCAATAGATGATATAAATGAGAAGTGCTCACAAAATGAAGCCAATCTTGACCTTGTTTGCACACCTCTTGAAATATCACCAATGATAGTGTTCAATGGATGATCCCTTACAATATTTATTGGTTGGAGCATTGGAACTTGATTGCTTCCACTTGCATGATCATTGGATTGAGATGATGTACTAGCCACTTGATCTTGTTCATTATCATGAGAGCCACTCGTACTAGCTTGATTTGTATCAGCTTGCACATTTAAGTTAGAGAGCACTTGCACTTGATCATCTTCATCATCATTCTCTTGCCTATGCCTCAATTCACCAACATCCATGTTTTTCATGGCATTTGAAAGTTGAATGCCTCTAACATCTTTCAAGTTCTCATTCTCTTCTTGTGAACCCTTAGTTTTATCAAATTCAATATCATGAACTTCATCAAGAGTACCACTATCCAAATTCCAAACTTTATATGCTTTGCTAGTGGTTGAGTATCCAAGTAAGAATCATTCATCGCATTTCTTGTCAAACTTGCCCAATCTAGTGTCTTTGTTTAAGATATAGCATTTGTAATCAAAGACCCGAAAATATGAAATGTTGGGCTTTCTATCATTCAAGAGCTCGTATGTTGTCTTCTCTTTCAATGGGTGACAATAGAGACGGTTGCTATAATAGCAAGCCGTGTTGATAGCTTCAGCCCAAAAGGATTGACTCACATTGTACTCACTAAGCATAGACCTTGCCATATCAATGAGTGTTCTATTCTTCCTCTCAACAAGGCTATTTGATTGTGGAGTGTACTTGGCCAAGAATTGATGTCTAATTCTAAATTCATCATACAACTCATCAATTCTAGTGTTCTTGAACTCACTACCATTGTCACTTCTAACTCTCTTGATGGTTATTTCAAACTCAATGTGAATGCCCAAGCCCTTTGACTTTGCTTTTGGCATTGTCACCAAATGTGATACGATCATAACCATCATTGCCATTGGTGTTGATTGAGTTGAACATTCTTGCATCACTGGTCATGTGTTGAGTGTACCCACTATCAAGAACCCAATCCCTTCCTCTGGCTTTGTAATTGACCTACAAAAGAAGATCAATTCCTTTTAGGTACCCAAACTTGCTTGGGTCCTTGAAGGTTAGTCACTAAGCTCTTTGGTACCCAAATGGCTTTCTTCTTTGAGCCCATCCATGGTTTATGTGGCAGAACCACCTAAACTATAGGACCCACATGCACTAGTCACTGTCCAACGGCTTCTGACGACTATGCATTTCTCCCTTCTACCAAATGAACTAACATATGCTCGCAGTTCTTATGAGCGGTGGTGCGACACCTCAATTGATCCTTTAACTTGCCCACCTAGATGGCATCTAAGGCCCTATCCCTAGTAGCCTGTGCTAACTCTGCTGAAAGCCTCTGTATCTCTGCCCGGTGATCAGGCCTAGAGCTGCTACTGCTAGCACCATCATTCCTAGGGGTAAGCTGGTGACGAGGAACTCCTTTAGGTCCAACGGACTTACGGGGTGTTACCTTGGTACGAGCCATACTATAGGAAGCAAGATTAATCCAACTAAGACAATCTAATCAAAATCTAAAGAGCAGCCATGATGGATTACATAACTCAACCCAGACTCACTACCCAACCTAGACTTAGAGTGAAGGAAGTAACAAGTGAATTAACCATGATGCATGAATCGTTCTTACAAACAAAAACATCAAAGCTTGTAAGGTACATAACCACAGTTATTTTTATATAGGGCATAATAAGATTACTACTCCACCACACAAAGCCTTTTTAATCAATTAAGGAATGGTGAGAATGAAATAAGATAAGCCAGAAGCAATTTGGACCAAATTAACAAGTTATATCTATTTGTCCCAAATCATTTTGAAGTTTTTGTAAAACAATACAACAAAGACTTTGTAATGGTCACTCTGATACCATTCTGTGACAGAACCTCCTAAATTATAGGATCCACATGCACTTGTCACTGTCCAACGACTTCTGACGACTATGCATATGTTCCTGGTAACTTAGGAAGACTATCGGGTGTACTCGGGGAACCCCGAATCATCCACGATTTCCGAGCAGGATCATATTACAGAGTCATTGCAGTATTACAACATTTATTCAAATATATACATCAGAGTAAAATAGCGGAAGTCTTACGATAACTTAGTTTACAAACCAGTTGTTTCAAACCTTATAAACTAAGTTCGATAATTATTACAAACCATAGTAGTAGTGGAGTGACATTAGTATCATAATACAAACACACAAAATAAGCATCCTGCCCAAGGATCACACATTCACTTATCATCATCGACATGAACAACAGTCATGCAGCAAGGTCCAAAACAGACCTGCTCATGAAGCTCACCTGCAACAAGGGTCAACAAACCCTGAGTACAAAAGTACTCAAGAAGACTTAACCGGAATCAAAACTGAGACGACTCAGGAATGCAGGCTCAGGGATTTAAGGTATGGCTTTAGCAATAATCAAAGTTCTTTTACGTAAAAGCTCTTTAACAAAATTCTTTACTTCAACATATAAAACTTTATAAGAACCACATATGAATCTGCCATGATCCATAATGAGATCATGAAACTTCATATCTAACACTTTCTCAAACCTTATTCGAGTTCTAGTTATTAACTACGATGATGAACAGTGAGTTGAGTCTCCATAACTGAGGAGCAACGATGATTCGAACCGATTATAACCCAGCTGGGGATTCCAGACCACATGACATATGTAGGTCCCCGACCTACATATACCAACCTACCCTCGGATCCTCTAAAACAAGAATGGGTCCACGCCACCCGAGAATATAGTACTCCACCAATCCAGCCCATTGCCACGTGGGTACATGCTATTCCCTCCATCTCTCCACTCCTAGTGCGCGAGTAGCCATTCTCGTAATAGAATAGCCAAGTTAAGGCTTATCGGAGTATATGGTTAGTACTACAAAGTCTCACCTCATGCAATTCAACAATGGACGGACCTTAATCGACACAGGCGGAAACAACCTGCTCACAAGACCTCTATGTCTCGTGGCTCTCACACACCGAGTCCGTCTGGTCTAGATTTATTACTCCACATGCTCATATCTCATGATAACATAAGTAACCAAACATAAACATAGATCCATTTAAAACTTGCAGGTGACAGGTAATCACCCGACTTTTATCTGTCTAAGCATGTCTAAGCATAACTAGGCATTTACGAAGTAAAACTGGTAACAAGGTAGATATGGAAAAACAAGATTGATAATGCACCAATTAGGTTTCCACTCAACTCCTAATCACTTAATGCAGTATTGAAAAGCAAAAGCGATAAAAACTTGTAAAACACAAGGTAGGTTTAAATGCATCCGGGGCTTGCCTTGATTCACGGAAAAGTCAGGTTCCTGAGACGTTCCACAATTATCATATCCGTCCTCAACAGACAGATTAACCTCCTCCGCAACTTGATTAACTACCACGTATTCACCTTCGTTCACTACACGTAGTAACAATGCCATGTTTAACATGATGCGGGATACGAAACATGATGCTTGATGATGAATGCGAAAGTTAAAAACTCGAATACAACTTTCCTTCGCGGTACAGTTACAAGTCAAACTAACTAAACCTTTTTTGTAATACATACTTCAATTGCCAAGGATCATTACCAACTAATGACCCAAGGTCATCACTCAATCCAAAAATTCAAACAAAACCTAAATCATTAAAGGTTACTATTTGCTTTTATGAATTAATTATTTAATTCAAAATTATGAAATAAATCAACTTGTTCCAATTGAGCTCAAAATTCTTTTAAAGGTTCATCACATGATAACTAAGTGGCAAAACAATTTTCATAATTTTTGGATAATTAATTAAGCCTAGAAAAATCATGGAAACCCATTTATTAATTAATTGAGCAATTTTTATCACATTCAAAATGTACTTAAAAACAATATTTCATATTTTTATTAAATAATATGCATCACAGAGATGTCACACAAAATTTTTCATAATTTTTGGAGCTCTAAATAAATCTATACAAAAATAACAAATCACATCACTATTCATTCAAATCTA
This sequence comes from Miscanthus floridulus, assembly GCF_019320115.1. Lineage (NCBI taxonomy): Eukaryota > Viridiplantae > Streptophyta > Magnoliopsida > Poales > Poaceae > Miscanthus > Miscanthus floridulus. Next base: position 67,903,660 of record NC_089584.1, read on the forward strand.
CAAAATAGAAAAATCCATTTTGAAACACTGAGTCACTGACAACCCGACCCCACATGTCATCCCCTTCCTCCGCGCTGACCACGACGATGACGACGCTGACCGGCGATTTCTCGCCGCTAGTGGGATCAACAGCCAAGGCGAAGGTACCACTATGATCACCACGACAAGGCGCATCTACTAGTGTCACAGATTGCATCGATAACAGCTCAAACCGAGCTCAACACCGGCCATGGTGGACACGGCGGAGCGGCTGCGCTACGCTGGCAAAACAGAACTAGTAGCGGTTAAATAAATGGCACAGGAAGCACCAGGAGCTCACCCCGAACGTGTTGGAGTCGATGACCGAGCCGAAGGAGCAACAGAAAGGCGGGTCGGCGTGCACAGCAACCACGGCGGAGCAAGGGTCGTCGGTAGCGGTGTTCCGGCGACTGTGATGAACAAAAGGACCAAACAACCAGTCATAGAGCATCACGGGATCAAGGCAAATCAGAAACAACACCGAGCAAGGACAGTGGCTCACCGTAGAGCGCTGGCCACGGTGGCGCTCGCTCGATGGTGGTGCTGCCGGACGCGAGGAAGAAAGGCAAAGAACGACGGTTCCCGGCGCAATCAAGCAACAAGGGCTAGAGGACTGGTTGCGCAAGGAACTAGCGAAGCAGTGGCAAGCTTAGCTGAGGTTGGTTTGCGCTGAGGAGGCGAGGCGAGCTCGACGGAGCTATGGTGGCGGCGGCGGGAAAACAGAGGAGGAGAAAGGAGAACGGCGACGACGTTCCAGACTTAACCAGTGGGCAAAAAGCGGTGGTGAACGGTGCGCTTGACACGCCACGACGACGCGGACACGTCAAGGCCAGAGGTGGTGTCTGTGGGCTCACGTAGAAGCCGGTGGAAACATGGCCGGCGGTGGGATGTCGGCCGCGAGTACTATTCACCAAAATTACAGAATTGCCACCCGCCTATTTTCCCAAATTACTCCCAAATTTATATAACAACTCAAAAATCTCCAAAAATAAAAGTTGTTCAAAATCTAAAGTTCTACAACTTTGCTTTTATTACCACCCCCTAATTCGGTCTACATTTTGAAATGAAAATTAGAATTCAAATAGGGGACATTTAAAGAATTTCGCCTTTTCAAATTACTTTAAATTTTTCATAACAACTTTGAAAACTTCAAAAACAAACTTTGTATAACTTGACAAGCTCTACACTTTTGCTTTTAGGCTTAACCCCAAAATATGCTTAGATTTTGAAATGGGTTTTCAGGGTAGGATTTAAATACTGAAAATCAGGGTTTTCTTGAAAATTCAAATCCAAACAAAATTTTGAACTTGATTCAAACAATACAATTCAACACATACCACATGAAGGTAAACTTGTTTTAGTGTATGCATATCAAAATTTTCACTAACACATGAATGATGTGCTATGCATATGATGACATATCATATTTTAATATTTAAACACCCGAGGTGTTACAGTTTACCAATGAACTTAGCCTTTATACCATTTGCACCCTTTGTAAGTACATAGAAAGAATCAAGCTTAATGGAGGATACATTAGCTTGTGGCTTATTTTTCTTGCACTTTTGCTCTACATAACCAACTTGCTTGCAACTAGTGCAAAACCGATCATTGTTCTTCACAAAACTAGTCTTATGAGGAGCAAATGCCACCTTGCCTTCTTGGGGGTATAGCCCAATCCCTCTTTGTAGAGAGAAGCTCTTTGGCTACCCAAGCATACAAGCAAGCAGTTCTCACAACCATAGGTCTTAGCCAAGGTGTGAGTGAGCTTATTGACCTCCTTCTTAAGGGTCTCATTCTCAACGATTAGTGAGGCATCACAAGTAAAACCATCACTACTAGATGAGGTGGAAGTAGAACTACTACAAGAAGGGTTAGCGGAAGCAACAATGATATGCATAGATAATGATTCATTAATTATATCACAAGTTAAGCCTACATTGCAAGTCTCAACATACTTCTTTTTATTTTGTTCATTAAGCAAAGAGGAATGAGCTTTTTCAAGCTTCTTGTGAGCCTTGCCAAGCTTCTAATGGGCTTCCTCTAGCCTCTCATGAGTTGCATTGAGCTCATCAAAGGCTTGCTTAAGGGCTTTTAGTTCCTTACATAAGCTTTTGCATTCTCTTCTCTTAATGCCAAAGTGTTCTTTAGCATCTTCTAGCATATCAAATAGTTCATCCTTAGTATGTTCATCATCACTATCACTATCATTTTCATTTTCATTATCATGTTCTTCATCACTTCCATGATCATAAATTTGTACCTTAGTGGCCTTAGCCATGAAGCATGATGGAGTGTCGAAGAGAGAAGGCTTCTCATCGATAGCAATGCTTACAAGTGCCTTCTTCTTAGTGGTCTTACATCATCACTATCATCATCATCACTATCATTATCATCACTTGAGGAAGCATCACTATCCCAAGTGACCACATATGAACCATCCTTCTTCTTCTTGAAGGTCATCTTGTCATTCTTCTCTTTCTTTTCCTTCTTGTCCTTCTTGTTCTTCTTGTCATCATCTTTGTCACTATTGTATGGGCATTGAGCAACAAGATAATCTTTGCTTCCACAATTGAAGCACCTTCTTGACTCTTCCTTGTTCTTGGATGAAGATTTCTTCCTTCTAGCATGATATTCTTTCTTCATCATAAACTTCCCAAATCTCTTGACAAAGAGAGCCATCTTCTCATCATCATCATCATCCCATGAGCCATCATCTTCACTTGATGTATCTTGCTTTGCCTTACCCTTGGATGATGTGGCCTTGAATGCCACGCTCTTCTTCTTCTCATCCTTCTTCTCATCTTTCTTCTCCTTTTCTTTCTTCTCATCATCATCTCTATATGTATCATCGGTCATTATATCTCCCAATACTTCGTTTAGTGTTATGGTGTCCAAACCACTCCTTACTAGAATAGTGACCAATGTGCCAAATCTTGAAGGCAAATATCTCAAGAACTTGTGGGAGAAGTCCTTATCCTTCACCTCTTCTTCAAGTGCTTTAAGATCATTGACAAACACTTGAAGCCTATGAAACATCTCCGGCACACTCTCATCCTCCTTTATCTTGAAGCTTGCAAACTTCTCTTTGAGAATATATGCCTTTGCACCCTTCATAGCTTGAGTGCCCTCAAATAATTCCTCCAATTTTTTGCATTCCTCATGAGCTCTCTCAATGTTCTTGATTTGCTCAAATGTTCTCTCATCTAAAGCATCATGGATGGCACTAAGAGCAATGTCATTATTTTGGAGTAGCATTTCGTCAATGGCAGTGGGAGCCTCTTCATCTTCAATCTCAATCTTTGTCTCTACCACCTTTCAAACCTTCCTATTGATTGACTTGATATAAGTTATCATCTTAGCTTTCCAATAGGGATAATTTGAGCCATCAAATTAGAGTGGCTTCTTGGTGTTGTTGATTTGAGCTATTTTTACACCGAAGGTTGTTAAACCTCAAATCACGGTGACCTCAGCTTTGATACCACTTGAAAGGTCCTAATGGCTAGAGGAGGGATGAATAGCCTATTAAAAATATCTATAACAACATTTAGCAAACCGGTTAGACAATTATGAGGCGAAGCAAGTATTGCGCTAGCCTACTAAAATTGCAAGCCACCTACCAAAATTCTAGTTTATATAGTTTCTATCCACACAATAGCTATGTCACTACACTAAGTTAGTGTGCTCTCAAAAGCTAACTAAAGAGCCACACTAACCAAACTAATAAGCTCTCACAACTAGCTACACTAAAGAGCTTGACAACTAGTTTACAGTATTATAAAGAGAGTGAGAAAGATAGTTATACTGCCATGTCGAGGAGTGAACCAATCAATCACAAGGATGAATACCAATCACCTCAGAATCAAATGGTGACACAATGATTTTTTACCGAGGTTCACTTGCTTGCCGATAAGCTAGTCCTCGTTGTGGCGATTCACTCACTTAGCGGTTCACGTGCTAATTAGCATCACACGTCAAACCCTCAATAGGGTGCCGCACAACCAACACAAGATGAGGATCACATAAGCCACGAGTAATTCACTAGAGTACCTTTTGGCTCTCTACCGGGGAAAGGTCAAGAACCCCTCACAATCACTACGATCGGAGTCGGAGACAATCACCAACCTCTGCTCGATGATCCTCGCTGCTCCAAGATGTCTAGGTGGCGGCAACCACCAAGAGTAACAAGCGAATCCCGTGGTGAAACACGAACACCAAGTGCCTCTAGATGCAAACACTCAAGCAATGCACTTAGATTCTCTCCCAATCTCACAAAGATGATGAATCAATGACGGAGATGAGTGGAAGGGCTTTGGCTAAGCTCACAAGGTTGCTATGTTAATGCAAATATCCAAGGGAATGAGCTTGAGCCGGTCATGGGGCTTAAATAGAAGCCCCCATGAAATAGAGCCATTGTACCCCTTCACGGGGCACTGCTCGGGGTGGCCAGACGCTTTGGTCATATCGATCGGACGCACCCTACCAGCGTCTAGTCAACGGATAGATACCACGTCATCCCTCTCTTCAAATACTGAGCGCCCGATCCCAATGGTCAAGTGATGACTGGATGCGCTGCTTGAAGTGACCGGACACACCAACACCAGCATTCGGTCGTTTCTAGTAAGGTTCTAGAGGTGACCGGACGCGTCGGTTTGATCATGACCGGACGTAGGACCCTAGCATCTGGTCATTTCTAGTAAGCCTTCACTCACTACCGGACGCATCCGGTCATGCTCGACTAGACTCACCTAGCATCCGGTCACTCACTGTCTCCTCTGTGTGCTGCCACGTTAGCAGGACCGGACGTACCCCGCCAACATCTGGTCACAATGTGACCCAGCATCCGGTCGAAGACCGACGCTAGCATCTTCACAGCTTCCATTGACCGAATGCTCCGGTCCAGTTGAGACCAGCGTCCGGTGCACTCTGTGAAACCCTATCTTTTCTATATAGGGAACCGGTGGCATCGTCGGACTGTCCGCACTCTATGGGCGGACACTCCACCGGTGAATTTTCAAACCCTTGCTTAAATATGTCAACCACCAAGTGTACCACCTTGTGCACATATGTTAGCATATTTTCACAAATGTTTTCAAGGGTGTTAGCACTCCACTAGATCCTAAAAGCATATGCAATGAGTTAGAGCATCTAGTGGCACTTTGATAATCGTATTTCGATACGAGTTTCACCCCTCTTAATAGTACGGCTATCGATCCTAAATGTGATCACACTCACTAAGTGTCTCGATCACCAAAACAAAATAGCTCCTACCACTTATACCTTTGCCTTAAGCCTTTTGTTTTTCTCTTTCATCTTTTCAAGTCCAAGTACTTGATCATCACCATGGCATCACCATCATTATGTCATGATCTTCATTTGCTTCACCACTTGGAATGTGCTACCTGTCTCATGATCACTTGATGAACTAGGTTAGCACTTAGGGTTTTATCAATTCACCAAAACCAAACTAGAGCTTTTAGGACCTCTCTAGAAATGACCGGACTTGACAGAGGTGTGTCCAGTCTTAGCACTATGCTGCGTTCGGTCGTGACTTGGCCGTTGGTGCGTGGCAGCTGTCCGTTGAGATCAAGCGACTGAGGTTGAACGGAGGTGACACGTTGTGTGCATCCATTGATCGGACGCTGGCAGGGTGCGTCCGGTCGATCTGATCGGAGCATCTGGTCACCCTGAGTTGTGCCTAGTGAATGGGTACAACGGCTCTATTTTCATGGGGGCTATAAATAGAAGGGGGTCTCAGCCTTAGGCTAGTTGTGGAGCACACTAGAGCCTTGGTGGCTTATGTGGTAGTGCTTGGGAGCCCTCTAACTCACTTGAGCTTGATAGTGTTCATCCGATCGAGTGAGTGAGCGATTCTAGTGCGATTGCATCGTGAGGTTGCATCGAGTGGCACTAGGTGTTCGAGTTGCAAGCCGGTGGTGCTTGTTACTCTTGGAGGTTGCCACCTCCTAGATAGCTTGGTGGTGGTCTCTATCGAAGCTCGCAAGAAGCTTGTGTGGTGCTCCGTAGAAGAGCTTTGTGAGGGGCATTGTGCTCGCCCCGCAGGAGCCACAAAGGGCAACTCTAGTTGAGTGTGCCATTAAGCTACCCTCACTTTTAGGGTAGGTTCTTACGATGCCCGACGTGCGGGTTTGGCGGGTGATGCCAATTAGCCACCGAACCACCAAGTAAGCTGTCGACACAACCGGGACGTAGCATGTTGGCAAGCATGTGAACCTCAGGAGAAAATCACCGGTCAACATTGTTCTTCCCGTTGGTTTGCAATCCCCTAACACAAGCTTGTAGTTACTTTCATATACATTGTGTTTGTGTAGTTGCTCTTGTAATTAGTTAGCTTGTGTAGCTCACTACTTACCTTCTTGCTTGTGTAGCATAGAAGTAGCTCCTTTGCGTGGCTAATTTAGTTTGTGTAACCTTGTTAGTCACATTGCTTAGTTTGTGTAGCTAAGTAATTTGTGCTCTATAATTTGGTTTGTGTAGCCTTGTTATTGGGCATTGCTAATGAGTTTAGGAGCTTTGTGCTTTTGCTTACTAGAATTATGTAGGAGCTCCCTAGTGTGTAAAGTACTAGTGGTATAGGTTTGTGTGACCTTAAACCTAGAATTGGATAAGTGAGCTTTAACTAGCCCGACACCTTTGTTGCCTAATTAGGATCTTTATAAGGTGCTTGTGAACTTCGATAGAGAGGTGTAGTCTTGGCTAGACCGATTGTTGTAATTTTATATTTATTTCGGTTAGACGACGCGATTAAATTTAGTAATGACTATTCACCCCCCCCTCTAGTCGCCATCTCGACCTTACACGCGTCCTATCGGGACGTGATCAGCGTCCGGTCACTAGCAGAAAGTTGGGTCTCGGGTCCAACGGCTAGTTCTCACATGTGGGGCTATAAATAGACCCCTCAACCGGGCATTTGAGGTGTGAAGAGTTGAGGAAACATACCAATGGTGTTGATATACTATTTTAGTGATATCCACTTGCATAGTGCTTAGTGATTCATTAGGTGATTAGCGTAGGTGCTTTTACAAAGTGCTTAGGTTGATTAGACCACCGCTTATGCACTTGCTCTAAGTTTAGGCCTAGTGTTTAGTGAGGTTTACACACCTCTTACCACTCGGTGCTTGCGCGCACCATTATTGTACATCGAATGGCTTGTAGCCTTGCGAGATCACACCAACCACGTTTGTGGTGTGGGCGTCACCGTGTACCGAAGGGAACAAGGCCCGCGGCGGTTCACCCGAAAGCTTGATAGTGAAGACGGCGGAGAGCGGTCCAGGAGAGGCTTGTCGGAAGGCACACCAGAGACCCACTTGCGCGTGGGGAAGGCCCGGGGCTATCCACGGAGTTACCCGACCGGGAGCTTGGCCTTTGCGAGGGATTCCTTATAAGGCTCCAACGAGGACTAGGGGGAAGCTTGCGCGCTTCTCGATACCTCGGTAAAAATACCGGAGTCGTCGACGGGAGTTTGCATATCTCTACCTTACTCTTTAGTTTCCGCATTTACTTTGCAATCTTGGTTTGTGCTTTACTTTCCTAGCTTAGTTATAGGCTAGTTGATAGGTTTGGAACCTAGGTTGCATAACTCCTTTTTATGGTAGAGATAGCAACACACTAGCTAAACCGTAGTTGCACATGTAGATAGTTTATCTTTTGCATAAGTTTTTGCTAAGGATAGAAAAGTGGTCATAGTTTAGAGTTAGAGTTTTAAGTTGCCTAATTCAACCTCCTCTTAGGCGTCACGATATCTTACATCGTGGTCTCGCATTGTAATGGCGAGGGTAAGGCTTGCCACTAATACCCTTCCCCAGATCCCGCACAGAGCAGGAGCTCTCTGCACTGGTTACGCCCTTTAGCATGCATTAGGTTCTAATTGTTTGGATGGTGATGAGGGGTGCAGAAAAGGCAGGTCCTCTATTCCTCTTCTAAGATAAGAAGGTGAATTTAAGAGAACTATGAATGCTCACTTTTAGTCTCATGTTGTGTTTGCTGGGTCTTCTCATTCATCTCGCCAGGTCCAACGATGCAACTCTTCAACCATTATACATACAGAATAATAACAATTGTTGCCAAGAGATCTTACACTGGCACCAACCAATCGACAAGTTTGTTTGCGCTACAATTTTCTCATAATCACGTTTCATTTGTATTTATCCACCAAGACTTCAGTCTGCACTTCTCTTACCGATTAAACATGATATCCATTGTCCACTGCCTGTTGTTATAATAGTCATGGTGAAAAAATATTTCTATATGACCACGGTGAAAAATGTGGCTATAATCATGGCAAATAGCAATCTATAGCAGTTCCTTAACCTCTTTACAAAAAATGGTTCACTACTCATATTCTCAGACATATAGCACCAGAATAAACCTCCTGCGGTAACACGCGGGGGCCTACTAGTATATAATATTCATTCGCTTTTGCCAAAGTAGAGACTGCTATTCTGCTACTACTCCCTCCGTCATAAATTATAAGTTATTTCAAAAATCTTAAAGAGTCAAAGCATTATAAGTTCGACCAAATTTATATGATAAGATAATAACATTTATGATATCAACTAAGTACCATTAGGTTATTCATTAATTATATTTTGAGGTATATGCATCGTAGGCCCTTGAACTTGTCTCGTGGTGTCACTTAGGTCCACAAACTCTCTAATCGTACTTTTAGCACCCTAATTTTGTTTAAGTATGCCATTTAGGTCCATAACTCATCGGATCAAGGTTTTTGCCGACGTGGCGGGGTCAGCGCGCACGTGAGCCTGATTTGGGGCGTCCAAATTAGCAGAGAGGCCCCCCAGTTCTTTTCATATCATCTATTTCCCCTTCCTTCACCTCTTCCCTTCTCTGTCTATCTCTCTGCCCGAACTCCAAGCCGACGCCGATGCCTCAAGGACGAACTGGCCCGTGTCTGCGCCCGAGATAGCATTTCGGCGCACGTACGGTAGCGGAAGCATCCAAATGTTTCAAAACTGGTCATGTGATGCCCTAGGCTACTGCTACAGGTCAAGCTCGCTGCGGGTCAGACGATGGCCACCGCGTCTGAGCCTCCGCACTCCGCAGACGACACGGAGACCAAACTGCCTCGCACACGTCTGGAGAGCATTGACCTGCCGCTCCTGGGAGCATCGATTGGTGCGTGCGTAGGACGCAGCAGTGGCGCCGCGCGGACTCGCTCGCCCACGTACTACGCGCACACGTCGGGGCAGCATAAAATACTGGGCCACGACCGCTCTAAATGCTAGCATAACTCGCGCACTGTAGACGCCACATGGTAACGGGCGAGCCAGGGTGGAGTACGTACCTTGGAGTAGTCGTTGTTCATGTCCTACACGATGCAGCCGGTGGGGAGCAGCGCGGCAGCCCATGTACCCGGTGGCACCGCCGCCGTTCTGCGTGTGGTGGTGGTGGCTGTGGTGGTTGCCGCCGTCGGGGCGGAGGATGGCGTCCACCGAGACGTCGACCACGGCCCACAGCCCCTCGGCGTGCTGCTTGCAAAACCGAAGGAAGAGCACCTCACGGATCGCCACCAGCGGGGACAGCACCTACAGCTCCGCGTGCATCTGCATGCATCGATCCCAGGAGCACGTACATACGTCGTCACGTCACGTACGCGATTGAGCAGACGTATAGTATATTACTAGTATAGGCGTGTGCGTGCGAGAGCATATGGCGGCACAAGACGAATGGGATGACTCACCAGCTGGATCGTGCCAGTGGCAGCGGCGAGGAATGGAACAACACGTACGTAGTATAGGCCATTAACATGGAGCAGATGGCTTCTCAGGTGCGTACCGCGTCCATGAGGCTGTCTACGAGGTCCACGCTGCTGGTTATGGCGATACCGGCCTCACAGGTAGCCTCGGAGACGTAGCCGGCGGGGCTCGGCCCGAACACCCTGGCGAACGCCCAGTGGTACTCATCGAAGTTGAGCGTCTCTAGGCCGCCGCCGTCGTCGGGGCTGTGGAGCTAGAGCGGCTCGTCCATCTGCGCCACTTTCATGAGCTCCTCCATTGCGATGAGCCCCAGCTCGAGGAGGATGGTGCGGTCGATGTCGTCGGCCGCGCCGTGCATCGCGCCGTCGAGGGCGCCAATGCCCACGGGCAGGCACATGGCCGCCGCCGAACCCACGAAGCCCGGCAGGCCGCCGGTGCCCATTAGGTCAGGGAGGGACTACAGCGCGGACGCGCCGAGGGGGCAGAGCCAAAACCCGTTGTTGGTGCCAATGCCGAGCTCGAGGCCGGAGCACCCTTGCAGGGCCGACATGGAGCTGCTAGAGGAGATTGGGCGGCCGAGGAACTTGCCGGCGAGGGCGTAGACGCGGTCCAACTCGTCCTTGAGCCGCACGTTCTCTATGTGGAGGTGCTGTTCCTCTAGTGACACCTCCCCGAGCACGGCCCAAACTCCAAGCAGACGCCGCTGCCCGAACTCCAAGAACTGGGGGGGCCTCTCTGCTAGAACTGGGGGGCCTCTCTGCTAATTTGGACGTCCCAAACCAGGCTCACGCATGGCTCACGTGCACTCTGACCCCGCCACGTCGATAAAAACCTTGATCCGATGAGTTATGAACCTAAGTGACATACTTAAACAATATTAGAGTGCTAGAAGTACGATTAGAGAGTTTATATACCTAAGTGGCACCACGAGACAAGTTCAAAGACCTACGATGCATATACCTCTTATATTTTTATAGTATATCTATTTGATGTCATAAATCTTTGTATTTGTTTCTATAATTTTAGTCAACCTTGACATGCTTTGACTCTCTAAGATTCTTAAAATAACTTATAATTTGGGATGGAGGGAGTACAATCTAAGAGCATCTCCAAGAGACTCTCTATATCATTCCTAAATGCTAGAAATAGAGATTTTGATGAAAAACCACCTTTCAACAGCTTTTCTAAATGGTCATCCAAATATAGTCATCTTCTATTCTGGATTTTTCGTTAGCCGAAAATAAAAGACGAGAATGATTCTCTAAAGTGCGCATGAGATATAAAAAACTGTTGAAGAGTGAAAAGGTATAGAAAACATTTTTTATATAAAAAATTTTCTAAATAATAATTTAGAGAGTGAGATTTAAAAAAGCTCTACGCTCTAATAATGAGATTACTTTAAGCCCCTTTGGCACGGCTCATCCAAAACGGCTTCACCGGTGAAGCCAGAAAAACTGGCTTTTCTCGGCTTCTAGTTCATTTTAATCCCGGCTTACAAAACAGTTTCACGCTACAGTACCTCCATTTACGCAAAATAGATGAAACCGAAGCCGACATAAACGGTGCCAAAAAGGCCCTTAGCCACAGCCACAGCTACAGCCGGCAGCACGACCAATAATGACGTTTAGATCCCCTTGCTGCACCTAATTTTCCTCAAGAGTCCGCCGGTCTAGAAACAACCTTGCATCGCCATTTCAGGAAAAAATGACGCAGGCCTTTTTCCAGTGTGACCGCCGAGGAGCGTGCGCTCCCACAGAGAAGAATTAGACCCAAATCGAAAGCCATGAGCCGCGCAACGAAAACCCAAATCGAGTTCCCTTCCCAGTAGTCTCCCATCCCTCCCTGAGAAGAAGGGGGGAGGCAGCAGACAGCTCGTGCTTCGACAAGCGCCAGCCCTAGCGCAGCACCCCGGCGCCGGCGATGAGCCTAGGAGCCGAGGTAATCGAGCTCTCCAGCGACGAAGACGAGGAGCCCGTGCCCAGCACCACCGCCCTTGCCCGCCACGCCCCCTCGTCCCCTCCCGACGTCAAGCCGCACCTGTTCGCCGACGTAGATGTGAAGCCACTGCTGCTCCCGCCGCCGCTCCACCCCCCGGGCTACGGCGCGCTCGTGCCCGTGAAGACCGAGGAGCCCGTGCCCGTGCCCGTGGCCACCCTCACGCCGCCGCCCAGAGCGCTCCCGCCGCCGTGCCTCTGCCGCCAGTTCTGGAAGTCCGGCGACTACGTCGTCGCGCGCCGCAACCCCGACGCGGACGTCCCCGGTAGGCTATCGGTCGGAGAAATCTCGGCCCCGATTTCTGCTGTCTCTTAGCTTTCCTTTGATTCTCTCGGTGGGGCTGGTGATCAGGCTGAGTGAGATTTGCGATTTGGTGGTGCGTGCAGGTGGGCGGAACCGGTTGCGGATAAACCCCAAGTTCCTGCACTCGAATGCGACTTCCCATAAGTGGGCCTTTGGCGGTATGGGACAATCGCCTTATTGGCTCGGGTTGTAGGATTGGCATTTGGCTACATTACTACGCCAAGCAATTGGATTTTAGGGATTGTTTTGGCTTCATTAGCATGAAAAAGATAATCAACATAATTGTTCCCCTGCCCTGTACTGCTAACTGTGTCTCTTTTAAACTGTGATCTGTCTATTGATGTGAACTTGTAGTTTGGAGTATTGTATGTTCCCTTAAGAAAATTGAACTCTCACTTCCGAATGGAATGAAGCACTCACTTCAGTAACACAAAAAAGGACATTAGATGTTCTTTAATAGTGCTAGATGACTAATAAAATGGAAGTTTGTATTTGCCATATAAACACCCAATTGCTTTTACAATGGTTATGCTTGAAAATTAGGCAGCAAGTGATGCACTCCTTTCACATCATTCATAAGTAGAGAGTTTAACCATTGTACGCCTATGAAAAAACATTAGCATTTTCACAACCTGGCTTATTATCTTGGTTTCTACAATTTTCAGCTGTATAATTCTTTTTGGAAAAATCAGCCATATGTAGCATTCTAGTTTGAAACCTGTTGCATGCTTTTATATTTTAATTGCTTTGATTTGCATTATTTGTCACTATATGTACACTGATTTGTTCAATGTTGTTTTCCCTCATTTTCCTGCAGCCATTGCTGAGCTCCTTGACAATGCAATCGATGAGGTAACCATTAAGGATTTTTTTGACATGTACAGAAAGAAACTAAGACATAACATGAAGCTAAGTATGTTTATTTTTATGACATCTTTTCTCTCAGGTGAACAATGGGGCAACATTTGTCCGTGTTAATAAATTTAAAAACCCACGGGATGGGAACCCCTCATTGTTGGTTCAAGGTTGCCATATTTATAATGTTAATTTGTTTGTTTTCATATGAACTGTTATCTGGATTGTAACCTTGTGGTGTTTCACATTGATAAGATAATGGAGGGGGGATGGATCCTGAGGCACTGAGACGTTGCATGAGCTTTGGATTTTCGGATAAGCAGTCTGATGCTTTCATTGGGCAATGTATGGTCTTGTCCTTGTAGTTCCTTGTGAATTAGTTGTCTTGAACCCCTGACCATTGAATTTATATTGCTTCTTGGTCAGATGGCAATGGTTTCAAGACTAGTACGATGCGGCTTGGAGCAGATGTGATTGTTTTTACACAAAACCAAAATAACTGGTACTTATCCTTTGCATTCGTCCTTGGTATTTTTCTTTTTTGACATCGAATTACAAACAAGCATTCTGTGATGCTACCTTTATCTTTTCTAACATAGGGGCTCTCAGTAAACCTGACTAACATTTATCCTTTTTCAAGAGTACATACTAAAGTTCTAAGGAATAGAAGTGAAACAAGGACAGATGTTGGTCGATAGCAGTTTGAAGTGGGCATAAGGGCTTTTGTTTCCTTTTTCTTGTTCCTATTTGAGTAGAAATGTTTCGGTTATATCCCTGATTTCTTGTGAAATGATGGCATATATTGTTTTTCAGTTTTTGTGTACATGGTAACAAGTATCACTATAATCTAATATGATAGCAATGTGTTCCATACGTTATTTACTGCGTGTTGCTGGTCAGACATGGTCATGCCCGCATGCCGAGTTCCATTAATACTACTACGTTCCTGTTGGTCTGTTATATCATTTAAAATTGGATGAAATCGCTTGATTCCTCTTTAGCTCTACTAAAATGTCTCCACCTAGCTCATGTGTCTACTGAAGTAAAAGATTTGTGTTTCCTGTAGGGTGCCAACTAGAAGTATCGGCCTTCTTTCTTACACATTTTTGATGGAAACAGGTTGCGATGATGTGCTGGTGCCAACGGTGAGTTTGGCGCTTTCTTTTCTGTCTGACTGCAATTTCCATTTGAGCTATTTTCTAGTTTCATCTATCATCTTCTGAGTTTTGACCTTGTGTTTGTCTTGCTGTATTGCAGGTAGACTATCAGTACGATCCAACAACAACTTCATATGTTCAGATGTTGCGTCATGATCAGAAGCTCTTCTCTTCTAATTTGGCAATCCTTCTCAAATGGTCCCCTTTTGCTAGTGAAGCTGAGTTGCTTAAACAAGTATGCAATAGATATGAATTTATCTTTGAGATATTTATTGCTAACTTTGGAATGATTCTGATAATCTTGGAAAAGATGAGCTAGAGAGAAGTTATGGAAAATTGGGAGATGTGAAAAATTAACCAGTAGCCCTAAGTAAGGAGATGATTTAAAAATATTACAATACCCAAATAATTTGCCAGTTCTCAAAGTTTTACTTTATTTTTTGGTAGCATTCTGTGACTGTGTTAAGGCCAGTTACATAATGCTTGATACATATTATTATTGGTTATTGGTAACTGAAAACATTTGAATTTTAAGTTTGCAAAAATCATGGCATTATGTGCTTTTGGCAAATACTAATGGATGCATCAATAGGTTCTTTTTTTCTAATTTACCCAAGCAATTTTCCTAGGTCATATAATTCTTTAGGAGACGATTCCCTCGTAGAGTATGTGCCCCCTATAATTTAGTGGGTGTCTATTATTCAGGGCCAATTTACCATTATAGTTAGGAACTTAATGTTCATGTTCACTTCTGATTCAGTTTGATGATATGGGAGATCATGGAACAAAGATAATTGTATTCAACCTTTGGTTCAATGATGATGGGGATATGGAGCTTGATTTCAACTCTGACAAAAAGGTTTGTAATGTTGGCCTCTGATTTCCTTGGATAAAAGTGCATGGAATCAGCTATCCACATGCCTGAACCATGAACAAGGCTTTAGAGCTCCTAATGATATTACTATTGTTGATGCCTTTTTATATAAGTTTTCTTCTTTCTATTTTTTTTCTTACCGGTGGAACAATGTTTGGTTTCGTTCTATCATTTGTAGCCTGCCTCAACTTGCATAGAATTAAAAGGCTTTGCTGTTGTTGTGATGTTGGCCTCTGATAGAGCTATAGTGGTTGCTGTGAGATGATTTTTTTTTCGGTTGTCTTCTCCATATCTGTTCAAATATATCATATGATCGATTCTTCCAAATTTTTGTTCAACTTTTTTTTTGCTCGAACGCGCAGGAGAACTGTGTATCTTTGTGTTAATAGAGAGTGAAATACAAAAAAACCTCACTTTGTCTCGCTCAGGAGAACAAAGTGGGTTACAGCTGAGTTTTAGAGAAGTGTATGGAAAGACAGAACAAAAAAAGGCTTTTTAAACTAGCCCTTCAACCTGACGTAGACCAAGAGCCTGGAGTAGGGCTCCAACAAATTCCCAATGTTTCGGGTCCTCCATGAGCACCCTCAAAGACACAAGTTTCTTTGTCTCCATAAGGCTCAAGCTTCTAAAATTGCTGTTGAAACCTGTTCTCTGTGAAGCATCAATCTGTTTGGTGGCCTTCCTCCACCAGTCCTCATTCTGTCTAGGAACCACATGACCAAGACCAATAGGAGTTAACACTGAATGCCAAAACTGTCGAGCAAAGACACAAGAAGTATATGTGCTGGACCGTTACATCTTCCTGATCACACAACACAGTTATCAGGGTGTGGAAGGCCTCTTCTTGCTAATCTATCCGCAGTACCAGCATTTATTTTCAATGGCAAGCCAAATGGACACTTTGCATTTAGACGGGGCCCAAGATTTCCAGACTCGCTACCATGGTAATCGAACCATAGAATGCAAGCCGATTTGGAAGAAAAGGAGCCGCTTGCCTCATGTTTCCATAAATGTCGATCCTGATCCATGCATAATTGAACCTCTCCTACCACCATCGGAGCAAGATCCACCAAGGTCTGGCCATGTAGCCAACGATCAGACGAAAACAGAATCTTTTTCACCATTTCCAACCAGAGAGCAATGTTTTCAAGTCGTCCGATTAATCGCGATTTGGTACCATGACCTCGATTAGAGACTTCGACTCGATTAGCTCGACTAGAAACCTGGTTGTCCGACCAGGGGGTTGCACGACCAGGCTGGGCACTGCCTTCTTTGGATTTGCCTGACTGGGCTTCCAGGTGAGTAGTTGGGCTGCCAATTTGGCCCACTAGGGTCTGTAATATATATACAGGAGGCCAAGTCTCTAGGGTTCCCATCTCTCATTCTCTCCGGTGCGTGACGGCTGCTGCTGCTCTGCTCTCTCTCTCTTCTCCTCTCCTGTGCGTGACAGCTGCTGCTGCTCTGGTCTTTCTCTCTTCTTTGCTCCTGTGCGTGACGGCTGCTGTTGCTCTGCTCTTTCTCTCTTCTCTGCTTCTCTTCCCCAGCCAGCACGCCTCTTGGTGAAGCTCTTCCCTGGCTCTGCGCTTCTGCTCCCCCCTAGCTCATGAAGATGGCTCTTCCTCCAATGATGGTAGGTGTGCCTACTGCCCAGACCAGACTCGACTAGTCGTTTTGGTCGACGACTGATCGCGACTAATCGTCTGGTCGGTCCCATGGCGACCAGAGTCGACTAGACGACTTGAAAACATTGCCAGAGAGATTACTAAAATGGCAAATATGGATCTCACATGAGGCTGAATTGGAATGTCCAAACCCATCCAAGGTCGGGTCGCACTGGTTTTCCTCAACCACAACCATCTCATGTGCAAGGTCCAACCCATAATATTTAGATTCAAGATCCCTAGGCCACCGAAATCAATTGGTCATTTACTTTCTCCCAAGTCCCAAGGCACCAGGCAGTACCCACCATTAACTTTTTTCCCCCTTCCATAGGAAAGCTCTCCTAATTCTATATATGGCCTTGATCACCCATTTAGGTACATTCATGGTGACTAACAGATAGATAGGGATAACCGAGGGAACAAATCGAAACATAGTAGTCCTAGCAAGATTCATGAGATTTGCCTTCCAACCAGGGAGACGGTCTACAATCTTTTCAATCCAGGGTATTTGTAGGAGGAATAGAATTAGTGGAATTGCCGATTGTATTGCTGAGCCTCGTGGTGGATTATATAGGAGTACATTGCTTAGGGGGCAAGAAACCTCCCTGAGAGATAAGACAAGTCAGGATTGCACGATCCTAATCTACCATATCTAGAGATATTCCAATATACTCTACATTCCCCCTCATAGCGGGAGTGGCAGAGACAGTGATACTGGAGAAGAAGCTAAAGGTTGTAAGCCGCCGAGTTGACATCCCCCCCACAGTCATAATGGTTGATGTGCCATGGATGCTGTGGCTAGAGTGGAAATCGACGAGGGGCTCATGCAAGGTGGTGGTCCTTTGTGCCGATATCGAGGTAGCCAAGTGTCAGGGTAGAGTAGCCGTGGTTGATGATGCTGTGCTGGAGATAGCCGTGGCCAATGTA
This sequence comes from Miscanthus floridulus, assembly GCF_019320115.1. Lineage (NCBI taxonomy): Eukaryota > Viridiplantae > Streptophyta > Magnoliopsida > Poales > Poaceae > Miscanthus > Miscanthus floridulus. The sequence continues at coordinate 67,921,184 of NC_089584.1, forward strand.
TCAGTGGAGATAGCCGATGTCGAGGCGGTTGCACATGAAGCCGCTTTCCCCTGCTTATATATTCATTCATTTATTCTGCCAGCCGGCCAAATGCCCAAATTGGCGGGAGGCTTTACTTTGCATGCACAACTTTTGGCAATGCATGCAATAGGATGGATGGGGCCACATCACATATATCCAACCACCCAAGGTGGTCAGGAGTTAGAGCAAGTTCCGTCCGAGTTCTCAGTTCTCACTAAATGTGCTAGCTAGTGTGCTTCCTTCTTTTCTGACAGCAGGAATGTGAGGGTCGATGCAATCAAGCCGCCAAGGCCAAGGTGTGTGCCAGGTTTGCTAGACCCGACAACGTGTCGGTGACAAAATCATGCAGTGGTGTTGCCAATATTGGACATACTAGGGAGAGGGCCCCAACCATTTGTCAGCATCTGAGGGACCAGCAGAGAGGGCCTTGACGATGGTTGCGGAATGGTTATAAGGGTTTGAGAAAACTCTCCTCAGCGGCCTTGACAAATAACCCATTAAGCACATCCATAACCAATATGAAAAGGTGGTTATTACAAACATAACGCAATACCTTGGCTTCTATGGCCAAGCATAACTCACGTGATAGTGGCTAGTGATAATTTATTTTCTTAGGGACTCCCATCTTTTAGTTTTCGGAGAAAGGAAACTACAGAATAACTGTCAGTTTGCTCGAAGAATACATTGGTTTAGAAGGAAACTAAATCTGACTTGAACTAGAAAATTAACTAAAATATAACTTAGCAAAAATGGTGGCGCTTCTCCTTCATATAGGTCGCAGATTTTGCACCCCCCTCCCCTCCCCCCCACACACACCAACCCTTGACCCTGTAAGATAGACAAGAGATGTATCTGTGTAGATGTTGGAATGCTCATCGGTATATCCTCAGCCTGATGGAATTGGACCAAAAAGTGTAGAAATCCTGTTGATCTGTTGGAAGTGAGCCATTGAAGTAGAAATCTTTCTCATATCGTGGAGTCATGAAATGGTGATTCTGAGGAACTGGCATGATTCAATGCATGCTTAAGAAGTATTGTGTCAGTTGTGTCTGATAAGGTAATATGTGCAGCTCTCATTACATGCTAGCTAATGGAAGTGTCTATTAATCCTACACCCTATATGTTCTATTCTTTTATTGGTCTTGCCTTACAAATGTTTTTGGGAAGTTGTTATATAACCAGATCAACCATGGCCTGTACATTTGTCACTGAACAGTTGATCTATGCCTACTATCTTAGGATATCCTCATTACTGGGGCCCACAAGAAGGTGAAAACAAATAATCCGGAGAAGATTGCTGCACAGAACTACGTCTCAACTCGGCTTCGCTATTCTCTTAGAGTTGAGTATTGATTCCCATTTACTCATATGGCACTTTTTGTTTCTTTCTTAAGCTAACATTATTATTCGTTTTGGATTCAAACAGGCGTATGCATCTATCTTGTATCTTCATGTACCTGATACTTTCAGAATTATCCTGCGCGGACGTGATGTGGAACCACATAATATAGTTAACGATTTGATGTATCGTGAGTGCGTGTTGTATAAACCACAAATTCCTGGACTTGCAGAGGTACTTTGTAAATCGCATTTGCAAGCATGTTTGCATTTTTTTTATCATTTTGATTGCTGGAATAAACCCTTTCATTGACTCAAACTGTTTTTAATTGCTGTCACATCTGATGAAAGAGAAATGTCTGGCCATTTAGTTATTTAGAATTTAGAATGACCAATAGGGAAAAGAAATGGGAAAATCTACATGAAACAATATTTCATCTGATAGAAATCTGGTTTCTCCAGTTCCTTGCCCCCAATTTTACCCATGAAATGTAGTCCAGCCAGCCTTGGTGTTTGTTTTGTAGCATTTAGTACTTTGCATTGGTGACCTCGTGTATGCAAGAATTGCCAAATGGATCTTGAGGAAGTGCTTTGCCCCCTCTGTGTTCATGCCTGTCATACATATCTAGTGACATGCTAGTTTTTTCTAACTCATTTTTAGTTGTTAGGCAAATACTAATATTTTGAACCTATTTATACCTGACAACTTACCCTCTGGGTGAGGCTATATCCTTGAAAGTGGAAATTGATATATCCTTGCTGATAGATCAGGCAGCTCTTGAGTGTTTCCTTTGATTTCTACTCCAAATATTCTCTGATTCCTTTGACCATGCGGGTGTAGCTTATGTTTTATTTTTTTTATTATACTATCAGATCAAAATTTTGATTTTCTTCTTTTAGAAAATCTCTCTGATTGGCCTCACGTTTTGCAGTCATCTGTAATCACGACCATTGGGTTTGTTAAAGGTGCACCAGACATAGATGTACAAGGGTTTAATGTATATCACAAAAATCGTTTAATATCGGTGAGAGCTCTACTTTGTATGCTACATGGTGCATGATGTTTCAGTTCACTTTTCTTTCCTCTTGCTGTCTGTTGTCAGTAGGGATGTAATTGTTTGAAGCAGAAACATTTGTGTGCTTGTCAAATCTTTATTTAATTTGGAAGCCTTTGTGTTTATGGCAAAATGTTGTTTTAATTTCGAAGGGTAGCATATAGTTCTTCTAAATAGTTAGAATATTTTCTTCTTTCATTGTAGGCACTTGTACTTTGTGTTCCCCATCAGGTTAGCTAAGCTATCAACTTCTATAAAAATTTTCGTTTGATGCCATTAACTCGATAACCTAGTTTAGGTATGTGCGACATCATTTTCCAGAAGGACATACTTGGTAAATTTTATATTGCTTTCGCTTAGTGATATCGGTAATATACATCATTTTCCAGAATGTCAAACATCTGAGTTTTTTTTTTCAGCCCTTCTGGAAAGTTGCAAACAACTCATACGGGAAAGGGCGAGGAGTTGTTGGTAAGAAACATTTGAATGAGTCATCCAAAAAGCAAGATATCAGTTAAAAATGATGAAGGGCGGGCCTGGTGCAAGCGGTAGAGTCTTACCGCCTGTGACAGGAAGGTCCCGGGTTCGAGTCGCGGTCTCCTCGCATTGCACATGCGAGGGTAAGGCTTGCCACTGACACCCTTCCCCATACCCCGCACAGAGCGGGAGCTCTCTGCACTGGGTACGCCCTTTATCAGTTAAAAATGATGCATATTTTCTTTTATCGATCTTTTCAGGCATTCTGGAGGCCAACTTTATCAAACCTACCCATGACAAGCAGGATTTTGAGAAGTCAGTCCTTTATCAAAGGCTTGAGATTCGCTTGAAAGAAATGACTTATGAATACTGGTAAAGCTTTTAGTTGATTGTTCTTTTAGACATCTGCAGTTTCGATGCCAGTTTTGTCATAGTCCCAATCTCTTATTATAAACCCACAGTCCCACACAGATGCCTGTGTATTTTTGTGCATAGCACAAGGCCAAGTCCATGCACACTTAAAATAACATGCGAGCACACACATGTGCATGCGCACAATTTGTACTGCAGATTTATGGCTCAGGATTAAGTGCTTTTCAGAGTAATGTTACTTGAGAATTGCAGAGTTCACTATTCAGCATTCTTTGCCTGTAAGCTTTCAAGAGCAAGGTTAGGACCAAGGGGCTGACCTTGTCCTCTGGTACATTAGGTTTGACCTGTATAACTGTCTCACTTTTTGCCTTTGTTTTGGCACACCATATGTTGACATTTCATATTTTCAGTTACAAATGTAAAGAGCACATCTTAAAAAGTTTACATAGAGAAGGTGCTAAGAGTTTAGTGCTATATGTCTATGTATCTGTTTAGACATTAGATTTCATCACTTGGTTCAATCTGAAATTTGAGTAGACTCTGCAACTTATAAGCTGAATGATACTAATACTTCATTGATACTAACCACCTGTTAGCACCTTATAAATATAGATACTATGAGACTTCTTCGTTATTGATCTGTTAGTTTTTTGTCGTGCCATTCTTGTGCTCTTATATTGAGGAATGTCTTAATGTCATAAACGAATTCATGCCTGAACTAATTCTTTGTGCAGGGACCTTCATTGCCATCGTGTTGGTTATGACAACAAAAAATTACCTAAAGCAACCCGTGCTACTAATCGTGCCAATCATATGAATGGTGGCAGTTCCCCAATAAGTGCTCCACCTCGGTTGCTTGCAGCTGATATTCCAACAAGCAGCTGTGGTATACCTAGATTATCAGCCTCTGCAGCAAGAGAAAAGATCAATAGTCTTGATTCTCTTTCCAAGAGCCGTGAGTAATCCACTCATTATGTTCATTTTATAAAATGCCACTGTGCTTATTAATGTATTGACCCTTAGCAGCGATGGGATTGAAGAGGAAGTTTGATTCCTTCAGTGCTATGGCGGGCAGTGCTGATCAGGATGGGCTAGATCATATGGATAAAGTAGTAAGTATTTACACAACATTGGCAGAGGAAGAATAATGCTCAGTCCATTCATTTTTGTTCGTTGTTTTACCTTGTCATGCTCTTTTTTGTTCGTCATTATAGGAATCCCTCAAAAGACATGGCAACATGTCCATAGCATATTTAGTGTTTACTACGCTTGCCAAGACTTCATTCTTTTGTTTGTTGGTCACCAAGGGTGGTGTGGAGACAAATAGTTTTATGATAACAGTGTTAGTATAGGGACTGTGTGCTTTTCTTAATTCCTGTGCACAAGTCACCAAAAAAAAGCAGAAGGAATAGCTGATATGTGCAGCCTCAATTCGTTCTGGTCACTATCAACAAGAGTTAACTGGGCATCTAATTCTGTCTGGAGTCTACAATGTTAGGATTATATTTGGTAGTTAGGGATAATGTAAAAACCCGTATTGCCATGTGTATTCGGGACACGTCTTGCCCCCCACGTCTTGTACTCTATTTACATAACACAGGCTCAATGGAATACATCCAATGCATTATACCAAATCCTTCCTGCTTTCATGGTATCATGAGTTTAGGGTTTTGATCCTGAGCCGAGGCTTCCGCCGCCATCGCGTCGCCCCCGGGGAGATCGATCTCCACCAGGGGGCAATGCCCACCCTCTAGGAAGGTTTGGGCCGCGGATCTAATTGATCTGCTGGCCTAGCGTCGAGCAGCAACAGATCATCGGGTCACCGGCGCTGTGGCCATCGATGGATTGCCGTGCTCTTCCTCGTCGATCCTCTGTGCCACCCCATCGAGTCGCTGTTGTCGGCAACTAACTGTTGTTCCCTCCTATCTGCGCCCATCTGCCTCCCTTCCCTCACTAGCATTGCTGCTGCCGCTGCCTTTGAGCGCGAGCGCGTGGCTACAGAGGAGGCTCTTGGGGACATGGGGCGCTACCGTTGGGGGGCGTCAGGTCACCGGACCGTGGTGGCCGGTCATCTCGCCATCACAAGTGGACGCCGGACTGTCGCGACGCCCCCAGGCTCGTGGCCACCATCTGATCTGTTGCTGTGTCTTTTTTTCATGATCAAAGAATGGGATTGCATTGCCTGTCTACCGATCTAGGTTGGTGCCACCCATACTGCTGGTCCCCGTCACGATCGCTCTGGATCTGAGTCCAGAGCCTTTTCCTGCCACCTCTGGGACTTTGTCGCTGACGGATAACGCATGAGCGCTTGATGATACGTCTGCGATGCTCCGGCTACCACTGCGAGGGTGTGTTAGAGTATATTTGGTTGCTAGGGATATTGTAACCCCGTATTGCCATGTGTATCAGGGAGATGTCTTGCTGCCAAGTCTTGTACTCTATTTATATTGCCTGAGGGCCCAATGCAATACATCCAATGCTTTGTACCAAATGCTTCCTGCTTTCATACAATCCCATGTGCACCAACAAGTAACAACACAACAAACAAAGGGGGGGGGGGGGGGGGGGGGGGGGGGTACCAAATCATTTTGTTTTCTGGTGCCCTCAGGCTATACATGTGTATTTCAGCATTTCTGTACAATATAGAAACAAGTTTTTTCGATGGTACATCACAATATGTAATATAAATATTTAAAGGCTTCCTTCTATGACTAATTTTTTGTTCTCGTTTGACAATATCAGGATGTTTCTCAACGGAAACGGTTTAATGAATACAAAACTTTGACCCTGGAGAATGACAAGTTGCATAATGAGTAAGTGCTACCACAACTTTCCTTCTAGTGGTTGTAAAGTCGTTTTCCGAGGGACAAACTATTGAGGTCAAACAATTAAGAGCAACTTTTTTTTCTTGCGTGCAATTCAATTCTTACTGCTAATGTAGCTTATGAGGAATACAAATGCTTTTGCTGATAAGAGGGTAACCAATCACTTCTTTATGTCTGAAGTGCTGACATGCTGGGCTTCTTTTGGTCAGGTCACCATAATTCGTGAACAAATGAAAATCTCATGTAAGAACGAATTGATGTGGCTTATTCAAAGTAATAATCATGTTATCTTGCCCCGGTTTAGGACTTTAGACATAGTCAGCTGGGTACCTGCTAAATTTGTTTTGTTTGCCACAATCACATTACTGTAACATGTCATGCATGCCAGCTTTGCCCTTGTGGTGCCCAGTTGTCCAATTTTGTTTTGTTTGCATGATTAAATTTCAAAATACTTGCTATTATGTTAATGCTTGGTTTTCAGCAAAACTGTTTGAATAAAAATTGTAGAGCTGCAAATACTGGATGGCAACTTTGGTGTTACAACTTCATTTATTTCTTTTTTTTTTCAGATGCTTACAATACGAGGAATCAGAGAAACAACTTGTCCTGAAGGTATATCTCTTCAGAAAGTAAAATAATGCATTTAACTTTTGTTTCACCTTTGCAAAACATAATGTTAGACATAATTGCCCCAATCAGTTGAAATTACGTAGCGGCCATCACTACTCAGACATGACAGTTTAGCAACTGTGGATTTGTTTCCATGTCTTGCCTTAAGAAAGTGGATTTTTAGCCTTGCACAATGTTGGGCAGCTGAAGTGGTGCAAAGAAAGTGGTACTAGCAGATGTTTTGCTTTGTGTGGGGAGTTAATTCTCCCTGCATTTGGGGTTGTGGAGGAAGTGCTCTTTTCACATCATCATATCAGCATAGATATAACTTTTCCATACTATTTTTCTTAAAATGCATCTTTCTTACTGTTTTTAGCAACTTACCGGGCTGGCTAGTTGTGTTTCTCACCATTACGGCCGCAGGTTGTTGAAAGATTGAAATGGCTTGCTATGTGTTTATCACCATTACAGCCATGGCTTGTTGAAAGATTGAAATGGTTTGCTTGTAAGATAGTCTGTAGTTTTGGATCTTGTTGGTTGTATTTAGACCCTGATTGGTGTCCCTCAGTCATATCTCAGTGTTCTCTCTAGATCTTGACATTGTACTGAACTCATACGTTTCCCCTTACATGTTCTCGGGAGCTTTGGCATTTTAGAGGATTGATTTATAGGAGGAATAAAATATCATTCTCATGATTTTAGGAACAAAAGCTCCGATCTGAAATTGCTGAGGCAGAAAAGAAGTATCAGGAATTGTTAGTAGAGCTCAGATCATTGGACGTGAAGAAAGAGAAATAATGAACTCTCCACTTCATTGCCTGCTATACAATGGATTACTCTTGTTTCTTTGCTGACTTATGAAGATGGTGGCTGGATTACTTCCCTGAGACCTGCAGCTATAGTTACGGAAGAACTGGTCCCTTGGACAGATGTTGTCTACTGATTACCATTCACTTGGTTCTGTTGGACAGCTGTAGATGTGTAATTTCGTTTCACTAATCTTCCTAGGGTCCCGTGATGATGGAAAGTGAGCATGCATTGTTTTGTAAAAGTATGTAACTTTTATCTGAGTGTACAGCAGCCGTTTCAATGTTAATGCCCTCTGTTTCCAGCAACACTACATCTCGGTCTCGTGTCAATAGAGGTGGATTTTGATCCGGCACTTCGGCACTCGGCAGTGGATAGAGTTAGAATGAGACTTTGTAGTTTGTACATTGTGCAGTATGTTAAGTGACTATTCGTACTCTTGACAATCTTAAATTCATTGTGCTGTATTATCTTATGTTATTTGATTGAGACGAGGGTAGTCAAGCCTTTGTTCACTCCGACAGTACATTGTAACTGGACATGTGATGTTGTGTATCCTCTGTCCCAATTTATAAGTTACTAGCAAAAGTGTCCGTGTGTTGCAACAGGTCCCAATACGTATTATAATCTGAATGTAAACTATCACTGGATGTGAGTACTTATAACTCTAGATCACATATGGGACCTGAAGAGTTGTTGTAAGCACGAGTCATGAGCCCAGGTCACATATATGGAATATGAAGAGTGCAGCCGCTCAGAGTTTTTAAAAAAAAAAAATTAAAAATAAGTTAAAAGAAACTCTTCACTCTTTAATATTATAATTATTTATTATTTTTGTATTATATTATATATGCTTGTGTGTTGCAACTGAACGTGTACATCTTGTTATGTAGTTATCTAAATAACTTGTGGCTCGGAGATTTATTCGATGATCATGTCATGAATTCCAATTGCCGGCTGTTATGTCATGGCTACGGTCCGATTACTCCTTGTGAACATGCAAACTAATTAATTCGTTATACATTAAATTTGATTGACAGTCAATGTGTCTGTAGACATCTAAGACATGGGTTTCGTTGGTGCATGCGCATGTATGATTAACACGCCATGTACCTGTAGCTGTAGACATCGGTTTCGTTGGGGCATGCGCATTAGATTAATAACGGTCGTTTTGGTACATACGCACGCATGACATGTTGGTAGATGTTTCGCTGTAGCAGCACAGATATATAAACACGAACTCATCTAATCGATCGAATACTGGAGTTAGCTACATATATATAGGTGATATACGTGTAGCCGATCATGCGTAGCGCAGGCCAACGACGCAAAAGGGCTAGAAGAAAGGATACGACTCCAACGTACCTGGCTGGAACAGATTCAAACGTACAGGATCGAAAGACGCACGTAGGGGACTTTATAACTTGGACGGACCCGGCAGGAACTGCACTAAATCAGACCCACAGAGAGATGGACCAAGGATTAAGGGTGCAATATAAAAAATAAAAACCAGGTTAAAAGAAGCGCTTCATGTTTTTTTTAGCATAGAAACGCTTCATGTTTAATTATGTAGAGAGTAGAGAATTGAGACAGAGATATCTTTTCTATTTAGATTCGGATTAGAACTCAGCTTACTTAGGATCACAAGATTTATTTGAATTAGAATTCCTACCTACCCAGGCTACCTTAAGAGCTTGTGTCTAAATTGTACATATATGTCTTATAAAACATGACTCTAGACAGACAAAAAGTGAGTTTCAACATTCATGAGTTAGTTAGGAGAGGCCATACAAAAAAATAAAAAGAAATTTTACCTCTTTATTAATAGGTATATATATATATATTTTACTCAAACAAAACGAAGTTAATCAATTTGTTTTTTAATTATTTTTAATAGTATCCCAGCATGTTTGCTTCCATGTCAATTTTTTTTTTTTTTTGAAAAAACCGCCAACGTTAGTGAGTCAGCTCACTGCACGCGCCACCTGTTCATGGAGACTCCACGCGGCACATGCTATCTGCCCACCTGTCCGCTGAGGCCCGTCCCTATGAGCCACCCGTCTGCACTCTGCAGTAGGGATGAAAACGGTAGGGAACGGTCGGAAAAATGTCTTAACTATTTTCGCTCCTATATTTTTTTTTGTTGGAAACGGAAATGGGAGCGGGAAGGTTGGACGGGAAAACAAAACCGGTATTACGGGATATCGGGAACGGAATATTTCGAACGGGAACATGTCGATTACGATCGGAAAGCGGTAACACAAAACGGAAACATCAATATACGTAACCACTTAAAACAATGAGCTCGATGCAAGAATAGCAACCATATGCAAACAAGTGGACAAGTTTATAACGTTCTGGAGCATTGTTATATTGTTGAACCATGAAGGATATCGAATTGATAACTGAAATCGAAACTTAGCAACTACTGTATATCAATATCGCCTTATCCAGGGAACCCACATTGACATTGACTTCCCCTCCATGTTTAGAAACAAAAATCATTGACATCTACTTCTTCAGAATCTACCAGTTTGTTGCACACACCCGGTCAGTCTCACAGCTCACCATTTTCTGGCATCCTTGTTGTAGTCCAGATGCGGCTAATGCAGCAATATAGCTATGTGGAGGGAGACGCCACCAATCAGTTTTTAGTTCTGAATCCGTCATTGGCTGCGACTTGCATCATGAATTCATGACAAAAAAAATCAGTGCAGCTTCACACGTTGGGGCCGGCCGGGGGCAGCGGCGTAGGCGCGCAGCGCTCGGCCGCTCGCAGTCGCTAGGGCAGTCGGGTAGTCTCGCTCTCGTAGAGGCGGAGGCGACGCCGCACGGGACGGGAGTCGCCGAGTCCAGGACTCGGGGATAACGGATAGGGTTTGGCCGCCGTTTTTGGGACGGACGGGAGGGAGTAGCGGATGGGAGTGGGTTGGGCCTATGGCGCGGGGTAGCGGGAGGTTTCGTGGCTGCATCAATCAGTGGGCTAAATATGAGGTTTAGGTGTACAAAATACAGGAATACCGTCGGGAATTTTCCTACTCAAATACGAAAACCGTGAATATGGTCGGAAAAATTTCTTAACTGATTCCGTTCCCGTTCCTGCCTAAAATACGATGTCGGTTTCCGTTTCCTATTTTTTCTGAAAAAAATATGCGATAGGTGTCGGTCGGTAGGAAATTTCCGGTCCTGTTTTCATCCATAGTCTGGAGAGCCGGATAGTGCGCAGCCGCACCGCACAACTAAGGATGGCAACGGGGATATACCCGTCGGGTATCGCCGGAACGTTCTCTTCCCCGCTACGGAGAATTCATCCCGTCCCCATCCCCATTAACTGTCTCGGGTATAGATTCTTGCCCATCCCCATACCCGTCGGGTATCGGTCGGGTAACAGATACCCGACGGGTACTGCATACCCGATAAACAAGGATACTTAGGGTCGCAGCTTTGCAATCGGAGACGTTTCTTCTTCACCCGGGTATAAGTGTCGGAGTCTCGGAGATGCCGAGGAGAAGGAGCGAGGTTGCGAGGAGGACGAGCAAAGGTGGCAGAGAGACCGAACTGAGGAAGCGAGAGGCATGAGCGCTCGTGAGACAGGCGTGCTTGTGCTGCTGGCGAAGATGGTGAGGAAAAATTGAACGATGGTTCCTAGAACACACAAACTATATATATGACTGTTCAGATTTGAACCAAAATACCCATGTTGAGTTTCTTTGGGTCTAATACTCGCATGACAGCTCAAATAGTCGGGTTCCCCAACGGGTAACGGGGACGGGTAAACAGGGAACGTTCCCGTACCCGTTATACCCGTCGGGTATGGATTCTTTCCCATTTAGATGCCCGCGGGTAAAGATATGATCTCATCCCCATCCTCTAATGGATCAAATACCCGTCAGGTATCGGGTATCAGGACCCGTTGCCATCTTTACGCACAACGCCCTTCTGTATTTAATTATTATCTGCAAATACCAAAGTCTATTTTCTCGCGCATCTCTTTCCTCTTCCTCTCTCTCAACTCAGCTCCACATCTAAAGAAAATCGAGATCCAGATCCTGGGCCTCCAAATCCCAGCGACGTTGACTCCCACCTTGCGCACAGCAAGCTCAGGCGAACTGGCGCGTGTTTGGACCAGGCACCATCCTTAGAGCCCTGAGCAAATCGTTGCAGATCTCGTATTACCGTGGTGGTAGATACAGCAGCCGTTAGTGCTTCAAGCAGCTCTGGGTTCAGACAGATTCAAGCTCGTGAAGGTCCATGCACGATATCCAGTCACCACGTGCTCATTCAGTCCGGCAGGGCGTGGTGCTTCTTCGATTCAATCTCCAAGCTCTGTCTCCAGTTCAGTCTCCATCAAATCCGAAGAGGAGCAGAGGTATTTGTCGTCTCTGTTTGGCCTCGCTGTATCATTCTTTTACTGTGTGTTCTTGAGTTCTCCTGTTCTCGTAGGAGCAAGGGCCTTGGGCAAGTGTCGTGGGGGTGGAATTGTGGCGAGCATAGTTGTTCAAGTCGGTGTAAGTTGCTGTGAAAGTACGAGAGTCAGTGTCAGAGTACGGGTCTTCAATAGCTTAGGTGGACTCAAGAACACAAGATTCACAGAGAGGATGCAACGGTTTATCCTAGTTCGGGTGAATTGATGCCCTACGTACAGCAGCTGATGATCCTTATAATCAAAAGCACCTAAAATCGGAGGTTACAGCAGAGTATAGAGAGATTTGGAAAGTGTTAGCTTGGTGCTAATCCTAATGTTGTCTCGCCGCTGGTGAAGTCTTCCCCTCGTCAGAGAGAAGGAAGACGATAGGATGCAGTGGAGGAGCTCTCGGTGTCCCTCTCTGGGCTGCTCTGTTTTCGGGGCTGAGCAGGAGCGGATGGAATCGAATGATCTGTCTTCGGATCCTTTTCCCTCTGAGGTCCGACCTTATCCCTTATATAGCAAGATAGGTCGGGTATATGGCGGTTTGGGAGAACGAGTCTACGGTCTACATATGTCGGAGTCCAGGAGGGCCTTGCAGCGACGTGCTGTGGACTGTGGCAGTGTTGTGGAGCCGAAGAAGCCTTGGATGTCGTCCGACTGCTCTGTTCCGACACGCTGAGTGTCAGGCTGTGTTGGCTTGGACCGGCCTCCCTTAGATGTGCCCTTTGGAGTCTTCTTGGTGACGAAGGAGGCCGGCTCGAGGGGCTGACGTGCGGGCCCGGGAGCCCCCAAGCCCCTGGAGACCGCAGAGAAGCTTTGTCTTCTTGTGTCACGCCCCGTGCGTGACCCTACCGGGGAAGTGTTCGGCAATGCCATGCCCAAGGGGCTGCGTCGGGGAGCCCCCGAGTCTCCGTAGCTCGGGGCGTGTCTTCTTGTGCCCAGGCCTTGGTTGACGTCGTTGGCCAGGAAGAAGCCAGGGGCCGGGCCCGGCTGTTGTCGTAGATCGGGAGCCTAAGGCTCGGGCGAGACCCCGAGCCCTGAGCGGAGGCCATAGTCAGGCTCGGCCGGGTTTCTTCACCAGAGAGTGCACGCGAGCGTATCCGATGGGTATAGCACCCGAGCCCCCGGACGATCATGGAGGGGTCGGTCGGGAACCGTCGGACCCGAGACTTAACATACCCATATGTTAGGATCTCGTCAGCAAGCCATCCCATGCACACCAAGGAGCAACAACAGTGACACGCGGTGTCTAGAGACAGAGTAGAGACTAGATCAGATCAGAGCGCATAGCCAAATAGGGTGAGTTTTGCACGCGCTGGCAGGAGCCATGGAGGGCCCGCGCCCGTGACTCGTCATCGTCGCAGCCTGCGCCCGCGACTTACGCCGTCGTGGCCCGACCTCATGACTCAGCGCCGCCTCGCCGTCGTGGCTCGCGCTCGCGACTTGACGCCGCCTTGCCATCGCTGCCCCGGCCACCCGCCTCGGCTCCTGTCTTTGCACGTACAGGGCGAAGCTATGTAGGGCCCGCGCCCGTGACTCGTCGCCGCCTCGCCGCCTGCTGCCCCACGGCCCCACCTCGGCTCCGCCTGACGTCGACGCTCTGACCACCGATGGAGATGGGTTATTTCGCCTCGTCTCTCGAAGATTGAGTTGTTCTCGTGATAGATTAGAGGAGGATAGAGATGATTTGGGTGTGGAGTTGTCTGTTTATAGGATGAGTCATGGCGAGGGTGGATCTATGTGCATGCGTGTTCATGTCGGTTTTGTTGGATCTTTGCGTATTCATGTCGGTTTCTTCTTCCGTAGCATTGCAGGAGGCCAGACAAAAAAACCAAACGAAAAAGTGGCTGAAATTTTGTCTCTTTATTATTAGGTAGAGATTCTAACTTTTTTTTGAGACAAAACATCTTAAGGTCGACCAAATTTATATAATAAAAATAATAATGATATCAAATAAGTATAATTAGATTTTTTTTAATTATATTTTTATAGTATATCTATTTGATGTCATAAATCTTTATAATTTTCTATAATTTTGATCGAACTTGAAAAATAGTTGGAATGAATTATAATGGAACCGAGGGAGTATTTGGTTGCTTCATTAATTTCTTTTTCAAACCCTTATTCTTTGACTCGTACTTTGTCCGTCCGTTCTAATTTCAAGGAAATTTAGTGTTTCTACCCCTGCTGTAGAGTGTAATGGTGATTATACCCTTTTCTTTTTTAATTTTGTGATTTTACCTTCGTGGTTTTCATTTGAAGTTGCTGTTTATCTTTATTTTTTGACGGCCCTTACTTTTTTCTGGATTATTAAACCATGAATGAAACAAATACAAAAACAAAACCTGACCACTCAAAATGACCAAAGTACCCCCTTATCTCTTTACATTGGGGGCGCGCTCGCGGTGGCTGCTCGGGCGGGTGCGCTCGCAGCGCCCAAGTGTGGGGTGTGGTGTGGCGTGGCCTGGCCTGGCAGTGGCTCACGCACCAAGGCATGCGGTGCAGTGGCCCCGGCAGTGGCTCATGCTCCCACGCAAGCTGAGCGGCTCGTCGTAGCTCACGCGGCCACGTGCGCGCAGATTGCGCGGACAGCGGGGCAACGGGCAGGCCGGGTATGCAGCCAGGTGCGACTTGCCGCCGGCACCGGCAGATCCAGGCAGAGCGCGGTGGCACCTTGGTTTGAACATTATGAATTCACAGGGATTAAAGGCTACTATGGTCTGCCGGAGATTGGGAAGCAGAAGCACCTGCTTGGCAGCTTGGTTTTAACATTATGAATTTGTGGCCAAACATGCCATTATATGCGCTTGGCTTGCGTGTTCCACCTCCAGTCCAGCGATTTGTGTCCATCGGTGTACCTAATGATGTTTCATTTGCGGAATTTGGGTCAAAACTAGAGAAGTTTGAGAACGACTTGCGATTTGGAGCGGAGCATTCGACTGGGATGCAAAGTTCGTATAATCGTATCAGTATATTCATATTTGTGGATTGTGGGATATAATGTTGGTATCATCATATTTTATACATATATAAGATATGTAGTATAAGAGATGCACAAACGGTCAAAGACCATGGTGGGTTAAGCCAAGCCTTATTTTGAGTTTGAATGCAAGGAATATCAATTACTACATTTGACAAAGAGTACAGTAGAATGTGAGCCTTTTTTATCATTGAATTGAGAAAACCATGCAAATTACAGGACTCATCAGCATGTGTAGTTAAAAGGCTGGGTGAGAGGCATCGCGTATCCGTTGCTCCTCTGCAGGCACCCGACGCCGAGCGGCTGGATCGTCCCCAGCGCCTCGCCGTAGGAGTTCCAGCACAGCGGCGCTACGGTGCCCCCGGGCGCGGTCGCTGCAGGAGACAGGCGCACATCCACCATGGTGACGCCGGTGCAGGGCCGGGCGTCGCTGCACGCCAGGCGCACCGGCTGGAACGAGTAGGTGCCGACCACGCGCCGGTATGCCACGCCGGTGATAGCCACGGCGCCGGTGCGGTTGGCGCACCGCGCGCCGCCCCTGTCGCAGTAGAACTGGTCGATGGCGATGGGCGTGGCCACGTTCGCCACCCTGACGTTGGTGAAGGTGATGTTCCGCACCGAGCCCACGCCACCCTGAGCGAGGACAGCGTATGTAGAGGACGACGATAGATGAGATCATATGCCATGTGCCCATGTCATTGCTCATGCTGGTGACCCTGTACAGGGCGTTCTGTACGTGTTTTTGCTTACCTGCCACGTCTTGATCCTGACCCCGTACAGGGCGTTCTGCACGATGATGTTCTCCGCAACTACATCAGAGACACAGGCCAGGCTGTAGTCCTTCCCAAGTCCTCCTAGACTGCAGGAATTGAACGAACATTCCAAGGAAGATGGGCATGGTGAAACAAACGTTATTAGGCCATGTTCAGAACACATCAAACTTTGTTTCAAAAAAAGGAACACAGCAAACTGAACTCATGCTTAGTCACATTCACACACACCTGATTCCGTGGCTGGGATTGCAGACTACGTTCTTGATGTGAACATTTGAGCACCCAGTCTGTATTGACACGCAGTCATCGCCTGAATAAAAGATTGATTAAAATGCTGTGCAGATCAGGCTTCAATATTTGAGCCATAAATATTATTGGGCTAGTTGTACTAATCTGCAAGATCAGGGGCAGTCCGGTTACCGCAGCCGATGGTTGAGCTCTTGATCTCGACGTCCCTGGTGTTCTGAAGATGGATGCCGTCGGTGTTGGGGCTGTCTCCGGGAGAAGAGATGGTGATGTTCTTCACCTTGATGCCTCCGCAGCTGTCGAACTTGAGGTGGCACTGTGGGCTGTTGGTGATCCGGATGTTGCGCACGGTGACATTGAAGCTGCTGTAAAACCTTATCAGCTGGAGAAAAAAAAGATATTGAGCTTTAGTTCAATCCTAGGATCCAGATCATGATCTAAGTAAAATTCTTGCTTATATGATGAAGCTGGCCATACATACCGTAGGCTTGACTCCTGGTGAATGCCAGTGCCCGGTAGATGCCTGCAGACGAAGAAATGGAGAGAACACACGACAGGATTAGTCATCATCGACCTTGTTGCTGGTTAGTTATCAATGCTTGCAACAATAAATAAAT
Organism: Miscanthus floridulus; assembly: GCF_019320115.1. Taxonomy (NCBI): domain Eukaryota; kingdom Viridiplantae; phylum Streptophyta; class Magnoliopsida; order Poales; family Poaceae; genus Miscanthus; species Miscanthus floridulus. The sequence goes on from NC_089584.1 coordinate 67,937,712, forward strand.
AAAATAAATAATTGCAGGTCATGTGGAATTGTGGACGGAACCTGAGAAGTATTCGCTGGTGACGAGGCACTCTGCAGCGACGTGATGCTCTGGCCATCGACCGTGCCGGCTCCCAGGATGCTGAAGTCTTGCAGCCACTGGAGCGGCCTGCTGGGCTTCGGCCAGGAGCCCATTTCTGGTGGCGCTAACACGGTGCCATCGATCTGAAAAGCCTTCTGCTATTAGCTGCTTCTGCTGCACAGAAATGGAAGGAAAATAAAAAAGCTTAAGGAAGAGAAGAAGGACCTGAAGGGTGAGTTTTGTGCTGCAGGGGCCTTGGAGCGTGACCGGCGAGAGGTGGAACCTGTGCCGTGACGGGAGCAGCACGGTGGCCCGTGGGTCTCGGCATGCCACTTGCCATGCTGCCACAAGTGCCTGAAGGCAGCTCAGTGTTACAAATACGAGTCACTAACTGCATGGTCCATGGAAACCTCCTCATCTGAATATAATTCTAACTAGTACCTCCGCGTCATCGGTGACGCCGTCCGCCGCGGCTCCGAACGACAGGACGCTGAGCGTTGTCCTCCCCGTCGACCTCGCCGCCGCCACCAGCGCCGGCGACGCCAGCAGGCACAGGAGCGCGCCGGCCAACAGCGCAGCCGAGGCGACGGAGCTCCGCATCTCTGGTCAGCACGTACACTGATCAACTGATGAGCCTGCTAGCTAGCTGCTTGGAGCAAATTAAGTGGCGAGAGCCAGCGTATGCACATAAATATACTGTAATCAACAGGATCGAGCGGAGCATGCTGCATTTGCTTTGCGCCGGCGCGCGTGGGTTAGGGTTGGGCAAATTAAATGGTAGGCGCCAAGCGCCATACCCTCACCAGCTTTTTCCATTTGAGGAAGCCATGGCGTGCGGCGTCGCTTGCCAATGGGTCTCATGTGTGAGCATGCATGAATCCATCCACTAGGTTAGTTCCTCATACTTTCTTTCTCTTTATTATTCCTGCTTAGCCTTAGTAAACCACAATGCAACATGGTGAAGAATTCTTTTTGTTTCATAAGTGCACACATGGTGATTTTTTTTTTGTTTCTCAGACCAACGCCGGCCGCCCACATGGTGAAAATTCTGAAATGGGAACAGAACAGGTGGAGGGAAGAAACTGGAAAAGGAGTATTATAACCTGTTAGGGATCAACCTTTTGTTACCGACCAGGAACCACGATATAGTATTGGATAGTTTAGTGGGTAGAACTTGCGTTCGTCGGAGCTTCGCCGCAGCTAGCTCCGCCGTCGCCGCCGCCGGCTCTGCCGTGCGGTGCCTTAGCCAAATAGTCGAACTTCCTCTTCACCATTATCTGGATCAGTTGCAACACTAGCAGCACTAATGAGATGACCCAAATATTTGAGTTCCTATTGGGCAAAGATACATTTCTTCAATTTAACTTGGAACTTTGAAAGGCAGATAATTGATGAAACTCTAGGACTAACCTTTGATCTAAGTATGTGAATTAGATGAGGTAGTCCAATCCAGGTATTAGAGCTCGATGATGGTCATGGAGAAGGTGATGGCCACAAATAAAATGATCAAGTGCTCTAACTTAGAAAAGAAGAAAGGGAAAAACAAAAACCAAGGAGATCAAGGCAAAGGTATAAGATAGGTTTTTATTTTGGCACTTAAGACATCATAGAGGGAGTAAGTGCGTTTAAGATCGATAGCCGTACTATAAAGAGGAAAAATCTTTGGCTAAGCGGTTATCGATTGCCACTAGGTGACATGATTCTTGTATATGCATTTAGGAACCTAGTGTGCTAACATTTGACCCTTGAAAAATGCTTTGAAAAATACTAACACATGAGCACATGAGTTATACACTTTATGGTTAGCAACTTGAAAGCAAGGGTGAAGCAGTTGAGGAGATAGAAAATAAAAAGGGGTTGCTTGTCTAGGACTGGACCCTGGCTCGGCCAGGACCGGACCCTGGCTAGCCTGAGTCCAGTCAGTGTTGAGCTGCGACCGCGGGCGCACAGTGATTGTAACACCCCAGGTGTTTGCCACCAGTTAAGCAATGGGTTTGAGCTCAAACATGGCATATTAAGTGATGATGAAAATGTCAAGGTCAAACCTATGGAAATGAGCCCCAACCTAAACGTGGATATTGCACCCTTGCTTTACATATAGGCCCTTTTCAAGATATATGCTTGGCTAGTGTTATTGGAATATCTTCATATGTCTCACATCAATACCCATTTATATTGATCCATGGAAAAGTTTCGTGAAGTTTGGAATCAAGAAGTCACATGAAATGACGAGTTATGTCCTTGCTTGAATTATTTTATAAAGTGAATGGAATTCTCGATCGTCAACCAAACCTTGCAACCTTGCCAAAATGACTCTAGATGAACTCTACAACAAAAGTCATGAAAGGTTCATATTGGGAAAATGCCAAGAAAATGCTCCCATGGATCAAAAAGGATGATTTAAGCTTCATCGTGATCCTACTTTGGTCAAAGTAGAATAGCAGGTTCTATACCAGTTTTGAGGTTGGACCTTAAATGAAAGTTGTAGTCCATATCATGTAGAACAAACTTTGTTTTTGGACTAAGAGCTAGATCATCTTGGAAGTAAGTCAAATCGAGGTCACAAGATTGAATTTGCTGCTGATTTCAGCACTTTTGAAATATTCTAAGTCTAGAAATTCATGGACATCGGCATTGGCGTCTCGCGTTCTCCAAATTTTGTTAAACAACTCAATTTGGTCCAAAGATAAAAGTTGGAGTGTACATGATGGAGAAGAGCATGTATAAGGATGGCACTCAGTTGACTTCATTTTGGCTATCAATTTTTGGAAATGGTTAATCGCCGTTAATGCAGTGACAATGCTGTCTTGGAGTGTCATTAACCACTAATATGCTGCCCCAATGGCTATGGCCCCTGAATCAAGTTTGTAGAGCATCAGAAGGAGAATAATTTTGCTTCAAGGCCCATAGCCCAGTTCGGAGCAGAGATGGCCCAAAAACGGACCCCAAGTCAGGCACAGAGACGCACGCCACGTGTTCGTTGAATTGTCTCCGTGGCAGCCATGCAGCAGAGCGCGCGCTTCATTGCCGCCGCGTGTCCAACCTCCGCGCCACGCGCCACCCTGCTCCCTAAGCCTCCAAATGCGAACGCCCGAGCTGCCCGAGCACTCACTCGTCTCCCCACTCTCCCTCCCTCGCTCTCTGGTGCTGCGCGCGCTCCGGAACGTGGCCGCCATGGTTGCCACCGTGAGCTCGAGATTTGGCCGCCGTTGTTTCTTCATCTCCAGCCTCCCTCCACCCAAATTGACCGCACCACCACCTCCCTCACCTCGCGCCGCAACTCCCGCACCCCTCGCCTGAAGCCACTCGTCGCCGGCGCGCCCTCACCGCGGTGCCGCTCGGCCTAGGACGCCAGCGCACGTGGCTGGGGCTCCACGCTCCACCTCGGGCTGAGCCGAGGCCACCGGTGAGTGCGCGTAGCCCTGCTCGTGCTCCGCCGCCATTCCTACGCCGCTGACGAGCCTCCTCCGGCCGGAAACGACGAGCTCCGGCGCATCCTCTGCTCCAAATCCCGTCAAGGGCTTCGCGCTCGAATTCGAGAAAAGGGAAGGTTCTTTCTGCGAAGTTGTGACACATGTGAATAGTGCTCAGGAGGACCTCTTCGCTGACGTTTGATTTATATTTTCTGTAGGGACCCCAATGCAAGATTTCCATTCCTTTTCTCTGGTTTTTACAGATTTGAATGCTCCACTTTGAAAATTCATAGTAATTCATACAAAAATCGTAAAATCGAAAATGAGGACTTTTTGGAATCCTTGTGAAATTTTCTATGCATTAGATCTATAATGTGGCATGTTTTAGTTTAAATATTTTGCTGTAAAAATAGATCTATGAAGCTAGGTTCCTGTTACTTGCCATGTCTTGTGTTTTTCCTAACTGTAGTTTTTATGCTCAAATAAATGTGAAAATTTTGTGGAGTACTACTAAGGTGATTGTTGTTGTCCGGTAAAAATTTCAGGAGTTTAGGATTTATAGTTTAAGAGTTATAAAAATAACAAATGCCCTGTATTGCTTTGCTTCTACTCTGAACAGTTCTGCATGTTTGAATTAATTGGCTCAGTTAAGTTATGAATCATGACTTGGTGAAAATACATGAGTTGTGGTACTTTTCTTAATCTTTCCAAAAAGTTAAATATCATGATTTTTGGCTAAGTAGATCTTGAGTTATACTTGTTTAAATCTCTGTGGCTGTTTCTGCCCAAAACCAGAGAGGGTTTTCCTTGTTCTTATTGTGGGGCCTTCTTAGTAGTAGAATTAGCTTTAGGTGTTTATAACAAAGTTGTTTATAATTTGCTAAGATTTCTAAAAAGTCTTGAACCACATTTATTGGACATGTATAACTCCATTTATAGCTGTTTAAAGTGGCATGTCAGTTTCTGTCTATGTTTTGGACAGAGATGCAATTATTGCATTAGTTGACCCTTCTAACTGTAAAATCATCTTAATATTAGAATAACAAAGTTGTAGATAATTCATGTATACTGTTAAAATTTGGTGGTATTTGGCCTTGTGGTTTGTGAGTTATGCCTGTTTAAAGTTGGGTTTCAGAAATGGCTGCTTTCTGTCAATTGTGGACCAGTTTCTGTAAATGGGTATAATTGACTTAGTTAACTTAAGAATCATGCTAAGAGGATTAAAGATGAATTGTAGAAAATTTCATAAGCTTTCCAGATTGTCTTGTTGCATATCTTTTGGATTAGTACAACTTCTGTTATGAGTAAAATTAGCTGCTGTTGTTGCAGCCTTGACTCTGTGATTGTCGTGAATAACTGGTTTGTCTTGAATGCTTATGTGATGCATCTTGTGTTACCATTCATCACATTCATACACATGCATCTTGCATCTCATCTAGGTGCACTAGATGAACCACGTGAAGAACATGATGTTGGAGCCGAACCCGAAGATGATGTATGGAGGATCTATCCCAAACATGGAAGGACTAAGCAAGTACTGGGACCGGAGATGTCACCATGACGGTGCAAGCTAACGGAACTGACTTGTGTCGGATCCCAGGCAAGCCCCGAAGCATTCTAAGTCTCCTACTTTATAAAAGCAATTCTTTCAATATATGAGTTATATATTGTTGCATTAAGTGGTAGGAGTTGATTGAAACCGTTGATGCATTTATTACTATCCTTGCCTACCTTATTACCTTTTTACCCTATTAGGTCGGGATCGAATAACTGCTTAGCCTTGCTTAGACTGGTAGCGATCGGTGATTTCTGGTCACCTACATTTATAGGGGGTTACTGGAAGAATTTAGCTATGGAAAGAATGATATCCTAGAATTAACCATGTGTGATGGATAATTGGAGACCGGACAGAAAAAGTTGGAGGCAACCAGACAGGGTTCTGGGGTGCTGTTAGTTTCCGTCTGTGTCGATTAAGGACCGACCGTTGTTGGGCCTCGAGTCATGTTGAACGCATGCCTTACATTTAGCTGGCCGAATAAAGTACCTTTCGACCGCGAAGCTAGGAGATTATTCGGGCCGAGTAGATTGCCCGCAGCGCACTGTACCAGAGCAGGTGTGGTAGGACACGGGGGCGCGAAGATAAGACCAAAGAGCAGTCGGTCGGCCCCTGGGTACATGTGGTTCCTGGCAAACTCGAGATTCCTGGATAGTTGACTCGGTGACCGATACCTCACTTTAGCGGGTGAGTGAGGTTTGTGTAAGGAATAAATCACCAGCTGGTTAGGAATCGATTCGAATCGCCATCTCTCCTGAATAGTGAGCACTTGACTCGAGTTACGGCATCGTAGTAATTATTATGGAACAAGGATGGTTATCTGGATGATATGGGATATGCTAAATCTAAATTGGTAACTGGATGTTATTGGTTAATCAAGTGATTGCTATAGTACAGGTGCTTACCTAGATGGATAGGTCATAATAAAGATGATGCAAAGTACTTAAAATGGTTTCTTCATGATAGCTTATGCTTTTCGCAAACAAGTCTGCTAGCCCACTAAAGAAAGCCATGCATAATCCTTGGTGTCGCTTTATTTTGGTTTAAGACGGGTAAGTCTGGCTGAATACATTCGAGTACTCAGGGTTTATCCCACCTTGTTGCAGGTGATGTTCTCGACCTGTTGATGATGGTGGCTAACCGCCGGTGGGCTCGGTGATTCTATACTTACTTCTCATCTATATGCTTTTGTCGGATGATGTCACTATGCTAGCAATATATTTGGAACTTATATTAATGTAATCATTTGAAAGCTATGTTGTTTTCACTAAGCGGTTTTGAAACCCAAACTTGTACTATTATTTGTTAACCCCTTTGTAATATTATTTCCACTGCAACCCGATGTATGTGATGTGTATTTGCTTAATCACACGATCTTGGTTGTGATGTTGATTTATCGAGGTCTTTCAAGACACTCGGCGGACTACCGGGTTTATATGAGTGAAAGTATGGGTGTGTCAACGTGTTAGCGGGGACAACCATACTTGATCTTGTATAAATTGGGCGGTTCTGTCACAGTGATGACTGGACCCAGCATCTGGAGGCGATCGGACCCGCATGCTGGAGTCTGGTCATGGCATGGTGGCTACAGGCGCGTGAGCAGTTGACTCCGGACCTAGGTGCGTAATGGGACTGGATCCAGGTTGCTGAGTCCGGTTGGTCGGTGATCGCACGGAGGTGATGTGGAAGCTAGAGGAGAACCAGACCCTGACTGCTCAGAGTCTGGTTGCTGCGATCGGACCCGGTCTAGAGGGTTTTGGCCCTCTCGGGACCTCTCTGGAAGTGACTGGACCCACGTCGCAGGAGGGTCCGGATCCTGTCCAGTGAGTCCGGTCTAGAGGTGCTGTCTACGTGCGAGTGGGGCGGCAATAGTCGGCTTCAAATCACGGGCTGACGTGGCGCGCCCTGGTTGGTCGGTTGGAGGATCGGACCTACCTGGACCAGACTCTGGCTGGGTCCGGTCGCTGGGTTTGGTCGGCCCTCCAAGAGCCCAATGGCTCTTTGAGCCAAGGGGTCTATAAAAGGACTTGGGGTGCCTTGGGCTCACTCTCTTGGGTATTTTCACTTGTGATACATTCTTGTGAGCCTAAGCAAAAACCTCCATCATTGATTCATCATCATAGTGACATTGGGAGTGATTCTAAGTGCATTTACTTGATTGATTGCATCTAGTGGCACTTGGAGATTATTGTGGCTGTGGAGTTCTTGTTGCTCTTGGTGATTGCCGTGACCTAGATAGCTTGGAGCAGTAGAGGAGCTTCGGCACGTGTGTAGGGTCGAGATGGCAGGACTAGAGGGGGTGAATAGTCCTTTCTAAAATTAAATGCACTAGCTAACCGAAACAAATACGAAATAAGACTATCGGTCTAGCCAAGACTATACCCCTCTATCTAAGTTCACAAGCACCTTATGAAGATCTTAATTAGGCAACAAAGGTGCTGAGCTAGCTAGAGCTCAACTAAACAATTCTAGAGCAAGGTCACCCAAACCTATGCACTAGTACTTTGCACAACCGAGGGAGCTTCTACACAATCTAGTAAGCAAAAGCGTAAAGCTTCTAAGCTCACTAGCAATGCTGAATAACAAGGCTACACAAGCCAAATTATAGAGCCTAAATTACTTAGCTACACAAACTAAGCAATGTGACTAATAGGTTACTCAAACCAAATTAGCCACGCAAGGGAGCTACTTCTATGCTACATAAGCAAGAAGGTAACTAGCAAACTGCACAAGTCAACTAGTTATAAGAGCAACTACACAAGCACAATGTAAATGAAGTAAATACAAGCTTGTGTAACGAGGATATAAACCAAAGAGAAGACAAGGATGGACACGTTGATTTTTATCTTGAGGTTCATGTGCTTGCCAACACGCTAGTCCCAGTTGAGACAAGCTCCAAGGTTACCGTTGATCCTCTTGCTAGTGGTGACCCATAAGTCACACTCTCCCACAGTGGAGTGCTTACCACAAGCTCTAGCACTTGACCCGGTCAGACCACTTGTCACCATTCATGTCTCGCTCTACTAGATCGAGTTGCTCTTCGCAGCTCCCGCGGGGTGAGCACAATCCCTCTCACAATCACTTCTCTAAAGCACCGCACAATCTTCTTTGCGTGCTTCGACGGAGACCACCACCAAGCCATCTAGGAGGTGGCAACCTCCAAGAGTAACAAGCTCCATCAGCTTGCAACTCGAACACATAGTGCCACTCGATGTAACCTCATGATGCAGTCGCACTAGAATCGCTCAGTCGCAATGGATTCGCACTTCTCAGTAAGCACAAGTGAGTTAGAGGCTTCTCAAACCAAGCACACACAAGGGTAACACATCCCCAAGGTGCTCAACCTCAGCCAAGTCTGAGCTCCACCTCTATTTATAGCCCCCAATCCAAATAGAGCCGTTGGAGCCTTAGAACACATTTCTGCGTGGTCATCGGACACGGCGGTGGTGGCACCACCCTAGGGGTGACGATGCCCCTTCAATGGTCACATAACGGCTAGGTTGACTGGTCATGGGCATCGTATAGGGGTGGCGGTGACCACCAACCAGTCACCCGAAATAGCCCCTCTCTAGAAAATAGTGGTGGTGGCACTGGACACAGGGTGGCGGTGCCCTGCCCGGTGACCAACCCCACTTGGCTACTCTCGGGAATAAAGGGGCGGTGCCCACGGTGGTGGCACCAGACACACCCTAGCGGTGCCTACCCTAGCACCAACTCCTCTCATCCTCCTCTAGCCGATCACCGCCACAGGGGTGGCGGTGCACCGGACAAGGGGTGGCGGTGCCCCCTGGGCACCACTCCGAGCCTGGTTTCGCCTCCTTTCTTCACCTTTCGACTTCTCCTTTGCAAGTGTGCTAACACCTATCAAGTGTTCACCAACTTGTACACGTGTGTTAGCTTTTCACAAATATTTTTTCCAAAGGATTAGCATTTTTTTCTCACTGCCACTCGATCCTAACACATTTGTAAAGTTAGATCGCTCAAGTGGCACTAGATGACCGATATACAAATAAGTATGCTCCTCTTAATAGTACGACCATGTATCCTAAACCCGATCATGCACTTCTCTACACAACCTTTGATCGGTGAAACAAAATGCACTAGGTTATACCTTTGCCTTGCGCATTCCATTCAAGCTCCTTCGATGTCGATGCAACACATGCACCAACCAATCACCAAATGATATGATCCATTTCATATCATTACGTGACCATATTGGTTCATCGATCTTGACTTCACTTAGTCTTCACCGTTGCCTCGGTCCATAGGTGCCAAGTTACCACTCAACTTGCCCTTCACACTTTCAACCGGTCCATCAAGCCAAGTCTTATCTTGATCTTCTCCACCTTGATCACATGACTCCATGTCATATCTCATATGCATTGAGCTCCTTCATCACATGTGTGAGCCTTTGCAACATCTTTGAGCCATTTCACCTCTATGGCATGAGTTGCTCACACACATGTATCTGTGAACTAATTACCTAGTGTATTTCACTCAAACACATATTAGTCCACCTAAGGTTGTCACTCAATTACCAAAACCAAACAAGGACCTTTCAATCTCCTCATTTTTGGTAATTGATGACAACTCTACAAAGATATGAAAATTAAGCTTATTTCAAGCTAGCACTTCACACAAGTGTAAATTGCTAACTTGATTTGGATTTTATGATACTTATCCAACATTTAAGCTCTATGTCAAGATTTGGATAAGCACCATAAAACCCTGACTTGGTAGTGATAACTCCCTCTATATGTGTGCTCAAATGGTTTGGTTTAAAGTTTGCACACATGCATAAATATGAAATTTGTGAGAGTGTTACCACTACTAAGTGATGCTAAGGTGTATAGAATAACCTTTGAAGCATGATACCAATCAGAGTTACACTTTGAACACCATCCTTAGCATCATGAGTAGCTAGATAACAAAAACACTAGAAACTCCGTAAGATCAACATTATAAGCAAGGTTCTAGTACCATTTGTAAAAACATAAGTCTAGCTACCATTCTATGCATGCTAGTTATCATATCACCATTCAAGTTCTATAACTAGTATACAACACACAAGCATGCATATCAAATTTAAAAACTTATGCAAATGCAAGCAAGCACATGAAAATGCACATATCAAATGCAACCAATCAAAGTTCATGAGCTTGCTCCCCCTACTTGTGTGCTTCTCTTTTGTCCAAGAATTTTGATCCCTCTCTATTCTTCAATGTTGCTCCCTCTTTGTCCATATCCATGTCCAAATCCAACTTCTCCCTAATGCCTCTTGCATATTTCATATCTTTATATCAATCTCTTCCATCAATTTCCATAAAAGGTGTGCATTACTTGATACAATAGGTGGTACTAGGGATAGATGGTTGACATTTGAATCTTGCATTTTTTATGGACACCACTTGTATAGCTCTTTGGACACCATGTGTAGGATCTTGTGACCTTGATACCAATTGTAGTGGGACTCATCCCCATATGTACAAACATGGGCTCATAACACTTGAGAATCTTGAGCTCTTGTAGTGTGAGGGAACTTTTCTTCATTTGATGATCACTTAAGGTTGAGGATCACTTGTGGAACCATCGTCTTGAATGATTGATACCACGTGTATGATTGATTTATTAATAAAAATCATTTCTTGAATAATTGCTATCTTCATGAGTACCATTTGTAGAATATCACTTATGAGTTGATCTAGACACCACTTGTGAATTCCACTTGAAGTGATCAATTGAGTCTAGATACATCTTGAAAAACTAGGTATCCTATTTGCATTGTTGTCTTGTGCTTGTACTCTTGTCATTATCATGAGCTTCTAATGTTGACTTAAACTAAATTAATTTGCCTAAGCTTCCAAGTCTAGTTTGATCTAATGACAAGCTTCTTCACACCTCTTGTAAGAGTTATCTTCCCAATATTGTACTTGTCACTTATTAGCAATCCAAAATAGATCAATTACTTGGGTTCACTAGCTCATGAACAAACTCATATACTACCACTAGATCAATCAACCATTCAAGCAATAGTGGTAGGCTATGAATTTAAAATTTCATTTGTAACTGCATGATCCTATAAGCATGTACTATATGCACAAACCGCATACTAGTAAGGGATGAAATAATCATGCACATTACAATGATACCTTTACTATCTTAGAGTAGAGGATAGTCACATGAATTCTAATTCATTACTACAATAGCAATGTGAAGTCCTAATTATAAGCTTGGTGAAGACTAGTCATTATAGATAGAGTACATTCTTCATGTATATGAATTGAGAACCACTAATATGATCAAGTGCACTTTTTTGTTGTGGTTTGCTTGCTTCTTCATTTTATCTTTGCTTGCATGAGAGCATCAATGTGAGAATACCACTTGAAATATTATGACTAATTTTCTTTTGAGTGTTGCTTTTCTTGATCAACCCTTTTGATTGCTTCAACTAAGCATCTCAAATGTTTTCTCGATCTCCATTTCCATATTAGTCTTCCAAGTATCACACTTGGTTTACCTACACATAGGCGGCAAGCCCCTACACTAGGAAGAAGTGAACTCTCTCAAAAGAACCATTTTTGATACTCACTTAAAATAGCTTGATTGATTGATCCAAATGATGGACTTAACTAGATGTATAACCTTGAATCCTTCTTTAAGTCCTTTTTTATACTTGTTTAAGTCATTTTCTTTCTACCAAATGATTTCCAATAATCTCTAGAACTTAAACTTTATCTTTATCTTGAGCTTGGTCTTGATCTTCAATTTGAGTACCAAATATGTGCCAAGTACACTCCATAATCAAATGGCCTTGTACTCTTTGCTTATCATGCTTCTAGATCAATTCAAAACCAAACTTAGGTACCTTAAACACTTGTAAACATGTTTTTCACTTGAGGACCTTTCAATCAAAGTGACACTTGATCAATCCAATGATTGTCACTTTTGTAGCAGATTCTGTACCCTTCAAATAAAAATACATATCTCCCAATGTACAAACCCAAATGCCACAAAATTTGGTGGAGATGTGGTTCACTAAGTAATCTAGAAGCTGTAAAATTTGAGCTTCATTTTACTTATAGATTGATACCAGATTTCAATTCTTCCATCACTGCTATATGCTGAAAACTGCTACACTATAGCTGACAAGATCTACTCTAAGACCAAAGCATCTCTTATCCAATTCTCATGAAATTATTACAGCATCTCATACCGTAAGTCTAGAGAATGCATGCCAAATTTCAAGCTAATACAAATAGATTTGATCACTCAAACATGACTAAGATCACAGCTAGCTTAGATTTTGCAATATAGGACAGATTTCAATTACTTGAGCTATTCTTCATCAAATGTTAATCAAACTTGAAAACTAACTTGTTTGAATACTTTGACAAGATATATATCCATTCAATCCACTTACTAAAGGTCATTTTATGAATTTATCCAACTTAAATCAATCTAAACTTGATTACTAAGCATTTATCCATTTAATCATCTCATAGCAAACAACATATGCATATATTTCCAATTCAACCAACTCATATGCACCCAAATAAAATGATCAACAAGATATATACCTTGGTTAGCTCATAATCGTCCAATAGCAAGCTTCAACTCAAATATGCAAACCACCAATTCCAAACAATCACCACAACTTAATAAATGACACTTGTATGTTGTAGGAGTTGGACTTCATTCATTTTGACTTGCCATTGGGTTTGGATTAGCACTAGGCCTTAATGCTTGACTCAACATATGATGAACAATCAAGAATTCAATTAAATCAAGCCTCCAATGCCGATGGTAACTACACATATTCATCCACTTTTTGATGGTACCCAAACTTGTTTAGGTCCTCTCAAGTTAGGTGCAACATACTTACGCATAGCCTTCATATGAATAGCAGGATAGTTTTGCAATTGAAACCAATGAGGTACCATTGCCACCTTTCCTAAGCATAGAATCATCATCAATTGAAATAGGCTTAGGGATGTTACCTAGGGTACATGAATATGCCATGTGTCTCCTTTCCTGACATGAGTAGCACTTTCTCTTTAATTGAGCCACTTCTTCCTTGCTCATGTGGTGCTTCTCATTGCCTTGATTCTCCTTGTTTGCTTGAGCTTTCTTCTCAAGCTTGATTGGGCAACCCGAAGCTAGGAGACCCAATGTGTCACAACTATAGCACCTCATGTGAGCAATCTTCTTCATCTTCTCTTCTTTGCTCTTGCTCACTTGCTTTGCATCTTGATTCATCCTTGGATGCATTGCTCTTTCTCTTGCTTTTCCACCCCTCCTTGTTTTCTTCTTCTTTATCATCAAATTATCACACTCTTCATGATTGATCTTGATTTGCTCTTGGGGTGTCTTCTCTTCTTGCTCAACTTGTGGCTTGATGAGCTTTGATTGAAGCTCTTCTTGTTGCTTCACCACTTGTTTGGTTTGGCACATAGAGGTGAGATGACCCCATGTGTGGCACTTGAAGCACTTGACAAGTTTTAGCCTCTCTTCTTCCTTCTTCCACTTGAGCTTTTCTTCATTAGGGGCAACAATTTGTAAGATGTTCCCACTTCATGGCATTTGAAGCACATGAAATGAGATAGCCTCTCCCTTTCTTGCTTCTTCATCTTTCTTTCTCTTTTCCTTTCGCCCTTGGTCATGCTCTTGTTGAAGCCGATGCCACACTTGTCACCATAGCTTCTTTGAGTCTTCAACATAGTGCTCAAAGGTGACTCTTGAGTTATAGCACCTCTCTAACTTGTTGATCAAATTCTTCATTTCATTTTTAAGCTCATTGTTCTCCTTCAAAATATTAGTTTCACAAGACATAGTGGAAGAATAAGCATCTAAATTTGAAGAACATGGCATATCTAGCAAATCATAGCAAGATGTGGATACATGCTTCTTGCCTACATCACAAGGGTTAGCAACATTATATGATTGATCAATTGACCCATGTGATGAGCTCTCACTAGTTTTAGTTTTTCCATTGGAAAGCTCCTTAGTGAGAAAAGCATGGTCTTGTACCAAATTATCATGAGCAACACTAAGTTCCTCATGAGCCAATTTTAGCTCCTCATGTTAACAAGTAGTGACATAAAGTAGATGATTTTGTTGTTCACATGTGGTCTTTCAAAAAGGGTTTTCATTTTTTAATTTCTCGGTTTTAGCCATCTCTTTTTCTAAAGCCTTGATCATCCTACCAAATTTATCTAGAAGCTCTTCATATGAATCAAGATCAATCACATTTGCATTAGATACCTTGGTGTCACCTTGTGACATGAAGCAATGTGATAAAGCAGATGAGCTTGTAGAGACATCACTCTCATATCCATCATCATCATCATCAACAAGTGTGCATGGAGTAGCATCATCATTTGCATCACTTGTGGCATCATCATCAATCTTGTCAATTGATCTTGTGGTATGATCATCATCATCATCACTTGACCATGAGGTGGAGCAATCTTCCACAATCACCGAATTGTGGCTATGCTCAACATCCTCATGTCCCTCCTTCTTGGGCTCATCATCATCATCGGAGACCGTCCCATACTTCTCATTGAGATGAATCCAAATCTCATGGGCGGTCTTCATGTTTATGATCTCACCAAATATGCAATCATCCAAAGATCTATACATGATGTTAGTAGCTTGGATGTCGAAATCTAGGCATTTCTCTTGTGCTTGAGTTAGATTATTTTCATCCAACACATGAGAAAAGCCTACATCTACCATGGAAAGAATCCTAGTTAGACTTGATCTTCTTCCTTCCTTGTGGGGTATCTCGTGGGTCCCGTATCGACAAGCCCCCAAGCACTTCATGGTTGAGCTCTGGAAGCCTCGTCTTGTTCCTTCAGGTCTTGTCGAACAGGAATAAGCGTCGTTTCGAGTGCTTTCTTGAGTGAAACCTGTGTAGCGCTTCTTGGGATCTTCAAGTGGTGTGTGCTTTTTTTTAGAAAAAAGTACTCCCATCTGGGTGTAGCCCCCTGAGCCTCTTGCTATTTGGAACAAGGAGCTTAGAGGGTCTTGTCTTGAAATTGCTCTGATTCTTCGTCGAAGGGTTCTCGAGCATATACCCGGGTTCTTTATTGAAAAGAACTCGGATATAGCTCGGTCCTGGGTTCTCTTTGTCTTGAGGCCTTGAAGTGGTCTGTCTTGAAGAAGTCTTCTTGGTGGCATGCACTTTTTTGAAAGAAAAAAGTGCACTCACTGAGTGTAGCCCCTGAGCCTCTTGCTATTTGGAACAAAAAGTTGGAGGGTCTTGAATCTTATGTTGTTTGAAAACTGCTGTCTTGAAGAAGTCTTCTGAGTGATGTGCGCTTTTTTGAAAAAAGTGCACTCACTGAGTGTAGCCCCCGAGCCTCTTGCTATTTGGAACAAAGAGTTGGAGGGTCTTGAATCTGAGTTGTTCAAAGGACTAAAAACCTCTCCTGTTATAGCCCCCGAGCATATATCCGGGTTCTTTTATTCAGAAAGAACTCGGATATAGGGTCTTGGCATATTCTCTGTTAGTCTGCTGTTGTTAGATGTAGTTGTATGGTGGTGGTTGAGTGTAAATGTTGTTTGTTCATGAGTTGTACAGTATTGGTATATCCTTCTGAATATGCTCGTCCTTGAGTACTATTCCTTCACGCCTAAGTCCTCTTTCATTGAATTCTGTCTTTTCACTGTGTCCTTTGTTAGGTTTGTTCCGTTGGTGCTCCCGGTCCATGTGCATCACTTCTTTGGTCTATAAATACCCTTCTAGTGTGCTGTTTTGATTCATCGAGCATTTTGTTGCGTGGTCTAAAATCTCTGTAGTCATAAATATGATAGTTTGTGAAGTAGAGCAGCCCCTGGGTGTATTTTGTAGTTCTTGTATATCTTGTCGTAGCTGGAGGGAGTCTTGTGATAGGGATTAGAGGTAGACTAATCTCGCAGCGGCATTGTACCAGGAAGTACGTGGCGATAGTTGGAGGAAGTCTTGTGATGTGGGATACGTTCCTTCATCCAGCAGTTCTGGGTTGATCCTCCTTGCCTGCCCTACGATTGTCCGGTGTAGATCAACGCCTGATCTGGCATCATGAACTTGGGTAGACAGATGCCCGTAGGCCTTCCCTAGTCCTTGTTGTCCTGCCGTGCTGCTGATTTCTGCCTTGGGTGTACTGCATTCTTCCTTTGAAGAAAACAGTGTAGCCGAGTGCGGTTTGTTCTACCAAATAGCAATTTGGAACACGTAGTCGTTCCAGAGCCTAGCTGTGTCCGGGTTCCTTTTTGCTACCTTGCTCGTCGTAGTATCGAGTTCGTTGGGTCTTGTAAGATGTGTAATCTTGTATTTTTTGAAGCCATTTGTAATGGAAAGAATCTTGTCTTCTGAGTTGTCATTCTTTTTTCTGCTGATGTCCTGGTTGTTTATGAGATTCCCGAGTTCTTTCTATAAGAACCGGGTTCTTGTGTTCCTTGTGAGGTAACCCTTCATCGCTTCATGGTTGATGAGTTCTTTTTGTGGCAATATGATAACTCTGCCATGGTGCTGGATGGATGTCTAAAATCTGCCCGTTGAACTGTACCGTTGTGTAGAAGTGTGCCGTCCGTCATTTTAGCTATGTTAGTTGTGTTGAGAAATGGATCATTGCGTTTTCATGCCGTGTTTAAATAGGCCTGGTGGGCTACGTTTTTATTGCTGTAAAAATCTATTTAAAGGCATGTCTTCTTCTTTTTCTTTGCTGCCCTACTTTTACCTCGAAACCCTAATCTTCAAAACTCCGCCGTTGCCATTATCGCCGTCATCTGAGCACCGCCGTCTGTTCATCGTTTCTTAGTGCGTTATTGCTTTCGCTAGTATATGGGTAGGAAGAAATCCGTGAGCAAGTCCTAGGCAACATTTGTAGACGAGGAGGCATCACTTTCTATGATTGAAAATCAAGAATTCATGGCCATGAGGGCTGCTCAGAAGATCTGGCCGGCTCCGACTATGACTGAGGATCAGTTGCGCGAGCTTGTCAGTGATGGTCTGATCTAGGGCAAGGAGTTTGCTGATTGGAAAGCTCCAGGCCAGCATCGGGACCCAACTCCAGGCCCTGGTGAGATTGTTCTTTTTATCTCCTTTATCCATGTTGGACTCTGCCTTCCTGCTTCTGCTTTTCTTCATCGATTTCTCAGTTATTTTGGGATTAGCTTGAACCATCTTACTCCCAATGCTGTCCTTCATCTTTTTGTTTTTGTTCATCTTTGTGAAACTTTTCTTGGAATTCCTCCTTCTCTTTCTCTCTTTCGTTACTTCTTCCGTCTGAAGCCCCAACCCCACAGCGATGACACCCATGTTCTTGGTGGCTGCGGGATTCAGTTTTGTTAGGGTCGTAAGAGTAAATTCTTTGATTATGACTTGGTTGATTCTGTGAGGGATTGGCATGCCGACTGGTTTTATGCCGCCAATATGATTCCTCCTCTTGCTGTTCATTCTGGTTCTGGTCCCGTGGTTAATGACCGATGGGATAAAAATCTCTTGACAATGGATGAGCTCTAGGTGATCAAGCCGTTTCTTGAGAAGATATGTACTCTGAAACAGCAAGGCTTGACCGGCTTCGGGATCGTTTCCAGTTTTCTTCGCCGCCGTGTTCAACCTTTGAAGGAGCAAGAGAATTATGGTTTTGAGTACTCTGGGGCGGAGGACCCTTCTCGTATGGTCCTTGCCCTTGAGTTGACTGATGAGGAGGTGCTCGAGTGCCTTCAAAAGATGTTGAAATGAGTAAGCGTCGTCCCGTATACTGTCCCTGAGTATTGTTCTAACAACCCGCCTCCTGCTGTGAGTTGTTTTTTCTTATGCGGGTACTTTTTGTATTTCCTTTGCTGTCTCCACTTTTTGCTTAATCTTTCTCGTCTCGTTGTTTTACTCTTTTATAGGAATTGGGGCGTAACTTCAGTTGATTCGATCCCCCTTGATGACTGCCCTGCCATGGTGGAGACTAGGGGAGAATCTTGCTGGGGCATCTTTAACCTAGTAAGTTTCAAACCACCATGATGTTTCCTGGTATTTCTTCTGTAGTTCTTGACGCATATGTAGAGTATGTTCCTCATCTAGTTCCTCGAGCTCCTCATAGTGTGCAAAAAAGGGGGCAAGCGGATTGTTCTTCTTCTGGTTTGTCTGCTACCAAGAAGTCTTCGCCAATCGAGTACTCGTCTAGGTACTCAAGTTATAGGTAGCGTGCTCCTAGGTGAGCATATTAATATGTTTTGTCTTTTTGTTGTTTGTTTGTGCCTTTAATCGAGTACTTTTCTCCTTTTTCAGATGGCGCTGTGGTTGGCTTGTTTGAGAGTGAGGTAGATGAGGATGATGATGCGGCCCTTGTCATGCGTCGATGAGTTGTTTTCTTGTCTTTCTGTTGTTGAACACCTCTTTTTGTTCTAACTTTGGCCTTGTTCTCTTGTAGTAAGCGGTCGTCGAGCTCGAGTTCTTCTGGGGCTCCGGTACCAACCACGCCACTCCTGTCGCAGAGTGGTGGTGATATTTTTGCTGCTATAGTTCCCCCTCTAAGGTCTTCTGTTCGTCTTGAGGGTTTTATGAAGAAGAAGATAGCTAAGTGAGTGAATCCTGGTTATGTTTCTTTGCTTCTGTTTTCCTTTTTTCTTATTCATATTCTTATCATCGAGTTTCCTTATCATCTTGCAGACCCTCGCCTTCCCTTAACCCTCAGTCGACCTCTTGTCAGTCTTCTAGTGCGCCCCTATGTACTGAGTCTCAGGACCCGAAATGTATGGTTGGTGAGGTGGCTGTGAGGGAGACAGGGTTCCCTAGTGATCACACTACTGCTGATTTGCTGGCTCTGGGGGTGACCATAGCCGTGGCGGTGGATCCATCTAAGGAGGTAGCCAGGGCTTCCCAGGATATGGCCCTGGTCTTGCCTTCTTTGCATCGGTCGGCTTCTCCCTCTGCTCCTCTTGCTACTGGCATTCAACGTTTGGATGATGATGTGGTGCAACAATTCGATGCCACTCATCGGTTGTCAGAGCTGACCGCTGCCTGGGGAACCTTTGCAACTTCTTTTGGGGAAAAACTCCAGGTAAGTTTTTCTAAAGTTCTTACTTTGGATGTTCGTCTTTCTTCTGTTCTTATGTCTTGTTTCTCTCTCTCTCTTTTGTTCAGTCTTTTTCTCGGGATCATACCGACTTCTTTTTCTCATCTGAAACCGAGAAAAAGTTGTCTTCTGAGGTTAGTGCCCTAAAAACAGAGCTTGACCTCTGTTGGGCTGAGATGGAGACCAAGCGTCAAATGCACCAAAGGGAGGAACAAGCTCTCCGTGCCTAGGTGGTTGAGGCAGAAAAGCGGAGGGATGCTGCTGTCCAGGAGGCCTTGAAGAATATGGAGGCCATGAAGAATGAGTGTAATGGTATTGCGGGTTCTTTTTATTTCCTTTTGTATTTGGATTTCCCTTTCCGCTGACTTGTTTTTTGGTGTCTGGTCTAGCTCTCCGAGTTGAAAAGCAGAAGCTCTCGGAGGGTATTGAGAAAATGAAGATGCTTGTTCACAATAGTCACAACAGGGCTGAGGAGGTAATTACTCATGCTAAAGAAGAACTCGCGCTTGCGAAGTTGATTAGGCGTGGAGCTGACAGGGATCTTGTGTAGGTCCAAAAAACTATTGAAGCCTAGACTGGTAAGTTGACGATGGCTACTAAGAACTAGAATGCTTTGTGGAAATCATTTTGGTCAGTAGCCGACCTTCTCTGAACTCCAACAGATGATTGTCAATCTTGGGATCAGTTTATTCCCCTAGTTCTGACCTGTTTCTAGGATTTTGTGAAGAGGTGCACCCAACTATGTACCAGAAATGTTCTTGCCTAGGTCCGGGTTCTTGCTTCGGAGGTCCCTTTGTCCAAGATTGTAGAGGAAGCCAAGAGTCAAGAATATCTGGATGTCATTGAAAAGGTGGAGCCTGAGGTCAAAGATTTAGCTAGGAGGATTATGGATAATCTTAATATTGATATTTCTTCTCCTGATGAGGATGCTTGATGTAATTGACCTTTGTACTCCAGCCTCTGCAATAGGATATTATACTTCTTTTTGAATGAAGATTCTTTATTTTTTGTTGATGTCTTCTTTGCCTGGATGCCAGCATCTGGCTCTTTCCCTGGTTGTAAAAACATCTTAGGATCGGTTCGGGTGTTGGCTTATCAGCTACCCTCATCGGCAGGCTCAAGCATCTTTTCAACTTCTTTGTTCACGGCCAGTATGCTCAGGCGTAGTTTCAACCATTTTGCTTTTTGGTTCGGGTGTTAGCTTATTAGCTACCCTCATCGGTGGGCTCAAGCATCTTTTCAGCTCTTTTGCTCTTGGCCGGTATGCTCAGGCATAATTTTAGCCATTTTGCTTTTTGGTTCGGGTGTTAGCTTATTAGCTACCCTCATCGGCAGGCTCAAGCATCTTTTCAGCTCTTTTGCTCTCGGCCGGTATGCTCAAGCATAATTTCAGCCATTTTGCTTTTTGGTTCGGGTGTTAGCTTATTAGCTACCCTCATCGGCGGGCTCAAGCATCTTTTCAGCTCTTTTGCTCTCAGTCGGTATGCTTAGGCATAATTTCAACCATTTTGCTTTTTGGTTCGGGTGTTAGCTTATTAGCTACCCTCATCGGCGGGCTCAAGCATCTTTTCAGCTCTTTTGCTCTCGGGCGGTATGCTCAGGCATAATTTCAGCCATTTTGCTTTTTGGTTCGAGTGTTAGCTTATTAGCTACCCTCATCGGCGGGCTTAAGCATCTTTTCAGCTCTTTTGCTCTCGGACGGTATGCTCAGGCATAATTTCAGCCATTTTGCATTTTGGTTCAGGTGTTAGCTTATTAGCTACCCTCATCGGCGGGCTCAAGCATCTTTTCAGCTCTTTTGCTCTCGGCCGGTATGCTCAGGCATAATTTCAGCCATTTTGCTTTTTGGTTTGGGTGTTAGCTTATTAGCTACCCTCATCGGCGGGCTCAAGCATCTTTTCAGCTCTTTTGCTCTCGGCCGGTATGCTTAGTGAAAACAACTAGGGGAAAGCCATAATAAGACATATGTTGTCACGGAACACCATCTTTATTGATCATGAACATTGACATGCTTAGTGAAAACAATTTTGGGAAAGCTATAATAAGACATATGTTGTCAAGGAACACCATCTTTATTGATCATGAACGTTGATCTCTTGTGGCTTGTATATATATTCTTCCTTGAGTTATTTTCATGCGTAGAATCTTCTTAGTTGGCTGATGTGCCATGTATTGTTGACTTCTTTTCCATCTTCAGTTATCAACTTGTACGTGCCTGGTCCGGTGACTTTTGTGACAATAAAAGGACCTTCCCATGGACTGAGTAGTTTATGGCGTCCGTCAGTTTTTTGTATTCTTCTTAGTACTAGGTCTCCGATTTGGAGTGATCGAGGCTGGGTATTCTTGTTGTAGTGGCGTCTTAAACCTTGGAGGTATCTGGCTGAATTGAAGGGTAGCGTTTACTCTGACTTCTTCTGTACTGTCGAGTTCTAATCTTTAGGTGTGTTCTGCTTCTCCTTCGTCATATTGTTCTATCCTTGGTGACAGTCCAGATCAAGTCGGTAGGTAGTATGGCTTCTGATCCGTAAACTAGGAAGAAAGGTGAGTATCTGGTGGCTCTGCTTATTTGAGTTCAGTAGCCCCCATACTACTTTGGGTAATTCTTCAATCCATTTGGATCCATAGTCCACTAGTTCTTCATACAATCTTGGTTTCAATCCATCTAGTATGAGTCCATTAGCCCTTTCTACCTGTCCGTTGGCTTCTGGATGTGCGACTGATGCGTAATCTATGCCAAAGCCAGCAATCATGTGCCCAACTTTGGAATTCTGTAGCTATAAAGGGAGAACCCAAATCTGTGATGATTCGATTGGGCATGCCGAAGCGGTGCATAATGCCTTGGATGAACTCGACTGCTTTGGCTTGCGCTGTATTTTGCGAGTGGTTTGTATTCAATCCACTTGGTGAACTTGTCAATTGCTACAAAGATGTACTCGAAACCGCCCTTTGCTTTCTTGAGAGGTCCTACTTGATCCAGCCCCCAGCAGGAGAAAGGCCAAGCGGGTGGGATGCAGATGAGATTATGGGCTGGTACATGAGCTTGTCTTGCGAACATTTGATAACCTTTGCATTTTTGATGAGTTCTTCTACGTCTTTCAAAGCGGTTGGCCAGTAGAATCCGGTGTGAAATGCTTTGCCAACTAGTGTTCTTGAAGCGGCATGATTTCCACAGCAATCTGAGTGTATTTCGTCTAGGATCTCTTTGCCTTTTTCAAACAAGACACATTTTAGGAGTACTCCTGATGATGCGGCTCTTCTGTACAGCTTGTCCCCTACTAGGACGTAGTTCTTGCTTCTGCGAACAACTCGGGTAGCCTCCGCTTTATCTGCTGGCAACTTATTCTCTTTGATATAATCAATAAAAACCTGGGTCCATGAGGTGGATGATTACCAAAATCTAGGTGCCTTTAGCTGGGAGTTCAGGGGTTATCTCATCGGGTTATTTGATAGAGGGAGCTGATAACTCCTCTATGAATACGCTAGGTGGGACCTTCGCCCTAGTCTGATCCGAGCTTGGCTGAGGACGTCTGCTGCAATATTAGAATCACGTAGGACATGTAGAATTTCCAATCCTTGAAAATGTTTTTTGAGTTTTCGTATTTCAGCACAGTAAGCACTCATGTTTTCTTTGGTGCAGTCCCAATCTTTGTTGACTTGGTTGATGACTACTGCCGAATCGCCGTATACGAGTAATCGTTTGATTCCAAGGGTAATTGCTACTCGGAGCCCGTGGATGAGGGCTTCGTATTCTGCTTCATTGTTTGTAGCTTGCCATAATATCTAAAGGACATACTTGAGTTGTTTTCCATCTAGAGAAATGAAGAGAACGCCTGCACCGGCTCCGCCTAGCTTGAGCGATCCATCAAAGTACATCTTCTAATGGTCAAGGATGGTATTTGACATAGGTTGTTGAAATTTCTGTCCACTCGGCAACAAAATCGGCAAGGGCTTGAGATTTAATTGCCTTCCGTGGGGTGAAATCGATATTGAGAGCACCTAAGTTCAATTGCCCACTTAGATATGTGCCCCTGTTGCGTCTCTATTGTGTAGGATGTCTCCGAGTGGGAAATCTGTCACCACTGGTAATCTTGTGGCTTTCAAAATAGTGGCGAAAGCTTGCGTGAAGTGATCAGGAGGGCGTAGAGTAGTTTTTGCACATGCAGGTATCAGATTTTTTATTCTGACAGTACTTCACTGATGTAGTATACAGGGGCGTTGTACTTTATATACACGCCCTTCTTCTTCTCTTTCTATGACTATCAGCTGTGCTGATCACAGTAGAAGTTGCCGCAATGTACAGCATCATGTCTTCAGTATTTCTTTGGAGGTGTGAGGATGGGCGAGGAGGTGAGGTATGCCTTAAGTCTTTTGAAAGCTTCGTTGGCTTCTTCTGTCCACTCGAACTTGTCTGTCTTCTTTAGTAGTTTAAAGAAAGGTAACCCTTTTTTCGCCGAGTCTTGATATGAAACTGATTGAGGGCCGCCATGCAGCCTGTTAGTTTCTGCACATCTTTGATACTTCGAGGAGGGCCCATCTCTATTATGGCTCGAATTTGCTTGGCTGCTGGCTTTGATTCCACGATGACTGACCAAGAATCCGAGTAGTTGTCCTGAAGGAACTCCGAATACGCACTTGTTTGGGTTCAATTTCCACCTCCACCTTTTCAGGTTTTCGAAAGGTTTGCTTTAAGTCTTCAATTAGTGTGTCCTGGGTTCTTTGTTTTTACTACTACTGTCATCCACGTATGCCTCTATGTTTTCGTCGATCTGTTCACCAAGGCATGTTTGGATAGCTCTTTGGTAAGTGGCACCACATTCTTGAGTCCAAACGACATGGTCTTGTAGCAGTAGGCACCGAACTGGAGTGATGAAAGATGTCTTGCTCTGGTCTTGTTCCTTTAATGCAATCTGGTGATATCCTGAATAGCAATCAAGAAAGGATAATAGGGCAGATCCTGCTATTGAATCAACTATCTGATCAATGCGTGGTAGCCCAAATGGATCTTTGAGGCAATGTTTGTTGAGATCTGTGTAGTCGACGCACATGCGCCACTCGTCCGTATTCTTTTTTTGTACTAGAACTAGGTTTGCTAGCCAATCTAGATGAAGGATTTCTCTGATGAATCCGGCTACCATTAGCTTTGTGATTTCTTTTTGTGATTTCTTTTTGATTGCTGCCTTCTTGTCGGGTGAGAATCATCATAGCCGTTGCTTCACAGGCTTGGAGCCTTCACTGATATCAATTCTGTGCTCAGCCAACTCTCTTGGGACACCTGGCATGCTAGCCGACTTCCAAGCGAAGATATCTTTGTTGTCTCGATGAAAGTTGGTGAGCACGAGTTCCTATTTTGCCGAGAGGTGGGCGCTGATGGTTGCCGTTTTGAAGGGATCACCGGTGCCCAGGTCAATTTGCTTGACGTCGGCTTCTTTTGGTGGTGCGAGGATGCTGGGCTTTTTAGCCGGTATCTCTAGTTCTTCTGGGCTCATTTCTACGGCAATAGTGGCTATTTCTTTTCTACCATTGGTGGCTTGTGCTTTGGCTGCAATTTGAATTGCCTGAACGTCACAGTCAAAAGCGCGCTTCAAATCACTTTGAAGGAAAGGACACCGTTAGGCCCTGGCATCTTAAGCAATAGGTACAGGGTAATGCGGTATCGCCATGAATTTTGCTAGTGCTGGGCGCCCGAGGATTGCGTGATATGATGAATCGAAGTCTACAACTTCAAACTTGATGAACTCTGTTCGGTAGTTTGAGGGAGTTCCAAAAGTAACCGGTAGAGTGATTTGTCCAAGTGGCATGGCTGCCTTGCCGGGTACTATCCCATAAAAAGGGGTGCTCGTTGGTGTAATCATCCCGGTGAGTTGTAGTCCCATCTTCCTTAGCGTTTCTGAAAAAATGATGTTGAGTCCGGCTCCCCCATCGATTAGTACTTTTGTGATAGTCATACTGGCGATAGTTGGATCTAGAACCAGTGGGTAATGGCCTGTGTTTCCTATGCTAGTCCATTGGTCTTCTCTTGAAAACTGGATTTGATACTGTGACCAATTGAGATATCTTAGAGTAGCCAGTTCTGCTGCCATGATGGTTCGTAGAGCTAACTTTTCTTGATGTTTGCTTCTGGAATCTGGGGCCCCAGCGAAGATCACTGCTACTGTCCCCCTGGACTTTTGGAATCCCTTGTCTTCGTGGTTGTCTTCATCTTTTTTTGATTGTCTTCTTTAGTGTTTACCTTATTATCTTTTCTTATGTATCGATCATTGAAGGTGTAGCAATTCCCGATGGTGTGATTTCCTTTAGGGTGCCAGATGCAATGCATGTTTTCAATGTCGTCATACCTTCTGGGTTTGGAAAACTTCCTTGATTTGTCAGCCACCGCTATAGCGTTGTCTGATCCACGTTTTCTTTCCTGATGTCTAATGTTTCGATGATTTTGCTTGTTCGGGTTGTCTCGGTTGTTTCTATCTGGGAACCTTTCTCGTGTCTTCTCCTCTGCAGTAATCATCTTTTCTACTATGCATCTGAATTCTTCATTGTTTCTCGGATTTTCTTTGCAGAAGTCTTGAAATTGCCACCTAGCCATGATCCCGTGAGAGAAAGCTTCGATTACTTCTCGTTCGGTGATGTCATGTACTTGAGCACGTAGTTCGCCAAATTGTCGATAGTAATTTTTGAGACTTTCGCCTCCTTTCTGCTTGAGTCCTTTTAATTCTATGTGGGTGATGGGGTGCATAATGATACCCATGAAATTTTCACAGAAAACTCTTTGCAAGTCCTCCCAATTTTTTATTGATCCTAGATTTAATTTGTCGAACCATTGGAGGGGCATGGTTTCTAGGGACATGGGAAAGAACAAGGTCTTGATATCATCGTCTCCTCTGGCTAGTTCAATCGACTATGAGTAAATCCTGAGCCACTGCCTTGCTTCGGTCTTGCCATCATATTTAGAGTGGTTGGACGGCTTGAACTTGTGAGGTAGTCGTATTGAAGCAAGTCTATTTGCAAAACAGGGGAATCTATCGTACGTTTTGGACTTCTGTGTATTCTGATTCAGCACCTCCTTCTAGCCAACCTATTGTCTTGGTGAGAGTAGTTCTGCTGGGGCTATCTGAATAGGTACTTTGCTTCTGATCTTTCTTGGTTGTTCGACTCGGTAGTTTTGACTATGGTCCCTTCTACTTTCTCTGTTGTGACTTCCACTTGATCTGAGTCTCTCGAAAGCGGACTTCCTTTGATTTTGATCTTCCTGCCCATGAGATGTTGACCTAGGCAGGTAGTCTTGAGCGGGTCCTTCATGTCATGTGTCCTTAGGACTGTTGATCAGAGAAAGTCCTAGAGCTGTTCCTATTTTCACTAGGATGTGAGGTCGCTTCGAGTTCTTCTATTGCTTCTCGGATCCTATTATAGGGTGTATTCGCCACGTGCGTCTTTATTTCGACTTCTTGTTCTGATTTTCTTCTATTGTATTTGGCCAGATCTGACTCATATTTGATCCAAGCTTCCTTGCGCTGCCTAGCATGGCGTTGGCATCCTTGTTTCAATTTGTTTCTTCTTTCCCTGGCTTGCTTCTGATTCTCGATCTCACCATCGTGCCCCTAGATAAAGGGTGATATGTTGGACTTAGATTCATCCGATGACCTGACGTCGGGTGCTTCTGGGGGGACCAATGGTTATCGAGGACGTTGAACCATGAATACTTCTCGTGCGTGAATTGTTCTGTCATCGGTGTTGGTTTCCACACTGTCGTAGTTGTTGATGACTTTAGTAGAGGCTTCAAGGTCGCAGATCCTCCTTCTTGGTAGGGTAGAATTGTTGTTGTCGTCGTGCTGACTAGTCAGGTACCGCTATCCTCAGGAACAGAACCTGGCCAGTGGACGATGCAGTCTTGAGATGTTATAGTTAGTACGAGACCTTCCTGAGCTCCTTTTAGTGGCATTCTAAGCACCGGATCGAGGGATCCTTCGGGCCATGCCTGATAAGATTTTGCCATATTGTGGAGTCCAAACAGAAAAGGACCCAACTTCTTAAAAGGACTCTGAGTGTACTCCAAGTTGTATTCTTGATAGGTCGAGGCCACCTTCTAGAACCCTACCAAAAAATAACTTGGTTTCTCGAAAGAACTCGGGTAAGACTCCGCCTCAGATGCGGAGCCTAAGTTTGAGTTGGATGTGCAAAGCCACAAAATCTGAGTTGGATCGGACATCACGAGCTGCGTGAATCTTTCGACGAGTTGATCTGTCGTAGTCGCCGAAATAGAAAGGTCTTCATGGTGATCCGAATCTTCGAGGAGATGGCTTTGGAGCTTGCCATCATTGCCTGCCTCGTAGATCCATGAACCAAAGATGAAGGTTGATCCAGTCAAGAAGATCATGTTGTCGAGGTCCGTCGAGCTCTCGGATGCAAATTCGCCGAAAGCCCCTACCTGGCACGCTAGCTGTCGATGTTTCACCACTGATAGCCTGCCATGGGGGTACTCGGGGCAGTTTGTTTGGGCTTCAGCGTATGCAGAACTCAACGATAAACGCAAGAGACAGTCGATTTATCCTGGTTTGGGCCCTTGATCATGATCGAGTAATAGCCCTACGTCCAGTCGGCGTTAGCCTTTGTGTTGGATTGATTGTCAAGTGTCCTCCCTTCTAGGAACCCTGCCCTCCTTTATATAGTCAGGAGGTCAGAGTCCTAGTCGGTTTACAATAAGAGTTCCTAGTAGGATTACAGAATAATACTACTACTAAGATTACATGGAAAGAATCCTAGTTAGACTAGATCTTCCTTCCTTGTGGGGTATCCTGTGGGTCCCATATTGACAGTCACCCAAACCGATGAACTAGTACTTTATACAACCGAGGGAACTCCTACAGAATCTAGTAAGCAAAAGCACAAAGCTCCTAACCTCACTAGCAATGCTGAATAACAAGGCTACATAAGCCAAATTATAGAGCGCAAATTACTTAGCTACACAAACTAAGCAATGTGACTAACAAGGTTACTCAAACCAAATTAGCCACGCAAGGGAGCTACTTATATGCTACACAAGAAGAAGGTAACTAGAAAACTACACAAGTCAACTAGTTACAAGAGCAACTACACAAGCACAATGTAAATGAAGTAAATACAAGCTTGTGTAATGAGGATACAAACCAACAGGAAGACAAGGATGACACGGTGATTTTTATCTTGAGGTTCACGTACTTGCCAACACGCTAGTCCCCGTTGAGACAAGCTCCAAGGTTGTCGCCGGTCCTCTTGCTAACCCGTAAGTCACACTCTCCCATGTGGGTTGCTTACCACAAGCTCTAGCACTTGACCCAGTCGGACCACTTGTCACCCTTCGTGTCTCGCTCTACTAGATCGAGTTACTCTTCATAGCTCCCATGGGGTGAGCACAATCCCCCTCACAATCACTTCTCTGGAGCACCGCACAATCTTCTTTGTGTGCTTCGACGGAGACCACCACCAAGCCATCTAGGAGGTGGCAACCTCCAAGAGTAACAAGCACCACCAGCTTGCAACTCGAACACATAGTGCCACTCGATCCAACCTCACGATGCAATCGCACTAGAATTGCTCACTCGCAATGGATTCACACTTCTCGCAAGCACAAGTGAGTTAGAGGCTTTTCAAACCAAGCACACACAAGGGCAACACATCCCCAAGGTGCTCAATCTCAGCCAAGCCCGAGCTCCACCTCTATTTATTGCCCCCAATCCAAATAGAGCCGTTGAAGCTGTGGAACACATTTCTGCGTGGTCACCGGACACGACAGTGGTGGCACCGCCCTAGAGGTGGTGGTGCCCCTTCAACGGTCACATAACGGCTAGGTGGACTAGTCATGGGCACCATATAGGGGTGGCGGTGACCACCAACCAGTCACCCGAAATACCCCCTCTCTGGAAAATAGTGGCGGTGGCACCGGACACAGGGTGGCGGTGCCATGTCTGGTGACCAACCCCACTCGGCCGCTCTTGGGAATAAAGGGGCGGTGCCCATGGTGGTGGCATCAGACACACCCTGGTAGGTGCATCGCCATCCTAGGGGTAGGTGCACACCGCCACTGGCGGTGCTAGCCCTAGCACCAGATCCTCTCGACCTCCTCTAGCTGGTCACCGCCATAGGGGTGGCAGTGCACTAGGACATGGGGTGGCGGTGCCGTCGGGGCACCACTCGAGCCTGATTTTGCCTCCTTTCTTTACCTTTGGACTTCTCCTTTGCAAGTGTGCTAACACCACCAAGTGTTCACCAACTTGGGCACGTGTGTTAGCTTTTCACAAACATTTTTCCAAAGGATTAGCACTCTTTTCTTAACACCACTCGATCCTAACATGTATGCAAAGTTAGATCACTCAAGTGGCACTAGACGACTGATATGCAAATAAGTTTGCTCCTCTTAATAGTACGGCCATCTATCCTAAACCCGGTCATGCACTTCTCTACACAACCTTTGACCGGTGAAATAAAATGCCCTAGTTTATACCTTTGCCTTGCGCATTCCATTCCATCTCCTTCAATGTCGATAGCAACACATGCA
This sequence comes from Miscanthus floridulus, assembly GCF_019320115.1. Lineage (NCBI taxonomy): Eukaryota > Viridiplantae > Streptophyta > Magnoliopsida > Poales > Poaceae > Miscanthus > Miscanthus floridulus. The sequence continues at coordinate 67,967,322 of NC_089584.1, forward strand.
CCAACCAATCACCAAATGATATGATCCATTTCATATCATCACATGACCATATTGGCTCTTCGATCTTGACTTCACTTACTCTTCACCGTTGCCTCGGTCCAACGGCGCCAAGTCATCACTAAACTTTCCCTTCACACTTGCAACCGGTCCATCGAGCTAAGTCTTGTCTCGATTGTCTCCACCTTGATCACATGATTCCATGTCATGTCTTATATGCAATTAGCTCCTTCATCACATGTATGAGCCTTTGCAACATCTCTGGCCATTTCACCTCTATGCCATGAGTTGCTCACACACATGTATCTATGGACTAATTACCTGTGTATTTCACTCAAATACATATTAGTCCACCTAAGCTTATCACTCAATTACCAAAACCAAACAAGGACCTTTCAACGTGTTGGTGATTGATCGTGGCTGACTCCGGTGATTGTGAGGGGTCTTGTGCCTTCCCCGGTAGAGCGCTAAAGGCAACTCTAGTAAATTGCTTGTGTCATTGAGTTACCTCACTTGTGGGTAGGTTCTTGAGGTGCCATTTGTTGGCTAGGTGTGTGATACCTATTAGCCGCCAAACTACCAAGTGTTGGTCGACACAATGGGAACTAGCGTACTGGTAAGCACATGAACCTCGAGGGGAAAATCTTGTGTCTCTTGTGTAATTGGATTTCTCCTGGTGATTGATTGGCTTCATCTTATGATTTGATCATTCCTCTTCTCGACAGTATAATCATCCTACTCACTCCTTTACATTCCTTACAAACTAGTTGTCAAGCTCTTTAGTGTAGTTAGTCTTTGAGAGCTTGTTAGTTTGGTTAGTGTGGCTCTTTAGTTAGTCTTTGAGAGCACACTAGCTTAGTGAGTAGTGACCTATCTTGTTGAGTGCCTAGTGATCATAGAAACTAGAATTATTGGATAGATGGCTTGTAACCCTTGTAGAGCTAGAGCAAAATTGTATTACGCCATTTGTTGTACTAATCAATTGCTCTAGTGCTTTGTAGAGTTATTAAATAGGCTATTCATCCCCTTCTAGCCATATTAGGACCTTTCAAGTGGTATCAGAGCCATGGTCACCGTTTGATTGAAGGCTTAACAACCTCGGTGTCAAAAGATGGCTCAAGTTGTGTTCAACCACGTGGGAGGCAAACCACCATTCTTTGATGGCTATGATTATTGGAAGAGAAAAATAAAGATGTATCTTGATTCAATCAACATTAAACCCTAAACATAGGGTTTCCCATTTGATGCACAACAATGAACCCATAACATAACTACATGCGCCTAGGTTTGCTAGCTTTTTCCACGCTTTGGCATCATCCAACGGTTGTACAATATATATATTGAGGGATACAATGAAACCCTAAGTGATGACGATTCTTAGATTGAAAATCCGACTAATATATACCGAATCGATGCGAAAAAAACTAGGAGGAGAGCGATGATACCTTGCTCTCGAAGATCTACGGATCAAATCAAGGTTTTTAAGGTCCAATATGCCGATTCGTGAGGTAGGGTGAAGTGGGGAGAGAAAAAACTCAAGAGGGAGGAGAAAGAAGAGGAAGAACGCTCGGGCAGGAAGGTTGGGCCGGGGTTAAATGCAGGGAGCTCGGCGCCAGTCACTATGGCACCGAGTTCGGCGCCATAGATCTTGGTGCCGAGCTCGGCGCCCGAGTGGCTGGCACCGAGCTCCCTGCCATGTCATCCACCGTGCCCAGGTGCTCGGCGCCAGAGATGCTGGCACTTACCTCGGCGCCAGCATCAATGGCGCCGAGCTAAGGGTCCATTTTCTGAATTCTTTCTGTCAGGAGTCTATTTGTGAGAAACTTTAAAAAAAAAGAGCTAAATTGTAAAAAATTTGGTCGGGTGACCATGGGCCACCCCTCTACTTCCACCACCTTCCACCTTACTACATGCAAACAAGTACATGGATCCATGGGCAGCACCTTCTCCTCTCTTTGCAAGCGTGCCAAGAAAATATTTCCAAACTTACTTTTTGAGTTTTGGAGATTTGTCGTAGTAGCATCTCGCAATAGGTTTAAACAAATGTTTAGATCAACTGGTAGCATATGGAAGTTAGCTAATACTATAGATTTTGTAATTAGATGACATTTTAGTCGAGCCAAGTTTAGATCGTCTCTTCTGGCTAATAGCGAGTAGTACTTAGTTTGGGTAAAGTAGTTAATAACTTTTTATCTTAGGCTGGATGTGACTCTTTACTTGTTGGTAGATTGAATTTTTATGATATATCAATTAATTATTTTTTAATAATAATATCAATTAATCATTGGATCACCAGAACTGACTGAAATCATGTTTCCGATATTGTCAAGGTTGTTTTGCTGCTATCATTGGCATGCATAATGTTTTTTCTTGACCTCAAACAATTAAATTGCCTTTTTCTTCAATTTAGACCCCGTTCGCTGGTCTGAAACTTGGCTGAAACTGGCTGAAAACACTGTTCCGGCTGAATTGTTGTGAGAGAAAAACACTATTCCGGCTAAAAAAGAAGCCGAACAAGCTATTTTTAAGACAAGCGAGCGGGGCCTTAATTTGGTTGTTTTAGTTTGCATATATTTCGATTCTAATTTGCATGTACTCAAATGTTATAGTAGCGTTAACACAGGCAGTATACTAATGTTAGTTAGGCTATTAAGTGATACATTTAGATTTATTAGTGTTAATTTTAGCTGCTAGATTAAAATCGACTACTCCCTCGGTCCTAGAAAGAATGCAATTCTAGTATAGTATCATGTTTTAGTATAATAAGTTTGTGTCGTTCTTCATGGGACGGCGATTCCTCCACTGCTGCTGTTGATCTCGAATTTTCGATACTGGTCTAGCTGTTGACATCGAGCGTCATATTGGGGTATCACATATGAGTGTTCGGATAGTAATACTAAAACAAGTTACAGAAGTCCTCAGTAATCCGCGAGACAAACTTATTAAGCTTAATTAATTCGTCATTAGCACATGTTTATTGTAGCACCACATTGTCAAATTATGGACTAATTAGACTTAAAAATTCATCTCATAAATTAGTCGTAATCTGTGCAATTAGTTATTTTTTTAATCTATATTTAATACTACATACATGTGTCAAGCATCTAATATGATAGAAAGTAAGCTTTAGGAAAAAAAAAACTAAACAAGGCTTTAATCGAGTGGCGTGGCTTGCAGGATGCACGAAACTGTACCGAATCAAATCGAGTCGTGCATGGTTTTCCGCCCTCTCTCATTTCCGAGGTGAAACGCGGGTGCCACCATCTTCCCTTGGTGTGGGTGACCAACGCGGCACAGCCGCACAGGTGGCGTACGCGGACAGTTGCCCACCGGTACGGTTGGTGCGGTCGGGAAAAAAATTCACTGCAGCGCGTCTGTAATCCCCATCCGCTACATACGTATCCTCAAACGTGCGACGCGTGGACACCGACGAATCAAACGTTCGCCAAAACGCCGCCTTCTCCATACTCGTATTAGATGTCGTTTTGGACAGGATTGTGCATACCAAGGAGTGATTAATTAGGGGGTGTTTTTCTATGTCTGCCCCTAATAAATAGAGTTGCGGGTGCATCTGTATCGAGTAAACAACCAAGGCTCTAACGGCTAGAGCAGCGAGGAATAAGCTACCAGTCGTGAGGTCCCGGGTTCGATACCTAGCCGGGCACTATTTTTTTGCTTGTGGACATTTGCATGGGTAATTTTGCATGGCACTGTTCGTGCGTGGCGCTCGCGCTTGCCGCTTGGCCTGCCGCCCGTGCTCGCGAATTTGGCCGCCGCGCTCGTGAATTTGGCTTGACGCGCGCGGAAGCTGCACGGCGCTGTGCATTCTCGTAATCTCGTTGCATTCGCTTGTTTTTTGCGTTCTGGCGCTCATTTTTTGCATTCTGGCGCTCGTTTTTTTCGTTCTGGCGCTCGTTTTTCCACTGCGCTAGCACGATGAGCAGGTCCGACGGTTCAACTGGTTCATCTATTTAATGGCTGCGTTGCTTGCTTCTTGCTTCTATCCCCTTGCCTTGCTTGCCTACTAGTACATCTACCGCACAATGGCTTAGCGTTTTCTCCTTCTACATCTACTACGGCACAATGGCTGGTGATCAATTCCCTGCCTTTGATCTCAACGTGCGTTTAGAAGAAGATGACGACGGCAACCTTCCATTCGATCTCAACGTGCCAACACTGGAGGATCCCAACAACAACGGTAATGTTTCTTTTGTTACTCATTTCGCTATTTCCTTTTTATGATATCTCAACGTGCCAAATTAGTTTCCTTTTTCAATTTGTTCTTTTCTTTTTCTACAGGATTTGATTTGAACTTGCCACTAGATGAATTTGGTGCAATTGATTTTGATTATTTACAAAACCTCTCTGGTAATTTTTCTCACTTTATACTTTCATTTTTTGATTATGTACAAAACCGTGGCTAACAAGAACAATATTTATTTTTCCTTGTAGTAGAACATGCTCCTCCAGTTGAAGCAAACCATCGAGGAAAAAAAGAAGTGCCAGAAGACGTCAGAAAACAAATTTATCAAGCATTGTTGACTAGAAGCAAGAATGGGACACTAGGTAGGAATGATACAAGAATTGTCGCTGCGCAATTTGGAGTGCACATTCGGTCAGTTCAGCGCTTATGGCAGCGAGGTAAACACCAACTTGCTCATAACATTCCGGTAGTGGTTGCAAGTAAAAAGAAGGGTAGATGTGGCCGCAAGTTAGTCCCTCTTGATTTGGAACAATTGCGCAACATTCCTCTCAAGCAAAGAATGACCATAGAAGATGTGTCTAGTAAACTTGGTGTTAGCAAAGCTAGGATACAAAGATATTTGAAAAGGGGTTTGCTTAGGCGTCACTCTAGTAGCATCAAACCATATCTCACAGATGCTAACAAGAAGACTAGGTTGAAGTGGTGTGTTGACATGATTGAGCAAGGTTTGGTTGATGATCCAAGATTTAAGGATTTTTTTGACTTTGTGTTCATTGATGAAAAATGGTTCTACCTCTCTCAAAAATCCGAGAAATATTACTTGCTACCCGAGGAAGATGACCCCCATCGCACTTGTAAAAACAAGAATTACATCCCTAGGCTCATGTTCTTGTGTGTTTGTGCTCGGCCAAGGTTTAGGAATGGAGAGTGTGTTTTTGATGGAAAAATAGGTTGTTTTCCACTTATCACTTATGGACAAGCCATTAGAAGAAGTGAAAATCGTCTTCGTGGAGAACAAGTAATCAAGCCAATTACTTCAATCACAAGAGAGGTGATTAGAGATTTCATGATAAACCAAGTGTTGCCTGCCATTCGAGCCAAATGGCCAAGAGAAGATGTGAACAAGCCAATTTTCATACAACAAGATAATGCACCCTCCCATTTAAAAGTGGATGATCCTATTTTTTGTGAGGCCGCTAAGCAAGAAGGATTTGACATTCGTCTCATTTGTCAACCACCCAATTCTCCGGATTTCAACATTCTAGACTTGGGGTTTTTTTGAGCTATTCAAGCTATTCAATACAAGATGGATGCAAAAACAATAAACGATCTTGTTCCAGCAGTCCAACAGGTAATTGATCAATTGTTTCATACAACAAAATAATTCATTGTTTCTTAAGCAACTAATTGATTGATTTCTTCAACACATATTTGTAGGCATTCTTACAGTACTCTCCACGGAAAGCAAATAGGATTTTCGTAACACTACAGAGTGTTTTGAAGGAAACAATGAAGATTAAAGGTTGCAACAAAATCAAGATTCCTCACATGCAGAAAGAAAGACTAGAGAGAGAAGATCGGCTGCCATTGCAAATTTCTTGTGAAGGTTCCTTGCTAGCCGAAGCACTTGCTAGCCTTCCTGCAGCAAATTAGAAGAAGAGATGCAAGCATATGTTAGTCTTTGCAGCATGCTAGCCGAAGCACTTGTACCTTACTGTTATTATTTAGTTTAGCAAGTTACAGTAGGTCGACTGGATTGAACATGTACCTTACTGTTATTTTGCATCTTGCTAAGTCTTTGCATCTTCCAACCTCTTTGCATCGAGGATCTCCTCCAACTTCTTTCCAACTTCCTCAGGCAGAATGATGGTGTTACCATTCATTTGAAGTTTGTCCACATCAGGGATGTAGATCTCACAATCAAACTTTTCCATGGCATGGAACAACCTTGCTGGAAAATCATAGTCTTCATGTAAAAGGCCACAACGGGCACACCTACGTGCCTCCCGGCGAGCTTGGAAGCAAGCTTCTCCGAAGACGCCACCAGCGTGGACCGTGCCGCAGCGAGGACATAGAGACTCGACGACAGAGTCTAGGCCATCCACGTAGTCCAGCGGCGCGACAGTGGAGACCAGCGGCGCGACGTCGGAGTCGAGCGGCGCGACGTCGGAGTCGAGCGCCGCGACGATGGAGTCCAGCGGTGCGACGTCAGAGTCGAGCGGCGCGACGATGGAGTCCAGCGGCGCGACGTCGGAGTCGAGCGTCGCGACGATGGAGTCCAGCGGCGCGACGTCGGAGTCGAGCGGCGCGACGATGGAGTCCAGTGGTGCGACGTTGGAGTCCAGCGCCGCGACGATGGAGTCCAGCGGCGCGACGTCGGAGTCGAGCGGCGCGACGATGGAGTCCAGCGGTGCGACGTCGGAGTCGAGCGGCGCGACATCGGAGTCCAGCGCCGCGACGTCGGAGTTCAGCGGCGCGACGTCGGAGTCGAGCGCCTCGACAGACTCCAGCGCCTCCATGGAAGTCAGGCCCTCGACGGACTCCAGCGCCTCCACGGCTGCCAGGCCCTCGACGGACTCCATGGGCGGCAAGGAAGGGACGTGAGCGTGCTGCGGTTCCTGTGGATTGGAGGCGAGTGGTACGGTGCTTGGGGAGAGGATGGGAGCGTTGCGTGATTAGTGTGCCTCGAGCGAAGAGCGTAGCGGGCGGCGAGCGTGCGCATACGAGGCGCTGCGATTAATTCCATGTCGAGCGGAGGTGGGCCGAGCGTGCGCAACGAAGAGCCAGGGGCAAACGTGTCCATTCAAAGCTATTTACGGGCTCAACGACAACCTTTGTGAAATCAGCAGCGTCGCCCAGAACGACATCTAAACCGAGTACGGAGGGAGTACGTACCACACTCGGCTTGGCTTCACCAGCCCTTCGGCTCGTTTGCTGAGCGAGGCATAATAGCCGGCCTCTTCTTGGCTTCCGACGCAAGATTATAGCCCGGCCTCTTCCACAAGAAGGAAGTGCATACACACATCGCGATTAGATCGTGTCTTGCCAATCGCCGTTGCTAGACCTTGCGCTGCCGTCTCCATGGACGACGCGCGCAGCCGGCATGACAGGAGGAGGCCAGGAAGGTGCTAGTCCTTGTGCCGTCGTCTCCATGGACGACGCAGCCGGTATGATAGGAGAAGGAGGCCAGGAAGGTGGTCCTTGCGCCGCTGTCTCCATGGACGATGCAGCCGGCATGATAGGAGAAGGAGGCCAGGAAGAGAATTTGTCACCATCCCAAGACAAACCGTCGTCCATGGTTTCTCCCTCTATTCGTGGAGTCAAGGGAGAGCAGATAACACAGGTATGGTCATCATTTGGTCTTCGATCTTCATCTTCTATCTTCTGTGTAGTTTCATCATGTATAAATGTGTGCATACTATACTGTACAGAACACTGTCGTTGCTATCGATGATAACACTCATGCTAATGACAAGGCTCTCCATCGTCTAGTAGCTGAAGAAGTGATAGACGGAGTACCAGGTAAGGTCATCAGCTAGTAGCTGAAGAAGTGATAGACGGAGTACCAGATGAGGTAACGGTCTTTTTTTGTCTCTCTAAATAGCTAGTATGAAGACAATTATAAATATATTGTGGCAATATAGCTTTAATTCTCATTCGATTGCACAACAGGTGGTTGATAAAGTTGGAATAATTCCTGAAGTTGGTATGACTTTTGAATCAGAGGTCAAAGCTTATAAGGTGTACAATGCCTATGCCGGTAATGCTGGGTTTAGTATAAGAAAGAGCCAGACGGCGTCGAAGAGTATATGTCAAAAATATATTGTTTGTAGTAGCCAAGGACATGGAGAAACTCAGACATCAACGGACAGTACAAGGACTGGTTGTGATGCACGTATTCAGTTTAGTGTTAGCAAGGAGGGGACTTGGACGGTGCAAATTAAAAGGTTGTACTTGATCACAATCATTATCTTGCAAGTCCGAATAAATCACATAAGTTGAGATCCCAATGACGTGGTGTAGAAGCGGACCGGATGTTGATTGGCCAGATACGACAAGTTGGAATGAAGCCAACACAGGTGTATGAGTTTATAAAGGAGTTTTTACGGAGGATCCGGCAAAATCCCATTCTCAAAGATGGACTGCAACAATGAGATTGGTCGTGAGCGCAAGAAGTATTTAGAATCAAATGATGCACAAACACTATTAGAATACTTGAAGAATAAGACGATAGAAGATCCTACCTTTTTTTATGCCATTCAAATAGACGAGGAAGATAGTCGGATGGCTAATTTCTTTTGGGCAGATGGTCAGTCTATCATGGATTATGCCTGCTTTGGTGATGCTATGTCATATGACACCACTTTTCAAACTAATAAGTTTGAAATGCCTTTTGCTCCATTTGTTGGAACCAACCACCACAAGCAAACAATAATTTTTGGTGGTGCATTGATATTTAATGAGACAATTGAATCATTTGTTTGGCTCTTTGAAACATTTCTAAAAGCAATGTCATGGAAGCATCCAAGTATAATTTTCACCGATCAAGATGCAGCCATGGCAAGAGCAATTTCTTATGTATTCAAGAATACAAGGCATCGTCTTTGTTTGTGGCATATCTATCTTAATGCTGCTAAACATCTCGGGCGTGTAATTCAGAAGCACCCTGATAAGTTTCTACCTGATCTTAAGAGGTGTGTACGAAGATAGATTTGAAGATATGTTCATCCAGAAGTGGCATGAATTGTTGAGTAAGTATGACCTTGAGAAGAACCAATGGATGGCAAACCTATATGATTTGAGAAAAAAGTGGGTTATTGTCTACCGTGACTCATTTACAGCTGATATGACCTCCACTCAAAGGAGTCAAGGTATGAATAATGTATTCAAGAAAAGATTCCGTAGGAAACGTGGACTTTCAGAGCTCCTTGCAGAATGTGAGAAGGTTTCTGCTAGCCTTCGTGAAAATGAGTTAGACGCGGATTTTAACTCACGTCGAAAAACTCCAAGACTGCAGCTAAATCATATACAAGGAGGATGTATTCAGAGTTTGAAGAAGAATTTAAACTACATTTCTCATTCTCTTGTAAATTGTTGCAAACAGATGGGTCAGTTTTGACATATCTGGTTACCCATATGCAATCTATTCATGGAGCAACCGTCATCTTCAACACTGCCGATATGGACATTTCGTGTTCCTGCAGAAAGTATGAGTCCATAGGTATGTTGTTATGACCGGCCTGTAGTACTCCAGGCGCCAAGTTAGTGGCTAATAAGCCATAGTATTTATTTCGTGATTTATATTATTAGCAAATAGCCCAAGGGGTTAATTAGCAAAAGGATTATTCATTAGCATAAATACTTGTAATCAGGATTATTGGAGATTAAGCAGAAACAGATTGTTTCCGGCTTCCTGAAGGGAGCCGGGAGACCTAAACCCTAGCCGCCTCTTCCTGTCGCCTGAGCTCGCATGACCACGGCGCCCCGCCGCCGCGCGACATTCAAGCCTTGCCCTCCAATCTCCCACAGCTACAACCTCCGATCGACGAGACATAGAGGACCGCTGCCTAACAACCTGGTATCAGCGTTCTCGGTTCCGATGTCGACCTCGCTGCCCACCTCCACCACTCCGCCGCCGGCCACCAACGCCTCCGCGTAGCTGCCTGTCCCGCAGACATCCCAGCCAGTTCTACCCGCGAGAGCCCTACCGCTCGTCCCTGAGACCTCACTGCTGATGGCCACGGGGGCATCTCCCTCCGCCATTGGCATCATGTCGAACACAGAATTGATGGCAGCGGTGCTCGACCTCAGCAAGATGGTGGTCGGGATTCATGCGTTTCTTTTGGGACCGCAAGGACCGCAACCGAACCCACCGCCGCCGCCCACACAGCACCAACTACCGCCGCCGCCTCAATCTTTGGCTGCCCTATACCCCTACAGGATGCCACCCGACGACACGGCGTCCACCACAACGCCGGCGCCGTTGGTTCCCCCCGGTGGTGTGCTGATCCAGCAGATACACTTTCCCCACTCGCCATCCCCATTGCCGCCATGGCTCACGGCGTCCTTGACCCCGATCTACTCCATCGCGCTGGCGCGCACTTCAATCCTGGCGCCCGACATCACCTCGGGACTTGGCCATGGGGGTGTTCCTGCGTCGGGCACCCTCTACGGCGGCGTCGATGGGTCGCTCTTCCATGGCTCTAGCCTCTGGCCGGCGCACACAGTGCCCCCAACGTCTAGCGTGGCTCCATCGGCGGTCACGCCCGCGGCGTTCGGATTGGCCGACTTCAAGCCCAAGGGCTACAAGCTCGACTTCACGACATATGACGGCTCCGCCGATCCACTGAACTGGCTCACACACTGTGAGCAGTTTTTCTAGAGCCAGCGCACCCCGGGGGAGCAGCGAACGTGGATGGCCACGTACCACCTCATCGGCGCCGCTCAAACGTGGTACTATGCCCTCCTGCTGGATGAGGGCATGCCTTCCTGGGAGCACTTCAAGGAGCTGTGCCGCCTCCGCTTCGGGCCATCCATCTATGGCTCGCGGTTGGCCGAGTTGGGTTGCCTGCCGTTTCACTCCATGGTCCTGGAGTTTGCGGACCATTTCCAGACGATACTCACACACTCCAGGGACATCTCTACACGCCAAAAGGCGGAGCTCTTTGTCGGCGGTCTCCCGGAACATATTCGGGTTGACGTCGCGATGCGTGCTCCGCTCGACCTCCAGACGGAGATGTTCCTGGCCCATGCCTTTGAGAGCCACGCCACCATCACCTGCGTTGGACTCGCGCTAGGCTATTTCGACTTCATCCTGGGCGTCGACTTCCTCGGCACATTGGGCCCCCTCACCTAGGACTTCGAGGGGCTCACCGTGTCCTTCTAGCGGGATGGCCGCTGCGTCACGTGGCAATGTGTGGGCGCCCCAGGCATGCCCTCCCAGCAGCGCTCGTTGGTCGCGGCCACCACGGACCCACGACAGCCGCTGCTGGACGAGCTTCTACTCTAGCATAGCGCCGTCTTCGACACACCATGGGGCCTCCCTCCAGCTCGTCCCTACGACCACCGCATCCACCTCCTACCGGGGACCGCACCGGTTGCTGTGCGGCCATACCGGTACCCGCAGCTACAGAAGGATGAGCTCGAGCGACAATGCGCTGCCATGCTGGAGCAGGGCATCATTCGCCCAAGTACTTCTCCGTTCTCCGCGCCGGTGCTTCTCGTCAAGAAGGCGGACGGGTCATGGCGTTTCTACATCAACTACCACGCGCTCAATGACCGCACGTCCAAGGACAATTCCCAATCCCAGTGGTTGATGAGCTCCTCGACGAGCTCCATGGGGCAAAGTACTTCACCAAGCTCGACCTCCACTCTAGGTACCACCAGGTGCAGATGCACCCGGTGAACGTCGAGAAGACCACCTTCCGCACCCACCACGGCCACTTCGAGTTCCTGGTGATGCCGTTTGGGCTCTCCAACGCCCCAGCAACATTCCAGGCATTGATGAATGATGTGCTCCACCCCTTTCTTCGTAGGTTTATGCTGGTTTTCTTCGATGACATTCTCATTTACAGCTCACCGTGGTCTGAGCATCTCCAGCATATGGGCCTCGTCTTCTCCGCCCTACGAACACACGGTCTCTTCCTCAAGAGGTCGAAGTGCTCCTTTGGGGCCCTCTCCATCGCATACCTCGGCCACATCATATCCGCCGACGGTGTCGCTATGGACAGCGACAAGGTGACCGTGGTCGCCTCTTGGCCGGTGCCACACTCTCCACGCAGTGTGCGTGGCTTCCTGGGGCTCGCCGGCTACTACCGGAAGTTCATCCGTGACTTTGGCTCCATTGCGGCGCCCCTCACGCATCTCCTATGGAAGGAGGCATTCGTCTGGACCGCAGAGGCGGACAAGGCCTTTGCTGCCCTGAAGCAGGCACTATCTTCGGCGCTGGTTCTCTAGATGCCTGACTTCGAACGCTAGTTCGTGGTCGACTGTGACGCCTCCGGTGCCGGCTTTGGTGCTGTTCTACACCAGGGGCCGGCCCCCTGGCCTTCTTCAGCCGACCATTCGCCGCCCGCCATATCAAATTGGCGGCGTACGAGCGCGAGCTCATTGGGCTGGTGCAAGCAGTCTGACACTGGCGCCCGTACCTATGGGGGCACTGTTTCCTCGTCCGCACCGACCACTATAGCTTGAAGTTCCTCCTGGACCAGCGGCTGTCCACTGTGCCCCAACACCAGTGGATCAGCAAGCTGTTCGGGTTCGACTTCACCGTCGAGTACCGCTCCGGGCTGCTCAACTTAGCCACCAACGCACTGTCTCGCCATGACGAGGAGGCTGTGGCATTGTGCACCCTGTCAGGGCCCTCCTTCGACCTCTTCATTGACATCCGAAGGGCCACTGCGACCGATCTGATCGCTCATGACCTGCTGCAGCAGCTGGCTACCACCTCCCTAGACACGCCATGGGCAGCCGCGGACGGTTTCCTTCTCCACGGCAAGCACATCTACGTTCTGGCTGTCGACGACCTATGCCACCAGGTGGTGGCCCTTGCACACTCGGCTGGGCATGAGGGGGTCTAGAAAACCCTTGTGCGCCTCCGAGGTGACTTCTATATCCCCAACGACCGGCAGCTTGTGTAGGACTTCGTCTGCGCCTGTGACGTTTGTCAGCGCAACAAGACGCTGACCACACAGCCGACCGGCCTCCTATAGCCCCTGGACATGCCGTCTCAGGTGTGGGCTTATATCGCCATGGACTTCATCGAGGGGCTTCCAAAGGTGCACGGCAAATCCGTGATCCTAACGGTGGTGGATCGCTTCTCGAAGTATGCTCACTTCATCGCCCTGAGCCACCCCTACACCGCCGCCTCGATCGCTCATGCCTTCTTCCAGGGCATCGTGTGTCTACATGGCGTCCCCAACTCCATCGTCAGCAACCGCGACCCAGTCTTCACCAGCAACCTGTGGCGTGATCTTTTCAAGTGTGTAGGTGTGAAGCTTCATCTCAGCACGGCATTCCACCCTTAGACTAACGGCTAGTCAGAGGTCATCAATAAGGTGATCGCGATGTATCTCTGTTGCACGACTGGTGATCGGCCGCGCTTGTGGGTGGCCTGGCTCCCTTGGGCGGAGTATTGCTACAACACCTCGTTCCACACTACGCTCTGAGCGACGCCGTTTGAGGTGGTGTACGGCCGCTCCCCGCCTCCCCTTCTACCACACCAGGAGGGGGCAGCAACGACAGAGGTGGTGGACACCATGCTACGAGACCGCGACGCATTCCTGGAGGAGGTTCGCGAGCGTCTTCTCCAAGCACAGCAATACGCCAAGTGGCACTACGACGAGCACCATCGCGAGGTGGAGTTCGAAGTCAGGGCATGGGTGCTTCTCCGCCTGCTACACTGCCCCACCCATGCCCTTACCTCATCGTCGAAGGGCAAGCTATGCCCATGCTACGCCGGGCCGTTCCAGATCATCGAGCGCATCGGCCCGGTCGCCTACCGCCTCTAGCTTCCGGCCGAGGCGCGTCTCCATGATGTTTTCCATGTAGGGCCGCTGAAGCCCTACAACTACACCGGTGCTCCTCCTACAGCCCCCGCAATGCTTCCACTAGTCCAGGATGGGCGCCTGTAACAGAACCGACCAATTATATGAAATTAAGTAAGAAAATCATCCGCCAGAGCAGACGATTTAGCAAACTTAAGCCCGTATAACCCGGTAGTCCGTGAAATCACGAAGGATTTCAAACCAACTCACATACCAGCCAAGATCGTAATACGTTTAGCGGTCACCATCACATATTACATAAAAGTTCGCATCACAGATACATCAGAGTTTAAACATAGTTATTACAAAATGAGTTCAAATAGAAGTAGCGGAAGCCATTTGTTCAAAACCACACACACTCACACGGAGTTCAAATACAGTGCCAGCTAATGATCATCTCCAACAAAAGCATCAGACAAGACGTAAGGAATGACCATGCCCATGGTCCTAAGCATCACCCATCGTAGGATAAAGGCAGTTGATACAGTAGCCGTAATACATCTGCCCATCTGCAACAAGTGGGAATAAAACCCTGAGTACGAGAAGGTACTCAGCTAGACTTACCCGACATAACCGAAAATAAAGTGACACCAAGGATTATGAAGGGCTTTATAGTAGGGTAGCTGACTCATTTGCAAAAAGAAGCATTTTTAGCATTTCAAGAACCTTTCCAAAAGCATTATTGTCAAGTTAATTATTATTAACCTGTCGACTAGATTTGCACCTATACTAGAGCAAGCATAGTGATTAAGCAAATAATGATAACCAATGATCATTAACAACTTCCATAATGTCATATTCATTATAACTATCCAAGTGTTCCATCAACATTACTACGATGAAGTCACTCAAGTCAAGTGCTCACTATCCAGGAGCGATGGCGATTCGAATCGATTCCTAACCAGCTGGTGATTTATTCCTTACACAAACCTCACTCACCCGCTAAAGTGAGGTATCGGTCACCGAGTCAACTATCTAGGAATCTCGAGTTTGCCAGGAACCACATGTACCCGGGGGCCGACCGACTGCTACTTTGGTCTTATCATCTCGCCCCCGTGTCCTACCACACCTGCTCCGGCACAGTGCGCTGCGGGCAATCTACTCGGCCCTGAATAATCTCCCAGCTTCACGGTCGAAAGGTACTTTATTCGGCCAGCTAAATGTAAGGCATGCGTTCAACATGACTCGAGGCCCAACAACGGTCGGTCCTTAATCGACACAGACGGAAAGCACTACAGTCCAAAACTCTGTAAGTCTTCGTCCGGTCTCAACTTCATTTAACACTTAGTTATACCATGACTACATAGTTATCCAAGCAGATCCAGGTAACCACCTATAGCTCGCAGGTGACAGGAAATCACCCGACTTCTACCGGTCTAAGCCAGCTAAGCATTGACTCGACTACGGATACCAGGGTAACAAGGATATAGTATAACAAAGGTAGACAAGGTATAATGCAGCAACGGTTGCAAACAACTCCTGAACGTAATGCATCAATTAAAGTAAAGCATTTAATTAATAATTGCAAACCGGGGAGAAAATGCTCCGGGGCTTGCCTCTCTCGAAGGAGCTCGGGCGGTGATCGGGGCACTCCGAAGTTCCTCAACGTCCTCCTCGTCGGCTTCGGTCACTTCCTGCGGCTGCACCTCGAGCTGTTCCTCGGGCTCCTCGGGTATGATGACTGGGCTCTCGGTTTGCGATCCTGTATGATGCATGTGCGTAAGTGCTTATGC
The DNA here is from genome assembly GCF_019320115.1 of Miscanthus floridulus. NCBI lineage: Eukaryota > Viridiplantae > Streptophyta > Magnoliopsida > Poales > Poaceae > Miscanthus > Miscanthus floridulus. Next base: position 67,982,801 of record NC_089584.1, read on the forward strand.
AAAAAGTGCATCGGATGAAATGAACACAATGGATATGCTTGAATGCAAGGTAGTCAACATCATCCAAGAACATATACTACAAGCACATGTCATCTACTACATTCTCTTCTACTACTAATATGCTAAGTCAACACATCTCATTAAATGCTTCAAAGATACACCAAAGCTTCACTAATTTCTTAAGCATACACAAAGCAACATTTGATTAACCCTAGTTAATAATAGGTTTGAATAACAACATCTATTTTTATAGCTTAGAAAAATCTTAGAAAATTACCATAGCACAGTACTACCCTAAGTAGTCTACCATCAGATTTTTATGGCATTTGGATGAGTGGATTAGCCTACACAAAAATAACAAGCTATGGCATGATTATGAACATGAAAATACTTTGTACTGTGAAAAGTGTCAAACAACAGATGAAATATTTTTCCTATGTTCTACACAGCAAATAATCACTGTACAAAAATTATCACATGCATGTTTTATACAAATTTTGCTCTCTAGCAAAAATAACAAAAATCAGCCATTAAAGGCACTTGAACTACATCTCACAATTTTTCTACAAGACATGCATGGCATATATTTTTCCTAGGAAGTACATTACACCAGAAGAATAACACACTTGGAAGCATATTTTTCTGAAGCATATAGGTTTTACTACACATTTTCACAAGATATCAGCAAATATCAAGGATTAAATAAAGCTCTATACAAAAGTATCTCAAAAATGACATGCTATATTTTTATCAGGTAGATCTGGTGACAAGGAACCTAGCAAAATTTGTTTCAACAAATTTGGAGCAAATTTGAGCAAGTTATAAATTTCCAAAGCATTTAACAGAATTCTGAAAAAGCATTTCTTAAATCCATTTGAAAACCAGCCGACAAAATTGCTAGGTGCACCCGGTGCTGTGCACCCGGAACTTCCACCAGCCACTGCGGCTGGGCCCTGCGGCCCCATGGGTCAGTGACCCGAGAGCAGGGGAGGAGCCCCGCCGACCGGTGCTCACCGACGGCGAGCTCTTCCGGTGGCGTAGGCGGTGCCAGCGTGCACACCACGCTGAGCCGCACCGACTGGGAGGGTGGAGTTGGCCCGGCGGCGTGACGGCCACGCGACTGCGGTAGCTATCGCCGGAGGGAAGGAAGGCGGCCAAGCTCCCCCTTACCTCGACGACGGCGTCCGCGAGCGAGCGCAAGCGAGGCAGGGACCCAAGGCGGAGCTGCTGGCGGCGAGAATTGAAGAAAGAAGGCGTGGAGGAGGGTACATCGCCGTGGGGCAGCGGCGGCGTTCGGTGGTGAGAGCGGGCATCGCTGCTGCTGTCGCTGCTTCTGAGAGAGCGGAGGGCGAAGTGGGGAGCGCAGCGGGGCAGCAGATGAAGGCGAGTGCATGGAGGGTGAGGCAGGCCAGGGCTGCCGCGTGGCGTGCGTCGCCGGCGCATGGCGGCCACGCGGCGAGCGCGCCCTGACACGGTCGGGTGTGGCACGGCGCGGCGCTGAGGCAGGCCGAGTGAGCGGGCCAGCGCGGAGTAGGCTAGCGCGCGAGTTGGGCTCCGGCGAAGGCGCGCGTGCGCGGGGTGGAGCGGGGGCCGGCTTCGGCTGGCGGGCCAGAAATGAGGCGGCGGCCCGTGAAAGGAGAAAACCCTTTTTCAAATTCTATTTTAAGAAATTTTCAATATCAGTTTTCAAATACCCTTTTGATCAAGAAAATGACATCTTTTGAAAATAGCCCAAAAATAAAAGTTGCTTAGAATTTAATCCTCTACAACTTTGCTTTAGGGACCAACTAAAAATTTTGCATAGATTTTGAATTGTGAAGTAAAAGCTAAATACGGAGGATTTTTTACCATTTTCAATAAAGATTTCAAATGCATATTTTGTCAAAAGTTTGAATACAAACTTTGCTCCAAAAACTGTGCTAAATAATTTTAGGTGATTTACAATTATAGCCAAACATGTTTTACGAACCTAGCAAACATAATTAGGGCAAAAACAACTCTAAACAAGTGTATGCAACATTCATGTTTCACGAGCATGTTTCATATGTTTCGAAGCATGGTTTTAGTTATTATGTACATAATTAGGCATGGATACTTAGGATGCTTGATGATGCACAATATGCATGATTTGCAGTGCCTAAATGCTGGCATAACACCGGGGTGTTACAGCCCTCCCCCCTTATAAAAATCTCAGTCCCGAGATTTGGGTTACGAACCATTTGTTATAAAAATCTTCATAAGCTTTTTGTAGATATTCTCCCGTTTCCCAAGTTGCATCTCCCTCATCATGATGATTCCACTGTATCTTGTATGTTTTCACCACACTATTCCGAGTAGCACGTTCTTTAGTGTCTAACACACGGACCGGTTGCTCACGATACACCAAATCTGATTTGAGTTGGATGCCTCGAGGTTCTATTCTTTCCTCCGGAACACTGCAAACACTTCTTGAGATGTGATACATGGAAAACTGGGAAGACGGTACTCATTGTCTCAGGTAACTCTAACTTATAAGCTACTGGACCTCTTCTTTCCAAGATCTTGTATGGTCCTACGAATCTAGCGGCAAGCTTTTCTTCGGACTCCAAACCGTTTCTTCTTCATTGGCGTGACCTTCAGATAAACATAGTCACCAACTTCAAACACAAGGGGTCTCCTTCTTCTGTCTGCATAACTTTTCTGACGCGATTGGGCCGCCTTCATATTTTGTTGAATAATATGAACTTTCTTCTCGGCCTCTTCTACAAAGTCAATGCCATAATACCTTCTATCTCCTGGCTCGACCCAATTCAGTGGTGTTCTACATTTTCTGCCATACAAAGCTTCGAATGGAGCCATCTTGATGCTTTCTTGATAACTATTATTGTAAGCAAACTCAGCTAATGGTAACCATGACTCCCATGATCCCCTAGAAGACAACACACAGGCTCTTAACATATCCTCAAGAACAGCATTCACTCGTTCAGTCTGACCATCTGTCTGAGGATGATAAGCGGTACTACGAATCAAACTAGTTCCTAAGCCTTTGTGTAAATGTTCCCAAAAGTGAGCCGTGAACTATGGCCCTCTATCAGATACTATAGTCTTTGGTATACCATGCAACCTCACAATTTCTGCAATATACTTCTCGGCATATTGAGGTGGTCGATAAGTTGTCTTGACAGGTAAGAAATGAGCGGTCTTGGTAAGACGATCCACAATCACCCAAATCGAATCATGTCCCTTTTGAGTCGTGGGCAAACCCGAGATAAAATCCATACTTATATCATCCCACTTCCAACTAGGTACGGACAAAGGTTGCAACAAACCGGCAGGTTTCATATGAATAGCTTTCACTCTACAACACGTGTCACATCTGGCAACATATGCTGTAACTTCTTTCTTCATTTTGGTCCACCAATAACGAGGTCTTAGTTCTTGATACATCTTACTACTTCCCGGATGGATAGATAGCTTAGAAAGGTGAGCTTCATCCATGAGTTTATTCCTAAGCTCTCGATCCTTGGGAACCACAAGACGGTCGTCAAACCACAACACGCCCTGTTCATCCACTTTAAAGTGCTTAGACGGCTTTTCTTTTATTTTCTCTTTGATGTGGAATATCCCCTTGTCGGTTTTCTGGCCTTCTATTATCTTACTCTCCAAAGAGCAACTAATCTGAATACTATGTAACACAAGCAGGATGCATCAGATCGAACCCATCTTCAAGTAATGGCTGCACATTCAAGCAATGTGACTTTCTACTCAAAGCATCTGCCACTACATTGGCCTTTCCAGGATGATATTGCACATTCAAGTTGTAATCTTTGATCAATTCCAACCATCTGTGCTGTCTCATGTTCAGCTCTGGGTTGGGTAAAGATGTACTTGAGACTCTTGTGATCTGTGAAAATGTTGCACACATTACCAAGTAGATAATGTCTCCAAATTTTTAGGGCATGCACAACTGCAGCAAGTTCAAGATCATGTGTCGGATAGTTGACCTCGTGCTTTCTCAACTGACGTGAGGCATAAGCAATGACTCTTCCTTCTTGCATAAGAACACAGCCCAAACCAGTTTTCGATGCGTCGCAAAACACATCAAATGGTTTCTCAATGTCTGGTTGTGCGAGAATAGGAGCAGTGGTCAACAGCTTCCGCAAGGTGTGGAAAGCTGCTTCACACTCCTCTGTCCACACAAACTTGTGATCTTTCTGTAGCAGACTTGTCATTGGCTTGGCAATCTTCGAGAAGTCCGGTATAAAACGATGGTAGTAACCGGCTAATCCTAAGAAACTTCTAATCTCAGGAACTGTGGTCGGTGCCTTCCAATCCATAACCTCTTGCACCTTACTTGGATCGACTGAAACTCCATTTTCTGATAGAATGTGACCAAGGAAAGGAACTTTCTTCAACCAGAATTCGCATTTGCTAAACTTAGCATATAGCTTATGATCTCTAAGTCTGGTCAAGACAATTCTCAGATGCTCTTCATGATCCTTCTCGTTCTCAGAGTACACCAGAATGTCATCGATGAACACAACCACGAACTTATCCAATTCTGGCATGAAAACTGTATTCATCAAAAACATAAAGTATGCAGGAGCATTTGTCAAGCCAAAGGACATGACAAGATACTCATACAACCCATATCTGGTGGAAAATGCAGTTTTTCGGTATATCTTGTGGCCTAATCTTGATCTGATGATAACCGGATCTCAAATCTATCTTTGAGAACACCTTAGCCTTGGCTAACTGGTCAAACAGAACATCAATATGAGGCAAGGGATACTTATTCTTGATGGTTACAGCGTTAAGTGGCCTGTAATCTACGCACATTCTCAACGTGCCCTCTTTCTTCTTCTTCACAAACAAGGCGGGACATCCCCATTCAGACTTGCTTGGCCGGATAAACCCCTTTTTTGATAACTCTTCTAGTTGCTTCTTCAGCTCAACTAATTCATCTAGAGGCATCCGATAGGGTCTCCTTGAAATCGGAGCTGTTCCGGGGATTAACTCAATTCCAAACTCAATATCCCTATCTGGCGGAAGACCAGGTAGCTCATCCGGGAATACATCCAGAAACTCACACACTACCGAATCTGATGAATAGGAATAACTTCAGTAGCACATGTAACACTTATAAGGTCTGTTCTCTGAGGCAATGGTACTTGGAAAGTACCCTCACCCAGGGGATCCTTAAGGGTAAGTACCCGACTTCCGGTATCTATGACTGCTCCCCAATCCTTCATCCAATTCATCCCTATAATGACATCCTAAAACTAGTCCAGGCATAACTATCAAGTTCACTCAAAACTTCCTGCTACCTAATTCAAGGGTTGCCCCTCGAACCATCCGGTTGGTCAAAACATCAGCCCCTGCTGAACTTATACGGTAACCATAACCCAATTCTGTGCATAGTTGTTCATGTTTCTGTGCAAATGCTTGACTCATAAAAGAATGCGATGATCTAGAATCAAATAGAACAACTGCAGGGTTTTCGTTGATAGGAAACTTACCAGCGGTTACGGGCTCTCCTTCAGGAATCTCATCCACAGTCGTACTATGCACCCTAGCATTATAAGTCTGCTGCTTCTTCTTGGGCGGATAAGGACAGAACCTTGAGAAGTGGCCGGGTTGGTCACAATTGTAGCAGGGTCCCCTCACTGTACCAGCAGATCCCACAGCTCCCTTGGAACTGCCCTAGTACCGCAGTTGCGGCTGCCTTGTTAGACTGTACTGCCATCTTGTAAGGCTTCTATGGTCCCCTGAAATTCTGACCTCTCTGCTGAGGTGGCCTGAACCTAGCGCCAGGTGCTAGATGGACGATAGGGAGGACAACCTCCCACAGGTGCTCTTGCTTGGGACGGACCACCTTCTAGGGCTCTCTTGCGAGTCTTAGCTGCGGTGCTAGCAGTTGTTGTTCTTTTCCTGCTTCAGGACAATCACTGATGAAGTCATTGAATCTGGCGCGGGTGTTGGTACCCACATGCTTCATCATCTTTGGATTGAGTCCTCTCTTGAAACTGGCGATTCTCTTAGCATCAGGTGTCAACCATGTCGGGAGCATAACGACACAAGTTGTTGAAGGCATGCAAATATTGCGTCACAGTCTTGGTGCCCTGATTCAACGCCAAGAACTCTCCCAACTTCATCTCGGTCAGCCCAGGTGGAATATAAACTCCACGGAAGGCCTCAGCGAACTCTCTCCACGTAATCTGAGCATTTGGAGGGAAGGTTGTGCGATGGTGCTTCCACCACATTCCCGCTGGTCCTTGCAACTGATGTGCAGCATACTCAGTTTTCAATACCTCAGTCATCCTCAACACACGGAATTTATCTTCCATAGTGTTGATCCATTCTTCAGCATCGAGTGGTTCTGTTGCTTCCTTGAATATTGGCGGCCTGGTGTCCATAAAATCTTTGAAGCTGCTATATTGATTCACCCCAATGCCACCACCCTGATTGTTACCGCGCTGAACATTGTTGGCGATAGTACGCAGAAAATCCTCCATGTTCTTCTGGGACTTGTTCCGTGTTGCGCTGACTCCGAGCAACTGTGCGAGGAACACCTCTGGGGTAAACGGGGAGGAGGTGGCAAATGCGGTTCATGGGGAGGCTCATTGTTGTTGCCGTGGTTTCCACCACCACCACCGGTCCCCGCACCGTTAGCACCTGGTCTCAGCGGCCTCATACGTGGTACGGCGAGTATTTGTCATCTGCATATTTCAGCAACAAGTAATGATTGAGTGAAGCTGTAATAATTGTGAGTGAAGAAAAAATTATGCCGTACTGAATTTACTGGAGAGAATAAATTCATACAATAAAACAGAGGCACAATAATCGCATCCCAATTAAAACAACGTCACTAATTAAATTACTTCAACAGCAAACATCATGTCCATACAACCAAATTGTCAGCATACATACACTGGACTTTTATGCGTTCAGATATCGCATTCCTAGCCAAGTTCAAATCACATGCCAAGTCTCATAAGTTCGAAGCAAGATACATTAGGTTACATGCCAACAAAAGAAAGGTCATCGTGACAGGACCTAAACACTAGCGCAAGGCAACTAGCCTACTCCTCGGGGCCGTCATCGGGATCAGAGACATCACCATCGCCCCTAGGTGAAACTTACAGGCTCGTCCTCATTGTCGTCGTCGATGTCCATGCCAGCGGCGTCTGGAGGAGCATATGGGCCAACCCCATTGTAGAGCGCGTGAAACTCCTCATGTAGGTTGATGTTGTACTCCTCTAGCTCATCGACCCTCTATAGCAGAAGGTCCCTCTCGTCCCAGGCTTCATTCCTCTCCTGAACCAACTGTCCAATCATGCGGTCTGCATTGTTGTTGGCTTGAGTCAACGTATGCACCCGCTGCATAGCTCTATCACCTCTCTCAACCGCCTGGTTTCGCTGTAAGTTCATATCAGCCAACTGCTCCTGCAAACTAGCTATAGCACGTGCCTGCTTCTTCTTCTGCTTTCCTACCTTGAGCTTATCATGACTACGTAAGCCAGTCAAAGTCCAGTAGGTACTCTCAAGACCCTCATATGCTCTAATGGCGGCGAACATAGCACTCATAGCATGGTTGTCGCTAGCCTGTCCCTCAGCTGGACCTCTGACCAAAGCACTTCCCTGAGGCTGAACCCAAATAGCATCACGAGGATCATCCCTAGGAAAGGTGCCAGCTAGAGCTGCTGCAAGCTCACTAGGAAATCTGCTCATGATATCCCTGATGACACAGAAAGCTGCTCCCTCTGCACCCTCAACAGGAGTGCGACCCTCAAACTCCAAGTGCCAACCATCCCAATCTGGAGCATCACCAAGGGTAGGAACCGTGATCTCTACCACTGCAAGTCCATCCTCTGCTAACTGGCTCTCATTCCAAGAGTACATCGGCTCTTGACCCTCTGGGTACCCCACATCATGGAGCACTCTCCAAAGCAAGGTCGGCATGCCAAACTCGCTCAAGAAGGTGTCTATGGTGCGGTGCTCCCTCAGGGCCAACGGACGTCGAGGTGCTCTTCCTCCGGTGGACTTACGGGCGGTCTGCTTCGTGCGGGCCATCTATAGCAAAAGTTCTTTTATTACCCTGTGGAAACATATTTTAGGTGATACAACTTTTATCAAAATGAGATAATCAATTTATAAGGGGAGGAATGCATGACATGAATGAAATGCACAAGTAATATGATGTATGTACGTGCCGTACGTTCTCACAAACTTATGAAATAAATAATTTCTAGCGACGAATTCGGTGGCATACAAACGATCTCTCAAATACGTAGCTAATACGTTCTACATGATAACGTTGTTATGTACCTGCAGAAGATTCATTTCAGCCCAATTCCCAATGAATGCACAAAAGCAGTAAATTTTATCTACACGCTCTACATGAATCCCCAGATACGTGTACAACGGTAGTAACTACCCGAACCATCGTCCTATTGACGGCATCGCCTCAACAGACGGAATACCCACACATGAGATACCTTTGTAAAACATGCAGTAGAACATGTAATTACTCCAGCATCATATAAGCATTCACCCTAGATCGGCGGTGTATCCGATCATGCTCTCACAACTCACACTTACCGAGGCGTAGAGGCAATTGATCCATACACTACCACTCAAACAAGTGGCACTCATACAATAGCACGCCGTATGAGCGACGAAAGAGAAATATGATGCAAGAACCCCAAGTCAGTACTTAATTAAGCCACCTAGAGTCCTTAACTGGGCATAAAGGATATGACCACTGGCACACTTTTTAGTTTGGAAATCATGTTTTTCAAATGCCTTTTTGTTTTAAATACACTTGTGAACAGTAACACGCTAAACCATGCTCTGATACCAGCTGTAACAGAACCGACCAATTATACGAAATTAAGTAAGAAAATCATCCGCCAGAGCAGACGATTTAGCAAACTTAAGCCCATATAACCCGGTAGTCCATGAAATCACGAAGGATTTCAAACCAACTCACATACCAGCCAAGATCGTAATAAGTTTAGCTGGTCACCATCACATATTACATAAAAGTTCGCATCACAGATACATCAGAGTTTAAACATAGTTATTACAAAACGAGTTCAAATAGAAGTAGCGGAAGCCATTTGTTCAAAACCACACACACTCACACGGAGTTCAAATACAGTGCCAGCTAATGATCATCTCCAACAAAAGCATCAGACGAGATGTAAGGAATGACCATGCCCATGATCCTAAGCATCACCCATCGTAGGATAAAGGCAGTTGATACAGTAGCCGTAATACATCTGCCCATCTGCAACAAGTGGGAATAAAACCCTGAGTACGAGAAGGTACTCAGCTAGACTTACCCGACATAACCGAAAATAAAGTGACACCAAGGATTATGAAGGGCTTTATAGTAGGGTAGCTGACTCATTTGCAAAAAGAAGCATTTTTAGCATTTCGAGAACCTTTCCAAAAGCATTATTGTCAAGTTAATTATTATTAACCTGTCGACTAGATTTGCACCTATACTAGAGCAAGCATATGATTAAGCAAATAATGATAACCAATGATCATTAACAACTTCCATAATGTCATATTCATTATAACTATCCAAGTGTTCCATCAACATTACTACGATGAAGTCACTCAAGTCAAGTGCTCACTATCCAGGAGCGATGGCGATTCGAATCGATTCCTAACCAGCTGGTGATTTATTCCTTACACAAACCTCACTCATCCGCTAAAGTGAGGTATCAGTCACCGAGTCAACTATCCAGGAATCTCGAGTTTGCCAGGAACCACATGTACCCAGGGGCCGACCAACTGCACTTTGGTCTTATCATCTCGCCCCCATGTCCTACCATACCTGCTCCGGCACAGTGCGCTGTGGGCAATCTACTCGGCCCGAATAATCTCCCAGCTTCATGGTCGAAAGGTACTTTATTCGGCCAGCTAAATGTAAGGCATGCGTTCAACATGACTCGAGGCCCAACAACGGTCGGTCCTTAATTGACACAGACGGAAAGCACTACAGTCCAAAACTCTGTAAGTCTCTGTCCGGTCTCAACTTCATTTAACACTTAGTTATACCATGACTACATAGTTATCCAAGCAGATCCAGGTAACCACCTATAGCTCGTAGGTGATAGGAAATCACCCGACTTCTACCGGTCTAAGCCAGCTAAGCATTGACTTGACTGCGGATACCAAGGGTAACAAGGATATAGTATAACAAAGGTAGACAAGGTATAATGCAGCAACGGTTGCAAACAACTCCTGAACGTAATGCATCAATTAAAGTAAAGCATTTAATTAATAATTTCAAACCAGGGAGAAAATGCTTCGGGGCTTGCCTCTCTCGAAGGAGCTCGGGCGGTGATCGGGGCACTCCGGAAGTTCCTCAACGTCCTCCTCGTCGGCTTCGGTCACTTCCTATGGCTGCACCTCGAGCTGTTCCTCGGGCTCCTCGGGTATGACGACTGGGCTCTCGGTTTGCGATCCTATATGATGCATGTGCGTAAGTGCTTATGCAAAAAGTGCATCGGATGAAATGAACACAATGGATATGCTTGAATGCAAGGTAGTCAACATCATCCAAGAATATATACTACAAGCACATGTCATCTACTGCATTCTCTTCTACTACTAATATGCTAAGTCAACATATCTCATTAAATGCTTCAAAGATACACCAAAGCTTCACTAATTTCTTAAGCATACACAAAGCAACATTTGATTAATCCCTAGTTAATAATAGGTTTGAATAACATCTATTTTTATAGCTTAGAAAAAATCTTAGAAAATTACCATAGCATAGTACTACCCTAGGTAGTCTACCATCAGATTTTTATGGCATTTGGATGAGTGGATTAGCCTACACAAAAATAACAAGCTATGGCATGATTATGAACATTAAAATACTTTGTACTGTGAAAAGTGTCAAACAACAGATGAAATATTTTTCCTATGTTCTACACAGCAAATAATCATTGTACAAAAATTATCACATGCATGTTTTATACAAATTTTGCTCTCTAGCAAAAATAACAAAAATCAGCGAACAAAGGCACTTGAACTACATCTCACAATTTTTCTACAAGACATGCATGGCATATATTTTTCCTAGGAAGTACATTACACCAGAAGAATAACACACTTGGAAGCATATTTTTCTGAAGCATATAGGTTTTACTACACATTTCACAAGATATCAGCAATATCAAGGATTAAATAAAGCTCTATAGAAAAGTATCTCAAAAATGACATGTTATATTTTTATCAGGTAGATCTGGTGACAAGGAACCTAGCAAAATTTGTTTCAACAAAGTTGAAGCAAATTTGAGCAAGTTATAAATTTCCAAAACATTTAACAGAATTCTGAAAAAGTATTTCTTAAATCCATTTTAAAACCAGCCGACAAAATTGTTGGGTGCACCCGGTGCGGTGCACCCGGAACTTCCACCGGCCACTGCGGCTGGGCCCTGTGGCCCCACGGGTTAGTGACCCGAGAGCAGGGGAGGAGCCCCGCCGACCGGTGCTCACCGGCGGCGCAGGCGGTGCCAGCGTGCACACCACGCTGAGCTGCACCGACTGGGAGGGTGGAGTTGGCCCGGCGGCGTGATGGCCACGCGACCGCGGCAGCGCTCTCGTCGGAGGGAAGGGAGGCGGCCAAGCTCGGCCCTTACCTCGACGACGGCGGCCGCGAGCGAGCGCAAGCGAGGCAGGGACCCAAGGCGGGGCTGCTGGCGGCGGGAATCGAAGAAAGAATGCGTGGGAGGAGGGTACGTCGCCGGTGGGGCAGCGGCGGTGTTCGGTGGCGAGAGCGGGCGCGCGTTGCTGCTGTTGCTGCTTCTGAGAGAGCGGGAGGGCGAAGTGGGGAGCGCAGCGGGGGAAGCAGATGAAGGCGAGCGCGCCCTGACGCGGTCAGGTGCGGCGCGCGGGAACGGCGCGGCACGGCTTTGAGGCAGGCCGGGTGAGCGGGCCAGCGCGGAGGCAGGCCAGACGCATGAGTTGGGCTGGGCCGAGGCGAAGGCGCGGTGCGCGGCGGGGTGGAGTGTGGGCCGGCTTCGGCTGGCGGGCCAAAAAATGAGGCGGCGGCCCGTGAAAGGAGAAAGCCCTTTTTCAAATTCTATTTTTAAGAAATTTTCAATATCAGTTTTCAAATACCTTTTGATCAAGAAAATGATATCTTTTGAAAATAGCCCAAAAATAAAAGTTGCTTAGAATTTAATCCTCTACAACTTTGTTTTAGGGACCAACTAAAAATTTTGCATAGATTTTGAATTGGGAAGTAAAAGCTAAATAGGGAGGATTTTTGACCATTTTCAATAAAGATTTCAAATGCATATTTTGTCAAAAGTTTGAATACAAACTCTGCTCCAAAAACTGTGCTAAATAATTCTAGGTGATTTACAATTATAGCCAAACATGTTTTACGAACCTAGCAAACATAATTAGGGCAAAAACAACTCTAAACAAGTGTATGCAACATTCATGTTTCACGAGCATGTTTCATATGTTTCGAAGCATGGTTTTAGTTATTATGTACATAATTAGGCATGGATACTTAGGATGCTTGATGATGCACAATATGCATGGTTTGCAGTGCCTAAATGCTGGCATAACACCGGGGTGTTACAGCGCCTGCTGCCGGCCCCCGAGCGTGTGCTGCGTGCACAGCTCCGTCGTGGTGATTGGAAGCTCCTTGTCAAGTAGCAGGGTCTCTCAGAAGATGATGCGACGTGTGAGCCTCTCCAGGACTTCAAGACCCTCTACCCCGATGTCCAGCTCGAGGACGAGCTGTTTGTCGAAGCGAAGAGAGATGTTATGACCGGCCTGCAGTACTCTAGGCGCCAAGTTAGTGGCTAATAAGCCATAGTATTTATTTCGTGATTTATATTATTAGCAAATAGCCCAAGGGGTTAATTAGCAAAAGGATTATTCATTAGCATAAATACTTGTAATCAGGATTATTGGAGATTAAGCAGAAACAGATTGTTTCTGGCTTCCTGAAGGGAGCCGGAAGACCTAAACCCTAGCCGCCTCTTCCTGTCGCCTGAGCTCGCGCGACCACGGCGCCCCGCCGCCGCGCGACGTTCAAGCCTCGCCCTCCAATCTCCCACAGCTACAACCTCCGATCGACGAGTCACAGAGGACCGCTGCCTATCATATGTACACACTTTAAATTACAAATATAGTTTGTTATAAATAAAGATGAAAAACTGAATCATTATCATGTAGGTATACGATGCAAGCATGCCTTCAAAGTCTTCACTGTGAATGATGTTTTCAATTTGCCATCCAAATATATACTAAACAGATGGACAAAATATGCTAAAGGAGGATTCTATATTGAGAAACAAGGATCTGAAAAAGAAAATATGAAAACACATGCTGCACATATCTCACGAAAGACGACATCCCTTGCACTAAGTGTTCAGTGTCAAATGTTTGGTTGGAGAAAGCCATCGATAATTTGGATTCCGAAGCGGATAATTCTCTAAGCAAGGAGCAAGAAAAAACAGATGAGGTTCCTTTAGTTTCGACTAACTGTGACAGACACATTGAAAGGATCAATATCATTTGGAGTTCCTCATGTCGTTAAAAGCTCAAAGAATAAATGGATCCAAAGTGTGCTTGAAAAGAACACAAAAAAGAAAAGAAAAGTGCAAAGAAAAAAGGTGATTCTCCTACCCATTCTTTTGCAGATTTTGTTTCTGTCTTGACTGCTTTTGTACTGTTTTTTTAATTTAATTATATATATGTCTGCCTATAGGAAAAGCTCCAATTGATGTTGTAGAAAATACAGATGGCGCTGATCCAGATCACTTGAAAGACATGACTTTTTCCATTCCTTTTTTTTTGGTTAACTTACTTCGTGGCAATTTTTATGTACAGTTTCATATTCTTTGACACAGGGACTTCAACCTGTTGCAATCGAGCAATCTTCGACCATATCTCATCCTTTGATTCAAGAAGGGTATGCTAATGCCACAATGCCAGACTTTCATATGTATGGGAATTCTTCTACAATGGACACTCCTTATATCCAAGGAGGATACACAAGTCTCTTACTTGGAGTTGATGAAGCTGCTACAATGCATTCAACTGCTAGGAAATTACATTTTAGTGGAGTGCCAAATAACGAAAATAAGTAACATATCTGTGTTGCTTTGTAATAAATTATGGAATGTTAGTACTGAATTGTTTTTTTATCCAGTAATAATGCTACAGCTTAGAACTCTTTTTTATCAGTAATGTCAGTCTTGTATCTATTTTACAAATCAATATCACATTCCAGACTTCACAATTCAGACTTCAAAACCAGCCAACATGGCATATGTATTATTTCACACTGAAAGGAATTACATTGTACATCAATCATGTCAGACCATTTACATATAAGTCATTTACAGATAAGAGTTGCTCCCTATGTACAGAACATGACTCCCTTGTGATATGTCGAAGTATACTGATAGCAACACTTGTCTTAAAGGTAAGCAAATAGTTGGATACATGACAAGTATTGCATAGGGGCATAATAAACACCTGTGTTTCGAATGTCATAGCTGATAGCTCCTAAACACTAACCAATAACCATTACAAATGGTTTCAGGTTGCTGCAAACTGCAAAGGTCATTGGTGAAGTTCAGGCACTGATAGCTTTTCCACTTTTGCCATGGCTGATCCTTTCCATCTTTTATATGTTCTGGTTTCTGCGACACTCCACCTCTTGAGCTCTGGTCAAGTTGTCCGAAACGATTGCAATACTGATTGTTGTTCGTATGATCTGAAGCTGGGCAAAGTGACTTAACTGAATCAATCTTACTCCTAATAGAACAGCTGCACGGAGACTGAATCGCTATGATTCAGTTAAATCACCTGCAGTTTTGAAATAAAATTTCAGAAATCCATCAGTTAACATGTAGAATCGAACTAAGTTGAACCCTGGTTTTGGGACTGTACCTCCGGTTAGGAACGACATGGATCCATAAGCTGCTCCAAAGGAAGTACGCGACGGGAGCGGATGCAGCGGCAACGGCAGAGGCGACGGGAGCAGATCCGGCGAAGGGGGCGGCGAGATGAGCGGATGCGACGGTGGCGACGGAGGCCGTGCACGACGCCTGCTGCCTGCCTCGCTGCGTAGGCGGACGCAGCGGCAACGGCATCGGCGACGGGATAAGATGCGGCGAAGGGGGCGGCGAGATGAGCGGATGCGATGGCGGCGACGGAGGTCGAGCACGACGCGTGCTGCATGGCTCGCTGCGTAGGAGCCGAACCGTGAAGGCGAGCGCGATTTGAGCCTGACGAAGCCGAGCCGAGCATGGTAGAGGAGGAAGCGGGGCTTCCTGGTCGTCGCGAAGCCAAGCCGAGCGTCCTGGTCGTCGCAAGCGTGCGCCGTCGGATGTGTTGGGTGTCGACGTGTCGTGTGCTGAGACACCGTATGCAACAGATGGGGATTACAGACGCGCTGCAGTGAATTTTTTTCCGTGCGGTGGGCGCTTCAGACGCAAGCTGACGCCCCGTTCGCTTCTAACTGTTTATCAGAGTGCTTTTGCTTACAACAAAATAGTATCAGTGGGCTTATCAGCCGCATAAATCATCAGCGGAACAGCGCGTGCAGGGACGGTGAAATGTGTTGCAGCTACTTTTGGACAAGCCGCAAACGTGAATGCGCTGCTTACTGTTACTGTAGGCGCTGGCAATCTCCTGCAGCCAGATTCTACAGAGTATCCGAATTCCGAAGCCCGGTCACCGAGGTGGAGCCGCCGTCCCGGGCTCCCGGCATCACGGTGGTGGCCTTCGCTGTCTCCTTCATGACTCATTAATTGGCCCGGCGCGCTCGCGCTGGTCGGCAACGGCACGCCGCCGCCCGGAGACTTCCGTGCGCTCCTCCGACCTCCTGTCCTCCCCACGCCCGCGACCGCGAGGGCGCAATCCCTCTCAAGTCTCAACCTTTCCAAACTAGACAATCACCGCGACGTGCTCCTGACGTGTGCAACTCTCCGTGCTCTTCAGCCAATAATAAAACTCTCCCCTCCCGATCGGAACGCCGCGTCCTGCACCACCGCACGCGCCCGCCACGGCGCAACCCCGTTCCCGTTTCGTGCCACGCCATGGCGCCGCCACAACCTAGCCTCGTCCTCGGCCTCGCGCTCGCCATCCTCCTCGCGCTCTGCTCCATGGCGTCCGCGGACCCGCGCACGTCCGTGGCGGGGCAGACGTGCGCGCCGGGCACGGCCGTCTCCGGCTCCACGCTGGCCGACAACTTCGTGCCCGCCATGGACGAGCTCAACACCAACGTCAGCGCGCACGGCTTCGGCACCTCCGCCGTCGGCTCGGGCCCCAACACGGTCTTCGGCCTCGGCCAGTGCCTCCGCGACCTCTCCACCGTCGACTGCAAGCTCTGCTTTGCCGAGGTGCGCTCGCTTCTGCCCAAGTGCTACCCGCGCGTCGGGGGCCGCCTCTACCTCGACGGCTGCTTCGGACGCTACGGCAACTACTCCTTCTTCGGGGAGGCCCTCGACGCCGCCAGCGACGCCCGCGTCTGCGGGACGGCGGCTGAGGGGAACTACACGGGCGCCGACCCACGGGCGTTCGGGGACGCCGTGCGTGCCGCGCTGGACAACGTCACCGCGGCGGCGGAGGCTCCGGGGAGCCAGGGGTTCGGGGCGGGGTCTGCGACCGTGGGGGCCTCCACGGCGTTCGCGATCGCGCAGTGCTGGGAGACCCTCAACGGCACCGCGTGCGCCCAGTGCCTCCGCGCGGCGTCGGCCGCAGTGGCGCCCTGCGCGCCGGCCACGGAGGGTCGCGCGCTTTTTGCAGGCTGTTACCTCCGTTACTCCACCAGGCAATTCTGGAATGTCAACGCCACGGCGGGATCGGGCTCGTCAGGTACGACAAATTCAAATTCGGAAACCACATTATTCAATGCTTTGGCTGCTCTGCTCGCCCGATTTAGTTCGATGCTGCTCAACTGTTGACCAAACTCAACGGATAATCACGTTATTCTTTATGTCACGTTGAAAATCAAAATCAATCGAAGAAAATCATGGTTAATCAACCTAACTTTATTGACTGGAAGTGTTGGGACGGAGTAAACCTAAAGATGTTTGGCTTTGCCATCTACTAGAATGTAGCCAATGTAAAAATTGTCAAAACCAGCAACTAAACAGGCCTGTTTCGGATCACCTTTGTTTTGACCAAAGCATTTGCTAGTTTTCCTAATAGTTACTAGTTACTACAACTAGAAAGAGAGCCGACAGAGTCGCCGCAACGTCAGTGCATATGTAAGAATAGTCTAGTTACGTTATCATCATTGCTAAGCCAATGTGAAATCCTTATTTGTTTGGACGAAGAAAACATTTGACATTTTTTCACACATGAATGGTTCTTGTTTATCTTGTCACCAATTACCTAATACTAATATTTTTCTTGTTGACTAAAGGAGCACCAAAAGTTTCCCTCCTTACCTTAATGTCCTGCTGCTCCTTTCATTTGTTTTTCCTGTTTTCCTTAAAATAACTTCTCAATAATATGCAGGAAACAATGGCATTTTGTGGATATTGCTGGGTTCATTTCTTGGTGCTCTTGCAATTGTTCTCGTCATTGCTTTTCTGGCATGGAAGAAAAGAATTCTCAGCAGGGATAAAGGGTGCAACTCCTTCATAGGTCAGTTTCAGATTTGAAAGTTAAATATTTGGAAATTTTCTTCTTGATACCTGATATATCTGTAATGAACTACAGAGATGTACGGAGATGGACTCTCTGTCAGAATTGCACAGTCCAGTTTGAATTTCAAATATGAAGAGTTAAGAAAAGCAACAAATTATTTTGATCCATCAAACAAACTTGGTCAAGGAAGTTACGGTGCTGTATACAAGGTATAAAAGGTTTACCTTATCTGAGATGTTAGTTTGATTTTCCGAGCAATGGGTTAAAAATGAAACTTAACTTCCAGATATTGACCCCAAGATTCCAACTCTGTAGGCTGTTCTTATGGATGGAAAGGAAGTAGCTGTCAAGAGACTATTCCTAAATACGAGGCAGTGGGCTGATCAGTTTTTCAATGAAGTTGACCTAATAAGTCAAGTTCGTCATAAGAATCTAGTTAAGTTGCTTGGTTGCAGCATGAATGGTCCAGAGAGTTTGCTTGTTTATGAATACTACTTCAACAAGAGCCTTGATCTCTTCTTGTTTGGTAAGCCCATGATGTGATGCTGTCTGTCACTAATGTTGTTTCATTTTATTTAATTTTTGGTAATATTCTTTGAAGAGTGTCAAATTAGGATGGAGAATGACTAGCATTAGCTTAGAATTATTCAATCAGTATGATGCTATTCGTGAGTCAATTTTTTTAGTATCTTGATGGGTTATTCTAAAAAAGGGAATCAAGGGTAATCTTGTCAATCTTTCTGTCAATGTAAGAGTAGGCTTCACTCATAATTGGCTCTGCCTTGCCAATCTTTTAAAGTGCCATTTTTGTGCCAAAGTAAAAAAAAAGCAATAAAAGCTACAGAAGCTATCATTCTTCATGTTTTAATGTTAAAAAGAGCAAGTACATAACAGAATTCAGGTTTGAAGAAACTACTTGAAGAAACTGTCCTACTTCATGTTTTGATAGTAAAACATAATGCATCTGATCCTTTCAAGTTCTGCCTAGAACTTGCTCTTTTGTTTTTTGCTGTTTCTTTTACAGAAAATTAGAATGGGTGTTTCAAAATTGCAATAACCAATTGTATTGAAATATTCTTTCAGATACAAGTCGTAGAAGAAATTTAACCTGGGATCTCAGGGTCGATATCATTCAAGGCATTGCCGAGGGGCTCTCTTATCTCCACGAGGAGTCAGAAATACGGATTATTCACCGAGATATCAAAGCTAGTAATATTCTATTGGATGATAAATTGAAACCTAAAATAACTGATTTCGGCCTTGCAAGAGCTTTTGGAGAAGACGTTACTCATCTTACCACTGGTGTTGCTGGAACATTGTAAGATCCTTTATCGTCTTCACAGAAGTATTTACAGGGTTATTAATTTGTCATGTCAAACGGTAATGGTGCGACTTGAGTTTCTAAACTAAACTCACAAAATAAGTGTCTTGCAGAGGCTACATGGCTCCTGAATACATAGTGCATGGGCATTTGACAGAGAAAGCTGATGTCTTCAGCTATGGTGTTCTTGTTCTTGAGATTGTAACAGGGAAAAGATGTAGCAACTCAAATGGTTCACATGGAGGACAGGTTTTGTTAACAAAGGTACTACCATGATGTTATTGACCTCACTATTGAATTTTCTTGCTTTCTGTTATGATAGTTCTGTAATCATAATTCATGTGCGGGGTCTGCATGTTCCCAAAAATGTGCTGGTACTCAATCTAATTATCCATTTAGATTTACAGAAGAGGTCGAAATTCTTTCAAAATCTAATTATGAGAAGAATGGGGGGCTAATAACGATCTGGGTAGAAGACTTGTAGTTTAGCAGCTTCATACCGGCGTAGTGGCATCTATCATTGTTCATTAAAACTGAGATTGTAGAGCTGGTATGTTAGCCCACAAGATCACCGGCTCAGGTGAGTCGACCACTCACCAGTCTTGCCGACCTACGGCCGACCACGACAAACGTTGTCCGACCACACACTATGGCTAGAGATAGAAGAAGGGAGGGAAGAACAGAGCATACACACACAGCAAAGACACCAGCGTTGGCCGGAGCTCTGTATAGGAGATAGTAAATCTAAACTCTCCTTACTGAGTTGCAGTGGCAAACTATATATATAATTCCATCCATCTAGTCCTAGTACAGCAAACATACTGCTACAATTACTAGATGTGACTGCAGGGTTGACTTTGGCGCCTGCCCCTGCTGTGGCTACAGTGCGGCAGGTGAGCCGTTCGGCGTCTGCCCCTGCAGCTGTTATAGTGCAACAGCAGGGAGCTCTTTTTTGCGTAGCCTTCACCTGCTGTGCATTCACACAAGGGATGCAGAAGATTATCTAACAATTCTTCCCCTAATCCTTCTGCTACCCTTGAACCCCCTCCATGCCGATCATCTTCTTCAGCTCTATGAGTCGAAGACGGCTGAACGGCTTGGTGAGGACGTCCGCGAGTTGCCGACCAGTTTCGACGAACTCGATGACGATCTGCCCTCTATCGACACAGTCCCTGAGGAAGTGGAACTTCACGTCGATGTGTTTACTTCGGTCGTGGAGAACTGGATTCTTCGTAAGGGCGATGGCGGGTTGGTTATCCACCATCAGTGTTGGTGGATGAGCTTCCGCACCGGTCAGCTTCGCCCAGCAGCCTAGCGCAGCCACACAACTTGGCACGTCGCTGTGGCCGCTGCTGCGTACTCTGCCTCGCACGTAGACAGCGCCACCACCTTCTGTTTCAGCGACAACCATGAAATTGGAGCCGACCTGAGGAAGACGAGCATGCCTAGAGGTGCTCCGTCGTCTGTCGATGTCCCCCTGCCATGTCTGCATCGCTCAACACAGTGAGCTGCAGCCTGCTTTCGTCTGTCTTAGGGGAAGACGATCCCTTGATCCACCGTTCCCTTGACATAGCGCAACAGCCGCTTCACTGCAGCCCAGTGATCCTCTCGAGGATACTCCATGAAGCGACTGACGTAGCCCACGACGAACTGCAAATGTCCGGCAGTCGTGTGGACTACGTAGCGCAGACCGCCGACGATGCTCCGGTAGAGTGTTGCATCCACCTTCGCCATGGTGCTGGCCTTCGTCAGCTTCAGTCGCTCCTCCATCGGAGTCACACATGGCTTGCACTCAGCCATGCCGCTCCGCTCCAACAGCTTTGAGGCATACGCGCTCTAACCGAGCGTGAGTTGCTCCTTCCCCTGTCTCACCTCGATGTCTAGGTAGTAGGAGAGTGCCCCGAGATCGCTCATTCGAAACGAGCTGCCATCTCGCGCTTGAAGCTGTCGATGTCCTGTGCACGCGCGCCGGTGACGATCAAGTCATCCACATACACGCCGACGATGAGCTCCTCCTTTTTCCCGTCACCGCGTGTAGAGCGCGTGCTCGGTTGTGCACCTTGTGAACCCAAGCTCGCCCAACGTGGCGTCAAGCTTGGCGTTCCACGCTCGTGGGGACTATCGCAGCCCGTAGAGCGCCTTGCGCAGTCGGAGCACCCTTGTGCTCCGCTCCCTTGACGGCGAAACCCGGAGGTTGCCTGACGAAAACCGTCTCCGCCAGCTCGCCGTTGAGGAAGGACCGATTTTACGTCCAGGTGATGGACGCGTCAGTCCTTTGCTGCTGTCAAGGCTAGTAGCAGACGGACAGACTCCATGCGTGCTACTGGCGCAAAGGCTTTCTCGAAGTCGATGCCCTCACGCTGGACAAAGCCTCGGGCGACGAGGCGCGCCTTGTGTTTGAGAATGGCGCCGAGCTCATCCCGCTTGACCTTGTACACCCACTTCAGGCCGATCGGACGACATTCTGGAGGTGGATCGACGAGCTCCCATGTCTCGTTTTCCTCGATCGCCTTCATCTCCTCCAGCATCGCCCGTCACCAGTTTCCATTATGCTCGCCCAGCGCGAACGTGGGTGGTTCCTCTGCACTGACGAGCAACAGTTCTTGGTCATTAAGCAGCCGACCAGCCAGACCTGAGGGCCCTGTGCCGCCGACGATATCGTCCAGCCTACGGAACCGCACGTCCTCACCATCGTGGAAGGCATCAACGAACTCAGTGATGTCACTTGGAGGTGAGTTGAACTCAATCAGCGTCGATGGAGTTCCCTATTCCGCCGAAGTGCTCGGCACAACACCTGGAGTGCTCGGCACAACGGTTGCAGTGCTCGGCACTACTCCTGGACTGGTCTGCACCTCTCCTGGAGTGCTCAGCACACATCTTGCAGTGGTCGGCACCAATGCAAGACCCCTCGGTTCTGCTATGGGAGTGCTCGGCATCCGTCCTAAAGTGGTGCCGACCAGAGCAGGACCTCCCGGCTCTACTCCTGGAGTGCTCGGCACCCCTCCCGGAGTGCTCGGCAACCCTCCTGGAGTGCTGGGCTCTGTCGCTGGTGTGCTCAGCACCCCTCCCAGAGTGCTCAGCACCTCTTCCCCAGCGTCTCCACTACCGTGGATGACTAAGTGCTTGACGACGAAGGTGCTGGTGAAGCCGCCAGCTCCCCCTGTTCTTGGACTGTTCCAGTCCCAAGCCGCCTTCTCGTCAAACACAACGTCGCGCGAGACAAGTACATTGTCTCCGCGTGGGTCATAGAGCCAGTACGCCTTGGTACCCTCCGCGTAGCCCAAGAACACCATCGGTGTGCTCCTATCCTCTAGCTTGGTGAAGATCGGCTTCGTCTTCCTGACGTGGCCGATGCAGCCGAATGTCCGGAGGAAGGACACGCTCAGCTTGCGTCCATGCCAAGCCTCGAATGGCGTCTTGCCCGTTAGGGCCTTGGTGGGCGCGCGGTTGAGGATGAACACCGCCGTGGTCACCGCTTCACCCCAAAACCTTGCCGGCATGCCTTTGGCCTTCATCATAGATCGAGTCATGCCGACCACCGTCTGGTTCCGACGCTCCACCACGCCATTCTGTTGTGGCGCTTGTACGGCTCTGATACCACTTGTTAGCCCACAAGATCACCGGCTTAGGTGAGTTGACCACTCACCAGTCTTGCCGACCATGGCCGACCACGACAGACGTTGTCCGACCACACACTATGGCTACAGGTAGAAGGGAGGGAGAACAGAGCATACACACACAGCAGAGACACCAGCGTTGACCGGAGCTCTGTATAGGAGATGGTAAATCTGAACTCTCTTTACTGAGTTGTAGTGGCAAACTATATATACAACTCTATCCATCTAGTCCTAGTACAGCAAACATGCTGCTACAGTTACTAGATGTGACAGCAGGGTTGACTTTGGCGTCTGCCCCTGCTATGGCTACAGTGCGGCAGGCGAGCCGTTCGGCGCTTGCCCCTGCAGCTGCTACAGTGCAACAGCAGGGAGCCCTTTTCGGCGCCTCCTTCACCTGCTGTGCATTCACACAAGGGATGCAAAAGATTATCTAACATGGTACTAGTATACTGATTCATGTATTTCGGTAGAAAATTGAGAAGACTTCGCTGAAATAGCACTTTGGCCTATTTGTTATGTTTAAATCATTTTAGGATCTGTATATTAGGAATCATTTCACAAATAGTAGTTCTAAACAAGAATTTCCAGATTGATGTGCACTTCACTCGCAGCATGCAAATTTGCGTCTTTGTTGAAGGAAAGAGGAGTACAGGTGTAGTCAGCCTTAGAAACAAATCACTCTTCAAGGCAAAGTGACTAACTAAAACAAATTATCAGACCATTTTACTTGACCATTTCAAGTTCCAGCTATAATATAAGGCGTCTAATATGAATAATTTCTTTAAATTCAAGGTATGGAAACACTACAAGGATAACAGAGTGGAGATGATTGTTGATCGAAGCATCTTTGAAGACTCTATCAGGGATGAGGTCATGCATATACTGCACATTGGACTGCTATGTACGCAAGAAAATCCTGATGACAGGCCTACAATGGGGAAGGTGGTGGAGTTGCTGAGAAACCACAGGAATGCTTTGGAGATTGTCTTGAGTGACCCTCCATTTCTGAATGTCGATGCTGTTGAGGACATCAAAGAAGGGGAACATTCACGATTGATGTCCTCAAATTCTGCTCCGTAACTGTCAGGCTCGTCCCGATCTTACTTAAGTGGGAGATAATCTTGGTGATTTTTTTCCTAGTTTTCACGAGAAATATATTTAAGATTTTGTACAGTTATGTATGATGTAAATGATTGTGTTAGCAGATAGATCTTTGAGAGGAATCCAGCAGCCTATAATTCATAAGTGTGCTAGACTGGGGGGGGGGGGGGGGGGGGGGGGCACCACCACAATTGTACATAAATATATTTTGTCCCACCATAGTTATACATAAATACAAGCGAGTTCATATGAATTTTGCGATATAAATTTATATGGTACTCTTAATGAATGAGGCTAATAACCCGTTGATGAATTCTGCAAAGCTAACTGTTTTTATTTATCGTGTAACCACTGATACTTTTGTCTTGCAACAAATGATATAGGTATCCGAGTTCAGAACATAAATCCTGGTTCGACTTTTTGACTGAAATTATGGATTTTCTGTTAGAAACATTTAAAATGGTAACTAAAAATCATGTCTGCTGGCATGTAGGTCATTCATGCAAATCTGTTTAATGTTTTCTAAATTATATATTTATAAATTCCTTTTCTCTGATTGTACTTTTTTATGAGATTCACACTTTTTTTCTCAAACTACGCAGGAGAGCTGCGTGTCATTTCATTAAGGTAGAAAAAAACACGAGTCTGGTTAGACCCTATTCGAGTACAAAAACAACACAAACACACGCCCACTTAACTAAAACATGAGATTCACACTATCAGATAGATTGGACAGAAATATATTGATAACAGTTTTGCTACATCATGCCTAGGTGAAACTGCTCTCCTACACTATCAGATAGATTGGACAGAAATACTATAAGGAAAATTTAGGGCGTTTTAGAGGAGTCCCAAATCCAGATTAAAGGTGTTCTAAAAATTGGGTGAAATATTCTTCCCCAGACCTGAATTTTCAGTTACACCAAATCTACCTAGAAATTGCACCAAAATAATCACCATAACTCTACATTGAATATACATCCAGCATAAGTTGATGGTAACTAAAATTGGGGTGTGGGAGAGAAGATTTGTACTTGGATCTTAGTTTTATAACTTCCATGTATGCTATTAGGAATAAAGGAAAGCAAAACATTCAGGTGCGGAAAAGAAGATTTTCGCCCAAGTACGGAGTAGACAAACCCTCGTCACTGGTGATTCATAAGTATTAAAATGGTAGTGGTACTCTTCATAGCTAAACTATTGTGTAATTAAAGGGTAAATGACCCCTATTGATATTTGTCCCCCGTAAATCTAAATCCTGGCTTCGTCACTGGCGATTGATAACCATTAAAGTGGTAGTGGTACTCTTCATTCTGGTATTTGTTGTTGATCAACTGAACATATCACCATAGGTAGAATGTCTTCAAATAGTTACTGAGTCACCGGCCAAGAAAACCCTGGTAAAATATCCGAATCAGATAAAGGTAGCTGTGATGTTGATTTTTGTGGTTGCTGACACTTCCAAATGACTTGAGCTTGGTGAAGTAAGAAAAATAAACATTTTCATTTAAGTGAAGCAATAATTTCTGCTGAATGAAGATCCATGATTAGGTTATCCTTTTCATGTAAATTCTATAAGGGCATGCCACTATTTTGTATTCAGCATAAAACTGAAGGCCACATATAACTTGGACAATAGAAAGGTTTACTAGTTTGATTCCATGTGGAAATGGAAGTTGGTTATGGATTTTATCAGAGTGATCCCAATCATATTAGACCAGCAAAATAACAGTCCTGCATTCAAGTCAGTTAGTATCTCCACAGCCAGACTGATAACTTGGCAGGTTAACTCTCGTGTTTCTTGTGAAGAGTTGAACTAACAAATAGCTTGAAACTTGGCTTGTTCAGAGAGAGAAGTATGATGGGCATGCTATGTCACGTGGTAAGCTATCAGCATCACTGGAAATTCAATGAAAACGTCTTCATCATGCTACTACTTTTCAAATTTGATGTCTGGAAAACTGTACTGGTCAAAATGGATAAATGATTCCACACATAGTTATTTGATGTTCAAAGTGTTCATTTTGACAGAGTGGAATGCCAGGTGTCATTCTCAAATTGGCTGACAGACTCATTCAAGGCTAACAGGGGTAGGGTTTTGTTGGTCAGTTTATGCTGATTGTTATTCTAGATAGTTGTTTGCAAGATTGAAAATACTACCAGGGTTCTTCTGAATTCATGGTAGTGTGGCGAAGTCAAACGCATACAGAAATTTCTCAGTCTCTCTCTAAAAAAGGGATAAATGTAATACTAATATCTCACAAAGGTTTGCAGGAAGTCAGGAACTCACTGGAGGGCAGGCAGCTGAAGGTATCTTTGTTGTGCCCCTCCTACCCTCAACTTTCAGCAAAGAGTGTCAATAGCTCATTCTTTGTTTCCTTGCAGGCTTATTTTCATGTACAAGCTCTTAAAAATTTAATCTCTTACTTGTATAAGATTTGTTCAGTGAAGGGCGGGCCTGGTGCAAGTGGTAGAGTCTTACCGCTTGTGACCGGAAGGTCCCGGGTTCGAGTCGTGGTCTCCCCACATTGCATAGGCGAGGGTAAGGCTTGCCACTAATACCCTTCCCCAGACCCCGCACAGAGCGGGAGCTCTCTGTACTGGGTACGCCCTTTTGTATAAGATTTGTTCAGTGAACACTGGTGCTTGCTGAAGCAGACTTGTTATCTTAGTATTTTCCAGCCTTTTCTTGTTTTTGTTCTTCTTGTTTTAGAATCTTGCCATGAAATTCTAACAAGAACAAAAATAGAGTGGTTCAGTGTCTCCGGAATGAGATATTACTGTTCTTTTCTTCTGGCTCCTGTCATAATTGCCTGTTTCTCCTCCTGGATAACAACCACTACCCTGGCTGACCCTGGGGCAACGGTGGTTCATGACTTCTGCAACAAAACCAAAGATGACGGTCCTGGGGCAGTTTGGGCCAACAACTTTGTGGTCGCCTTCGACAATCCTGAACTCAGATCTCGAGCAAAAGGGATGGGGGATAACTTCAGTTGGGCAAGATCCTATTACCTTCTATGCGCTCGTGCAATGTCTGGAAGATCTTAGCAAGGTTGACTGCACGCTGTGCTACTCAGAAATAAGGTCTCTTCTCCCGAAATGCTATCCTGAAATTGGAGGCCGGATATATCTTGATGGCTGCTTCATGAGGTATGCAAATTACTCTTTCTTCGATGAGGTCATGGACTCGTTGGATACAAGTGTGTGCTCCTCCAGTAACCACAGCTCAGACCAACAGGGCTTTGGTTCAGCTGTGAATGCTGTGTTGAGTAATGTGACTTCCTTGGCTGTCAAGAGCAACAAAGGGTTTGCTGTTACTTCAGCTTTCAGATCAACAGAATTTGCAGCTTATGCACTTGCTCAGTGCTGGGAGAACCTGAACACTTCGAGCTGTGCAGCCTGTTTCAGTGCAGCTGCAGCATCGGTGGCTAAATGTGCACCGGCAGAGGAAGGCCGTGCACTCTTTGCTGGCTGCTTCATCAGATATTCGACAACACCTTTCTGGAACTCAAAGGATTCTGCGGCAAGCTTCGGCTCAAAGGAACGGGTTGTTCTTTGGACAGTCCTGAGTTCCTCTGTTGGTCTCATTCTTGTACTTGTCGTTTCAGTACTGGCATGGAAGAAGAAGAAAGCTTGCAAGGCAGGAGAAGGATCATCGAAGGGTTAGTATTGTAGCTTGTCCTAAACTTCCTTTACTCGTTATCGAATCTGCTTTTTTATTGGCTCCAACTGCTCGACAAACTTGAGCAACTGCAGGCTGTTGATCGCTGGCTGCCCTGCACAGGTAAGCAACGAGCTTACCAGCACATACACTCACTCACTATGGCTAGAGGTAGAAGAAAAAGATTGAGAATAACGCACACACACTCAGCACAAGCACCAACGTTGACCGAAGCCTTGTCTTTTGGTTTGTGACAACTGAATTAAGTATTCCATTGCCCTTTGAATGTAATATATACAACTCTAGTTGTACCTCTATCAGATACATAGCTGTTGGCCAACTATCTACTCTTGAGTACAAGAGTACACCAACTACCTATTCCTAAGGTACAGGGTACACCAACTACCTACTCCTAAGGTACAGGGTATACCAACTACTCCTAGCAGTACAAAGCTTACCTCAGCTCACTACCAAGACTTGGCTGATATAATAGCTACTAACTAATGTACTAGAGGTGGCATATTGCAATACTGCTATAGCTACAACCCCAACTCCCAACAGGGAGTGGTCGGCCGAGCCGACCAGTCTCCAACCAAGGAGAGAATGGAGAGCAGCAAATTATGTCTAACACAGGCCTGTGTGGCTCTGAACTTCCTGCAGAATTTCCCTATCAAGTCTGAATTACAGTTATAAGGATTTAAAGAAAGCGACATGTTCATTCAGTGTAGAGAACAAGATAGGCCAATGCAGCAATGGTACTGTGTACAAGGTATATACGTGGATCCTTTTTTTTTTGGTGCAAGGATGCTGTGTGTTTGCAAGACTGCAAAGTTCCTGTCACTAGAGAGGTTGTAATTACTTCCACATACAGGCTGTTCTTCCTGATGGGAATGAAGTCGCTGCAAAGAGACTGTTCCTGAACACAAAACAGTGTGTCGACCAGTTCTTCAATGAAGTTGATGTGATAAGCCAAGTGCGTCACAAAAATTTGGTGAAATTGCTTGGATGCAGTGTCGATGGCCCGGAAAGCTTCTTGATATATGAATATCACTTCAACAAGAGCTTAGATCTGTTCATATATGGTAAATTTAATACTCATTTCATTCTAGATTCATCCTATCGTATATTTTTCGTGCATGGTCAGCATGGACACTGGTTTCATGTTGAATTAGAAGGTAAGGGCAGCATAATTTAAAACATGATACAGAGAAACAGTTTCTGGTCCAAAATGAAGACTTATTTATATAAAAGATAACAAACCTACAGCATATGAGTCAGCACAATCTCCTTTTCCGTTGACCCACAAGGTTGTATTGTTACAGACTGATAGTGGATTAACACAGATTTTATGAAGGTGAACGACTTTCGCCACTTGCAATTCTACGAGAATATCAGCATTGTACATAACTTGTGATTCCCTTTAGGGAGCTTAATATATGACTTATTCTTTGGTGATTATTATATGCCACATAGTAACTCAAGTACCATTCTTTTCTATATATGCAGTTGATGACAAGAACAGGCATCTGGATTGGCAGGCAAAGGTTCGATATTATTTTTGGCATAGCAGAGGGCCTATGCTACCTCCATGAAGAGTCAGAAACTCGGATCATTCACCGGGACATCAAAGCCAGCAATGTCCTGTTGGATCAAAAGCTGAAGCTCTGACTTTGGGCTTGCCCGAGTCCTATGCGGTGACATAACTCATCTTACGATAGCATGTTCGGCTAGGGCTGAAACTGATCGTATACGATAGTGGATTATTACTGCTGGACTGGTTTGGTGTGAGAGAAAAATACTGTTCTGGTTGGAAATTTACGATCGTTTACGACCAAGCGAACAGGCTGAGGAATTGCAGGGACAGTGTAAGTAATGCCTTGACAGCATGATTATCTTCTGTTTTGTTTGCTTCCGTTATGCACGATCTTTCTGCGAGGGAATCGCAAAGATCTCACCAAGTGAGATGGCTCGATATATGTGCAGTGGTTATATGGCTCCTGACTCCTGAGTATGTCGTACATGGACACCTCACCGAGAAGGCCGATGTGTACAGCTTCGGCGTACTGGTTATCGAGATCGTCACCGGGAAGCGGTGTTGTGGGTCGACGGGGTCTCACTCTGGTCACTCACTTTTAGCAGAGGTTTGAACCATCTCTGATTCTCTGAACGTAGCAGCGTAGATTTCTATTTGCCTAATGAGGTCTGTATTACCGAGCACGATAATACTGTTGTGGATGGTTGCAGGTTTGGCACAGTTACAAGGCCAACACGATGGAGAAAGTCGTTGACGCGAGGCTGCAGCAGGAGAAAGTCGTCGACGAGATCACGCGCGTCGTGCAGATCGGGCTGCTGTGCACACAGGCAAACCCCGACGAGCGGCCGGCCATGTCGAGAGTGGTGGAGCTGCTGAGGGACAGGGACGGAGCGCGTGGCGACGCGGAGGTCGTGCTGGGCGACCCCCGCTTTTCGAGGTCGAGATCGACATGGGGGGAGGCGTCGACGGCGAAGCATGCAAGCTGCTGCCCTGAAACTCGACCTCTGATGAGGTATCCGGGTGGACGTATTGATTTCAGAGGGCCATGATTTTATCGGACCTGGTGCCTTTTTAAGGTGTTCTGAATCTGATATTGGACATTTTCCAATCTGATGTGGTGCAATCACGTTGATTTCGATGGCTGTGCGGTGCCTCTCTCATGTAAATGCGCCTTGAACTAAAAGGCAGGGTTCAAAATTTCGGCGAAATTTCGCGAAATTCAGTAATTTCGGTGGTGGCCGAAAGAAAAATCCGAAATTTTGTAATACACTAATACATGTGTTATATAACTTTAGACTCAATTTTTTATTGTTTATATTGCATATTTTTGTATTCAATAGATGTGTAGTCATAAATCATACTAATATTTATTTAAATTTAAATGTTTTTTTTTTGAAAAAGCATACTTCATGTGCTAGTCTCTAAAAAAATTTCGGCCGAATTTCACGAAATTCGGTAGTTTCGGTGGTGGTCGAAATTTTTGCAATACCGAAATTGAAAACCCTGCTAAAAGGTGCCCACTTTAAGAGCCACTCTGAAACCAGGAATTTTACAGAAGTCATCATTTTTTCACCAAAATCCCCTTGAGATGGGGGCGGAGACTACGCTCCCTGTTCAATGGTGATCAGCGCGCCGGACTAGACTCGTTGTTCGTGCTCATCTCGTGAGAAACCTGGAAAGAATGCAATGCCAGGTGCTTCAGGGAGTCCACGGCAAGCGCGAACGAGCTTCTCCAGATCATAAAGGCTGAAGCCGATCACTGGATTGAAGCAGGAGCAGCCGGCATTCGAGCTTTGGCGCAGTCATAGGCTTCGCAACAACAGTGATGATCCCAGGTTGTTATCTGTCACGGTGTAATCCCTAGTACTTTTCGCACCTGCCAGTCACCGGTAATCTTGTAAATATACTCTACTTCTACTTAATACAAAGATTTTTTACAATCGTTCGTATTCGATAAAAAAAACATGGAGACCCTATATTCGTCCAAAGATGCATCGATCAATCCATAAGTATATTGAGTAGCAAAAAGGTTAACACTTCTGCTATGGATAATAACACTTACTCCATCCATCTAAAAATGAATCTTCATCTCGCAATAAACCAATCTTAACTTTGACTAGGTTTATAAAAAATAGTATCAACATTTGTATTTTTAAATAGATTTAATATGAAAATATGGGACGTAGTTAATCTAATGATGCTTATTTGGCATCATAAATATTAGAATTTTTTTAAAATATATTTGGTCAAAGTTGAGATTGTTTGACTTCTTAACATGTGAAATGAAGATTTATTTTGAGACAGAGTATCCATTTCATCAGCACATGCATCAGTATATACAAATTGAAACGCTTATGGCATCAGAATGTCAAATGGAGATGTCGAGGGCCCGTTTCGAACGTGGAAATTTTTTCAATTTCTACCTTTTTTTTAATGAACTGAATCTCGTGAAATTTCTGCGTCATAGTTTCTACCAGCTAAAAAAGGTTAAACCAAGTATCCAAATTAAATTACGATTGCACCATCGTGTTTCTTATAATAAATGCTTCGAAACATGACCTCACATGAATATATCTATACCTGTACCTAATAATAAAGAGGCAAAATTTCTGGCCATTTTTTTCGTCGATCCATTTTTTGGTCGTCTCCCTCTAATTACCAGACAATAGAAAGTTTCTTCCATCGGGACTTATATATATACAACCCGTGCTCATACGAGTTAGAATAGCTATTGCCTAGCGCGATACGGAGTCCGATTCCAAAACGTATTCAGTTGTGTAGGGTCTATGTTTAACCAAAGAGTCCATACTCTTACGCAAAAAAAGTCCAGCCAATACAATTACTATATATAGTAAATTCGTTTTTTTCTTTTCCTATTCCATCATATGTTGGGCTTTTTCCTGTTTTTAGACTATTTCGGATCCGTTACTATATCCGATCCATTTTTCATTTTGTGTATTCGTTCGACTTCTTTTCTTGATTTCCTCTTTTTATTTTTCTTCTTCTTCTTCTTTTTTCTTTTCTGGACTATCAAGTCCGTTCATGCCCTTTCCCTTATTATTTTGCATGTCATCTTTGTTTTCCTGATTCTC
Source organism: Miscanthus floridulus (assembly GCF_019320115.1). Taxonomy (NCBI): domain Eukaryota; kingdom Viridiplantae; phylum Streptophyta; class Magnoliopsida; order Poales; family Poaceae; genus Miscanthus; species Miscanthus floridulus. The sequence goes on from NC_089584.1 coordinate 68,014,764, forward strand.
TCATCATTTTTCTTACAAACATAAAAAATAAACAAAATATTATGGGTCTTTGGATCCTTCATCCTCCCTAGTACTTAATAATCAAATATTCTTACTACTAAATTATTGATGTAATTTGATTAAGAATAAAAATTATTCTTATTATAACCTACATGAGCTAATGGTCTAATTAATTAAATCTTGAACATAAATTTTGGGCAGATTATTGTCCAATCTAACCGGGAAGCGGCAATGAGGGTTGCGCCTCCTGCAGATGTGGCGCCGTGGGAGGCGGTGGCGGCTGGGGGGCAAGGCGGCCAAGATAACCTGTTGGGGTGGGGAGGCAAGCAGATAAGGTGTAGGTGGTGGACGCTAGCGAGGTAGCTGCCGCCGACGGTAGCGACAGCGAAGCGAACGCGGCCACCAGGGCGGAGCCCTAGCGAGAGAGGCGAGCTGCCTGTAGGGATTACTCTTTTCCACTGAACTTTTCCGCTCTTTCATAGATAATGAAGAATGTTTATATATTTCTATTGATTTTGCACGATATAAGGAATTTGCTAATTTGGTTGGCATTATTCCAAATTGCACTTTTATAGACGGTCAATGTCCTAATGTAATTATTGCTTCATTGCCGATGGATTAAATGCAAAATATACATATTAGTAACTAAGTAGAGATACAAGTTTTGATTTTCTCCCGTTGCAATGTACGTGCATGTTCGCTAGTTTACATAAAGTTTCATTAATGAACATTTATTTTATAAAGATAGAATATTTTTTTATTATTGAACAAAGGTGATGTTCTAGGTTAAAAAAACAATGTTCCATCTTCACAAGATTTTTTTGATTTAGAATAACAGTATTCCAGATCTAAAAGAAAAAGTTATAGATTTAAGTGATTGGTACTATAATATCCGTAAAAATAAAAAAGAACAACAAAAATATAAAACATATAGAATTATATAATAAACAATATTACACAGATAGAACAAAGCATAAAGAAAACAAAAATAAAAAAACCACGTAAAAAAGAGAAATTTAAAATAACATCACATAGATACTATTTGAACAACCTGAAAATATACTATAGAATATGTCTCGGGAACGGTGTGTATACTCAAAGATAATCATACAATATCACATTCATACTATATGAACATCCTAAAATATATTGTTGAACATCACGTTTATACTACATGAACATCATGTGTATACCATATACAATGGAATATAGGAAAAATAAAAAAAACAAAAGAAATAAAATAGAATATAAAAAATACATCGTAGAAGATCACATTTATATCATGTGAACATAAAAAGACATAATAGAACATTATATGTATACTACATGAACATCATAGAATATATCATAGTACATCACAAAATACATCATAGAACATCACATGTATACCATGTGAACATAAAAAAATATCATAGAACATCACATATATAACACATGAACATAAAAAAATCATAGAACATCACATATATACTACATAAACATCATAAAATACTTCACAGAACATGACATTCACAGGCTGTGCTCCTTCTATGTGGGACTCCTGCTTGCAAGGCAAAATAAATATAATTAGTGCATCCTTCGGATTGATAGCCAATGCACCATGGAACCCCTATTATTCATCTCTGATCCACAACTGGTACAAAAATAGCAGAATTAATAATATTGAACATACCATTCCTTTAGTTAACAAGCTAAAATTGGCATATACATACATAGAATAAAATCAACTGCCTATCTGAACAAAGACTGTCGTGACGACAAAATGCAGGAAATGCACCTTTACTGCTCTGCTAATGACTCCGTGAACATAAGAAAAATAGTAAGGCCTCTTCATATGGAAACGTCCTCTTGATCTACAAAAGCGGATGACACGGGCATGGATGACAAGAACTTTTCTGTGGTCCATGTCATATGCAATCAATGTTCTATCCTTTCCAATAAGGAAAATGAAATTCCATTATGGGTGAACTATAATCACTCTGTACTCCTCATCATAAAGCTCAGAACTAACTTTAATATTCATGTGTCTAAATAGTTACTCCATGTCCACAACATGCTTCAAACTCAAGTTATCAATACCATAGTCTTCAAGTATCCACACTAAAAGCCAAGATCTATTACGAAAATCAGCATAGCACACACATAGGTGACCCTGAGCTTGATGGATGGACATTTTATCACCACTTGGTTTATGAATTGTCCTCCATATCTTTCCCTCCATATCCATAGCAACTATCGCAGAGTACTCAAGCATGTGCATAAAACCATTAAGAAAAACACTTCTCAATTTTGAACGTAGAACAATACTACCCTCGCCCCATTTAGATTCCTTAAAGATCCATCTATAGTTTTAGATGAGTAGATCTCCACACCTACACACACACCCTCCACCTCAACAAATTCAATCACATGGAAGTGCAAGGACGTTGGGTCAAAACCTAAGCGAGCTTGACCAACAGAACAGATGCTACGTGGGAGTACATGCCATTTGTGGGTCACTGAATTGTAGACAACATAGCGACATAATCCATTAGGCCCAGCACACCAGCAAAGGATGAGGCTGCTGCAACAATCTAAGACTAGGACTTTTTTAAGGGGGAAGGGCAAGGGTTGTTCACCGGTGATGCTGGTGAAGTGGCGATTGCCCTTCCACCAGCTGCCATAGAAGAAGCTGACGTCAGTCTGTGAAAGCTTCTTATGTTGATAGGAGTCGAAAATGATGTGTCTCCAGGAGCAACAGACACACTTGGGCAAAGAGGTAGCGGAAGATGTCGGCAAGCACATCGTCTGAGAGGCTATCCACTATGTTCCTCATGTTTGGGGCCCTTCCTTCATCTAGAAGGACACCACCAGCCCAAGAGATGAGGCCGCCGTGTCATGGAATTGCATCAATAAACATTAGTAAGGAGATGAGTTTCAAGGAGAAGGGATGGCAATGCAAGTAAAGCTTTATTACACTTGCCTTTGGATCTGGCGACGGTGAGCACAAGTGGCAACACCGGTGACAGCAGCAACTCATTCACCGGTGGATATATGTGGGCAATCCGGCGATGTGCACCAGCGCGGAGCAAGGGCTGAGCAGTGCTGATGAGTAGGAGTGGTGATGACAAATAGCAGCAATGAGGAAAAGAAAAGTTATGTGTGTGGGGGGGGGGGAGGAAGGGCGACGATGGGGTGGGGGGTTAGAGGGGTTGTTGGAGTAGGTTACTTGGTCTCTGCGTAACTTTTATGGCACATGGGAATTGAACTTTCATTAGTTCCGTGTGGGAGGGTTCAAACGCGGGATTGAAAATTTTGCAATTAAGCAGTGGTGAATTCATAGTACCATCACCGGTGGCTTGGCCTATTACCTCCCGAAGACCTCCGTATGATACAGTGATGAACACTAAGGCACACAACCCCACACTTAGAAAACTAAGAAAAGCACAATTCTAGTACTCCAATTGAAAGGAAGCCAACTTGAGCTCGATGGTGAATAATAAGGCACACAGATTTACATTGAGGCGAAGACCAAAACATGCACTTAGAAAACATAAGGAAAGTACAATGCCAGTACTCTCGGATTGAATGGAATCCAACTTGAGTTCCATACATTCATACCAAATAAGTAGGTGGACACTACCAAGCTAACAAGCATGCTGAAAGCTAAAATTTAGATGCTAATTAGGCTGACACTATTCAAAAGTTAAAAGGACTTTATATGTACATCATTGGTTGCATAATTAATCATTCTCTATGCAGATCCTACACGACCTCCATGGGATCATTGTGAATCTCCATAATATCCTGCAGATCGTTGTTGACCTCCATGGGATCATTATCAATCTTAATGTCATCCCGAGCCTTGACCAGTACAACCCTGTGCACATCCATTGGTACACTTTCATTTAGCTCATTGACTTTGTTCACAAAGCACTAATTTGGTGAACCAATACTGAGGACAATAAGGCTCACAAGCTACACTCCATAGATATACAAGGCCACAAACTCTAGAATGAGAAGATTGAAAGGTCCTAATGGCTAGAGGGGGGGTGAATAGCCTAATAAAATTTCTACAACAACACTTAACAAAATAGTTAGACAATTATGAGGCGAAGCAAGTGTTGCGCTAGCCTACTCAAAATGCTAGCCACCTACCATAATTCTAGTTTAGATAGTGTCGATTCACACAAGAGCTATGACACTACCCTATGTTAGTGTGCTCTCAAAGGCTAACTAAAGAGCCACACCAACCAAGCAAGCAAGCTCTCACTAGCTACACTAAAGAGCTTGTCAACTAGTTTGCGGTAAAGTAAAGAGAGTGATCAAGAGGGTTATACCGCCGTGTAGATGAAAGAACCAATCAATCACAAGGATGAATAACAATGAAGACCAATCACCTTGGAATCAATGATGAACACAATGATTTTTACCGAGGTTCACTTGCTTGCCGGCAAGCTAGTCCTAGTTGTGGCGATTCACTCACTTGGAGGTTCACACGCTAATTGGCTTCACACGCCAAACCCTCAATAGCGTGCCGCACAACCAACACAAGATGAGGATCACACAAGCCACGAGCAATCCACTAGAGTACCTTTTGGCTCCCCACCGGGGAAAGGTCAAAAACCTCTCACAATCACCACGATCGGAGCCGGAGACAATCACCACCCTCCGCTCAACGATCCTTGCTGCTCCAAGCCATCTAGGTGGTGGCAACCACCAAGAGTAACAAGTGAAATTCGCAGTGAAATATGAACACCAAGTGCCTCTAGATGCAATCACTCAAGCAATGCACTTGGATTCACTCCTAATCTCACTATGATGATGAATCAATGATGGAGATGAGTGGGAGGGCAATGGCTAAGCTCACAAGGTTGCTATATCAATGAAAATGGCCAAAGGTATGAGCTTCAACCGTCCATGGGGCTTAAATAGACGCCCCCACGAAATAGAGCCGTTATACCCCTTCACTGGGCATAACGCGGGCTGACCGGACGCTGTAGTCCAACTGACCAGACACAACACTGGACGCTTGGGTCATGAATACTGGACGTGTCCAGTAGCCCCCAGACTACCACATGTCTAGTTCAAACCATCATAGCCATTGCTACCTAATCTGCCGACGACCGGACACTCAAACCGGACGCTGAATCACAAATGACCGGACGCTGAGCCGCAGCGTCTGGTGGAGTACAGTAAGCATCCACGCTTGACCGGATGCGTCCGGTGATACCGGACCGAACGCTGCTAGCATCCAATCGACTGCTCTGCCGAACATGGCGTTTTCTGATTCACACCGGACGCGTTCGGTGTGGCGACCGGACGCATCCAGTGGCAGAGTTCGTCGCCAAATACTAGACGTGTCCAGTCACCATACTGGACGTGTCCGGTCACTCTGTAACCAGCGTGGCTAACTCCTCTTCAAATCTATCTTCTTCACCCTTGCTCAAATGTGCCAACCACCAAGTGTATCACCTTGTGCACATGTGTTAGCATATTTTCACAAACATTTTCAAGGGTGTTAGCACTCCACTATATTCTAAATGCATATGCAATGAGTTAGAGCATCTAGTGGCACTTTGATAACCACATTCTGATACGAGTTTCACCCCTCTTAATAGTATGGCTATCAAACCTAAATGTGATCACACTCTCTAAGTGTCTTGATCACCAAAACAAAATAGCTCCTATGGTTTATACCTTTGCCTTGAGCTTTTTGTTTTTCTCTTTCTTCTTTCTAAGTCCAAGCACTTGATCATCATCATGGCATCATCATCATGTTATGATCTTCATTTGCTTCACCACTTGGAATGTGCTACCTATCTCATGATCACTTGATAAACTAGGTTAGCACTTAAGGTTTCATCAATTCACCAAAACCAAACTAGAGCTTTCAATCTCTCCCTTTTTGGTAATTGATGACAACCCTTATACAAAGATATGAAATAAAATTGAATTGAATCCATGTTGCTTGCCCAAGCATATTTACCATGTGTAAAAGGATATGAATAAGTTTCATGAACCCCAAATGGTAGCAATTGCTCCCCCTACATATATGCTAAGAGTGTGGATTGTAGCTTGCACATATGCTTAGATAGGAAATATAGGAGACAATATCTACCAAATGATGCTAAGGTATAAAAGATGGACCTTTGAAGCGTGATACTAATCGGAGTGCACCAATATACCATCCTTAGCACCATGGTTAGCTCAATACCACTTGGAAATATTTGGAAATGAAATTTATCTAGTGATTTCATTTCACCATTCAATCTAACAACTGACACACATCACACAAGCATGGATATTTTAAATTTAGAACTTATGCCATGCAAGCAAACATATGAAATGCACATTCAAATGCACCATACAAGTTTATGAGCTTGCTCCCCCTACTTGTGTGCTCAAAATTTTAGTTGATCCCTTTCCTTTGTCATATCTCTCCCCCTATATCATATATCAAGATATCTTTATGTTTCTCTCCCTTTATGATATTTCTATTTCTTTCCCTTTTTCACTATCTTTGCTACTATCTTTGTTTCTCTCCGCCTTTGTCATCAATGACCACAAAGGTTCTAAATATAGATAGTATTACTTGTAGGATCGAGATTATCAATGTCAATCAATGGGGTGAGGATCATTTTCCCAAATTTGGTTCAATCTAGATCATTTGCCAAAGATATTTAACTTGGTTTGATCCAAGGACAAGCTTCTTCACACCTCCAAATAAGGGTTATCTTGTACCATGTTGAGTTAAATACTTAGAGCTCATTTTCTAGATCAAACACTAGGTTTACAAGCCCATAAACATGTCATATGCTATCACTAGATCAAATCAAGCATAGAAGCAATAGTGATATCATATAAACATCAAAATCATTTGATTTTCATGAATGAGCCTAATAAAATAGAACCACTTGAAAGGTCCTAATAAAATTGAAAATGTGACTAGATGCACTAATCATGTCCTTAGCAAAGATGTATGTCATGCCAATCAACTTTTACCTTGGATTGCTCGAAGGAGAGGCATGCCATATGAGTGGGGGTGCATCAACACATATTTGAGAAATCCAATATGTTCAACTCATTCCTTAGCTTGCAAAACCTTTTCTCATCCAATGGCTTAGTGAATATATCGGCAAGTTGATCTTCGGTGCTTACACTCTCAATATAAATGTCCCCTTTTTGTTGGTGATCTCTTATGAAATGGTGGCGGACATCAATGTGCTTTGTTCTTGCATGTTGAACCGAATTATTTGTCAACTTGATTGCACTCTCATTGTCACATAGCAATGGCACTTTCTTGAACTTGATTCCAAAGTCACACAAAGTGGCCTTCATCCAAAGTATTTGTGCACAACAACTACCGGCGGATATGTATTCGGCTTCGGCGGTTGATAATGCAACACTATTTTGCTTCTTTGATGACCATGAAACAAGTGATCTTCCCAACAATTGACATGTGCCCGAGGTGCTCTTCCTTTCAACCTTGCATCCCACATAGTTCGAGTCGGAGTAACCAACTAGCTCAAACTTTGCTCCTTTGGGATACCACAAACCAACATTTGGTGTATGCTTCAAGTACCTCAATATCCTCTTTGTAGCCTTCAAATGACTTTCTCTTGGTGAGGCTTGAAATCTTGCACACATGCATACACTAAACATGACATCCGGCCTTGATGCGGTCACATAGAGTAGGCTTCCAATCATAGACCGATACAATTTTTGATCCACCATATTGCCACTTGCATCACTATCCAAGTTGCCATTTGTTCCCATTGGTGTGCTAATGACTTTGTAATCAATCATGCCAAACTTCTTGATCATGTCCTTGATGTACTTGCCTTGACTCACAAATGTACCATTCTTTAATTGCTTGATTTGAAGACCAAGGAAGTAACTCAATTCTCCAATCATGGACATCTCAAACTCATTTGCCATCATCTTTCCAAACTCATCACAAAATTCTTGATTTGTTGATCCAAATATGATGTCATCAACATAGATTTGCAATACAAATAGATCTTTTCCAATCTTCTTGATGAAAAGAGTGATGTCAACTTTGCCCATTGTGAACCCTTTAGAGAGTAGGAAATTCCTCAATCTCTCATACCATGCTCTAGGTGCTTGCTTCAAGCCATACAATGTCTTTTTCAACTTGTACACATTGTTGGGCTTCTTATTATCTTCAAAACTAGGAGGTTGCTTAATATATACTTCTTCATTGATGTAGCCATTGAGAAATGCACTCTTAACATCTATTTGATAGAGCTTTATGTTGTGGGAACAAGCATAGGCTAGCAAGATTCTAATTGCTTCCAATCTAGCAACCGGGGCATATGTTTCTCCAAAGTCAAGACCTTCAACTTGTGTATAGCCTTGTGCTACCAATCTTACTTTGTTCCTTACAACTATCCCATCTTGATCTTGCTTGTTTCTAAAGACCCATTTGGTTCCAATCACATTATGTCCCTTTGGTCTTTCTATCAACTCCCATACTTGATTTCTTGTGAAGTTATTCAATTCTTCATGCATAGCATTCACCCAATCAACATCCTTCAATACTTCATCTATCTTCTTTGGTTCAATGGATGATACAAATAAGAAGTGCTCACAAAATGATGCCAATCTTGATCTTATTTGTACACCTCTAGAAATATCACCAATGATAGTGTCCAATGGATGATCTCTTGCAACATTGGTTAGTTGGAGGATTGGAACTTGATTACTTGCACTTGCTTGATCATTGGGTTGAGATGATGTACTAGCCACTTGATCTTGTTCATTGTCATGAGATCCACTTGTACTAATTTGATTTGTATCATCTTACACATTTGAGTTGGAGAGCACTTGCACTTGATCATCTTCATCATTATTCACTTGCCTAGGCCTCAATTCACCAATATCCATGTTCTTCATGGCATTTGAAAGTTGAATACCGCTAACATCTTCCAAGTTCTCATTCTCTACTTGTGAACCCTTGGTTTCATCAAATTCAACATCATGAACTTCCTCAAGAGTACCACTATCCAAATTCCAAACTCTATATGCTTTGCTTGTGGTGGAATAGCCAAGTAGGAATCCTTCATCACATTTCTTGTCAAACTTGCCCAATCTTGTGCCTTTCTTCAAGATATAGCATTTGCAACCAAAGACCCAAAAATATGCAATGTTGGGCTTTCTACCATTCAAGAGCTCATATGGTGTCTTTTCTTTCAATCGGTGACAATAGAGGCGGTTGCTACAATAGCAAGCCGTGTTGATAGCTTTGGCCCAAAAGGATTGACTCACATTGTACTCACTAAGCATAGACCTTGTCATATCAATGAGTGTTCTATTTTTCTCTCAACAAGGCCATTTGATTGAGGAGTGTACTTGGCCGAGAATTAATGTCTAATTCCAAATTCATCACATAACTCATCAATTTTAGTGTTCTTGAACTCACTACCATTGTCACTTCTAACTCTCTTGATGGTTGTTTCAAATTCATTGTGAATGCCTTTGACAAATGATTTGAATGTTGCAAATACATCACTTTTGTCCACTAGAAAGAATACCCATGTGTATCTAGTGTAGTCATCCACTATCACAAAGCCATATTTGTTACCACCGATACTAGTGTATTATGTTGGCCCAAACAAATCCATGTGCAATAACTCAAATGCTTTACTAGTGCTCTTTATGCTTTTCTTAGGATGGGTGTTTCCAACTTCTTTGCCGGCTTGACAAGAGCTACAAAGCTTATCCTTTTCAAACACAACATCTTTCAAGCCTCTAACCAAGTCATGCTTAACCAATCTATTCAATTGTTTCATTCCAACATGACCAAGCCTTCTATGCCATAACCAACCCATACTAGACTTAGTGAACAAGCATGTAGATAATTTAGCTTCACTAGCATTGAAATCAACCAAGTATAAATTTTCATATCTAAAACCTTTGAAGATCAAGTTAGAGCCATCTACACTTATGATCTCTACATCATCTACCCCAAATAAGCATTTGAATCCAAGAGCACACAATTGAGCCATGGATAGCAAATTGAAGTTCAAGCTTTCTACTAGCAACACATTTGATATGCTCATGTCATTGAATATTGCAATCTTACCAAGCCCTTTGACCTTGCCTTTGCCATTGTCACCAAATGTGATACTATCATAACCATCATTGCCATTGGTGTTGATTGAGTTGAACATTCTTGCATCACCAGTCATGTGTTGAGTGCACCCACTATCAAGAACCCAATGCCTTCCTCTGGCTTTGTAATTGACCTACAAAAGAAGATCAATTCTTTTTAGGTACCCAAACTTGCTTGGGTCCTTGAAGGTTAGCCACTAAGCTCTTTGGTACCCAAATGGCTTTCTTCTTTGAGCCCATCCATGGTTTACCAATAAACTTAGCCTTCACACCATTTGTGCCCTTAGTAAGCATATAGCATGAATCAAGCTTAATGGAGGATACATTAGCATTTTTGCTCTTGTTTTTGCATTCATGCTCTTTATGACCAACTTGCTTGCAACTAGTGCAAAACCGACCATTGTTCTTCACAAAACTAGTCTTGTGAGGAGCAAAGACTACCTTACCTTTCTTGGGGGTATAGCCCAATCCCTCTTTGTAGAGAGAAGCTCTTTGGCTACCCAAGCACATAAGCAAGCGGTCCTCACCATCATAAGCCTTAGCTAAGGTGTGAGTGAGCTTGTTGACCTCCTTCTTAAGGTTCTCATTCTCAACCACTAGTGAGGCATCACAAGTGAGACCATCACTACTAGATGAGGTGGAGGTGGAAGTACTACAAGAAGGGTTAGTAGGAGCAACAATGATAGGCATAGATAGTGATTCATCAATTATATCACAAGTTAAACCTACATTGCAAGTTTCAACATGCTTCTTTTTATTTTGCTCTTTAAGCGAAGAAGAATGAGCTTTTTCAAGCTTTTTGTGAGCTTTGCCAAGCTTCTCATGGGCTTCCTCTAGCTTCTCATGAGTTGCTTTGAGCTCATCAAGCACTTTCTTAAGGGCTTTTACCTCCTTATTCAAGCTCTTGCATTCCCTTCTCTTAATGTTAAAGTGTTCTTTAGCATCTTCTAGCATGTTAAATAATTCATCCTTAGTAGGTTCATCATCATCACTATCACTATCATTTTCATTTTCATGTTCATTATCATCAACATGTTCTTCATCACTTTCATCATCACAAGATTGTACCTTAGTGGCCTTAGCCATGAAGCATGATGAAGATTCAAAGAGAGAAGGCTTCTCATTGATGGCAATGCTTGCAAGAACCTTCTTCTGTGTGGTCTTGTGATCATCACTATCATCATCATCATCACTTGAGGAAGCATCACTATCCCAAGTGACTACATATGAACCACCCTTCTTCTTGAAGGCCATCTTGTCCTTCTTCTCTTTCTTTTCCTTCTTGTCCTTCTTCTTGTTCTTCTTGTTGTCATCATCATTGTCGCTATTGTATGGGCATTGAGCAACAAGATGATCTTTGCTTCCACACTTGAAGCACCTTCTTGACTCTTCTTTGTTCTTGGATGAAGACTTCTTTCTTCTAGCACGGTAGCCCTTCTTCACCATAAACTTGCCAAATCTCTTGACAAATAGATCCATCTTCTCATCATCATCCCATGAATCATCTTCTTCACTTGATGTTTCTTGCTTTGCTTTGCCCTTGGATGATGTGGCTTTGAATGCCATACTCTTCTTCTTCCCATCCTTCTTCTCATCTTTCTTCTCCTTCTTTTCTTCCTTCCCATCATCATCTCTATATGTGTCATCGGTCATTATATCTCCCAACACTTGGTTTGGTGTCATGGTATCCAAACCACTCCTCACTAGAATAGTGACCAATGTGCCAAATCTTGAAGGTAAGCACCTCAAGAACTTATGGGAGAAGTCCTTGTCCTTCACCTCTTCTCCAAGTGCTTTGAGATAATTGACAAGCACTTGAAGCCTATGGAACATCTCTAGCACACTCTCATCCTCCTTCATCTTGAAGCTTGCAAACTTCTCTTTGAGGATGTAAGCCTTAGCACCCTTTATGGCTTGAGTGCCCTCAAATGATTCTTCCAACTTCTTCCAAGCTTCATGTGCCATCTCAATATTCTTGATTTGCTCAAATGTTCTTTCATCAATTGCATCATGAATGGCACTTAGAGCAATATCATTGTTTTGGAGAAGCACTTCTTCGGCCGCGGTGGGATTCTCTGGATCTTCAATCTCAATTTTGGTTTCAACCACCTTCCACACTCTTCTATTGATTGACTTGATATGTGTGGTCATCTTTGACTTCCAATATGGATAATTTGTGCCATCAAATTGAGGTGGCTTCTTGATGTTGTTGATTTGAGCCATTTTTACACCGAAGGTTGTTAAGCCTCAAATCACGGTGACCTCAGCTCTAATACCACTTGAAAGGTCCTAATGGCTAGAGGGGGGGGGGGGTGAATAGCCTAATAAAATTTCTACAACAACACTTAACAAAATAGTTAGACAATTATGAGGCGAAGCAAGTGTTGCGCTAGCTTACTCAAAATGCAAGCCACCTACCACAATTCTAGTTTAGATAGTGTCGATTCACGCAAGAGCTATGACACTACTCTATGTTAGTGTGCTCTCAAAGGCTAACTAAAGAGCCACACCAACCAAGCAAGCAAGCTCTCACAACTAGCTACACTAAAGAGCTTGTCAACTAGTTTGCGGTAAAGTAAATAGAGTGATCAAGAGGGTTATACCGCCATGTAGATGAAAGAACCAATCAATCACAAGGATGAATAACAATGAAGACCAATCACCTCGGAATCAATGATGAACACAATGATTTTTACCGAGGTTCACTTGCTTGCCGGCAAGCTAGTCCTCGTTGTGGCGATTCACTCACTTGGAGGTTCATGTGCTAATTGGCTTCACATGCCAAACCCTCAATAGGGTGCCGCACAACCAACACAAGACGCGGATCACACAAGCCATGAGCAATCCACTAGAGTACCTTTTGGCTCTCCGCTGGGGAAAGGTCAAGAACCCCTCACAATCACCACGATCGAAGCCGGAGACAATCACCACCCTCCGCTCAACGATCCTCGCTGCTCCAAGTCGTCTAGGTGGCAGCAACCACCAAGAGTAACAAGCGAAATCTACAGCGAAACATGAACACCAAGTGCCTCTAGATGCAATCACTCAAGCAATGCACTTGGATTCACTCCCAATCTCACTATGATGATGAATCAATGATGGAGATGAGTGGGAGGGCTTTGGCTAAGCTCACAAGGTTGCTCTATCAATAAAAATGGCCAAAAATGTGAGCTTCAACCAGCCATGGGGCTTAAATAGATGCCCCCATGAAATAGAGCCATTATACCCCTTCACTGGGCATAACGCGGGCTGACCGGATGCTGTAGTCCAACTGATCGGACGCAGCACCGGATGCTCTGGTCATGAATACCGGATGCATCCGGTCGGCATACCGGACATGTTCGGTAGCCCCCAGACTATCACGTGTCCAGTTCAAACCATCATAGCCGTTGCTACCTAATCTGCCGACGATCAGACGCTCAAACCGGATGCTGAATCACAAATGACCGGACGCTGAGCCGCAGCGTCCGGTGGAGTACAGTAAGCATCCACGCTCGATCGGAAGTATCCGGTGATACTGGACCGGACGCTGCCAGCGTCCGATCGACTGCTCTACCGAACATGGCATTTTCTGATTCACACCGGACGCGTCCGGTCGTGGAGCCGGTCACCATACCAGACGCATCCGGTCACTCTGTAACCAGCGCGGCTAACTCCTCTTCGACTCTATCTTCTTCAGCCTTGCTCAAATGTGCCAACCACCAAGTGTATCACCTTGTGCACATGTGTTAGCATATTTTCACAAACATTTTCAAGGGTGTTAGCACTCCACTAGATCCTAAATGCATATGCAACGAGTTAGAGCATCTAGTGGCACTTTGATAACCGCATTCCGATACGAGTTTCACCCCTCTTAATAGTATGGCTATCGAACCTAAATGTGATCACACTCTCTAAGTGTCTTGATCACCAAAACAAAATAGCTCCTATGGTTTATACCTTTGCCTTGAGTTTTTTGTTTTTCTCTTTCTTCTTTCCAAGTCCAAGCACTTGATCATCATCATGGCATCATCATCATGTTATGATCTTCATTTGCTTCACCACTTGGAATGTGCTACCTATCTCATGATCACTTGATAAACTAGGTTAGCACTTAGGGTTTCATCAATTCACCAAAATCAAACTAGAGCTTTCAAAGATGTATTTTCATCTACAGATCCAACAAAAATACTGTAGCTAGGTTGGAGGTGAAGGAGTAGAGAGCATGAGTGAGCAATACAAAGGAATATAGAATCCGGTGAAAGAGCCGATCTAGTGCAGTTACCTTAGATTTGGATGGAGCAGAGAAATAGGGATGGTGTGCTGAGGATTTGTGCGCCAGCGAGGTTGGAGGTGAAGGAGCAGTGAGCACACGAGAGGCTACCTTTCGTCCGACGCTAGCAGGGTGAAGCAGAGCAAGGGAGCAGAGTGGGGAATGGATGGGAGGAAGGTGTGGTAGGACTGTAGAAGTTTATATACAATTCAATAAATTGGATGCCCTTGTACCAGGGCCCAGTGTCCAGGGAAGTAGGATGCCTCCAACACATCAATTGATACTTGGTCTACTATCATTTATAGTTCAATAAATTGAACACCTAGTTAATCACCTTGCATTTAGTTCAACAATAGTTGTACAATAGTGATAGATTTTAGTCCGACACATCAATTGATACTTGGATGTACTAGCATTTACATTTCAATAAATTGAACACCTGGATAATCACCTTGTATTTAGTTTAACAATAGTTGTACAAAAGTGACAGATTTTAGTCCGATACATCATAAATTGATATTTGCATCTACTGCGGTGAACTAAGCAATTTGCCAATGAACATGCCAAGAACTAAGGTAAGTACAAAATAGGTGAAAGAAGAACAGGAAGCACATTTCTTTCTCAAAGGTACGAAATCTTCCATCATCTTCGTTGGAACCCTGGCCATTTCTTCAATCTGTGGCATAATCTCTTCCTCTTCCTGTAGATGTTCTTCATTTGTTGTAACATTGGCCTTCGCCTTTAGCTTCCAAATCTTGTTACATAAATCTAAAATCAAAGTCCTCAGAAATGTTCCATATTGGGGATCGTGCCACTTAAAGAACCCGCATTCTAAGACGGGATACGAAAAAACCAAATTACCATAAGTACAACTAGATTTTAGCATTTGCATTTTGAAAATAGAATGAACAAGAAAGAAATCAAGTTACATTATTTGCCCTGCAGCATCAATGGTACCGATGTCCTGGGTTTCCATCACTCCACGAAATCCACCGAGGCATCTTCAAGCCACAGCGACACAAAAGTGGTGGCTGATATGCGTAGGGGTGGTTCTCGACACGACATGGGATGGGTGGCCCCCTCCTGTTGTAGCCTCCTTCACTAGAAGCCGATGTTCTTCTCACGACTATGCCCTAGGATGGTGCTGACCACTAGGAGGAGTTGGAGCTAGATGCAGCTATGGAGCAGTCAAGGTTCAAAGTGTTGCACACTTTGAGTGAAGAGGTTGGCCCAGGTCTTTTGTCTATGCTTTTGCCTCCTGCCAAGACGCCAAAATGTCCTTCAAAGCCCTCGCACTCTCACTAAGATGAAATGCTGTGTCACCGCCGGTTTAGGGTACTATCTGCCTATAGAAGAAGGCCTGTTTTGGATCCTCTATGCTTACATAGAGGTGTACACGTGGGCCACAATCAAGACCAACTGATTCAATTAATAGTTCAACCAAAGTAATAGTTCAACGATTATGCAGTACGCATATATACTAATCCAGAGGTTTCATCAGTACATATAAACTTCATTAACATAAAAGTTTCACAAATTCTAAGACTTAATGTCGGATGGGTAGGCAGTTGCTAAGGTACTCAATTGGTTGATGCGGCCCCAAAAGCCAGAGGTAGTGAACCATAGCGAAGATGACAGCATCTCCATCCATGGACACATTGTATCTATAAAGTATGTCTACTTCCTATCCAGTCCTGCAAAGCACAAAAATCTCTCCACAAATAGGGTCTTGAACGATTCTTGTCAAATTTTGTAGTCCGATAAGGTGACGAACAACGACTTCAACAATCAACAGTCGGTTCGAGTGAATGTTCCATCCCCAAGTAGCAAACAACATCATCTAGGGTCCTCGTGCCACCCCTAGCTACCAAAACAAAGGTTACTCGCATTGAAATGACTTCTTCTGAAGTTAGGCATCTATTGCAATGAAGAAATTCCTAATATGAACAAAACTGATACCGAACCCAAAACCAATTGGAACCAAATGCAAACAGGGGGTGACCGAATCCATCTAACCTTCATGGGGTGTTGTCCATGATGACAATGCAAGGTGCTCGAGGAAAGGCAAATGCTGGCGATGGGTCAAAATGAAGATTGAGCAATGGGTGGGGAGAATGAAGATGAAGCAACAACGAGTGGGGAGAACTAATTCGTATTGGGGTTTTTAGTTGGTCAAACCGCTATCAAGGCGCTGATAGGACCTGAGGGGAGTTAGGAATGGGCCAGACACTTCTAGGTTTGTTGCCAAACGGATGGTCTAGATTGATCGGCAGCGAGAATGGATGACACAAGATAAGTTAAACAGTGTCCATATTAAGCCGACCATTGCCACACTAATCCAACACTATAATATAGCGATTGTCAGCGGTTAAACTACTTTTAGATGCTCTTAGAAACAACCGCAACCGTACATGATAGTTTTTTCTGTTTTCATTCACAAATATATAGAAAAATTAAAAAAACATTCATCGAGAGATCAAATTCATGCACTGGCATTTGGAAGTAGTATTGGAAAGAACTTGTTGTGCATTGCATATAAAAAAAGTGGCATTAAAGAAATCAAATCTGCGCGAATACAATTTTTTGATTGATTGATTATATATATATCTAACATATAGATACAATTTGGACGAGTATATGATTGTACTTGTCCGAAAGCATAATAACTAACCTAAACTATTAAAACTACTTATACTAACTATAAACTACTTAATCCTCGCTTGCTTGGGAGAAGGCGAGGCGAAGTCAGAGTCAGAGTCAGCGTCGTTGTCATCGTCTTCGACGTCAACATCAACATCGGCGTCGTCCTCATCCTCGTCGTTTGAGTCCTCCTTCTCAGAGCTCCACGGAGGACTATAACCAGACATCCCATTATCGGAGGAGACGTTCTCCTCGGAGGAGTGGTGGGAAGGCAATTCATCCTCGCTAGATGACGGACTGCTTGGAAACTTGATGGGGCTGTTTGACATTTTCTTTGCAGATTGGAAGAGAAGGGGATGATGGATGAACAAGAGGGGTTGTTTCAGAGGGCACCGGTCATGAAGTATATGTAGATTAGCGGGTACGTGGCTCTTAGGCTTCAGGCAGTGGAAGTAATGGTGATTTGACGTCCTTGAAGTTGAGGCAATTCAACACTCACGCTGATTTTTCCGCCGGTTGACCAAACACTACTTTAGGGCTGGCGGGCAAAATGCGTATCTGTTGGCGGTCTTTACCAATCAAATTCGACTACCAATTAAGACACAAAAAGAGGAGATATTGACAATCTTAAACACATATGCATTTACTATTAACCAAGTTCCATATGTATTTGGAGAACATTATTTTGCAGGTCACAAACACAAGTACATGGAATAATTCACCGAAAGGCGCTTTCCAACACTGATTTAGCACAAAGGAATAAGGGAGACGCCCATCAAATCAATTCAAATGGGGCAAAACCCCATAGAGTAGTGATCAATGTCCAGCCCACGGCCTACCATGTGAAGATGGTGATGAGAGGCCATGGTCAAGGGGCGGTCGACCCCTTGCTAGCGCTCCTCACCCCTGCTTCGATAGGCGGTGGCATGGCTCCATGCTATGGTGGTGGGAGCTGGTCCTCACGCCAAGAATAGCCTCTAGCACCACCTAGGCTCTTGTATAAATAGAGGGGTACCCCCCTCTCACTCACACACTTCACTTTAGCAATACCTCACTCTCTCTAGTTCTCTTTTACATTTTAGTTGTTGTATTAGAGCAGGGCAAAGCTACCTTGGAGAGCTTGGCTCCTTGGATGAAGTGACCTTTGGGAATGAATAGAAATATGAGTTCTTCCAAAGTTATGCTCTCATATTACAATTATAGTCATACTTATGAACTAGAGTATAGTTGTAGTGTTATAATCTTGATATATGAACTAGTCTATAGTTTGTATGTCATGAGAGTAGCACACTTAACTTTATGTGTAAACACTCATATAACTTATATAATTAGGATTAGAGCTAAGTTGAGGTGGTAGTTCATCATGCCGTCAGGTGTGCCCAAGTCCTTTACCTGTTGATCTATAGGGTCGGGGACCCGGAGGGATTTGGGTAGTTTCTGTATACGCAAGCATGGTGCTTGGATATGAGAGACATGTGAATGCATTGTCCCTTTCCACGGTTGAGGGGTAGGTGGTAGGTGGTGATAGACTTATTCGTCCCTTGTAATCCCCCATGTTCGTCTGGGGTGTAGGAGTCTAAATTGTCACATGAGGTTGCTGGTAGACTAGTACTCGGTGGCCTCCCGACCTGCTTCACACTTAACCCTAAGACTAATTATATAACTTGTATGATCATTAACTAATCTTTGTATGACTATACTATACCAATGCGTGCTCAACCTAGGATTATTCTTTTATTCTTTCTTTTCTATTTTATCCTTTGAGGAATGCCAAGTGTGTGTCCACTATCCTGAAATCACCGTTCTTACCCCTGTTATAAACATTGGTGTACTTGCAAGTATTATTATTCAAGTTCATATCCATACTAGACTCTTAATCGAATGCCTTCCTTTGGGAAAACATAAATAACGACACCCTGAATACTTCTGGGTGAAATGCTACAATGATAGCTCCGTGCGCTTGCGGAAAATATCTAAAAATTGTTAAGAAACTATCAAGGTTATTACTTAGTGGCATTGCTAATTTCTAGTGATGTTGCTAAGTAATACCAACAAGCACTTCTGACACCGTTGCTAGGGATACAAACCTAGTAGCTTTGTTAAGAAGTACCAACAAGCATTTTTTGGTACTGTTGCCAGGGAAGACATATTGACTAAAGAATCTAGTAGGACATGTTCATGATAATATGCATGTAAGGTAGCCATTGTTTATGTAGGCTAACTTTGCTTGTTTTCTCCTGTTGTGGATGAAAACAGGATAGTGTATGACCGGTTTTGACCCGCCGAACAACTACACTCAAAATCTAGAGGCACTCCTAAGGAAGAAACAACCTTGTGCCACTTCTTCTTTTGCTACTCTTTCGACAGTCTAAACAGTCACCCCCGCACCATTCGCTACTCCAAGCATGGCCAAGACCCTCCGTGACTACTCCACCCCCATTGTTGCCAACGTGCCCATTGGGCCGGCTATCAACACCAGCGATGGAAACTTTGAGCTCCGTACCAGCCGCATCACGATGGTGTAAGCCATCTCCAACACTTCCTCGAGTTATGTGACACGATCATCATCAAGGATGTCGCACCTGAGAGCATCAGGCTCCGCTTGTTTCCCTTCTCCCTCTTGGGAAAGGCGAAGTAGTGGTTTTACAAGGAAAAGGAAGCTGTGAAAATGTGGTACAAATGTCCCACGGTGTTCCTTGCCAAGTTCTTCCCCATGGGCAAAACCAATGCCCTGAGGGGATGAATTTTGAACTTCCAGCAAAGCTCCATGGAAATCATTCCTAAGGCGTGGGAGAGGTTGCAGGACTACATCCAAGCATGCCTGTACCATGGGATTGAAAGCTGGTTAGTGCTCCAAAATTTTTATGATGGATTAATACCTATGTGTAGGGTCCACCTCGACGCTGCTGCTGGAGGCGCCTTCGTTTTCCTCACCATTGATGGAGCCATGACTCTCATCAATAAAATGGTGTCGAATCAAAGCTAGGGAGGAGGAAAGAAAAACAAAAAAAGGAATGCATACTATGAAGGAGATGGATATGCATTCCAGAAAAATAGATTTATTGATGAAAAGACTAGAGGAATGGACCCAAGATAAGGACGCCAGGATGGGCACCTTCTAGGCTAGGGACTGACCATGACATGTGAGGTCTATGGGAACGTTGGCCATTTGGGGAATGATTGCCCCGAACCCCACGAAGAAGCTACCTTCATCAACAACCGGTTTCGCCAACCAGGTAATAATGGTGGAACAACCAATCCCGCGCGCATGGTAATTTGAACTATAATTCCAATTACAATTCGAATCAACTTTCTTTCAAAAACTTGGTATTAGGCCAAGCAAAAATCAACGGAAATATCACAAAAAAGTTGATGTATAATAATAAAATGTTAGAGAACATCAACTCCCAAATAGAATGTTTATCCTCCATAGTGAAAAATCAATTAAGTTTTAACAAAATGATAGAAACTCAGATTTCGCAAATAGCTACCGCCATTCTTGTCAATCATTCAGGGAAAACCTCGGGGCAACCCGAGAAGTCCATCAAAAATGTTAATGCAGCTGTAGATCGATGAAGGAGGAGAGGTCTTGTCCGACGGATAAAAACATTGAACCCTTGCCGAAGGTAAATCGGTAGTTATCCTTAAAATAAAAAAAATACTCAAAATAAATATTTGTAAGATTTAAAATTTGAATTTTTATGTCAAAATAAAAATCTTCAAAAAATCCTCCAAAAATGATTTTCTGAATAAGAATAATTTATTATTACTAATTATCATTTTTGCAGTAATTATAAAAATTTAAAATTCAATAAAAATATTGTTAGAAAATCAAAATCGAGCAATCCGTTGGGGATCTAGATGAAACCCCAACGGTCACAGGTTTGAAATGGCCGTTGGCCACTACCTACCAAAGGGGAGGCTAGGCGGGCCCACCAGGGGGTGGGTAGCCCCTATAGGTGGTCGTTGGCCCTATCCTTTGGACAGCAGTTGCCTGGCCATTGCCTCTCCCCCTCCTCTCGGGTTTTCGCTCTATAAATACCTGAGGAGGCCGGGAGAGCTCCTCACCCCTCTCACACTCTCACATTTTCACCCTCTCACTCACTGACTTGCTCTCAAGTTTCTTTCAAGCATTTTTCAACAAGTTCTAGTGCAAGAAAACTCTGCAATAATTCCAAGCTCAAGCTAGTTCTCGGGTTCATCATTTTGTTTTTGTGCTAACCCTTAACCCGCGCTTGAGTTCTCACTTGTTGTTGTGTTGTTTTCTACCATGGATAGGTTCGGGAAGGCCATCGCTGGTGCCATCAAGAAGATCATGGGATTAAGCTCGAAGCACTCCTGTGGAAGCTCAAGCATGCACTACACCGAGCATGAAGAAAGCCCAATTCGTGAAGATGAAGAAACCGTGCTGACGGAAGAGCAAGAACAAGAGCAAGGACAACCTATGGAGGAAGATGACTAAGCCCCACCTAGACTTGGAAAGAGGCTAGGAGATGGAAGCTTACCACCTCATCAAGGACCACGAGTTTGAGCCCACGCCATTATACGACCCCACGCTTCTCAAGGCCATAGGTATGGATGACGAATTCACCTCCATTTGGAAGGCCGTTGGGTGGGAGGAAATTGATCTCGTTTGGGAAGAAGGTTCTCGTCTCTTAAGCATCCAATTTTTATGCTCACTAAAAGAAGTCGACAATGGGATCATTTTTTGCTTGTTTGAAATAGAGTATTTTTGCACTTGGAGAGATCTTGCCCAACATATAGGTTTCCATTGAGAATGCTTAATTGACATAGATCATGCTATTAGAGGTTTTGATCGTCATAACTTTTGGAATGAAATTTTGGGTCAAGTTGTAGTTGAAAAATTTGCACCCCATAACATGGACATCCAACACCCCACTTTAAAGCTTATGCATCGTAGGATCGCAATGACTTTATTCTCTAGGCAAGATATTTGAGTTGTTCATAATTCTGAAATGCAAATACTCTATGCTATGATTAAAAAGATAAAAATTGCTCCAGTCAAAGAAATATTCAACCATTGGTTAGAATTGTTGAAAATATTTTCTACTTCAATATCTTTCACATCACTTGTCACTCGCATTGTCACTGGTGTTGGTACAATGGAAAATCAAGAAGTAGAATTTATTTCAACTCCACGTCTTATTATCGACGAGCATTACTTGTTACAAGGACATCATTTGAAACATAATGTAGCTGGACAACTTGTGTTCTTCTTTTAGGGGTGTACAAACGAGACCCCGTTATGTAACCCGGGTCTTCATTTGTATAATTCTACTGCACTAACCTTCCCTCTTGTCACACAAGAGGAAGCTCATAGAAATTCTGTGTCTAGCAGGGTGACAAAGAGCAGAGCTAGAAATGAAGCAAGCAGTTCGCAGGCACAGCCGTAGCCTTTTCCCGTTGCGCCCCAGGCGTTCCACATGGAGCCGTTCCTGACTGGGCAGGTGCCGGGGTTCACACCCATGCACCACCCTAGTTGGGAACATACTCCACAGACACACGAAGCTGGAGGATCCGAATGGGCAGAGGCTGACACCACAGCATGGGCGATGCACTCGTCCGACTCTAAGGGGCTCCCTCCACCTGTGCAACCACGATAGTCCGTCTCAGGATGGGAGGACGTCAACAACCGCCTTGGAGGATTAGAAATCCACACTAGTAAGATCCAAAACACACTTAATACTCACGTGCAGGATTCGACCCAGTGACATCAACAACAGACCAACAAATGGCGCAAATGAACGCGATGCTGCAGCAACAGCGAGAACAGCAGGCGACCTACTGGCGATACATGGGGTTCAACCTCGGAGAGGTTAGGGAGGACCCCCGCAGAGGTAAGTACTATCTTTTGTTTTTCATATTTTAATTTTCACATTATTTATTTTCCGTATTTATTTAATTATTAGCATTTATTTTTTTTGAAAAATATATAATCTAAAAAATGAAATATGATAAAAAATAACAAAAATAATTATTCCACTCTCATATGTGATTTAAGAATATTTAGTTTCTCCTTTGTTGAAATGATGAATAGTTACTCTGTCTATAATTCATCTGTGCCTGGCTGTAACTTAGTATTCCTTAAGATTTAAGTTTGTTGGCTAAAATATTTCATTCTAAAACTTGAAACTTGTGGGTTGCAAAAGCATGATTCTTTTCTAAGTTGTTGCAAGTTATGACATGGTAAATAGAATATGCTATGACTTTATTCGAAGAGAAGCTTGACATCCAGAGTTTTTATTTTAAAAATGCTAAAGTCAAAAAGTTCCTCAATGATTATAAATTCCTACCACGACCATATGACATGATTCAAATGCAAAACTTAGTCATATGCTACTTATATTCACATTGAATTTTGTAAAATTATTGTGACCCTTGTTGAGATTCTTGTCATGCACCCATGATCAAGATTCACGTACACCCACAAATAAAATATTAACTCTTACACAAAAAGTTACGCAAAAACATGTTTTCCATCCACCTAAAATAAATACTCCATTAATTTATCATGGGTCTTTCTTTCCAAAGTTTTCATATGCCAAAAAGAAGTAAGGGGCTATGCTAATAAAAAGAGAGACACATTAAGCTCTCAAAATAACAAAAGAAAAGAAAAAAAATGGAACACACGAAGGTTTCAAAGTATTGAAAAAAGAGATAGCCCTATACTCTAAGGCAATTATCAAAAGAGAGAAAGTCATGATCAAAGGAGTACCAAATATATTAACATTAGGAAAATATTCCACACACTTGCACATCTTGATCAAAGTATATGACTTGCATCTCCTTGGATCTGGTTGTTGACTTAGCAACATATGTGATGTAAGTATGCCTCTCATTCATACCTACCTAAAACTCCACTCAAAGCCTTTTAGAGATAGGATGAAAAGAAGGCAAAACAATCAAATGCCTTGGTGAGGATCATACACATTGAGCGATCAAGTGAATCATTTGAGAAACTTACATTTTATTTTGCAAAACTCATAAAACCTCTGAATAGAAGGTTGATCGAAGAATGAATGATTGGTAATTCTGTTAAAATCGT
This sequence comes from Miscanthus floridulus, assembly GCF_019320115.1. NCBI lineage: Eukaryota > Viridiplantae > Streptophyta > Magnoliopsida > Poales > Poaceae > Miscanthus > Miscanthus floridulus. The sequence goes on from NC_089584.1 coordinate 68,038,838, forward strand.
TCTATCTTGCAACCTCCCAATACTTTGGAAAAGCAATAAGCCCCATAGGGATTAAGTTAAAAGGTTGGATAGAATGCCAAACTTATTTCAATTGAGTAAGAATCCTTTGTTATAGGCATGGTACTTGTGAATTATATTTGGCATTGTAGAAACTACTGATCAACAACCAATAACTTCGCTATTTGCTGTGGACGAGCAAAGGTTAAGCTTGGAGGATCTTGTTGGCGGTCTTTACCAATCAAATCTAACCGCCAATTAAGACACAAAAGAGGAGAAATTGGCAATCTTAAACACATATGCATTTTCTATTTAACAAAGTTCTACATGTATTTGGAGAACATTATTTTGTAGGTCACAAACACAAATACCTAGAACAATTCACTGAAAGGCGCTTTCCAACGCTAATTTGCGCAAAGGAAAAAGGAAGACGCCGATCAAATCTATTCAAATGGGGCAAAACCCACAAAGCAGTGATCCATGTCCAGCCCATGGCCTGCCACATGAAGGTGGTGGTGAGAGGCCATAGTCAAGGGGCGACCGACCCCTAGGGGCGCCCAACCCTTGCCGGTGCTCCTTAGCCCCTCCTCTGATAGGCAGTGGCATGGCTCCATGCTATGGTGGTGGGAGCCAGTCCTTGCGCCAGGAATAGCCTCCAACACCAACTAGGTCCTATAAAAATAGAGGGGTACCCCCCTCTCACTCGCACATTTCACTTGAGCAATACCTCACTCTCTCTAGTTCTCTTTACTTTTAGTAGTTGTATTAGAGCAAGGCAAAGCTACCATGGAGAGCTTGACTCCTTGGAAGAAGTTACCTTTGGGTATGAATAGAAATATGAGTTCTTCCAAAGTTATGCTCTCATATTACAATTATAGTCATACTTATGAACTAGAGTGTAGTTTTAGTGTTATAATCTTGATATATGAACTAGTCTATAGTTTGTATGTCATGAGAGTAGCACACTTAAATTTATACTTAAACACTCATACAATGTCACAGAACCGACCAATTTATAAGAGTACAAGTACAATGGCAGCCCACAAGCGGTCGCACTGTCATACTTGAACCCATATAAACCCGGTAGTCCGTCGAGTACCACGACGGGTCTCGATAAACGATTTACAACAACCAAGATCGTACAGGATTCAACATACATGCCACATATTACATAAAGTTCACAGATACATTTCATCATCAGAGTACGAATAAAAGTTATTACAAACCGAGTTTGATAGATAAAGCGGAAGCAATTAAGTTCGAAAATAAAGTTTCCAACATAGTTTGATACAGTGCCAAGTAGGATCACGGTCCACAAAAGCAAAGATGGGATTAATAAAGAAGCCTGCCCAAGGCTTACTCCTCATCCACGGTGGGATAGAAGCAACTCTTGCAATAACCATGATACACAGTGCCATCTGCAACAATGGGAAATAAAACCCTGAGTACGAGAAGGTACTCAGCTAGACTTACCCGTCATGAACCAGAAATAAAATGACTCCAAGGATTATGCAAGGCTGTATAAGTGGACGTAACTTGACAACATTTTGCAGTAAAAGGCAATTGACTCATTGTACAATTATGATTCCTTTATCAAGTTAATTATAACTATCCATTTCTAGATTAGCAACTATCCTGTGCCAAACATGTGGTATATCATTTAAAAGCATACAATAGTAACCATAGCAGGTATTGTAATTCCATATTCATCCGAACTCATCATGTTTCATAACATAGTTACTACGATGTTGGGACTAGCCAAGTTTCTCACTATCCGGGAGAGACGGCGATTCGAATCGATTTCAACCAGCTGGGAATTTATTCCTAACACAAACCCAGGTCTACCAGCCACGATAGCCTTAGGTCACCTTTGGTACAACTCAGGTACACATTTCGCGGGTCCATACCACGCCGCACAATCTGGAACACCAGATGCCAGGACGTTCAGGCCTAGCCTGCCCTTGGGCTCAGTCTGATCGTTCCCCGGAAGGAGCGCACAACAGAATGGGTCCCGGCCTGAGTTGAATTACTCGGCTTCACGGTCGGAACGAGTTATCCGGCCAGCTAAGTGAGAGGCATGCGTTCAATCTTGTCAGAAGCGCCAACAATGGTACGGTCCTTAATCGACACAGACGGGGATAGATCCACACCCAAGACCTCCATGTCTTGTTGCTTCTCTATCGACTTCCCGTCCGGTCTCGATTTTCTTTTACCCCATGGTTCTGTTCCACGATAGCAAATATAGCCAACCGTGCTCCGGTATCCACCTATATCTCGCAGGTGACAGGACATCACCCGACTTCTACCGGTCTAAGCATGGCTAAGCATATATTCGATCCTGGACCTATACCGGTTAAAGGTGTAATATCTGGACAAGGAATTTATATGCATCAAGTGGTTCCATTCAACTCTTATAACCTAATGCATCAATCATAAGTACTTAAGTAAACATTTGTAAATTACTGGGAGACTTAGAATGCTTCGGGGCTTGCCTCGCAGAAAGGAAGTAGGGCGGTGGTCAGGACACTCCGGAAGCTCTTCAGGATTCTGCTCCACGCCTTCGGGAGCTGCGGCTTGCGGATTCTCCTGCTGGTCCCCTTCCTCTGCTTCTTCGAATTCCAGCAATGTTATCTCTTCCTCCGATCCTAGATGCATGAATATGGCATAAGTATTACGAATGCATATATGTTAACAAGTGCATCATGTTTATTGAGTAGGTGCATATCTCTTCTCGATTATTTAATTATCTACTTCCACAATGCATCGATTATACCACAAAATAGCAGCTACTTGTTTCACTCATAACTAGAGTTCTACTAATCCAAATACAGTGATCCTAGACTTTCTGGAAAGCTTATCAAATTCTCTACAACTTTGTTATTAACCATTTTTATAGTACACATCATTTTCAACATGCAACTCATCAAACTCCAGAATCTGTCCTGGAAACTATTCAATTTGCAATACAAAGTAACAATACTTCTACTTCATGTAATCAGTCAAAATTTGACAACATAAAATCTACCAACAGTTTAAGCATACCAAATACATTTAAGATAATATAATGGTGAAGCCCAAACTATTTATTTAAATGCCTTTATTATTTTACTTAGATTTTTAGGTTAAATAATAAACATATACCAGATGTACTTCATAAATTCTCAAAAATTTACAGTGCCTTACTAATGCTCTCAAAGGACTACTGTAAAAGTTTCATGCCATTTTGCCAAGTAGAACATCCTATACAAAAATGGCAAGGCAGCAAGGCTTGAAATAGCATAAATGGAAAACCCTATTGAAAAGTGTCAAGCAATAGATTTCCTATTTTTCTTAGCATCCATATGGTACTAGGATTACCTCCAACAAATTTCATGAATTTTGGATTCATAAATAATTTATAAAAATTCATACAAGGATTAACTATTCATAAAAGAAAAATCTATAACTATAAATCTACACATGCACTGATCCTCAAATTTTTACCAGAGTTCATATATGACAAGAATAGCTTACCACAAAAATTTCATAATTTTTGGAGCACAGGAACTCTAGATATAAAATAAACAAATTTGCATGCATTCAAAAGCACATTTCAAATTTCTATTTAAATCTCCAAAAATTTCTACTGCAAATGTTAAGAACATATTTTTCCTAAATACTACACTTCCTAAGGAAGACCAACAAATTTATTTCACAATTTTTGAAGCTACCAAACTGAAGATACAAAAATTACAAAACAACACTAGATCCGGATTTAAATGAACTAGCCTATTCTACTCCGGTCGCTGACCTGTGGGACCTGCCAGACAGAGGACCCCACACGCCAGTGAGACACGAACAGAGTAGCGGCGCTGCGAGACGGTGGCGCGGCCAAAGCTCTCGACGGTGAGGTTGACGGTGGTGACATCATCACCCAGTGACCTACTCGACCTAGCGCATCTATCGCACCACTTGGCCGGCCCTATCGTCGACGCTAGTGACGACGGCGGCGGCCATGGCGGATCGGTGAGGCGGGACAACAGCGGTACACCGGTGGAGGCTATGGCAACTCGATCAAATGCTACGCCGAGCATCACCGAGCTACGGTGGACCTAGCTAACGCCCTATCGTGGCCTGGGGTGGTCGGTGGCGACGTGGCCACGGTGACTGGGCTAGCGGCAGAGCTCCGGCGAGCTCGCGCGCGTTGCGGTGGCTTACCAAGCTAGAACAGCGGCAATGGGGAGACGTAGGGAGTTGCTGGGAAGACGGTGGTGCTACTGTGGTGACTGAATGGGTGGCTCAGCGAGGCTTGGCATGGCTATGACGACGGCGGAGGTGGGGAAGAGCTTGGCTGCTGCTGCGGCGAGGAAATGAGGCCGAGGAAATGAAAATGGTGAGCACGGGAGGGAGCGGGCGAGCGCAGGCAACTTAAACGTGCTCTCTGGCCAGGCTCTGCTGTCCTGGGCAGGGCGCCGGCGACACACGGCCAACCTCGCGTCCACGCGGCGGCCAAGGTCTGAACCGGTCGGCCACTGAAGCTCTCCATTCAGTTCGTCAGTTAAGCCAAAACCGAGCCTGACGACGTGATTTCGAGTTGAATTTGCCGTCGATACAGGGTGATTCAGTGAATACTTTTTAAACAAAAATTGTAGCCCTAAGTACCATCTCCAATTGTTATTAAAGGATCATGCTCCAACACTCAACCAAACTCGAGTTATTTCATTCCAAAGTCAGGCTGTCAGACTGTCAGTGAACAAGACTTAGAAAAATTTTGTTAAGTGTTGAAATCTTGATTCTTCTGATTTTTGTGGGACCAATTCAAGCATGTTAGAAGCTAAATCAGTCAATGACCCAAAAATAAAAGTTGTTCCTTATGTCAAATACTACAACTTTGCTTTAGTGATCTCCTCCATGCAAGGTCTCTAACACCTAGTTCAAACTTGGTCAAACAAGCTACATTCAAAAGATGGTACATACTTAAACTATGACATAATGACCTAATTAGCCCTAGCCATAAATACCAAAGTTGTTCATGATGATATTCTAAACATGTTTAAGCTATTTGCAAGGTCACACAATCATCTACATGTTTACACTCATGATCATATGCACATACACATGGAAACATGAAATAATAAGAATGTTGCATATGTTTCAATCAAATGTTTCAAGTGTCAAAGCTTATATATGAATGCTTTATGATCATGCTCATGCTATGCAAGTCAAGTTATGCAAGGCTAACACCCGAGGTGTTACAGCCCCTCCCCCTTATAAAAATCTCGTCCTGAGATTTGCAAGACCTACCATTCTTGGAAAAAGGCGGGATAAACTTCTCGTAAATAATCTTCTCTCTCCCATGTAGCATCTTGTTCACTGTGATTGTTCCACACCACCTTATAGAACTTAATAATCTTACTCCGTGTTACTCTCTCCATCTCCTCTAATACTCGAATTGGCTTTTCTTCATAGGTCAAATCCGATTGAAGCTGCACGTTGGTGGGTGCAATAGCTTCTTCAGGTACTCGAAGACATTTCTTCAACTGAGAAACATGGAACACATCAAATATTGCACTCATCTCTAGTGGAAGTTGTAACTTATACGCAACATTTCCTTTTCGTTCCAAGATTTTGTATGGCCCTACATATCTTGGTGAAAGCTTCTTTTTCATCCCAAATCTTTTCACACCTTTCATGGGTGATACTCTCAAGTATACATAGTCACCCACTTCAAAAGTTAGTGGTCTTCTTCTTCTGTCGGCATAACTCTTTTGTCTTGATTGAGCTGCCTTCATATGTTGTTGGATGATACGTACTTGCTCTTCGGCTTCATTCACAAAAGTCAATACCAAAGTATCTCCTTTCACCGGGCTCAATCCAGTTCAATGGAGTTCTACATTTCCTGCCATATAAGGCTTCAAATGGAGCCATCTTGATACTCGCTTGATAACTATTGTTATAGGAGAATTCAGCTAAAGGTAACCATTTCTCCCATGAACCCTTTGAAGATATAACACAAGCTCTAAGTAAATCTTCTAGGATTTGGTTCACTCGCTCTGTCTGTCCTGAAGTTTGCTGGATGGTATGCCGAACTTCTGATTAGCTTGGTTCCCAAAGCCTGGTGTAAGTGCTCCTAGAAATGAGCTATGAACTGTGGTCCTCGATCTGAGATTATAGTCCTGGGTACTCCATGCAGTCTCATGATCTAGGGAAACATATATCTCAGCGTATTTTCCAACTATATACCGGGTGTTCACGGGTATAAAGTGTGCTGACTTGGTGAGACGATCAACAATAACCCATATTGAATCATGACCTTGTGGCGTCATTGGAAGGCCTGTGATAAAGTCCTATGCTGATTTCCTCCCATTTCCATCCTAGAATAGGCAATGGCTGAAGTAATCCAGCAGTTTTCATATGGACAACTTTTACTCTACTGCAGTTATCACACCTAGCAACATAGGCTGTGATCTCTTTCTTCATCTTAGTCCACCAAAAATGGGTTTTCAAATCTTGATACATCTTACTACTACCCGGATGGATAGACAATTTGAATGAGTGAGCTTCATCTAAAATTTGATTCCTTAGCTCACGGTCTTTTGGTACCACCAGTCGGTCCTCAAACCATAATACACCTCTTTCGTCCAATCTAAAATGTTTGGTTTCTTGCTCTTGCATTTTTCTCTTGATGTGACTTATTCCTACATCGGTTTGCTGTAGCTCTATGATTTTGCTCTCAAGTGAACAACTGATCGTGATATTGTGTAGTACAGCAGGATGTAACAAGTTGAATCCATCTTCCAACAATGCTTCCATAGTGTTGCAATGGGACTTTCGACTAAGTGCATCGGCTACTACATTAGCTTTACCCGGATGGTAATGCACTTCTAAATTGTAGTCCTTAATCAATTCCTAACCATCTTCTTTGTCTCATGTTCAGCTCTGGCTGGGTAAAGATATACTTGAGACTTTTGTGGTCAGTATATATATGACATACATTGCCCAACAAGTAATGTCTCCATATCTTTAATGCATGAACAACGGCTGCAAGTTCCAAATCATGTGTAGGGTAGTTGACTTCATGTTTTCTCAATTGCCGAGAAGCATATGCAATAACTCTTCCTTCTTGCATAAGCACACATCCCAAACCTATTCCCGATGCATCACAAAATACATCAAAAGGCTTTTCAATGTCTAGTTGTGCTAGCACAGGTGCTGTAGTCAACAAGGTTCTGAGGGTGTGAAAAGCTGTTTCACATTCTAGTGTCCATTTGTACTTCTCATCTTTCTGAAGTAGTCTAGTCATAGGCTTAGCTATCTTTGAGAAATCTAGAATGAAACGACGATAATATCCTACTAACCCTAGAAAACTCTGAACTTCATGAACCGAAGTTGGGGCTTTCCAATCCATGACCTCTTGTACTTTTGATGGGTCTACAGAGATTCCATCTCTTGATAAAATGTGACCTAAGAAAGGTACTTTGCTCAACCAAAATTCACATTTGCTAAACTTGGCATATAGCTTATGCTCCCTCAATCTGGATAGGACAATCCTCAGATGCTCTTCATGATCTGACTCATTTTCTGAATAAATCAATATATCATCGATAAACACGACCACGAACTTGTCAAGTTCGGGCATGAATACCGAGTTCATCAGGTACATGAAGTAGGCTGGAGCATTTGTTAGTCCGAAAGACATAACCAAATACTCGTATAAGCCATACCTAGTAGAGAAAGCAGTTTTAGGTATATCCTCCGGTCTGATCTTTATCTGATGGTAACCTGATCTCAAGTCAATTTTGGAGAATACCTTTGCCTTCGCTAGCTGATCGAACAAGATGTCGATGCGGGGCAATGGATATTTGTTCTTGATGGTCACAGCATTGAGTGGTCTGTAATCTACACACATTCTTAGTGACTTGTCCTTCTTTTTCACAAACAAGGCTAGACATCCCCACAGAGATGAGCTAGGTTGGATAAGACCCTTGTCCAATAGAGTCTTGCAATTAAACCTTAAGTTCTGCTAACTCATTAGGGTGGCATTCTATAGGGCCTTCTTGATATGGGTGCCTGTACCTGGCACTAACTCGATCTTAAATTCCACCTGCCTATCCAGGTGGTAGACCTGGTAATTCTTCTGGAAATACATCCTGAAAACTCACAAACCACTAGGGATATCACATAGTGTAGGTGGTTTGGATAGCGCAAGCTAGATGTTGGGGTTCAAAATTGCAGGGAGAGTGGTACTAGAAAAGCATTCCCTCCCGTGGGTTCTCTCAACATAATAGTGCGGGTGCTAGTGTCAATAAGAACACCATGATCCTTCATCCAATTCATGCCTAAGATTACACTTATCGATAACCCGGGCAATATTATCAAATCTGTTGTGTACTCCCTCCCTTGTATAGAGATGAGTACATTTTTTACTATCTTTTTGGTAGTAACAGTTCCCCCTGCTGAACTTATGTTATAACCCCCTTTGCTTACTTCAATTATTTCTTGATCATGTCTAGATGCAAATGCTTGACTCATAAATGAATGAGAAGCTCCCGAATCAAATAAAACAACAGCGGGATGCTTGTTGACAAGAAACATACCAGCCGTGACAACTTCTCCAGCGGGCACTTCTTCCACAGCGGTATAATGCACGTGTCCCTGACGTGCCCTGGCATTCGCCTGCCTCTGATTGTTCTAATTCTGGTTGCCATTCTTCTTAGGGTGGGGGCATTCCTTGGACCAATGACCCAGTTGGTTGCAGTTGAAACATGGTTGATTACTTCTGAATCCGGTGGAGCTGTCCTGACTGCCATTTCCTTTTGGTAAGGCAATAGTGAACGCCTTACGAATGGTTTCTGTGGCCTATTATTCTGAGCTTTAGGTGGTGGAGGCCTAAACTTGGGTGCAGGTGGATGGAATTGTGGCCTAGCTGTGATAGGCGCTTTTGACTGGAAGGATCCGGAGGCACCAGCCTCATATGCCCTCTTGCGACCCTTAGCAACTAGCATGCATGTTGTTGTGGTTTTCTTGGGTCAAGGCATCACTAATAAACTCATTGTACGTGGCACACCTAGAATTTGCCATAGTCTTCATCAGTTTAGTACCCAGACCCCGTTTGAAGCTCTCTATCTTTTTCTCCTCAGTATCCACAAAACTTGGAGCATATCTGGACAAGTTGTTGAATGCGTGCATATATTCTGCTGAGAGTCTTTGTCCCTCGAGTGAGCCTCATAAATTCGGCCGCTTTCATGCGCATCAGGCCCGGGGGAATATGATGTCCCCTAAAATCCAGCTTGAACTGTTCCTAGGTAACTCGTGCATTAGCAGGCAAAGACGATAGGAAATGTGTCCACCAGATCCCTGCTGGTCCTTGTAGCTGATGAGAAGCATACTCAGCTTTCAGATGCTCGGTGACCCTTAGCAGACAAAATTTTTGCTCAATGGTATTTAGCCACTCGTCAGCCTGCAGTGGTTCCTCAGCCACCTTGAAGATTGGAGGCTTCGTATCTAGAAACTCCTTGAATATACTGTGCTAATTTGGCTCAGCCCCTGGTTGATGTGGGTGGCCACGAGCGGTGTTTTGCGCGATGAGGCACAAAGCTTCCTCCATTGTCCTTTGGCTCCCCAGGAACTGGGTAAAGAACTCCTGAGTAGACGGTGGCGGTGGGGGTGGCAAGTCATCATGGTTGCCATCCTGGCTACCACCAGCTCCAGCACGGGTGCGCATCATCTGCGAAGTTGCAATAATATGCGATTATTGGTTGATGCCAAGAGATTGCAGATGAACCATAATCATGCCAAACTGAAATTACTAGAGAAATTCTCAAATTCACAACAATAACAGAGGCATAACAATTCATTCTCACAACATGACATCACCAATTTGACCACTTATCGCGCTCATACCGCATGCAAATTTAAATCGTGATTGCCAACAAAGGACTGGAATCGTATTGATGTTCAACCAAACGTGCGATAGCCGTGCGATTAACGATATTACATGATAGTCGGATTACTAATGCCAAATTCGAACTACAGGTCCATTACATGAATAAAGGTGATACATTAGCCCTTCCACTAAGTACTAAGCGATCTAATTCTCATTCATGATCACTATCGAGGTCAGACGTAGGATCATCTCCTTGCTTAGGCTCCACTTCTTCTTCAGGCTCCACTTCTTCTTCTTCCTTGTCCTCTTCTAGATCCATCTCTGCGGCTCCAGGCGGAACATAAGGGTGGAGCTAGTTATTCAGTAGATGAACCTCCTCATGTAGGTTATCGTTGTATTCTTCCGCATTGGCCAGCTGCTGCCCCAGCTCAAACTGTCGAGCTCTCAGAACATCTTCCCTGGACCAGGCTACATTCCTCTAGTGAGTTAACCGAGCCATCTCTATAGTGAGCCTCTCAATCTCGGCATCGTGCTCCCTCTGAAGCTGATGTCGGTCCTCACGGGCATGACCAAGAGCACCAGACACACGTCTGAGGCTACCTTCTACTCCCTCTAACACTCTCATCACTGCGAACATGGCGCTCATGGCAGGGTTATCACTGTTCTGCCCTTCTGCTGCACCAATTCTCTAAAGATCTTCCTCTTGCCTGCTGCCATGAGTTAGTGGAGGGGTTGCCTCTCAGAAAGACTCCAACCAAAGCGGCTGCCAGCTCCTGAGGAAAACGATCCATGATATCCCTCAGGATCCCAAAGGACTGCCCTACCAGCTGCTTCTTCAGCAGTCCTGCCAGTTGACTCATAACACCAACCTGTCCACTCAGAATCATCACCTTGGGGATGAACAACGGCCTCCACAGTAACTAAGAGACCTTCCCCTAACTACTCATTCGCCTAGAAGTAGCGGGGTTCTATTCCATCAGGATAGCCTACATAGCTAAGCACTCTCCACAAGAGTGTAGGCATCCCAAACTCTCCAAGAAACATGTGACACTTGATGGGTACGTGGAGCAAGCTAATGGCTGGGCGCTCTGCCTCTGGTGGACTTGCGAGCGGTCTGCTTTGTGCATGCCATCTGCACCATTAACATGTACCACTTGGTGAGACAATGCCATAATGGATAAGAGTTACTTAACCGAGTAAGAATTTTATAAGGGGAGGAACAATGTAGTTATGTGAATGGTAATTATCATGATGCATGCTCATGCCGTACGTCCTCACAAACTTAGGAAAAATTTGTTTCTAGTCGGTAGACACGGTGGCATACATTCGTTCTCTCATAAATAGCGTAACTAGTCGAGCTACATGTTTCGTTGTCAGATGTACCTGCATAAAATTCCATTTCAGCCCTAAACCCATAATGAAATATGCAGAATGTAATTGTAAATACTTCCATATATGTATACCCATACATATACTTCCGTATCAATCTACCCAACAATAATTTAAACCCATAATTAAATACGTACCATATACACATGCAAGCATGCATACATAGCCATATCAAAGCTAACTCTCCCCGACCGCACGCTCACCTCTTGCGGTCATACACTCATCATCTTACCTTGGCGTAGAGGCATTTGATCCATACATTACCACTCAAGTGAATGGTATCCATACAATAGCACGCCGTATGGACGACGAAGTAAAAACCCCCATGTTAGTACTTAAATAGCCACCTAATAGTCCTTAATTTGGGCATAAGGAAAGTGATCATTGGCACACTTTAGATTTCAAATACCTATTATATAACTATTAGTTGCTAGAGAAGGGTTTTTGGAAAACAAAAACTTTTGTTTTAAATACACTTGTGACAATTAACGTTGAATCTTGCTCTAATGCCAGCTGTTGCAGAACCGACCAATTTATAAGAGTACAAGTACAATGGCAGCCTGCAAGCGGTCGCACTGTCATACTTGAACCCATATAAACCCGGTAGTCCGTCGAGTACCACGACGGGTCTCGATAAACGATTTACAACAACCAAGATCTACATATGATTCAACATACATGCCACATATTACATAAAGTTCACAGATACATTTCATCATTAGAGTTCGAATAAAAGTTATTACAAACCGAGTTTGATAGAATAAAGCGGAAGCAATTAAGTTCAAAAATAAAGTTTCCAACATAGTTTGATATAGTGCCAAGTAGGATCACGGTCCACAAAAGCAAGGATAGGGAATTAATAAAGAAGCCTGCCCAAGGCTTACTCCTCATCCACGGTGGGATAGAAGCAACTCTTGCAATAACCATGATACACAGTGCCATCTGCAACAATGGGAAATAAAACCCTGAGTATGAGAAGGTACTCAGCTAGACTTACCCGTCATGAACCAGAAATAAAATGACTCCAAGGATTATGCAAGGCTGTATAAGTGGACGTAACTTGACAACATTTTGCGTAAAAGGCAATTGACTCATTGTACAATTACGATTCCTTTATCAAGTTAATTATAACTATACATTTCTAGATTAGCAACTATCCTGTGCCAAACATGAGGTATATCATTTAAAAGCATACAATAGTAACCATAGCAGGTATTGTACTTCCATATTCATTCGAACCATCATGTTTCATAACACAGTTACTACGATGTTAGGGACTAGCCAAGTTTCTCACTATCCGGGAGAGATGGTGATTCGAATCGATTTCAACCAGCTAGGAATTTATTCCTAACACAAACGCAGGTCTACCAGCCACGATAGCCTTAGGTCACCTTTGGTACAACTCAGGTACACATTTCGTGGGTCCGTACCGCGCCGCACAATCTAGAACACTAGATGCCAGGACATTCAAGCCTAAGCCTGCCCTTGGGCTCAGTCTGATCGTTCCCCGAAAGGAGCGCACAACAGAACGGGTCCCGGCCTGAGTTGAATTACTTGGCTTCGCGGTCGGAACGAGTTATCCAGCCAGCTAAGTGAGAGGCATGCGTTCAATCTTGTCAGAAGCGCCAACAACGGTATGGTCCTTAATCGACACAGACAGGGATAGATCCACACCCAAGACCTCCATGTCTTGTTGCTTCTCTATCGACTTCCCGTCCGGTCTCGATTTTCTTTTACCCCATGGTTCTGTTCCACGATAGCAAATATAGCCAACCGTGCTCCGGTATCCACCTATATCTCACAGGTGACAGGACATCACCCGACTTCTACCTGGTCTAAGCATGGCTAAGCATATATTCGATCCTTAGACCTATACCGGTTAAAGGTGTAATATCTGGACAAGGAATTTATATGCATCAAGTGGTTCCATTCAACTCTTATAACCTAATGCATCAATCATAAGTACTTAAGTAAACATTTGTAAATTACTGGGAGACTTAGAATGCTCTAGGGCTTGCCTCGTAGAAAGGAAGTAGGGCGGTGGTCAGGACACTCCGGAAGCTCTTCAGGATTCTGCTCCACGCCTTCGGGAGCTACGGCTTGCGGATTCTCCTGCTGGTCCCCTTCCTCTGCTTCTTCGAATTCCAGCAATGTTATCTCTTCCTCCGATCCTAGATGCATGAATATGGCATAAGTATTATGAATGCATATATGTTAACAAGTGCATCATGTTTATTGAGTAGGTGCAATATCTCTTCTCGATTATTTAATTATCTACTTCCACAATGCATCGATTATACCACAAAATAGCAACTACTTGTTTCACTCATAACTGGAGTTCTACTTATCCAAATACAGTGATCCTGGACTTTCTGGAAAGCTTATCAAATTCTCTACAACTTTGTTATTAACCATTTTTACAGTACACATCATTTTCAACATGCAACTCATCAAACTCCAGAATCTGTCCGGAAACTATTCAATTTGCAATACAAAGTAACAATACTTCTACTTCATGTAATCAGTCAAAATTTGACAACATAAAATCTACCAACAGTTTAAGCATACCAAATACATTTAAGATAATATAATGGTGAAGCCCAAACTATTTATTTAAATGCCTTTATTATTTTACTTAGATTTTTAGGTTAAATAATAAACATATACCAGATGTACTTCATAAATTCTCACAAATTTACAGTGCCTTACTAATGCTCTCAAAGGACTACTGTAAAAGTTTCATGCCATTTTGCCAAGTAGAACATCCTATACAAAAATGGCAAGGCAGCAAGGCTTGAAATAGCATAAATGGAAAACCCTATTGACAAGTGTCAAGCAACAGATTTCCTATTTTTCTTAGTATCCATATGGTACTAGGATTACCTCCAACAAATTTCATGAATTTTGGATTCATAAATAATTTATAAAAATTCATACAAGGATTAACTATTCATAAAAGAAAAATCTATAACTATAAATCTACACATGCACTGGTCCTCAAATTTTTACCAGAGTTCATATATGACAAGAATAGCTTACCACAAAAATTTCATAATTTTTGGAGCACAGGAACTCTAGATATAAAATAAACAAATTTGCATACATTCAAAAGCACATTTCAAATTTCTATTTAAATCTCCAAACATTTCTACTGCAAATGTTAATAACATATTTTTCCTAAATACTACACTTCCTAAGGAACACTAACAAATTTATTTCACAATTTTTTAAGCTACCAAACTAAAGATACAAAAATTACAAAACAACACCAGATCTGGATTTAAATGAACTTGCCTTTTCTACTCCGGTCGCTGACCGGTGGGACCCGCCTGACAGAGGACCCCACACGCCAGTGAGACACGAATAGAGTAGCGGCGCTGCGAGACGGTGGCACGGCCAAAGCTCTCCAACGACGAGGTTGCCGACGGTGACATCATCACCCAGTGACCTACTCGACCTAGCGCATCTATCGCACCACTTGGCCGGCCCTATCGTCGACGCTAGTGACGACGGCGGCGGCCATGGTGGATCGGCGAGGCGGGACAACGGCGGTACACCGGTGGAGGCTACGGCAACTTGATCGAATGCTACGCCGAGCATCACTGAGCTACGGTGGACCTAGCTAACGCCCTACCGCGGCCTGGGGTGGTCGGTGGCGACGTGGCCACGGTGACAGGGCTAGCGGCGGAGCTCTAGCGAGCTCGCGCGCGTTGCAGTGGCTTACCAAGCTGGAACAGCGGCAATGGGGAGACACAGGGAGTTGCTGGGAAGACGGTGGTGCTGCTGTGGTGACGAATGCGCGGCTCAGCGAGGCTTGGCGTGGCTATGACGACGACGGAGGCGGGGAAGAGCTTGGCTGCTGCTGCGGCGAGGAAATGAGGCCGAGGAAATGAAAATGGTGAGCACGGGAGGGAGCGAGCGAGCGCAGGCAACTTAAACGTGCTCTCTGGCCAGGCTCTGCCGCGCTAGGCAGGGCGCCGGTGACGTGCGGCCAACCTCACATCCACGCGGTGGCCAAGGTCTGAACCGGTCGGCCACTGAAGCTCTCCATTCAGTTCATCAGTTAAGCCAAAACCGAGCCTGACAACATGATTTCAAGTTGAATTTGCCGTCGATACAGGGTGATTCAGTGAATGCTTTTTAAATGAAAATTATAGCCCTAAGTACCATCTCCAATTGTTATTAAAGGATCATGCTCCAACACTCAACCAAACTCGAGTTATTTCATTCCAAAGTTAGGCTGTCAGACTGTCAGTGAACAAGACTTAGAAAAATTTTGTTAAGTGTTGAAATCTTGATTCTTCTAATTTTTGTGGGACCAATTCAAGCATGTTAGAAGCTAAATCAAACAATGACCCAAAAATAAAAGTTGTTCCTTATGACAAATACTACAACTTTGTTTTAGTGATCTCCTCCATGCAAGGTCTCTAACACCTAGTTCAAACTTGGTCAAACAAGCTACATTCAAAAGATGGTACATACTTAAACTATGACATAATGACCTAATTAGCCCTAGCCATAAATACCAAAGTTGTTCATGATGATATTCTAAACATGTTTAAGCTATTTGCAAGGTCACACAATCATCTACATGTTTACACTCATGATCATATGCACATACACATGGAAACATGAAATAATAAGAATGTTGCATATGTTTCAATCAAATGTTTCAAGTGTCAAAGCTTATATATGAATGCTTTATGATCATGCTCATGCTATGCAAGTCAAGTTATGCAAGGCTAACACCCGAGGTGTTACAGCCCCTCCCCCTCATAAAAATCTCATCCCGAGATTTGCAAGACCTACCATTCTTGGAAAAAGGTGGGATAAACTTCTCGTAAATAATCTTCTCTCTCCCATGTAGCATCTTGTTCACTATGATTGTTCCACACCACCTTATAGAATTTAATAATCTTACTCTATGTTACTCTCTCCATCTCCTCTAATACTCGAATTGGCTTTTCTTCATAGGTCAAATCCGATTGAAGCTGCACGTTGGTGGGTGCAATAGCTTCTTCAGGTACTCAAAGACATTTCTTCAACTGAGAAACATGGAACACATCAAATATTGCACTCATCTCTAGTGGAAGTTGTAACTTATACGCAACATTTCCTTTTCATTCCAAGATTTTGTATGGCCCTACATATCTTGGTGAAAGCTTCTTTTTCATCCCAAATCTTTTCACACCTTTCATGGGTGATACTCTCAAGTATACATAGTCACCCACTTCAAAAGTTAGTGGTCTTCTTCTTCTATCGGCATAACTCTTTTGTCTTGATTGAGCTACCTTCATATGTTGTTGGATGATACGTACTTGCTCTTCGGCTTCATTGACAAAATCAATACCAAAGTATCTCCTTTCACCGGGCTCAATCTAGTTCAATGGAGTTCTACATTTCCTGCCATACAAGGCTTCAAATGGAGCCATCTTGATACTCGCTTGATAACTATTATTATAGGAGAATTTAGCTAAAGGTAACCATTTCTCCCATGAACCCTTTGAAGATATAACACAAGCTCTAAGTAAATCTTCTAGGATTTGGTTCACTCACTCTGTCTGTCCTAAAGTTTGCGGATGGTATGCCAAACTTCTGATTAGCTTGGTGAGACGATCAACAATAACACATATTGAATCATGACCTTGTGGCATCATTGGAAGGCCTGTGATAAAGTCCATGCTGATTTCCTCCCATTTCCATCCTGGTATAGGCAATGGCTGAAGTAATCCAGCAGTTTTCATATGGACAGCTTTTACTCTACTGCAGTTATCACACCTAGCAACATAGGCTGTGATCTCTTACTTCATCTTAGTCCACCAAAAATGGGTTTTCAAATCTTGATACATCTTACTACTACCCGGATGGATAGACAATTTGGACGAGTGAGCTTCATCTAAAATTTGATTCCTTAGCTCACGGTCTTTTGGTACCACCAGTCGGTCCTCAAACCATAATACACCTCTTTCGTCCAATCAAAAATGTTTGGTTTCTTGCTCTTGCATTTTTCTCTTGATGTGACTTATTCTTACATCAGTTTGCTATAGCTCTATGATTTTGCTCTCAAGTGAACAACTGATCGTGATATTGTGTAGTACAACAGGATGTAACAAGTTGAATCCATCTTCCAACAATGCTTCTACAGGGTTGCAATGGGACTTTCGACTAAGTGCATCGGCTACTACATTAGCTTTACCCGGATGGTAATGCACTTCTAAATTGTAGTCCTTAATTAGCTCTAACCATCTTCTTTGTCTCATGTTCAGCACTGGTTGGGTAAAGATATACTTGAGACTTTTGTGGTCAGTATATATATGACATACATTGCCCAACAAGTAATGTCTCCATATCTTTAATGCATGAACAATGGCTGCAAGTTCCAAATCATGTGTAGGGTAGTTGACTTCATGTTTTCTCAATTGCCGAGAAGCATATGCAATAACTCTTCCTTCTTGCATAAGCACACATCCCAAACCTATTCCCGATGCATCACAAAATACATCAAAAGGTTTTTCAATGTCTGGTTGTGCTAGCACAGGTGCTGTAGTCAACAAGGTTCTGAGGGTGTGAAAAGCTGTTTCACATTCTGGTGTCCATTTGTACTTCTCATCTTTCTAAAGTAGTCTAGTCATAGGCTTAGCTATCTTTGAGAAATCTAGAATGAAACGACGATAATATCCTGCTAACCCTAGAAAACTATGAACTTCATGAACCGAAGTTGGGGCTTTCCAATCCATGACCTCTTGTACTTTTGATGGGTCTACAGAGATTCCATCTCTTGATAAAATGTGACCTAAGAAAGGTACTTTGCTTAACCAAAATTCACATTTGCTAAACTTGGCATATAGCTTATGCTCCCTCAATCTGGATAGGACAATCCTCAGATGCACTTCATGATCTGACTCATTTTTTGAATAAATCAATATATCATCGATAAACACGACCACGAACTTGTCGAGTTTGGGCATGAATACCGAGTTCATCAGGTACATGAAGTAGGCTGGAGCATTTGTTAGTCTGAAAGACATAACCAAATACTCGTATAAGCCGTACCTAGTAGAGAAAGTAGTTTTAGGTATATCCTCCGGTTTGATCTTTATCTGATGGTAACCTGATCTCAAGTCAATTTTGGAGAATACCTTTGCCTTCGCTAGCTGATCGAACAAGATGTCGATGCGGGGCAATGGATATTTGTTCTTGATGGTCACAGCATTGAGTGGTCTATAATCTACACACATTCTCAGTGACTTGTCCTTCTTTTTCACAAACAAGGCTAGACATCCCCACAGAGATGAGCTAGGTTGGATAAGACCCTTGTCCAATAGATCTTGCAATTGAACCTTAAGTTCTGCTAACTCATTGGGTGGCATTCTATAGGGCCTTCTTGATAGGGGTGTTGTACCTGGCACTAATTCAATCTTAAATTCCACCTCCCTATCCGGTGGTAGACCTGGTAATTCTTGTGGAAATACATCCAGAAACTCACAAACCACTGGGATATCACATAGTGTAGTGGTTTGGATAGCGCAAGCTAGATGTTGGGGTTCAAAATTGCGGGAGAGTGGTACTAGAAAAGCATTCCCTCCCATGGGTTCTCTCAACATAATAGTGCGGGTGCTAGTGTCAATAAGAACACCATGATCCTTCATCCAATTCATGCCTAAGATTACACTTATCGATAACCCGGGCAATATTATCAAATCTGTTGTGTACTCCCTCCCTTGTATAGAGATGTGTACATTTTTTACTATCTTTTTGGTAGTAACAGTTCCCCCTGCTGAACTTATGTTAAAACCCTCTTTGCTTACTTCAATTATTTCTTGATCATGTCTAGATGCAAATGCTTGACTCATAAATGAATGAGAAGCTCCCGAATCAAATAAAACAACAGCGGGATGCTTGTTGACAAGAAACATACCAGCCGTGACAACTTCTCCAGCGGGTACTTCTTCCACAGCGGTATAATGCACGTGTCCCTGACGTGCCCTGGCATTCGCCTGCCTCTAATTGTTCTGATTCTGGTTGCCATTCTTCTTAGGGTGGGGGCATTCCTTGGACCAATGACCCAGTTGGTTGCAGTTGAAACATGGTTGATTACTTCTGAATCCGGTGGAGCTGTCCTGACTGCCATTTCCTTTTGGTAAGGCAATAGTGAATGCCTTATAGAATGGTTTCTATGTCCTATTATTCTGAGCTTTAGGTGGTGGAGGCCTAAACTTGGGTGCAGGTGGACGGAATTGTGGCCTAGCTATGATAGGCGCTTTTGACTGGAAGGATCCGGAGGCACCAGCCTCATATGCCCTCTTGCGACCCATAGCAACTGCATGCATGTTGTTGTGGTTTTCTTGGGTCAAGGCATCACTAATAAACTCATTGTACGTGGCACACCTAGAATTTGCCATAGTCTTCATCAGTTTAGTACCCAGACCCCGTTTGAAGCTCTCTATCTTTTTCTCCTCAGTATCCACAAAACCTAGAGCATATCTGGACAAGTTGTTGAATGCATGCATATATTCTGTGAGAGTCTTTGTCCCTTGAGTGAGCCTCATAAATTCGGGCCGCTTTCATGCGCATCAGGCCCGGGGGAATATGATGTCCCCTAAAAGCCAGCTTGAACTATTCCTAGGTAACTCGCACATTAGCAGGCAAAGACGACAGGAAATGTGTCCACCAGATCCCTGCTGGTCCTTGCAGCTGATGAGAAGCATACTCAGCTTTTAGATGCTCAGTGACCCTTAGCAGATGAAATTTCTGCTCAATGGTATTTAGCCACTCGTCAGCCTGCAGTGGTTCCTCAGCCACCTTGAAGATTGGAGGCTTCATATCCAGAAACTCCTTGAATGTACTATGCTGATTTGGCTTGGCCCCTGGTTGATGTGGGTGGCCACGAGCGGTGTTTTGCGTGATGAGGCGCAAAGCTTCCTCCATTGTCCTTTGGCTCCCCAGGAACTAGGTAAAGAACTCCTGAGCAGACAGCGGCGGTGGGGGTGGCAAGTCATCATGGTTGCCACCAGCTCCAGCATGGGTGCGCATCATCTGCGAAGTTGCAATAATAAGCGATTATTGGTTGATGCCAAGAGATTGCAGATGAACCATAATCATGCCAAACTGAAATTACTGGAGAAATTCTCAAATTCACAACAATAACAGAGGCATAACAATTCATTCTCACAACATGACATCACCAATTTGACCACTTATCGCGCTCATACCGCATGCAAATTTAAATCGTGATTACCAACAAAGGACTGGAATCGTATTGATGTTCAACCAAACGTGCGATAGTCGTGCGATTAACGATATTACATGATAGTCGGATTACTAATGCCAAATTCAAACTACAGGTCCATTACATGAATAAAGGTGATACATTAGCCCTTCCACTAAGTACTAAGCGATCTAATTCTCATCATGATCACTATCGAGGTCAGACGTAGGATCATCTCCTTGCTCAGGCTCCACTTCTTCTTCAGGCTCCACTTCTTCTTCTTCCTTGTCCCCTTCTAGATCCATCTCTGCGGCTCTAGGCGGAACATAAGGGTGGAGCTAGTTATTCAGTAGATGAACCTCCTCATGTAGGTTATCGTTGTATTCTTCCGCATTGGCCAGCTGCTGCCCCAGCTCAAACTGTCGAGCTCTCAGAACATCTTCCCTGGACTAGGCTACATTCCTCTAGTGAGTTAACCGAGCCATCTCTATAGTGAGCCTCTCAATCTCGGCATCGTGCTCCCTCTGAAGCTGATGTCGGTCCTCACGGGCATGACCAAGAGCACCAGACACACGTCTGAGGCTACCTTCTACTCCCTCTAACACTCTCATCACTGTGAACATGGCGCTCATGGCAGTGTTATCACTGTTCTGCCCTTCTGCTGCACAATTCTCCAAAGATCTTCCTCTTGCCTGCTGCCATGAGTTAGTGGAGGGGTTGCCTCTCGGAAAGACTCCAACCAAAGCGGTTGCCAGCTCCTGAGGAAAACGATCCATGATATCCCTCAGGATCCCAAAGACTGCCCTACCAGCTGCTTCTTCAGCAGTCCTGCCAGTTGACTCATAACACCAACCTGTCCACTCAGAATCATCACCTCGGGGACGAACAACGGCCTCCACAGTAACTAAGAGACCTTCCCCTAACTACTCATTCGCCCAGAAGTAGCGGGGCTCCATTCCATCAGGATAGCCTACATAGCTAAGCACTCTCCACAAGAGTGTAGGCATCCCAAACTCTCCAAGAAACGTGTGACGCTGATGGGTACGTGGAGCAAGCTGATGGCTGGGCGCTCTGCCTCTGGTGGACTTGCGAGCGGTCTGCTTTGTGCGTGCCATCTGCACCATTAACATGTACCACTTGGTGAGACAATGCCATAATGGATAAGAGTTACTTAACCAAGTAAGAATTTTATAAGGGGAGGAACAATGTAGTTATGTGAATGGTAATTATCATGATGCCTGCTCATGCCGTACGTCCTCACAAACTTAGGAAAAATTTGTTTCTAGTCGGTAGACACGGTGGCATACATTCGTTCTCTCATAAATAGCGTAACTAGTCGAGCTACACGTTTCGTTGTCAGTGTACCTACATAAAATTCCATTTCAGCCCTAAACCCATAATGAAATATGCAGAATGTAATTGTAGATACTTCCATATATGTACACCCATACATATACTTCCGTATCAATCTACCCAACAATAATTTAAACCCATAATTAAATACGTACCATATACACATGCAAGCATGCATACATAGCCATATCAAAGCTAACTCTCCCCGACCGCACGCTCACCTCTTGCGGTCATACACTCATCATCTTACCTTGGCGTAGAGGCATTTGATCCATACATTACCACTCAAGTGAATGGTATCCATACAATAGCACGCCGTATGGACGACGAAGTAAAAACCCCCATGTTAGTACTTAAATAGCCACCTAATAGTCCTTAATTTGGGCATAGGAAAGTGATCATTGGCACACTTTAGATTTCAATACCTATTATATAACTATTAGTTGCTAGAGAAGGGTTTTTGGAAAACAAAAACTTTTGTTTTAAATACACTTGTGACAATTAACGTTGAATCTTGCTCTAATGCCAGCTGATGCAGAACCGACCAATTTATAAGAGTACAAGTACAATGGCAGCCCGCAAGCGGTCGCACTATCATACTTGAACCCATATAAACCCGGTAGTCCGTCGAGTACCACGACGGGTCTCGATAAATGATTTACAACAACCAAGATCGCATATGATTCAACATACATGCCACATATTACATAAAGTTCACAGATACATTTCATCATCAGAGTTCGAATAAAAGTTATTACAAACCAAGTTTGATAGAATAAAGCGGAAGCAATTAAGTTCGAAAATAAAGTTTCCAACATAGTTTGATATAGTGCCAAGTAGGACCACGGTCCACAAAAGCAAGGATATGAATTAATAAAGAAGCCTGCCCAAGGCTTACTCCTCATCCACGGTGGGATAGAAGCAACTCTTGCAATAACCATGATACACAATGCTATCTGCAACAATGGGAAATAAAACCCTGAGTACGAGAAGGTACTCAGCTAGACTTACCCGTCATGAACTAGAAATAAAATGACTCCAAGGATTATGCAAGGCTGTATAAGTGGACGTAACTTGACAACATTTTGTGTAAAAGGCAATTGACTCATTGTACAATTACGATTCCTTTATCAAGTTAATTATAACTATACATTTCTAGATTAGCAACTATCCTGTGCCAAACATGTGGTATATCATTTAAAAGCATACAATAGTAACCATAGCAGGTATTGTACTTCCATATTCATTCGAACCATCATGTTTCATAACACAGTTACTACGATGTTGGGACTAGCCAAGTTTCTCACTATCCGGGAGAGATGGTGATTCGAATCGATTTCAACCAGCTGGGAATTTATTCCTAACACAAACCCAGGTCTACCAGCCACGATAGCCTTAGGTCACCTTTGGTACAACTCAGGTACACATTTTGCAGGTCCGTACCGCGCCACACAATCTAGAACACTAGATGCCAGGACGTTCAGGCCAAGCCTGCCCTTGGGCTCAGTCTGATCGTTCCCCGAAAGGAGCGCACAACAGAATGGGTCCCAGCCTGAGTTGAATTACTTGGCTTCGCGGTCGGAATGAGTTATCCAGCCAGCTAAGTGAGAGGCATGCGTTCAATCTTGTTAGAAGCGCCAACAACGGTATGGTCCTTAATCGACACAGACAGGGATAGATCCACACCCAAGACCTCCATGTCTTGTTGCTTCTCTATCGACTTCCCGTCCGGTCTCGATTTTCTTTTACCCCATGGTTCTGTTCCACGATAGCAAATATAGCCATCCGTGCTCCGGTATCCACCTATATCTCGCAGGTGACAGGACATCACCCGACTTCTACCGGTCTATGCATGGCTAAGCATATATTCGATCCTAGACCTATACCGGTTAAAGGTGTAATATCTGGACAAGGAATTTATATGCATCAAGTGGTTCCATTCAACTCTTATAACCTAATGCATCAATCATAAGTACTTAAGTAAACATTTGTAAATTACTGGGAGACTTAGAATGCTCCAGGGCTTGCCTCGCAGAAAGGAAGTAGGGCGGTGGTCAGGACACTCCGGAAGCTCTTCAGGATTCTGCTCCACGCCTTCGGGAGCTACGGCTTGCGGATTCTCCTGCTGGTCCCCTTCCTCTGCTTCTTCGAATTCCAGCAATGTTATCTCTTCCTCCGATCCTAGATGCATGAATATGGCATAAGTATTACGAATGCATATATGTTAACAAGTGCATCATGTTTATTGAGTAGGTGCAAATCTCTTCTCGATTATTTAATTATCTACTTCCACAATGCATCGATTATACCACAAAACAGCAGCTACTTGTTTCACTCATAACTGGAGTTCTACTTATCCAAATACAGTGATCCTGGACTTTCTGGAAAGCTTATCAAATTCTCTACAACTTTGTTATTAACCATTTTTACAGTACACATCATTTTCAACATGCAACTCATCAAACTCCAGAATCTGTCCGGAAACTATTCAATTTGTAATACAAAGTAACAATACTTCTACTTCATGTAATCAGTCAAAATTTGACAACATAAAATCTACCAACAGTTTAAGCATACCAAATACATTTAAGATAATATAATGGTGAAGCCCAAACTATTTATTTAAATGCCTTTATTATTTTACTTAGATTTTTAGGTTAAATAATAAACATATACCAGATGTACTTCATAAATTCTCACAAATTTACAGTGCCTTACTAATGCTCTCAAAGGACTACTGTAAAAGTTTCATGCCATTTTGCCAAGTAGAACATCCTACACAAAAATGGCAAGGCAGCAAGGCTTGAAATAGCATAAATGGAAAACCCTATTGACAAGTGTCAAGCAACAGATTTCCTATTTTTCTTAGCATCCATATGGTACTAGGATTACCTCCAACAAATTTCATGAATTTTGGATTCATAAATAATTTATAAAAATTCATACAAGGATTAACTATTCATAAAAGAAAAATCTATAACTATAAATCTACACATGCACTGATCCTCAAATTTTTACCAGAGTTCATATATGACAAGAATAGCTTACCACAAAAATTTCATAATTTTTGGAGCACAGAAACTCTAGATATAAAATAAACAAATTTGCATACATTCAAAAGCACATTTCAAATTTCTATTTAAATCTCCAAAAATTTCTACTGCAAATGTTAAGAACATATTTTTCCTAAATACTACACTTCCTAAGGAACACTAACAAATTTATTTCACAATTTTTGAAGCTACCAAACTAAAGATACAAAAATTACAAAACAACACCAGATCTGGATTTAAATGAACTAGCCTATTCTACTCCGGTCGCTGACCGGTGGGACCCGCCTGACAGAGGACCCCACACACCAGTGAGACACGAACAGAGTAGCGGCGCTGCGAGATGGTGGTGCGGCCAAAGCTCTCCGACGGTGAGGTTGCCGGCGGTGACATCATCACCCAGTGACCTACTCGACCTAGCGCATCTATCGCACCACTTGGCTGGCCCTATCGTCGACGCTAGTGACGACGGCGGTGGCCATGGCGGATCGGCGAGGCGGGACAATAGCGGTACACCAGTGGAGGCTACGGCAACTCGATCGAATGCTACGCCGAGCATCACCGAGCTACGGCGGACCTAGCTAACGCCCTATCGCGGCCTGGGGTGGTCGGTGGCGACGTGGCCACGGTGACGGGGCTAGCGGCGGAGCTCCGGTGAGCTCACGCGCATTGCGGTGGCTTACCAAGCTGGAACAGCGGCAATGGGGAGACGCAGGGAGTTGCTGGGAAGACGGTGGTGCTGCTGTGGTGACGAATGGGCAGCTCAGCGAGGCTTGGCGCGGCTATGACGACGGCGGAGGCGGGGAAGAGCTTGGCTGCTGCTGCGGCGAGGAAATGAGGTCGAGGAAATGAAAATGGTGAGCACGGGAGGGAGTGGGCGAGCGCAGGTGACTTAAACGTGCTCTCTGGCCAGGCTCTGCCGCGCTGGGCAGGGCGCTGGCAACGCGCGGCCAACCTCGCGTCCACGCTGCGGCCAAGGTCTGAACCGGTCAGCCACTGAAGCTCTCCATTCAGTTCATCAGTTAAGCCAAAACCGAGCCTGACGACGTGATTTTGAGTTGAATTTGCCGTCGATACAGGGTGATTCAGTGAATGCTTTTTAAACAAAAATTGTAGCCCTAAGTACCATCTCCAATTGTTATTAAAGGATCATGCTCCAACACTCAACCAAACTTGAGTTATTTCATTCCAAAGTCAGGCTGTCAGACTGTCAGTGAACAAGACTTAGAAAAATTTTGTTAAGTGTTGAAATCTTGATTCTTCTAATTTTTGTGGGACCAATTCAAGCATGTTAGAAGCTAAATCAGTCAATGACCCAAAAATAAAAGTTGTTCCTTATGACAAATACTACAACTTTGTTTTAGTGATCTCCTCCATGCAAGGTCTCTAACACCTAGTTCAAACTTGGTCAAACAAGCTACATTCAAAAGATGGTACATACTTAAACTATGACATAATGACCTAATTAGCCCTAGCCATAAATACCAAAGTTGTTCATGATGATATTCTAAACATGTTTAAGCTATTTGCAAGGTCACACAATCATCTAGATGTTTACACTCATGATAATATGCACATACATATGGAAACATGAAATAATAAGAATGTTGCATATGTTTCAATCAAATGTTTCAAGTGTCAAAGCTTATTTATGAATGCTTTATGATCATGCTCATGCTATGCAAGTCAAGTTATGCAAGGCTAACACCCGAGGTGTTACATATAACTTATATAATCAGGATTAGAGCTAAGTTGTGGTGGCAATTCATTGTGCCGTCAGGTGTGCCCAAGTCCTTTACTTGTCGATCCGTAGGGTCAGGAACCCAAGGGGATTTGGGTAGTTTCTGTATACGCAAGCATGGTGCTTGGGTATGGAGTGACATGTGAATGCATTGTCCCTTTCCATGGTTGAGGGGTAGATGGTAGGTGGTGACAACCCTATTCGTCCCTTGTGATCTCCCACATTCGACTGGGTTGTAGGAGTCTAAATTATCACATAAGGTTGCTAGCAGACCAGGACTCGGTGGCCTCCCGACCTGCTTCACACTTAGCCCTAAGACTAATTATGTAACTTGTATAATCATTAACTAATCTTTGTATGACTATACTAGACCAATGCCTGCTTGACCTAGGATTATTCTTTCTTTTCTATTTTATCCTTTGAGGAATACCAAGTGCGTGTTCACTATCTTGAAATCGCCATTCTTACCCCTGTTATAAACATTGGTGTACTTGCCAGCATTATTATTCAAGTTCATATCCATACTAGACTCTTAATTAAATGTCTTCCTTTGGGAAAATATAAATAATGATACCCTAAATACTTACGGGTGAAATGCTATAATGATAGCTCTGTTCGCTTGTGGATAAATATATAAAAATTATTAAGGAACTATCAAGGTTATTACTTAGCGGCATTGCTAATTTCTAGTGATGTTGCTAAGTAATACCAACAAGCACTTCTGACGCCGTTGCTAGGGATACAAACCTAGTAGCTATGCTAAGAAGTACAAACAGTATCCTAATCAGTCTGGCTTTTCATACAACGGAGGAAATGCAGCCCCAATACCACTGCCACATCTATCATTGACCCATTGGTGGTAGAAGTTTGAAATGCCAGTTTTAGTCCTAGGAGGCCTTGCTATCGTTCCAACCGATAATGCAACTATCACACCATCGCTTCTATAGCTACGGCAGTGAAAGTGGCGATAGTGATAAGTCAATCTATAGTAGTGATTACATACCACATGAACATCGCAAAAAACATCATAGAATGTCACATCTATACTATATGAACATAGCATCTCATGGAATATAGAAAATTTAAAAGTAAACATGACAAATAATTAAGTAAGGTAGAATCTACTACCACATAAAAAATAATCAGAGGTTTCGTGCACTTTTTTTTATCATGTGCGCGCTCGCTCGTCTGAGACCCAACCACCAACCAGGGTCCAATCGCTGTTCGAGACCGAGCCATGAGCCAGTGGGATACATAGGGAGCACTATTCACTTGAGTCTAATGTTTCGCTTCTGGATCCAAGAAAAAAAATTATATTTCTATTTCACCCTTCTCTTCTTCTTCTACGAAGACAAGCAGAGCAGGGGATGGGCTTAGGACGGCCAACTTTGTCCAGTGACTATGGTCACCGATGGCCGAGGTAGAGGTGGAGTGGTGAAAGCTCTAGTTTGGTTTTGATGAATTGATGAAACCCTAAGTGCTAGCCTTGGCTCTTAGTGAACATGAGATAGGTTAGTCCACATTCCAAGTGGAGGAGCAAATGGATGAAGATCATGGTGGTGGTGATGGCCATGGTGATGATCAAGTGCTCGGGCTTGGAAAAGAAGAAAGAGAAAACAAAAAGCTCAAGACAAAGGTATAATTGATAGGAGCTCTTTGTTTTGGTGATCAAGACACTATAGAGAGTGTGATCACATTTAGGATAGATGGTCGTACTATTAAGAGGAGAGCTCTTATTGGACAACTCGATCGTCTAGTGCCACTAGGTGTTGGATAACTTGCATTTGCATTTTAGGCCAAGTGCACAATCCATGAGAAGTGCTTAACCTTTGAAAAATGATTGTGAAAATGCTAACACACTTTCACGTGATGGTGAAACACTTGGAGTGTTAGCACATTTGCAAAGGATTCAAAGGAGGCAAAGTAGGGGATGAGGTGCTGCCTCTATGGGAACTGTCACCCCCTGTCCAATGCACCACCACCGCTAGGGCGGTGACCGACTATCCTCTACCGAGAAGGTGAAGTTGGGTGTTGCCTTGGGGGCACCGCCACTGCTTGCCCAGTGGCACTGCCACCCCTAGGGCAGCGCCAACCTAGCCTCAGTCCAAAATGACTATTTGGAGGTGGTCACCGCCATGACCGGTGTACACTGCCATGGTGAGGGCAGTGCACCATCAGGGCACGTTCGGTGCCACCACCACTTTTTACCTAAGAGCAGTCAAAGGGCGGTTGGTCACCGCTAGGGCACTGACATACCTAGGGCGGTGCACTGCCCTATTTTTCCAGAGAGCAAGTTTTTTAGGGGGTTAGCCTGGGTGGTCACCGCCACCCCTAGGGTGGTGCCACCACCACCTTGTCCATAGCCATTGGATGACCATTGGAGGGGCACCACCACCCCATGTCTGGTGCCACACCTACATGTCCGGTGCCCTCGCAGAAATTAGCTCAAAAGGGTAATGACTCTTTTTGCTTGTGGGCTTATAAATAGAGGTGATGGCTAGCCTTGGCCACGCTCTTAGAACTTCCCACACCTGAGTACACCCTTTGGGAGCTAAGCAAACACAATCCACTCACTTGCACACTTGATTTCATCATTTGAGTGAGATTGGAGAGCCTCTAGTTCATTGCTTAGTGATCTAGCATCTTGTGGCACTAGGTGGGCGATTTGGGCTAGTGGAGTTCTTGTTTCTCTTGGTGTTTGCTGACACCTAGATGGCCTGGTGATTGGTGGATCATTGAGCGGCTATTGGTGATTGTTACCAGCTCTGATCATTGAGCTTGTGAGGGGTTCTTATGCCTTCCCCGACGGAGTGCCAAAGACAACTCTAGTGGATTGCACGTGGCATGTGGATCCTCATCTTGTGTTGGTTGTATGGCACCTGATTGTGGGTTAGACGTGTGATGCCTATTAGCGAGTGAACCTCCAAGTGAGTGAATTGCCACAACGAGGACTAGCTTACCGGCAAGCAAGTGAAACTCAGAGGAAAAATCATTGTGTCATCATTGTCTCCTGGGTATTCTTTGGTATTCATTGATTGATCACTTGCCACGGCGGTATATCTCCTCTACCACTCTCTTGCATTACTCTATGTATTTACCTTGTGTAGAGCTTGTGATAGTTGTAGCTAGTTGTGTAGCCTATTCTCTTAGTTGTAATTAATTCCTAGCTAGCTCAACTAGTGTAGAGAATAGCGACATAGCCTTTGATTGCCTAGTGATCATAATTGACTAGAATTGTTGGTAGGTGGCTTACATTTTTAGGCCCTGTTCAGCTAATGGTTTTTGTGGCTAATAAGCTGGCTGATGCTGATTTGTTGTGAGAAAAAAGCACTGTTTTATGGCTGATAAGTAGTTGAAGTGAACAGGGCATTAGTAGGCTAGCGCAACACTTGCTTCGCCTCATAATTATCTAACCACTTGGCTTAGTTCTGTAATAGAGTTTTTTTAATAGGCTATTCACCCCCCTCTAGCTATTAGGACCTTTCAAGTGGTATCGAAGCAGTGGTCACCGTGATTTGAGGCTTAACAACCTTCTGTGTCAAAATGGCTCAAATCAACAACACCATGAAGCCACCCCAATTTGATGGCATAAATTACCCATATTGGAAAACAAAGATGACCACCTATATCAAGTCAATCAATATAAAGGTGTGGAAGGTGGTGGAGACCAAGATTGAGGTAGCAAATCTAGAAGCTCCCTTCGCAGCCGAAGAAGTATTGCTCTAGAACAATGACATTGCTCTTAGTGCCATTCATGATGACATGGATGAGAGAACATTTGAGCAAATCAAGAATATTGAGATGGTTTTTGAGGCATGGAAGAAGTTGGAGGAATCCTTTGAGGGCACTCAAGCGGTGAAGGGTGCAAAGGCATATATTCTCAAGGAGAAGTTTGCAAGCTTCAAGATGAAGGAAGATGAGAGTGTGCGGAGATGTTCCATAGGCTATAAGTGCTTGTCAATGATCTCAAAGCACTTGGTTAAGAGGTGAAAGACAAGGACTTCTCCCACAAGTTCTTGAGATGCTTACCTTCAAGATTTGGCACATTGGTCACTATTCTAGTGAGGAGTGGTTTGTACACCATGGCACTAAACCAAGTGTTGGGAGATGTGATGACTGGTGACACATATAGAGATGATGATGAGAAGGAAGATAAGAACAAGGAGAAGAAAGATGACAAGAAAGATGAGAAGAAGAAGAAGAGTGTGGCATGTAAAGCCACATCATCATCCAAGGGCAAGGCAAAGCAAGAAACATCAAGTGATGATGAAGACTCAAGCTTTGATGAGATTGATGGTGAGAAAATGTCTCTTTGTAAAGAGATTTGGCAAATTTATGATGAAGAAGGGCTATCATGCTAGAAGGAAGAAGTCATCATCAAGAAACAAGGATGAATCAAGAAGGTGCTTCAAGTGTGGTAGCAAGGATCATCTTATTGCTCAATGCCCCTACAATAGTGAAAATAAAGATGATGACAAGAAGAGCAAGAAGAAGGACAAGGAGAAGAAGGAGAAGAAGAACAAGATGACCTTCAAGAAGAAGGTGGTTCATATGTGGTCACTTGGGATAGTGATGCTTCCTCAAGTGATGATGATGATAGTGATGGTGACGAGACCACCAAGAAGAAGGCTCTTGCAAGTATTGCCATAAATGAGAAGCCTTCTCTCTTCGACACTCCATCAACTTGCTTCATGGCTAAGGCCACTAAGGTACAATCTCATGATGATGGATGTAAAAGTGAAAGTGATAGTGATGATGATGAGCCAACTAAAGATGAACTAATTGATGTGCTAGAAGATGCTTAAAGTCACTTTGACATCAAGAGAAGGGAATGCAAAGACTTGCGTAAGGAACTAAAAGCCCTTAAGCAAGCCTTTGATGAGCTCAATGCATCTCATGAGAGGCTATAGGATGCCCATGAGAAGCTTGGCAAGGCTCACACTAAGCTTGAGAAAGCTCATTCCACTCTTGTTGAGCAAAATGTAAAGTAATTGTAAAATGTGACATAGGCTTAACTTGTGATATAACTGATGAATCTTTCTATAAGCCTATTGTTGTTGCTCCCACTAACCCTTCTTGTAGCACTTCCACTTCCACCTCATCTAGTGGTGATGGTTTCACTTGTGATGCCTCACTAATGGTTGAGAATGAAATCCTCAAGAAGGAGGTAAATGAGCTCACTCACGCCTTAGGCATTGCCTATGGTGGTGAGGCCTGCTTGCTAAAGTACTTGGGTAGACAAATATTTTCTCTTAATAAAGAGGGATTGGGCTATACTTCCAAGAAAGGTAAGGCAACCTTTGCAACTCACAAGACTAGTTTTGTGAAGGGCAATTGTTGTTTTTGCAATAGATGCAAGCAAGTTGGGCATGTAAAGCAATATTGCAAGAACAAGAACAAGAACGCTAATGTATCCTCAATTAAATTTGATTCTTGTTATTTGCTTACCAAGGGTGTGAATGGAGTGAAGGCTAAGTTTGTTGGTACATGAAAGGACTGAGGATGCCGCCTAGAGGGGGCTGAATCGGTCTTTTTAAAAATTCAACTCTTCAAAATATGAAAACGATTTGAGTTGGAGTTTTCAAATACTTGGAAACTCCAAATCAGAGAAATAAACCCCCCATGAGTTAGCCAACATAATACAAGTTATATAGAATAAGTCTAGAAGGTACAACAATGCAACAAACAAGTTAGAGCAGCAAGTATACAAATTCAGCACAGGGACCAAATACCGGATGTGTCCAATATCAATACTGGACGTGTCCGATATACATGGGTTCTGCACACCAACTCCCAACTTTCTCCTTTCACACCAAGTTGCAGGCACATAGTGGTAATCTGTTCACAAGCTCAAACAACACACAAAGATCACAAATACCAGATGTAAAGAGAGATCTTGACACAATATTTGTTTTACTGAAGTTCGGACTCTGTTGAGTCCTACTCTTCGTTGAGGGGGCTACGAGCGACCCAGCGAAGGTCAGCTCTAGAGGACCATGAAGACCACTCTAGCTGGAGTCTTTTCCAACTCCTTTTCCTCCTTCCACTAGTTGATCCCTTACCTTATGGCGATGGAATCAAACCGTTACAAACTTTTCGAGGCACACCACTATCTCTTGGGTGCTCTCCGGCGACGTCTAGCCATCTAGGATCAAAGAGTCCAAGAGTAACAAATGCAAATCACGAGATCAACAAATATGCACAAGTGCTCAAGGGTGGCTTGCTCTCATTTTTGAATCTCACTCAATCACAAGATGGATTTTTCAAATTGGATAAATATCTCACTAAGAGAGGGTTAGAGAGTGTTCTCAAGGCTCAAAAACATGTATGGAAGTCAGCAAAATTGATAGCCTCCAAAGGTGGAGGCTAAGGGGGTATTTATAGCCCCTTTGAAAAACTAGCTGTTAACTAACTATTGGGGGATACCGGACACATTCGGTATCAATACCAGATGGTATTGCCCGTATAGCTCCAACGGTCACTAAGTCAGTGTCGCTGTGAGGCGCTGGAACTCCCGATGATTGCCAGGACTTCCAGCCTCCAAAACTCCTGACGTTTGTTGGAACTTCCGACGAGTCTAACCAAAAACAGTGAGAAGGTTGCTGTGGCAGGCCAAATATTAGACACGTCCGGTATCAATACACGTCCGGTATTGCCAGTCTCAGCAAACATAGGTTAGCTCTTTTGGCTCTCAAACACTCAAATTTCACATGGGTTGGCTTGAGCACTTATGAATAATCATCTGTCAACATGATGCATCCCTCTTGATAGTACAACATACCTATTTACTCAAGAATAAATGAAAAACAAAGTTGAGTCGCTTGAGTTGATTTCCTTCAAACCAAATGCCATAGCTTTCAATCTTCATCAAGTGAGGGTGTCAACATGTTGACTTTGATTTTGTCCTTGAGCATAGCCTTCTTGAGCATGTGACTTGATTGTATTCAATAAATATGAGTTAACTCCAAATGTATCAAGTCACTTCAATGATTCATCCAAGATTTGAACCTCCACTTCAATATGACCATCACGGTTTGATTAGTACCTCGACTAAATGCAAGAACTTCCTTCTTCACCCTAGCTAGGTTCCTCGGTCACCAAGCCATCGCTTGCCCTTCACCCTTGCTTAGTACCTCAAAGCCTTTCCTTGCTATCTTCACCATCTCAAGCCATCAAGTCACACCTTGTGTTGAATCAACCATTAAGTTCAATTATAATTGTCTTTCAATCAAGCAAGCTTTAGAATGTGAGACTATTCCATATGCAGTCTCTCATGTCTCATTAATTATTTCTTAACATGCATGCTTTATCATAACTCATAAACATCTCACACTGAATAAGCCTTGCATGAATTACATTTGTATTGTTGTCTTGTGTTTGAACTAGATTATTTATACAACAACACATCATTTTGGCTTTCACCAAATACCTATGAGATAACCCATTTCCTGTCCAATCACTTAGTAAAATGGTTAGACCTTTAATCACGTTGTCATTCAATCATCCAAAACCCACTAAAGGGCTAGGTGCAGTTTCAATCTCCCCCTTTATGGTGATTGATGACAACTTGATTAAAGCTTACAAAAAGATATTAAAAATTAAAGCTTTTGAGTTCAATGATTTGTGAGAGGATCCCCCTTAATATGTGCTTATGAATGGAGTTCACAAAAAGACCTTAAATGTCAATTGCACATATTAAAACACATAGGAGACTCCCCCAAAATCATTGCATCTGTGGGGTGCAAGTGTGTGTTGCAAAATAAAAACCGTGATACATATGACAGGATATATCACACAAATAAGAAATATAAAAGCATCACATCATACAAATCCACTCAAAGCATGTGTGGTAGTTATGAAAGTAAATACAACATGTATATCACACACATAGC
Source organism: Miscanthus floridulus (assembly GCF_019320115.1). Lineage (NCBI taxonomy): Eukaryota > Viridiplantae > Streptophyta > Magnoliopsida > Poales > Poaceae > Miscanthus > Miscanthus floridulus. Next base: position 68,073,333 of record NC_089584.1, read on the forward strand.
ACTCATCATAAAGATTTCTCAAGTCCACAAACCACTGAGATAGATTATATAACAAGATAAGGATCATGATACATGAGTCTTAAAAGATACATCCATGAAGCACAAGTCTCATCTCATACATGATACAAAGATAAAACTCATATAATCTGTCTCAACTCAACTCAATATACATCAATAAATCTCAAAGAAAAAACAAAGACAACTACAACTGCAGTACATATCTCTAGGTATAAAAGCTAAACAAATGAACCATCTTGAAGCTTTAATAAGTCTCTCTCTGCCTTTGTCATCTATCACCACAAAAGGTTGTCAAAAGGTCAACAAAGCACAAAGGGGCTGCAAGCTGTATCTGGAAGTTGTGATCACTCCTCCTCATTATCATCATCCTATCTGCCATCATCCTCATCTTCTAAGCGTGGAGCACTAGGTGGACGAGAACCACCCTCACCAGAAGGGTCATAGCCACCAAACCCATAGTAGCTTTATCCACTAGTGAGGTCATCCCAAAAGCCTAAAGCAAACTGCTCTCCTGCACTAGGGCATGGGTGAAAGTTGGAAGGCACTCTAGCCTAAAGTGGGAAGGTGTTAGGGTGCTCCGGTGCCTGCTCCTCCTCCTATTGCTGCTTCTGATGCTAAAGAAACTCAGCAATCTATCTATTGAACCTGACCTGTCTCTGATCTTCAGTCTCGTTCTCACTGGAGGCCTCACCATCTAAATTAGGAGACCTAGGAGGATCAAGCTCAAGTGTCTGGGAAATCTGCTTGAGCGTGCGAGTGTCCTTCCTCCTAGCCTTCCTCTCCTTCTGTTATCTGACCTCACTATCCTTGCACATCCCAAATATAGCACTGAGAAGCTTGCAAATAGGAGAGGGAGAGCTATGGTAGCATGAAGGAGAATGTGGAGGAGCACATTGTGGAGGTGAGGCTCCTACTGCTGCTGCACTACCCTCAAGTGCATCTGCCTCTACTGCTCCCCTTGGACCAGGTGGGGGTGCTCCAACCTCTAGCAAATCAACCACTACCTTCAACACCTTGTGTTTCTTGTCATTCTCAAATGTATGCCCTATCACCTGCTCAATCATATGCATAATGTATGGAGCAAAGCCACAGCCCTTGACAGGCCTCTCTCCAACACTCTGAATCTCGCACTAGATGAAAGCAAAGATACTAAAGGGCCATGCATCTGGTGCCATCCTATGGAGAAGGTTCCTAGAGTAATCTACAATAGTGCCCTTGTCTCCACCCTTGCAATCAATACTCTTCCTAAACATCCTATCCAGGTACTTGTAGGTGGGGTGGAGGCCATGCACCTTCCCAACTGAGCCACCCCTGTACATGTAAGAAAGTCTCTCAAGGGGTAATATGCCCTCAGAGTGAATCTTCTCCTGCTGAAGATCCTCCTTTGAAATACCCAGATGCCCTGCGAAGACTGCGCACTCAACACTATACCACTATCCCTCTAACATTCAGTGCATACGCCTCAGATCCTCCTGAACAAACATGGTAGTATAGAACTAAGCTATAACTTTGGAGTTCCAGGGATGCTAAAACTCCATGAGCTGGTATACACCTGTGCGCTGACATGTAGCAATGGCATCATCAAGAGAGCGCTTCTGTAACTCTCTAATATGTGTCTAGTCAATCCACTGAGACTTAGCCACAACTAGGTTTCTAGATAGTATCACACTAGTATAGTAGTCAAACTGAAACATAGTGCAAAACCAATGATCATATGGGAAACTCTCTGGCAGACTCCTAGGATCAATCCTCCTCTGCTCTCTAGCTCTCTCAGTCATACCCTTTGCTTTGTAGTTCACTCTAGCAACATAGTGGGGTACTTGAGTGTGATGTACCTCAAGCATACCAAAGTAAATATTGTGAGCTGATGGTCCACCCTGAGGTGGGTACTGAACTAGAGGTGCCTCCTCATCCTCCTCAATCTCCTACTCATCATCTGGACTATCACCATCTGACCCTCTATCTATGCTCTTTCTCTTCCTTGGCTCAACCCTATAATCATCAGTGTCATCATCAGAAGAGGGGCTGCTATCACCGCCACTCTCTCTATACTATAGAGCCTTGGACCAAGGCTCGATCTTGCCATTTTTGTGTCCTGCTTCTGCTCTACTCCTGCTGGCTAGATCTAGGATGCAAGTCTTGCCTCGCTTTCTTGTGTCTCTCAAAAGCATGGTGATCATGCTGAGCCTTGGACTGAGGCTCGATCTTGCCATCTTTGTGTCCTGCCATGCTCGCTGCCCTATATCCAAATAATATCCCACATAGATTGGTCTTAGAAGCATGTCCAAGAATATTCTCGAATTGCATTTTAGAGAAATGATTATCCATCAAATATTTTTTGCTCATCTAGACTAATCTTAGTCAAAGATTCACAAGATATCTTGAACAAATAATCATGACCCTAATAGTAGCATTGATGTAGAATTGAGTTATGAGCTACAGACAAAGCTGCACTACTAAGGAATACCGAATGTCTACGGTATCCATACCGGACATGTCTGGTATGGGCGTTCAACAAACCCTAACTAGGGAATCATGCTCAATCCTAACTCCAATTCAATCCAAATTGTAACCATGGCTTCTAGACCTCCAATGCAGCATCTTGACCAAAGGAATTGACAAATGAAGCTATATCCAATAGATTGGACATGTTCCGGGATTTGAAATACCTAGGATGGGGAACTTGAAATCAATTTTAATTCCAATGTGGAGATCCTTGATTCTTGATGCGAGAAACCTTCAATCCTTCTCCCTTCCTTCTCCTTCCTTCTCTTTCCCCCTTTTCCCTTGCACATGCACTAGTGGTGTCGGCACTAGCTGCTGAGGGTGCTTCTGCTGCTGCTACTGCGGTGGATGGTGAGGGTGCGGGGCAGAGTGAAGGAAGTGGTACATGGTGTAGAGGCAATGCAGAGCAAGGAAGGCATGGTCGATGGTGCTAGAAGGCGAGGCCGTAGTGAGCAAGGCGCACGGCGTGAGTGAGGACGAGTGGCGGCGAAGCTAGGAGTTGCAGCTGGGATAGAATGAATGGGCCTCAGACCCCGAAGGGATACGCTGACTTAACTACCCCGTGCCGGTATCAATACCAAACACATCTGATATTTGTGGGGTCTGGCCAACTTGTTCCAAATCTCATTTTCTTGATTCCAAACCCCTCTTTTATTATTTCTTAATCGAAAAAGATATCTATCCTTGATCCAAATTGCATGAATTGATTTTCTCTTTTCCAAATATTTGGCACATATAAGATTTTGGAAAATTGAGATAGATTTGGTGAGGCATAGTAGATTGTGGACTCACAACAACCATGCCATGTGTGATTAGACAATCAATCAATCAAGGAGAACTATAATCACCACATGACAAGGCTAGGTCACAACAACCAAGAATCAAATGATTTTTCAAATTCACATCACCTACACATGCTAGTTATAGATTTTTGAAAAACATCTATCCTATGTCACACAAATGCACATTCTAGCAAATAAAGGGCCTTAGATGCACTTACAATGCATAAATGTAAATACATACCTTTGCCTTGAGCCCACAAGATTTCCACTAAGACAATGCATAGCATGATAATCATTATGCTTACTTCATCTCTCAAATGATCATGCCATTCATGAAATCAATTTTCATCCAAAGGACTAACAAGAATGCTAGATAAAATCGTTAGTCCACAAAGGCACAAAATAGAAATATGAGCTCCCCCTCAATAAGTGCCACAAGAAATCCGAATAACTTTGCCACAAGCACTTTATTCAATTTTGAATATGAGAGAGTCAATTTTCTATTTTGACCACACATAGGAAAAAGGCCATATATTAAATTGTGTTGAGAAATACTCATGAACCACTTAGGCATAATGAATCACAAAGATTTTGAGTAATCTAAGAATACATTAAGTCATAATGATCATAACTTAGCAGCAACCAGAATTGTTGTTCGGCTCCCTGGAATACTGGACACGTCTGGTATGCACAGAACAGAACCAATGAGCTTTTGTTTGTGATTCTTTGTGGGCCTCTAGTACTTCTTGTATACCTGCATCTTGACAAGTATGTTGCTCTACTAGAGAGCCATTAAGATCATCACATGGCAAATATCAAATGATCAATTTGAATCTAATTAGCCACTTTTCAATATTTCACAAATATCCCTATTTGTGAGCCATTGAGCAAGTCAAACTTAAAGTGGCTATCCTATAAGGTTTAGGTACTTGTTACCAATGAAGAAGATGAACTAGAAATCATGATCATTTATTTTCTTTGGGTCAACCATAAGAGAGAGTATGATAAGAATTGATTGATAGCTTGAGTGAATATTTCCAATTAGATTGCTCATGCACCCCAAATACTTTATCTCATCACCAAGTGCCTACATTAACATCCTAAGCACACTTTGGTACCCAACTCATGTTGGGTCCTTTTGAGTTAGTCAACAAGTGCTTAGGCACCCAAATGGCTTTAACACTAGTTTGCGGTGAGCTCATCACCTTGCTAGGGCTAACTCCATTTGTGGCCTTCCTAAGCATAATATCATAACCAAATGTGTTTGGCTTAGGAATTTCACCATTTGGGCAATCATAGCTTAGATGCCCCTTTATCTGACAAGCATAGCATATACGTCCTTGATTTGCTCTATGCTTGTTTTGCTTGTTGGGACACCTATCAACCATGCGCCCCATCTCATTGCATCCATAGCATCTTGTTGTTGTTACTTGGGCTATCTTTCTTGCCTCATTGTACAAGGAGCAACTTCTTGCATATGAGACAAGCATTTGGCTCATTACTCTTCACTTGCTTGGCCATCTTGGTAGAAGCCTTTTGTTCAGTGGCTTCAACCTTGTCGGCCCAACTCTTGTGTGGACACATAGCCCACTCATGTCCATACAATCCACAACCATAGCATAATCTTTTTCTATGCTTCTTGCTCTTGGTTGTGTTGACATTGCTTGAATTTTGATTCTTTTGTTGGGTTTTGGAGGTAGCAAGGTTTGAACCCTTCTCAAGCTTCTTCACCATGTTATCACGGTTATGTTGAGAAGGTTGTGCTTCCTTCTTACCTTTCAACCGAATCACATCCTTTCTTAGCCTTTCCACTTCTTCTTTGAGCTCATTATTTTCTATAAGATTTTGCTCAATCGAAGATTGGCTTGCTTGAGAAGCACACTCATTAGTACAAGAATTATTTAATTGAGGTGGTGTACAAGTGAGTTTGTGTGAGAGAGGTTGAGATGATTTTACCGATGTGATCACAACCTCATGAGCTACCTCAAGCATGATATGTGAATCTACTAACTTTTCATGTGAGCACTTGAGATGAACATAGTTTGTTTGGAGAACATTGTATTTGCTTGATAGTTCATCTAGTCTTGCCTTCAGCTTAATGTTGTCCTTTTCTAGTTGTGACACACTAGAAGAGGAGTTAGTTACTAAAGCATGCTCAATTGACAAATTTTCATACCTTTCATTTAGAGCCTTTAGTTCTTCCAACTTGGAGATGAGAAACATTTCTTTCTTTTGAAGTGATTGCTCTTGCTTCTCATTCTCTTCTTCTAGCTCATCATTCTTTTCAACTATTTTCATGATGATGAGCTTGTCCTTGCGGCTAAGATGATCAAGGTTGTAGTTGTCTTCAACTTCAACATCACTTTCATCTTGATCATCCACTTGTGCTATCTCCTTTAGTTGATCTTTCTTGGAAGCTTTCTTCTTGCTTTTCTTGGCCATGAGACATAAGCGATGAGTATATTGTGGTACTAAACATGATTCATCACTTGTCCACCACTGAGCTTGGTCATCGTCACAGATGCTGTTGACACTAGATATGGCAAACAGATAAATTTGTAAGTTCACGGATGTCAATGTAGTTTTCACTCGAGAGTATTCCAAGGTATCGAATTTCCATAGGAAACACGAAGTGGACTAGTTAAGAACTAAGAGTGTCCAAGGGTAAAAGTAATAGGTAGAGAGGATATCTATGGCTTCTATGAACCAAGGCAAAACTAAGGAATACTATATCATAGTTGTTTACTTTGGGGCACAACCTGCCTAGCAACCAAGGAGAGATAACTAGACAAGGTTTGCCATGAGACCTATGATTTAATAACTAGACCTATCATGGTGTAATACAGATGATGGACATGACTATCACCACCTACCACCTACCACAATCTATCCGGAGGCCTAGCCGCAAACACAGGTAAGTTATAGGCTAAGCACCACGCTTAATCTAAAAACTTACTACTCTAATCCTAGCCAATAGACCAGAGCACCTTAACCAAGCGGTGAAACCAATAAACACAATAATATAAATAATACTTAAGTAATGCAAAAGAGTAGAGTTACCACAGAGAAGATGCTGGACTTCACTCAAAGAAGAGCCTCATCCATCGAAGCACAAGTGGAGAGGATACCGACAACCCTAGTGTAACACCTCAGTGTTATGGTTGCATTAAAACACTTCCATCACATGAGCATGTGCATTATCATCTCATTCATAAGCATCATACCATGATGAATGTATCATTTCATGAGTGCTTCATTTGAATTGTTTGGTTCTATGCTAGCAATTGTGAGTGCTCATGTGTGGTTTATGCAAATGTGTGTTAAATGTCCTCTTAAACAACTTAGCTATACTTAGGATGTAATTAGGAACAATGTTCATGTTGACCATGTTGCCTAATTATGATTCCATGTCATGGTTTGACCATTGTTGACCTTTGGAGCTCTGTTGTTTGACAGTTTAAAAAGTATAGTTTAGAATGTTTGCATGTCTGAGCAACCTAAAGCAAAGTTGTAGAAAATTTTATAAGGAACAAACTTTGTTTAGGAGCCAACTCATGAAAATGTGTAGAACATGTTCAATTTGGGCCCACAAGCCTGAAATCAGTGCTGATTCTACACTTAGAATTTTTCTAAGTCCGAGAGCTGATTTTCAGTTTCATGTCCCCATGTTTGGAGCTTTGTATCTCCCTAACCTGGCTGAACCAGCTCGAGCTCCAATTGGAAAAGTTGTAGTACTCCCTTGGATCTCCAACTTTGTCAATTACGCCTTGTGCTAGATCATCATAGGTTAGGAGATATGGAGCGTTGAACTTGCGCTGTCAGTCGGCCTTGTCGTTCTCTGATGGCTTCGGGTTCAGGCCGACATGGCCGACCGGTGTCAGGCCGAGCTCGCCATGTGGAAGCTGTACGCCGGTGCTGCCCCCACAAGTCAGGCCGTCACTACCACGAAGACGCCACGCGCCCGTTGGCTCACCTATTTGCTTCGCCGTGCCCAGTTTGCCTCGCCAGTCGCTCCGAGGCACAGCACCGTGCCTCCGCCGTCATTGCCGAGCGCATCGCCCTCGTGTATCACCCTCGCCGTTGCATCATTGCTCACTCCAGCTAGCCCACAACTCCACCATCGTCCTCTGTAGCTCGTCCACCTCGCCTTTGAGCCTGAGAGTCAAGGTAGAGGCCGTATTCCTTCTTCTCCACAGCAGAGCGCCATTGCCGCCAAGAGCTCCGTCGAGTTCCCGCGCGTTCACCACCGTGTCTCGCCTCGCTCCATCTCACCCATAGCTCCACCTTGAGCTCCTCTATCCCGTCATCATCTCCGTGCAGCCACCCAACCCTAGTGAGGCCGCGTTAGGCATTTCCGCCATGGCAGAGGCTCGCCGGAGTTAGAGCTCGCCGTGGCCGATCGCCACTAGAGTCCTCTCACCCCTTTACCTTACTTCCTCTTGCTTCCCCGTGAGATCTTGAAGCTCGTACCGAGCTTGGGTGGGGCAATGGGGGCTCACCATCGCCGGAGTTCCATAGCGGCCTCGCCGCCGTCCGCCATTGCCGACACCGTCATAGCTAGGGCCTGGTAGCAGTTGGGAAAAAGGGCATAGGTAGGTGCGTATCGTCGCTGGGAACACGCCAGTGCGCTTGGTCTCGCCGGAGGAGTAGCCGCCGGTGAGGTAGCATCGATCCACGTCGCCGGAGAGCCGCCTCCCCTGTTTTTAGTCACTGACCGGCAGGGTCCACTGATCCGCGGGTCCCACGTGTCAGTGACCCAGATCCAGAAGATAGTGCAATTGTTCAGATTTTGATGCTATTTTGTGAATTTTGTATCTCTTTGTGTGTAGATCCAAATGGAGTGATTCTAATTTTGGTAGAATCACAGTGAAGTCTAGTATTTAGGAAAAATATGACATGAGCACTTGAAGTGGAAATTTTGGATGAATTAAATAGGAACTTGAAATGTGTTTTTAAAAGCATGCAAACTTGTTTAAATTATATCTTGAGTTTCTATCCTCCAAAAATTATGAAATTTTGTGGGTGAGCTCTTCTTGTTTAGTAGAAGCTCTGGTAAAAATTTGAGAGTCAGAGCATGTATGGTTTTTGATTTATAGATTTTCCTTTTATCATTGGATGATCCTTGTAGGAATTTTAGTAATTTATTTATGAATCCAATGACCATGAAAATTGTTTGAGGATGTCCTTGTACCTTGAGGATGCTAGGAAAAATATAAAATCTGTTGCTTGACACTTTTCACTAGGGTTTCCTAATTATGCCATTTTAAGCCTTTATGCCTTGTCATTTTTGTGTAGGATGAGATACTTGTTCAATTGATGTGAAATTTATGTAGTAGCCTATTGGAGACATGTCTAAGCTACTGTAATTTTTGTAGAATTTTCTGTATAATTTGGATATGTGTTTATTATTTAACCTAATTATCTAAATAAATTAATAAAGGAATGAAAATGATTTATTTAGGAAGGGCCACTATGTTTGCTTATGTTCATTTGATGTATGTTAACTGTTAGTAACATTGGTAGTACTCGTGGTGCTATTCGTGTATGTAATGAAGTATTATTTTCACTATAATTCTATTATAGTGACTTTCTGGACAGATTTTAGAGTTAAGCAGATTAACTGGTGAATTTGATGTTTGCTGTGAAATTGGTCAATAACAAAGTGGTAGGAAACTTGTTTATATAGATTGTGTCAAAATTTCAAGACATTTGGCCTAGTAGTTTGAGAGTTATCTCAGTTGGAAGACAGCACTCCCAACTGCCTACTCTCTGGAATCCACACACAGTTTTGCAAGATCAGTCTGGGTGACCTAGTTTGAGTTTGAATTAGTCTTTCGTGATTAAATGAAAGTTGTAGACAATTTTATAAGCTTTCCAGAAAGTCTTAAATCATGGTATTTAGATCTGTAGAACTCCCGTTATGGATCAAACTTGTAGCTACTGTTTGCAGCCTGAAAACTGTTAAGCGCAGTGAATGACTTGCTTGCTTTATATGAGTTGATGTGGTAATTTAGATGCTAGGATAATTAAGATAAATTGTTAGTTGCAGGTGCTAGACCTCTTACTGAAGATGAACAACTTTATCTTAGGTTATTAGAACTTGGTGAGTGTGCCGTTCTTGTTTTCTAAAAGAGATATGCACCTACTCGGTAAAATCGATGTTAATCTTGTATCATTATGTCTTTCATGCATCCATTCATACATGGCTGTACATTTCATTATCACCTTCCATCTCATGTGCATGCATGATTCTTATACTATGCATATGCATGCAATAGGTGTTCCGGAGGGAGTCACGCTTTTGGAATTCGAGCTAGTACTTCTAGAGGAGCAGCAGCAAGCTCAGGAGCAGGAGGTGCAGGCCCCCGAAGGAGTCAATGAAGAAGTTCTTGAGTGCCCCAATCACCAACCTTCATCTTTTCTAAAAGGCAAGCCCCGGAGCATTCTAAGTCTTCTATGTTTTGAAAATGGTTACTTTGAGTATCTTTATTTATTGATGCATTAAGTGATAGGAATTGGATGCAAACACTTGTTGCATATATATCTATTCCTTGGCCAGTATACGTACCCTGAACCCTATTTAGGTCCAGGAGCGAATCAAAGCTTAGCCATGCTTAGATCGGTAAAAGTCAGGTGATTTCCTGTCACCTACAAGTTAGGATGATGTCCGGTCACGGTTGGCTATATATTGCTATCATGGAAGATAACCATGTGTTAATAATGAATTGTGACCGGGCGGGATGTCGATATAGAAGCAACAAGGTAAGGAGGTCTTGGGTGTGGATCTATCCCCGTCTGTGTTGGTTAAGGACCGATTTGCTGTACGTCCTCATGTCATGTTGAACGCATGCCTATCACTTAGTTGGCCGGATAACTCGTTCCGACCGCGAAGCCGAGTAGCTCAACTTAGGCCGGAAGACCGAGAAGTGAAAGTGCACACCCTGGTGGTAGTAAGGATGTGCGGGGAGCTATTGGCGTAAGTCCAAGGTGAGATTGACCACCTAGCAGAGTGGACTCCCTGAGGGTGCGGCGCTGCTCGGAGCCACGATTCCTGAGATGTACCAAAGGTGACCTAAGGCTGCCTTCGCGCAGTATGCCTGGGTTTGTGTTAGGAATACCCCTCCAGCTGGATAGGTATCGATTCAAATCGCCGTCTCTCCCAGATAGTGAGAACTTGACTGAGCAGCGGCAACGTAGATGCACTTAATTGAACTTGATGGTTAAATCGATGATGATGATGATACAACATTATACCGGATATGGTTACTAATGTTTGGAGTTAATCAATTGCTTGCTCTAGTACAGGTGCTAACCTAGTTGACAGGTTAATATTGTTAACTTGCTGCTTACTCATAAATTAAATTATGCTCTCTTATCACTAAAGCTTTTATGCAAAATGGTTGTCAAGCAAGATCCACCGATAAAGCCTTGCATACTCCTTGTGTCATTTATTTCTGGTTTATGACGGGTAAGTCTAGCTGAGTACATTCTCGTACTCAGGGTTTATTTCCCCCTTCTTGCAGATGACGTGCTCTATAACGGCTACTGCAAGTATTGTCTCCACCCTGCGGGGGATGAAGACTAGATCATGGGCATGATCATCTATGTTATCTTATCTTACTGCTTTTGCTGGATATGACTATGGTGCTGGCTTGTATTTGAACTAAGTGTGTGTGATGGTCTCAAACTACTTTGCTTCCGCTATTTGTGAACTCATTTTGTAATAACTATGTGTACTCTGATGTATGAGGTACTTGTGAACTACTTGTGAAATGGATGTAACATGTGGCTTGTTATGTTGAATTACTGTGATCTTGGTTGTATGCAAGTTGGTTTGAAATCCTTCATGGTTTCAGTTGACTACCGGGTTTATATGGGTTCAAGTATGACGGTTCGATCACTCCAATGATTGCTTTCGTACTTGTGCTCTTATAAATTGGTTGGTTCTGTTACAGCTGGCATCAGAGCTAGATTCAACACTAAACATGTCATATGTGTATTTAAAACAAAGGTTTTTGTTTGCAAAAATCAGTTTTGACAACTTATAGTTACTTATATATAGGTGTGTTCAAATCTAAAATTTTACTTAAGTGTGCCAGTGGTCATATCCTCTATGCCCAAATAAGGACTTTCAGGTGGCTTATTTAAGTAATGACTTTTGGGGGGGGTAATTGCTTTCATTTTATTTCGTCGTCCATACGGCGTGCTATTGTATGGATGCCATCCGCTTGGGTGGTAATGTATGGATCAATTGCCTCTACGCCTAGGTAAAGTGAGTTGTGAGAGCATGACCGTCCAACTGTCGGTCTAGGGGAGAGTTAGTGTGGTTACCGGAATGTTTACATGTTGCACACATGTACATGTGAAGGTACTTAATTGTGGGTGTATCTATCGGGTAGCTTTGGATACCGAAGTATATATATCCGGGGATGTATATATGGAGAGTATCTTAGTTTACTGCTTTCATTGTGTGCTTATTTCTCTTTTGTTGCGATGGGCTGCAATGAATTTTTTGTAGGTACACTAACAACGCAACATGTAGCTTGACTAGATACGCATATGAGAGGACATATGTATGCCACCGTCTATGTCGCTAGAATGTTAAATTTTTCTTAAGATTCGTGAGGATGTACGGAATGTGCATGCATCATGTTTACTCATGCCATTACATTTTTGCATCACTCCCTCCCTTATCTTTAATTATTCCGTTATAGATTTCTCATCCTGTAAGGTAATCCTCTCACACCCAAGTTACAATGCTACTATAGATGGCTGCACTAGCACTACCGCCCTAGAGCAGCACATTCCTTCATGTTTTTGGCACCCCAACCCTATTGTGGAGGGTGATACATTCAGTAGGATATGCGGAGCCGCCTCGTTATGCTTTGATGTAATCTCTAAAACTTGCATGTTGGCTCCATATGGATGTGAGCTTTAAATAAAAGTCTAGCTTTGATGTTGGCAAAAATTTAGCATGTAAGCGTATGCATCGCGTGAATGTGCGGAGTAAAGTCATGGCGATGTTATGAGGATGAGTTATTGTGCCTCTATTTATTGTATGAAATTAATCTCTCCAATAAGTTCAGTTTGGCATAATTCTACAATCCTTCTGCAATGTATCCGACATCGTCCATCATTACTCACAAATGCACTTCTGCAGATGTTGCACAATCTATGTTCAGGCCATGCTGGGGGTAGTGGTGATGATGATCTTCCACCACCACCACCACCCACACCGTCTGATCTATTGGCCATGCTCGTGGAAGGCCAGCGTGCATTGGGAAACGCTATGCGTACCCTGGCCTAGCATCAAGCATAGGGCCGCAATCAATGACAGGGACCAGAGCCCAACCAGTTTAGTGATTTCAAAGAATTCCAAGATACCAAGCCGCCCGTCTTCAAGGAAGCTGAAGAGCCGCTCCAAGCAGAAGAGTGGCTAAACACGCTTGAGCACAAGTTCCGTTTGCTCAGGGTGACAGAGCAGATGAAGGCAGAGTATGCTTCGCATCAGTTACAAGGACCAGTAGGTATTTGGTGGCATCATTATAGGTCCACCTTACCTGAGAATGCCCAGATCATGTGGAATCAATTCTAGGAGGCTTTCAAGAGTCATTATATTCCTCCCGGGCTGATGGCCATAAAGCACAATGAGTTTATGAAGTTGGTGCAAGGCACCAAGACACTCACTGAATATCTTCATGCCTTCAATCATCTGGCAAGGTATGCTCTAGAATTTGTTGATTCAGAAGCAAAGAAAATCACCAGCTTTAAGAGAGGGCTTAGTCCCAAACTAATGAAGTCCATGGGGAACAACAAGAGTGTCACTTTCAATGAGTTCATAAGCGATGCTCTTACTCAAGAGAATACCAATAATGTCTATGCTGCTTCCAAAATCGCAAGAGGACCTTTGAGGCAGGTGTCTCTCAGGCTAAAGCTCCAGTAGCAAAGACTCAGTTTTGCCCACCGACTATAGCCGTTAGGTACCGGCCGCCACAAAAGAAGAATCAGGCAAAGACTGGTTTCAAGAAGGCATTTACTGTACCTCTTCCAAAGGGCACCATAGGACTAGGAAATTCTTTTGTTCCGCCAGCTAATAGGCCCTGCTGGAATTGTGGCAGGATAGGTCATTGGTCCAAGAATTGTCCGTATCCTCAGAAGAACAATCAGAAGCAAGGGAATTCTGGTGCTTGTCAAGGACATGTTAACTACACCAATGTGACAGAGATACCCTCCGGAGAGGTGGTTACTGCGGGTAAGTTTCTTGTGAATCAACATCCGGTAGTTGTACTATTTGATTCTGGTGCTTCGCATTCATTTATGAGTCTAGCTTTTGCATCAAAATACAATCACAAGGTAATTACAATATCCTCGGGTAGTTATTGCATTAGTGCAGCTAGAAGTAATATCTCGACTAATCAAATAGTGCTGGGGGGTGAGTATCGAAATTGAGGGACGAGTGTTTATGGCCGATATGGTAGTTTTGCCGGGATTAGGGATAGATGTAATCTTGGGAATGAAGTGGATGAGCGGTCATGGAGTGCTCATTGATACTTCCACTAGGGTCGTTATGTTGAGGGATCCTATCAGTAAGGAGGCTTTTCTAGTGCCACTTCCTAGAGAGCTAGAACTCCACAACACTGCTAATGCTATCCAGACCCCAAGAATTGAGGATGTCCTAGTAGTGTGTGAATTTCCAGATGTATTTCCTAATGATTTACCTGGTTTATCGCCAGATCGAGATATAGAATTCAAGATCGAGTTAGTGCCGGGCACTGCACCTATTTCTAGAAGGCCTTATAGGATGCCGCCCAATGAGTTAGCAGAGCTTAAAGTTCAGTTACAAGATCTATTAGAGAAAGGTCTTATCCGACCTAGTGCTTCTCCCTGGAGTTGTCCTGCTATATTTGTGAAGAAGAAGGACACGTCATTGCGCATGTGTGTGGATTATCGTCCACTCAATGCTATGAACATCAAGAATAAGTACCCATTACCTCGCATTGATATTCTGTTTGATCAGTTGTCTAAGGCAAAGGTATTCTCCAAAATTGATTTGAGGTCTGGTTATCATCAGATAAAGATTAGACCGGAGGATGTGCCTAAGACCGCTTTCTCCACCAGATATGGGTTGTATGAGTATCTTGTTATGTCCTTCGGCCTGACCAATGCTCCTGCATACTTCGTATATCTGATGAATTCTGTATTTATGGAGGAACTGGACAAGTTTGTAGTTGTCTTCATTGATGACATCTTGATCTTTTCCACAAATGCTGAAGAACATGCTGAGCATCTGAGAGTTGTTTTATCCAGGCTACAAGAACATAAGCTCTATGCAAAGTTTAGTAAATGCGAGTTTTGGCTTAAGAAAGTACCTTTCTTGGGTCATGTGTTGTCCGATGAAGGGATTTCGGTTGATCCGTCTAAGGTGCATGAAGTCATGGATTGGAAAGCACCAACTTCAGTGCATGAGGTTAGAAGTTTCCTTGGTTTGGCAGGATATTATCGTTGATTCATTTCGGATTTCTCTAAGGTGGCCAAGCCCATGACCAGGTTGCTTCAAAAAGATATAAAGTTTGTTTGGACTCCAGAGTGTGAGAATGCTTTTTGCACTTTAAGGACCTTGTTGACATGAGCTCCTGTGTTGGCACAACTGGATATCGAAAAACCTTTTGATGTGTTTGGTGATGCATCAGGTACTGGTTTAGGATGTGTCCTTATGTAGGAAGGCCGGGTTATTGCTTATGCCTCATGTTAGTTAAGGAAGCATGAAGTCAATTATCCAACTCATGATCTTGAGTTAGCTGCTGTTGTTCATGCTTTGAAGATTTGGAGGCATTACTTGCTCGGTAATGTGTGCCATATCTATACCGACCATAAAAGTCTCAAGTATTTCTTCACTCAACTAGAATTGAACATGAGACAGAGAAGATGGCTAGAGTTGATTAAAGATTATAACTTAGAAGTCCATTATTATCCGGGTAAAGCAAATGTTGTTGCCGATGCTTTGAGTAGAAAATATCATTGCAATTCTCTCTTAGAAGCAGATTATCATTTGGCACATCTATTACATCCTGCTGTGTTACACAGTATTACTCTTAGTTGCTCTCTGGAAAGTAAAATCATCGAGCTTCAGAAAACCGATGTGGGTGTGTTCCACATCAAAAGAAAGATGAAGGAACAAGAGACAAAACACTTTCGTATTGATGAGAAGGGTGTTCTATGGTTTAAGGATAGACTTGTAGTACCGAAGGACAAAGAGCTTAGAAACCAAATCTTAGAAGAAGCTCACTCATCCAAGTTATCTATCCACCCGGGAAGTAGCAAAATGTATCAATATTTGAAATCTCGCTTTTGGTGGACCAAGATGAAGAAAGAAATCGCAGCTTATGTTGCAAGGCGTGACAATTGTTGTAGAGTCAAAGCAATTCACATGAAGCCTGCTAGACTTCTCCAACCATTGTCTATACCAGGATGGAAGTGGGAAGAGATTAGTATGGATTTCATTGTTGGACTTCCTCCTACCCAAAAGAATTTTAATTCCATATGGGTAATAGTGGATCATTTAACAAAGTCTGCTCATTTCATACCAGCTAGAGTTGACTATCGACCAAGTGACTATGCTGAGTTATATTTTAACCAGATAGTACGTCTCCATGGTGTTCCTAGAACTATTGTATCCGATAGAGGACCTCAGTTCACCGCTCATTTTTGGGAACAATTGCATAAGATGATAGGGACCAACTTAGTTAGAAGTTCTGCTTATCATCCACAAACCTCCAGATAGACGGAGAGGGTGAATCAAATATTGGAAGACATGTTAAGAGCTTGCGTCATATCATCCAAAGGTTCATGGGATAAGTGGTTACCCTTGGCTGAATTTTCCTATAATAATAGTTATCAAGAAAGTATCCAGATGGCCCCGTTCGAAGCGTTGTATGGTCGTAAGTGTAGAACTCCTTTGAACTGGGTTGAATCCGGAGAAAGGAGATACTACAGTATTGATTTCGTTGAAGAGGCTGAACAACAAGTCCATACTATCCAAAATATATGAAAGCCGCTCAAGCTAGGCAGAAAAGCTATGCAGATAAAAGAAGAAAGCCCATTGAGTTTGAAGTAGGTGATCATGTTTATCTGAAGGTATCACCGATGAAAGGTGTGCAGCGATTCGGAGTAAAAAGGAAGCTTGCACCTAGGTATGTAGGCCCATATCCAATCATGGAAAAGAGTGGGAATGTAGCTTACAAGATAGAGTTACCTTATGAGATGAGAGCTATCTTCAATGTGTTTCATGTCTCTCAATTGAAGAAATGTCTCTGTGTTCCCAAAGAAAGAGTTTCGCTTAGAAATATCAAGTTGAAATCAGATCTATCCTATGAAGAAAGGCCAGTGCGGGTTATCGACACAAGAGAGAGAGTAACCTGGAACCGTGTGGTCAAGTTCTACAAGGTTATGTGGAGTAACCAGGGTAGTGAAAGCGATGCAACGTGGGAACGGGAAGATTATTTAAAGGATGTATACCCTACCTTCTATTCAAAATGGTACGCTTTTCAAATCTCGGGGTGAGATTTTTATAAGGGGGAGGGATGTAACACCTCAGTGTTATGGTTGCACTAAAACACTTGTATCACATGAGCATGTGCATTATCATCTCATTCATAAGCATCATACCATGATGAATGTATCATTTCATGAGTGTTTCATTTGAATTGTTTGGTTCTATGCTAGCAATTGTGAGTGCTCATGTGTGGTTTATGCAAATGTGTGTTAAATGTCCTCTTAAACAACTTAGCTATACTTAGGATGTAATTAGGAACAATGTTCATGTTGACCATGTTGCCTAATTATGATTCCAAGTCATGGTTTGACCATTGTTGACCTTTGGAGCTCTGTTGTTTGACCGTTTATAAAGTATAGTTTAGAATGTTTGCATGTCTGAGCAACCTAAAGCAAAGTTGTAGCAAATTTTATAAGAAATAAACTTTGTTTAGGAGCCAACTCATGAAAATGTGTAGAACATGTTCAATTTGGGCCCACAAGCCTAAAATCAGTGCTGATTCTACACTTATAATTTTTCTAAGTGTGAGAGCTGATTTTCAGTTTCATGTCCCCATGTTTGGAGCTTTGTATCTCCCTAACCTGGCCGAACCAGCTCAAGCTCCAATTGGAAAAGTTGTAGTACTCCCTTGGATCTCCAACTTTGTCAATTACGCCTTGTGCTAGATCATCATAGGTTAGGAGATATGGAGCGTTGAACTTGCGCTGTTAGTCAGCCTTGTCGTTCTCTGATGGCTTCGGGTTCAGGCCGACATGGCCGACCGGCATCAGGCCGAGCTTGCCATGTGGAAGCTGTACACTGGCGCTGCCCCCACAGGTTAGGCCGTCACTGCCACGAAGATGCCACACGCCCGTTGGGTCACCTATTTGCTTCGCCGTGCCCAATTCGCCTCGCCAGTCGCTCCGAGGCACAGCACCGCGCCTCCGCTGTCATTGCCGAGCACGTTGCCATCGTGTATCACCCTCGCCGTTGCGTCATTGCTCACTCCAGCTAGCCCACAACTCCACTATCGTCCTCTGTAGCTTGTCCTCCTCGCCTTTGAGCCTGAGAGTCAAGGTAGAGGCCGTATTCCTTCTTCTCCACGGCAGAGCGCCATTGCCGCCAAGAGCTCCGTCGAGTTCCTGCGCGTTCGCCACTGCATCTTGCCTCGCTCCATCTCACCCATAGCTCCGCCTTGAGCTCCTCTATCCCATCATCATCTCCATGTAGCCACCCAACCCTAGTGAGGCTGTGTTAGGCATTTTCGCCAAGGCAGAGGCTCGCCGGAGTTAGAGCTCGCCGTGGCCGACTGCCACCGGAGTCCTCTCACTCCTTTACCTTACTTCCTCTTGCTTCCCCGCGAGATCTTGAAGCTCATACCGAGCTTGGGTGGGGCAATGGGGGCTCGCCGTCGCCGGAGTTCTGTAGCGGCCTCGCCGCCGTCCTCCATTGCCGACGCCGTCATAGCTAGGGCCTGGTAGCAGTTGGGAAAAAGGGTATAGGTAGGTGCGTATCGTCGCTGGGAACACGCCAGTGCTCTTGGTCTCGCCGGAGGAGTAGCCGCCGGTGAGGTAGCATCGATCCGCGTCGCCGGAGAGCCGCCTCCCCTGTTTTTAGCTGCTGACCGGCGGGGTCCACTGATCCGCGGGTCCCACGTGTCAGTGACCCAGATCTAGAAGCTAGTGCAATTGTTCAAATTTTGATGCTATTTTGTATCTCTTTGTGTGTAGATCCAAATGGAGTGATTCTAATTTTGGTAGAATCACAGTGAAGTCTAGTATTTAGGAAAAATATGACATGAGCACTTGAAGTGGAAATTTTGGATGAATTAAATAGGAACTTGAAATGTGTTTTTAAAAGCATGCAAACTTGTTTAAATTATATCTTGAGTTTCTGTGCTCCAAAAATTATAAAATTTTGTGGGTGAGCTCTTCTTGTTTAGTAGAAGCTCTGGTAAAAATTTGAGAGTCAGAGCATGTATGGTTTTTGAGTTATATATTTTCCTTTTATCATTGGATGATCCTTGTAGGAATTTTAGTAATTTATTTATGAATCCAATGACCATAAAAATTGTTTGAGGATGTCCTAGTACCTTAAGGATGCTAGGAAAAAATATAAAATCTATTGCTTGACACTTTTTACTAGGGTTTCCTAATTATGCCATTTTAAGCCTTTTATGCCTTGTCATTTTTGTGTAGGATGAGATACTTGTTCAATTGATGTGAAATTTATGTAGTAGCCTACTGGAGACATATCTAAGCTACTGTAATTTTTGTAGAATTTTCTGTATACTTTGGATATGTGTTTATTATTTAACCTAATTATCTAAATAAATTAATAAAGGAATGAAAATGATTTATTTAGGAAGGGCCACTATGTTTGCTTATGTTCATTTGATGTATGTTAACTGTTAGTAACATTGGTAGTACTCGTGGTGCTATTCATGTATGTAATGAAGTATTATTTTCACTATAATTCTATTATAGTGACTTTCTGGACAGATTTTAGAGTTAAGCAGATTAACTGGTGAATTTGATGTTTGCTGTGAAATTGGTCAATAACAAAGTGGTAGGAAACTTGTTTATATAGATTGTGTCAAAATTTCAAGACATTTGGCGTAGTAGTTTGAGAGTTATCTTAGTTGGAAGACAGCACTCCCAACTGCCTACTCTCTGGAATCCACGGACAGTTTTGCAAGATCAGTCTGGGTGACCTAGTTTGAGTTTGAATTAGTCTTTCATGATTAAATGAAAGTTGTAGACAATTTTATAAGCTTTCCAGAAAGTCTTGAATCATGGTATTTGGATCTGTAGAACTCCCGTTATGGATCAAACTTGTAGCTACTGTTTGCAGCCTGAAAACTGTTAAGCACAATGAATGACTTGCTTGCTTTATATGAGTTGATGTGGTAATTTAGATGCTAGGATAATTAAGATAAATTGTTAGTTGCAGGTGCTAGACCTCTTACTGAAGATGAATAACTTTATCTTAGGTTATTAGAACTTGGTGAGTGTGCCGTTCTTGTTTTCTAAAAGAGATATGCACCTACTCGGTAAAATCGATGTTAATCTTGTATCATTATGTCTTTCATGCATCCATTCATACATGGCTTTACATTTCATCATCACCTTCCATCTCGTGTGCATGCATGATTCTTATACTATGCATATGCATGCAATAGGTGTTCCGGAGGGAGTCACGCTTTTGGAATTCGAGCTAGTACTTCTAGAGGAGCAGCAGCAAGCTCAGGAGCAGGAGGTGCAGGCCCCCGAAGAAGGAGTCAACGAAGAAGTTCTTGTGTGCCCCGATCACCAACCTTCATCTTTTCTAAAAGGCAAGCCCCGGAGCATTCTAAGTCTCCTATGTTTTGAAAATGGTTACTTTGAGTATCTTTATTTATTGATGCATTAAGTGATAGGAATTGGATGCAAACACTTGTTGCATATATATCTATTCCTTGGCCAGTATACGTACCCTGAATCCTATTTAGGTCCAGGAGAGAATCAAAGCTTAGCCATGCTTAGATCGGTAAAAGTCAGGTGATTTCCTATCACCTGCAAGTTAGGATGATGTCCGGTCACGATTGGCTATATATTGCTATCGTGGAAGATAACCATGTGTTAATAATGAATTGTGACCGGGCGGGATGTCGATAGAGAAGCAACAAGGTAAGGAGGTCTTGGGTGTGGATCTATCCCCGTCTGTGTCGGTTAAGGACCGATTTGCTGTACTTCCTCATGTCATGTTGAACGCATGCCTATCACTTAGTTGGCTGGATAACTCATTCCGACCGCGAAGACGAGTAGCTCAACTCAGGCCGAAAGACCGAGAAGTGAAAGTGCACACCCTGGTGGTAGTAAGGATGTGCGGGGAGCTATTGGCGTAAGTCCGAGGTGAGATTGACCACCTGGCAGAGTGGACTCCCTGAGGGTGTGGCGCTGCTCGGAGCCATGATTCCTGAGATGTACCAAAGGTGACCTAAGGCTGCCTTCACGCGGTATGCCTGGGTTTGTGTTAGGAATACCCCTCCAGCTGGATAGGTATCGATTCGAATCGTCGTCTCTCCCGGATAGTGAGAACTTGACTGAGCAGTGGCAACGTAGATGCACTTAATTGAACTTGATGGTTAAATCGATGATGATGATGATGATACAACATTATACCGGATATGGTTACTAATGTTTGGAGTTAATCAATTGCTTGCTCTAGTACAGGTGCTAACCTAGTTGATAGGTTAATATTGTTAACTTGCTGCTTACTCATAAATTAAATTATGCTCTCTTATCACTAAAGCTTTTATGCAAAATGGTTGTCAAGCAAGATCCACTGATAAAGCCTTTCATACTCCTTGGTGTCATTTATTTCTGGTTTATGACGGGTAAGTCTAGCTGAGTACATTCTCGTACTCAGGGTTTATTTCTCTCTTGTTGCAGATAACGTGCTCTATAACGGCTACTGCAAGTATTGTCTCCACCCTGCGGGGGATGAAGACTAGATCATGGGCATGATCATCTATGTTATCTTATCTTACTGCTTTTGCTAGATATGACTATGGTGCTGGCTTGTATTTGAACTAAGTGTGTGTGATGGTCTCAAACTACTTTGCTTCAGCTATTTGTGAACTCATTTTGTAATAACTATGTGTACTCTGATGTATGAGGTACTTGTGAACTACTTGTGAAATGGATGTAACATGTGGCTTGTTATGTTGAATTACTGTGATCTTGGTTGTATGCAAGTTGGTTTGAAATCCTTCGTGGTTTCAGTTGACTACCGGGTTTATATGGGTTCAAGTATGACGGTTCGATCACTTCGGTGATTGCTTTTGTACTTGTGCTCTTATAAATTGGTCGGTTCTATTACACCTGGCCCTTCTCCAAACTTGTCCTCACTCTGTCCCTATCTTCTACTTCTAAGTAGTAGAGCTATAGAGCTGGCCTATCTACTATTCATCACTTGGAGTGATGGAATGAGATGGTGCATTTACAAATGAGGGAGAGAGGTCCCATATATAGCTTGAGGTGGAGTAGGGGCTACTCCATCGCCACATCAATGATCCATGTGATAAATCTTCTCTACCCTTGGATGTAGTCAACCTTGAACCACCATAAATGGACTGCATCACATTGCTCCACTTGTGCTAGTGTGCATATTGTCCAAAATTGAGGTAGGTTTGGTGAAAGTGGGCCTCTGTGTGGCGTGGTAAGGGTGCACCGGTCGGCCCTTGATTTCACCACCTTTCAATTGTAGGGCCTTAGTTGGCTCCCAAAGGGCAGTTGTGAAGTCGGCACATGTTCGAAATTTGGTAGGTAAAGTGGTTTGGAGGTCGGTTGGAGGGATCTAAGTCCATGACAGTGGAATCCATGGATCCAAGACCACTCTATCGTGACCATTGATGCAAACTGACTTAAATCAATGCATGTGAGAGCTTGTGGAGTAGCTCCCATGGTTCAGTAATGTGGCCTAGTGCCAAAGGTGGCACTTGGGGGGCCTAGGCGGCGCCCTTATTCGGGCTAGCTGGTGGGCCCAAGTGGCCCCAAGGCCTCCTACCACATCCACTTGCCTCCTATGTGTGTATTTGTCACCATTTTGGCCAAAATTTCCGCATACAAATATATTTTCTTGTACAGGTGGAACTAGGTGAATTATAAAGCAAATCCTACACATGTGATGATGATTTTCCTAACTTTATCTTGCTTTTGGGTGAAATATTTATGGTCAAAATAGGTGTAAGTGACCGTCAACAGATGCCTAGCTTGCTGTCTTGCCTGCCTCAGCAATACTAGACACAGTCTAGCAGTGATACCATATATGTTCGATATGGGCTGTCAGCCTAGTCCAGTATCTGTGGCTTGCACTTCTTGCTCTGACTCAGTGTCCTTTGGGTCTTGTGAGGCCTCTTCACTGTAAGAAGATACAATGGATATATTTTCCATTAACTTCGAGCTCATGTACATCATCACATTTGGATTTTCCATACAAGTCAACAAGTCTAGTCCAAATAAGATGAGCACTCTCCAGAGGTGTTTGTCCATTGAAGATTGCCTCATCTAGCACCTCAGCACTCAATATACTCAAAATGACATTAATTACTTGAGCATTGAGATGCACGCATCTCTCTTCCTCTGTTGGAATATTTTTGTAGTTGCTCCAATCAACTATAGGAAGAGGGATGCTTGCATCCACAATATGCTCAACAAGAGGACTAATAGTCCTAAAAGCATTGAGTACATGAAATGACCAAGATAGAAAGTTTGAACCATCATTTTGGAGAAGCACTGGCTCCAAGTCGTTAGGCGTCGACATCCCTTTCTCACTGACGGTGAAGCTTTTAGTGAGTCCTTGCTCTGATACCAATTGAAAGGACCGAGGATGCCACCTAGAGGTGGGGGTGAATAGGTGTTTCTAAAAATTCAACCCTTCAAAATGTGAAAACGATTAGAGTTATTGGAAACTCCAAATCAGAGAAATAAACCCCCTCATGAGTTAGCCAACAGAGAATACAAGGTATATAGAATAAGTCTAGAAGGTACAACCCTGCAACAAACAAGTTAGAGTAGCAAGTATACAAATTCAGCGTAGAGACCAAATACCAGACGCGTTTCGGTATCAATACCGGATGTCGTTCGGTATACACGGGTTCTGCACACCAGCTCCCAACTTTCTCCTTTCAATTTCTCGTTTCACACCAAGTTACAGGCACTTAGTGGTAACCTTGTTCACAATCTCAAACAACACACAAAGATCACAAATACCAAATGTAAAGAGAGATTGAGACATGATATTTGTTTTACCGAAGTTCGAACTCTGTCGAGTCCTACTCTCCATTGAGGGGTCTGCGAGCGACCCAACGAAGGTCAGCTCTAGAGGACCACGAAGGCTACTCTAGTTAGAGTCTTTTCCAACTCCTTTTCCTCCTTCCACTAGTTGATCCCTTCCCTTGCGGTGGTGGAATCGAACCATTTCAAACTTTCCGAGGCACACCACAATCTTTTGGGTGCTCTCCGGCGATGCCTAGACATCTAGGACCGAAGAGTCCAAGAGTAACAAATGCAAATCACTAAGATCGACAAATATACACAAGTGCTCAAGGATGGCTTGCTCTCAATTTTGAATCTCACTCAACCCACAAGATGGATTTTGCAAATTGGATCAATCACTCACTAAGAGAGGGTTGGAGAGTGTTCTCAAGTCTCAAAAACATGTATGGAAGTTAGCAGAATCGGTAGCCTCCAAAGGTGGATGCTAAGCGGTATTTATAGCCCCTTTTAAAAACTAGCCATTAACTAGCTGTTGGGGGATACCATACTATCAATACTGGACATGTCCGATATTGCCCGTACAGCTCCAATGGTCACTAAGTCAGTGTCGCTACAAGGCGCTGGAACTCCCAACGATTGTCGGGACTTCTGGCCCTCAGAACTCCCGATGTTTATCGGTACTTCTGATGAGCCTAATCAAAAACACCAAGAAGGTTGTTGTGGCTAGCCAAATACTGGACACATCTAGTATCAATACCAGACACATTCTGTATTGCTAGTCTCAACAAACACAAGTTAGTTTTTTGGCTCTCAAACACTCAAACTTCACATGGGTTGGCTTGAGCACTTATGAATAATTATCTATCAACATGATGCATCCCTCTTGATAGTACGACATACCTATTTACTCAAGATCAAATGAAAAACAGAGTTGAGTCGCTTGAGTTGATTTCCTTCAAACCAAATGCCATAGCTTTCAATCTTCATCAACTGAGGGTGTCAACATTGTTGACTTTGATTTTCTCCTTGAGCATAGCCTTCTTGAGCATGTGGACTTGATTATATTCAATAAATATGTGTTAACTCCAAATGTATCAAGTCACTTCAAGGATTCATCCAAGATTTGATCCTCCACTTCAATATGACCACTACTGGTTT
Organism: Miscanthus floridulus; assembly: GCF_019320115.1. NCBI lineage: Eukaryota > Viridiplantae > Streptophyta > Magnoliopsida > Poales > Poaceae > Miscanthus > Miscanthus floridulus. The sequence goes on from NC_089584.1 coordinate 68,098,088, forward strand.
GATTAGTACCTCGACAAAATGCAAGGACTTCCTTCTTCACGCTAGCTAGGTTCCTTGGTCAGCCAAGCCATCGCTTGCCTCTTCACCCTTCCTTAGTACCTCGAAGCCTTTCCTTGCTATCTTCACCATCTCAAGCCATCAAGTCACACCTTATGTTGAATCAACCATTAAGTTCAATTATATTTGTCTTTCAATCAAGCAAGCTTTAGAATGTGAGACTATTCCATATGCAATCCCTCATGTCTCATTAATTATTTCTTAACATGCATGCTTTATCATAACTCAAACATCTCACAATGAATAAGCCTTGCATGAATTACATTTGCATTGTTGTCTTGTGTTTGAACTAGATTATTTATACAACAACACATCATTTTGTCTTTCATCAAGTACCTATGAGATAACCCATTTCCTGTCCATTCACTTAGTAAAATAGTTAGACCTTTAATCATGTTGTCATTCAATCATCCAAAACCGACTAAAAGGGCTAGATGCACTTTCATTACACCAATTGTGGGCTCAAAGAAGAACCATTTCCTGTCCAATAACTTAGTAAAACAATTAGACCTTTAATCATATTGTCATTCAATCATCCAAAACCCACTAGAGGGCTAGATGCACTTTCAGTACACCAATTGTGGGCTCAAAAAGAAAGCCATTTGGGTACCGAAAAAGCTTGGTCACTAACCTTCAAGGACCCAAGCAAGTTTGGGTACCTAAAAAGAATTGATCTTCTTATGTAGGTCAATTACAAAGCTAGAGGAAGGCATTGGGTTCTTGATAGTGGGTGCACTCAACACATGACTGGTGATGTAAGAATGTTCAACTCAATCAATACCAATGGCAATGATGGTTATAATAGTATCATATTTGGTGATAATGGCAATGGCAAGCTCAAAGGGCTTGGTAAGATTGCGGTATCCAATGACTTGAGCATATCCAATGTGTTGCTAGTAGAGAGCTTGAAGTTCAATTTGCTATCCATGGCTCAACTATGTGATCTTGGATTTAAGTGCATATTTGGAGTAGATGATGTAGAGATCATAAGTGTAGATGGCTCTCATTTGATCTTCAAAGGCTTTAGATATGAGAATCTATACTTAGTTGATTTCAATGCTAGTGAAGCTCAATTATCATCTTACTTGTTTACTAAGTCTAGTATGGGTTGGTTATGGCATAGAAGGCTTGGTCATGTTGGAATGAAACAATTGAATAGATCGGTTAAACATGATCTAGTTAGAGGCTTGGAAGATGTGGTATTTGAAAAGAACAAACTTTGTAGCTCTTGTCAAGCCGGCAAACAAGTTGGAAACACCCATCCTAAGAAGAGCATAATGAGTACTAGCAAGGCATTGGAATTGTTGCACATGGACTTATTTGGGCCAACACAATACACTAGCATCGATAGAAACAAATATGGCTTTGTGATAATGGATGACTACACTAGATACACATGGACATTCTTTCTAGTGGACAAAAGTGATGTGTTTGCAACATTCAAATCATTTGTCATGGGCATACACAATGAGTTTGAAACAACCATCAAGAGAGTTAGAAGTGGCAATGGTAGTTAGTTCAAGAACACTAGAATTGATGAGTTATGTGATGATTTTGGTATTAACCATCAATTCTTGGCCAAATACACTCCACTAATCAAATGGCCTTGTTGAGAGGAAGAATAGAACACTTATTGATATGACAAGGTCTATGCTTAGTGTCAGGTATCGATATTAGGGATACCCAAAGCCAGGGAGTTAGTGCCCATGTTGACTTCCTCGGACAGAGCAAGAAGTATTAACATGTCTCGCCTAACCCCTTAGGTATGGGCTCTATCTCACCTGACCCCAAGGACGTAATTTCCGTATTACCTGACCCTAAGGCTATGGGGGTCTCGCCCAAGGCTGTGGGCTCAATCTCGCCCGACCCTAAGGCCACAGGCTCCATCTCGCTTGACCCCAAAGGGTCACATGCTCTGTCTCGCTCGACGAGGACCCATATCTCCGCCAACCACTCCAGGTCTAGGTGTATGGGCCTAGGTCAAAACTCTAACACTAGGGAAGAGACGGGAATGACTCGATGTAACCCGAGGCCATGATGGGCCATACCTAAGGATCCACATTAAGAAAAGTGTTGGGCATACTGGTGCTGTTCTGTCTAACCCTTGTACAAACACTGATAGACGCATCAGTTCACCATGATGTCCGCCGGGATGGGATGGAACACCATAACCGACAGATGACGCCTGCGCATGGTGCTTGTGATGGATAGGGCTGCAATGTGGATCCATCCCTGTTAACATCTACAGGATTAGTGGGACTAGCATGAAGGAGAAGAATGACCTGGCGATCCTAGAAGCCTTCCTCTCTCTCATTCTTCTCCTTTTCCTCCACTATAACCTATGCTTTCCCTTGGCCTATAAAAGGGAAAGCAGGGCGCCCCATGAGGGGGATCTAGATCCACACAAGACTGAACCATGAGATAAAAATACAAGAGCATGACACAAGCACATGGCTGAGTGGCGATCGAGCTATCAGCACCCATTCATTCCTTTTACCAGAGACTTGGGATCCTTTTCCTCTCTCGCCTGTTTGTCATGCCTACTACAAACCAAGTGCTAGTAATAAGAGCAACAGCAAACTCGATGTAGAGACATTCCACTTGAACTAGTATAAACCCTTGTGTCCTTTGAGCACACCATCCGAGCTAGACGCGCAAATACAAATTTACTCGTTGGTGGTCCAAAAACACCGACAGTTGGTGCGCTAGGTAGGGGCTTTTTGCGCATCTTGACATCCACATCGAGCCTCGAATGACTAGTCATGGCATCAGCTGGGTCCTAGGCTCGCACATGTGCTTCAGGAACTTGGACTTCATCGTCACAACGGGGGGATAGTTGATGTAGGCTCCCGTCGCCATCCATCCTTTCCACTCTATGGGCCTCGACACGATCACCGAGGCACTTGAGGAGCTGTGACTGCACGCATCAGAGGCCCATGCCCCCAGGAGTGACCAGCTCCTTGGCTTTGATTATGGGAGGCTAGAACGCTAGCTTGGTGCCTTCATGGGACCCTGACCGTCCTGGGAGGACCTAGGCCTCCTCACCTTCTCGTTCACCAATATCATGATGCAGCTTGTTGGAGGAGAACTGCTTTCCCTATAATACCTCATCTAGAGCACCCTGATAGCACTCCCATCTAGTCTCCACAATGTCATAGAGACCATTGGCCACCTTATGGCGCAACGCACACCTCCACCCCCCATGAACGACCAGTTCATGGGGATGACTGAATATGTCACAGAATCTTTTCACGACCTCCTTGTGGGAGAATGTGATTCACCCTTTGACTCTGACTCCAACAAGGGGAGCCATCACCCTTCTCGTGAATGTTTCATGGCAGGTACCCTCAAGGGATATGTCGAAAGCATCCACAAGGGAGAGGCTACCCCAATGAATCACCTTGATGATAAGGTTGAGAGGGATGTAAGGGCCCCACCTCGCCTGTGGGTAGAGCAGCTGAAGTCTTGACACCAAGAGCTCGAGGAAGCATGACTCCAGCTTGAGTAGGAACGCATGGAGCTCAAACGAGAGATCAAGCGCCATGGAGATGGTGGGCGTGAGCACACCATGGCCCGTGACATGAACCAGAGGATCATCGAGGATGACAAAGCCCTCCCACACTTCACTTGAGCAAGCTAGAACATCGCTGCTATGCCGGCCTTGCTCTAGGGACTTCTAGGGCTCACGACGGCCGAGGATCATGAGATTCGCACGCTACTCAAGTGTGCGGCGGCGCAGCAGGCCGAGAGCTTGGTGTCCCAACAATGCGAGCTCGATGCCAGCTGGCGTGCGCCCTTAGAGTGACTCGACAAGGACATATCAGTCCACCAGGTGCAGCAAGGTGGCAGGCTACTTATCATGGTCCTGGTGCATGAGCATCTCGGTCTCCATCGTGATGCGCACGACACCCTCAATGCCCACAGGCGTACCTGCGATGATGCGAGGGAGGAGGCTAGCCATGACTACCACCCTCATCATGGCGGACGCTACGACAGTGGCTAGGACTAAAGCCTGAGCCCCAACTTGCCAAGACCTCAGGCCTTTGGCCGACACATTCTCAACACTGTCTTCCCATCGTGGTATCGACCGCTGACCAACATCCTGAAATACTATAGGGAAACAAACTCTGGACTATAGCTCGAGGATTATCGGCTTGCTTGCTAAGCCAACGGAGTGGATAATGATGATTTCATTATCCGCAACCTTCCATTGTTCTTGGTTGATTCGGCGTGAACATGGTTGGAACACCTTCCGCCCAACTGAACCAAAGTTGGGCGGACCTAAAAGGCATCTTTGTGGGAAACTTCCTGGGCACATACGCATGTCCTAGGAACCCATGGGATCTCAAAAACTACCGACAAAAGTCTAGGGAAATTCTTTGTGGGTACATCCGGCTCTTCTCTTGGCAGTGCAATGAGCTGCCAAATGTCGCCAATGCCGATGTCATAGGAGCTTTCCTGTCTAGGACCACCTATGAGTTCTTAGTTCACAAGCTAGGACATAAGGGCCCATGAACCACCAAGGAGCTCCTCAACATCACCACCAGCCATGCCTCGGGCGAGGAGGCGGTTGGGGCAATTTTCGACCGCCTCAAAGGCAAGGCTAAGAGAGACAAGGACACCGGCGAAGGTGCCTCCAACCATCCTAGCAAGAAGAAGAATAAACAACGGTGTGAGGGCTCGCTCATAGAACCCTAACTGCAAGGGGGGTTGGAAGCCCACCAAGGGTACCCCGGACCACTTCGAGAAGCTACTCGAAGGGCCATGCCCAAATCATGCCTTCTTCATCAAGCACCTATACAAGGACTGTGTCCTCATGAAGCAGTTCTTGTCTGGAGGCTCCAATAAGGGGGAGCATAGGAAGGAGGCCAAGCCAACCATGAATGATGTTGAGGGGAAGGATGGCGGCTTTCTAATGCTGGATGGCTGCCTCATGATCTTCGGAGGGTTGGTGAACTACGACTCTAAGTGCCGCCAGAAGCTTGCACGCCGTGAGGTCTATACGGCTGAGCCAGCCACGCCTACTTTCCTCCGATGGTTGGAGTCTGCCATAACCTTTGATTGGGCCGACCACTTGAAAAGTGTCCCATAGCCAGCCAGATATCCACTCGTGGTCGACCCGATCATCGGCACGAAGCGGATCGCCAAGGTGCTGATGGATGGAGGCAGTGGCCTCAACATCATGCACGCCAAAGCGCTCGATGCCATGGGCATCGATCGATCGTGCATCTGACCAACCGAGACACCTTTCCATGACATCATGCCTACAAAGCAGGCCATGCCACATGGGCAGATCGATCGGCCCGTCACTTTCAGGGATCCGACCAATGACAAGATGGAGAATCTTACCTTCGAGATGGTCGGGTTCCACAGAACCTACCACGCCATCCTAGGATGTCCATGCTACATGAAGTTCATGGCTATCCCCAACTACACCTATCTAAAGTAGAATATGCTGGGTCCATGCGAGGTCATCACCATTGGCACCTCCTTCCAGCGCGCCAATGAGTGTGAGGTCGAGTGCTGCGAACACACCGTGGCAATTGTCGCCTCCAAAGAGCTTGCGGCTATTATGGAGGAGGTCGTCAAAGAAGCACCTAACCCCAAGTGGTCAACTAGGTCTTTTGAGCCTATAGAGGGCGCTAAGGAGGTCCTCATAGACCCTAGTGGCTCTAAAGGCAAAGTGGTGCGCATTAGCACCACGCTTTCCTCTAAATAGGAAAGCACACTCGTCAACTTCCTCCACGCCAATAGAGACATCTTTGTGTGGAGACCCTTGGACATGCTAGGCATTCTGAGAGAAGTCGTCGAGCATGCCTTGAAGATTAGGCCAGACTCTTAGCCGATGAAGTAGTGCCTGCATCGCTTCGACGAGGAGAAACATGGGGCCATTGGTGAGGAGATTGCGAAGCTTTTGGCGGTCGGGTTCATCAAGGAAGTATACCACCCCGAGTGGTTAACCATTCCCATTCTTGTATGAAAAAAGAGTAGGAAATGGAGAATATGTGTTGACTACATGGGTCTCAACCAAGCATGTCCAAAGGATCTGTTTCCTTTGCCACGCATAGACCAAGTAGTCGACTCGACCTCAGGGTGCAAAACCCATTGCTTCCTTGATGCGTACTCTAGGTACCATCAAATCATGATGAAAGAGTCTGACCAGCTTGCGACATCTTTCATCACCCCATTTGGATCATTTCTCTATGTCACAATGCCATTCGGTCTGAAAAACATGGGGGCTACGTACCAATGCTGAATGCTGAAGTGTTTTGGGGATCTCATTGAGCATACCATTAAGGCCTATGTGGATGACATCATGGTCAAATCCAAATGGGCTGACCAGGTCATAGATGACCTAGTGTAGACCTTCATGAAACTCTGAGCAAATGGCATCAAGCTCAACCCCGAGAAGTGTGTTTTCAGGGTTCCAAGGTGTATGCTGCTGGATTTTATCGTCTCCGAGCGTGGCATCGACGCCAACCTAGAGAAGATCTCAACTATCACGAGCATGGGCCCGATTCAGAACATAAAGGGGGTACAACAAGTTACGGGGTGCCTCGCCTCACTCAGTTGCTTTATCTCATGCCTCGACAAATGAGGTCTCCCCCTCTATCAGCTTCTAAAGAAGGCCGACCATTTCAAATGGATGCTCGAGGCCTAGGAGGCGCTTGACAAGGTCAAGCAGCTCCTGACAAAGGCCTCGATCCTGGTCCCCCCGACCGATGGGAAACCGCTTCTACTCTACATTGTGGCCACCATGCAAGTGGTCAGCGGCGCCCTAGTGGTAGAGCAAGAAGAAGAGGGACACGCCCTCAAAGTGCAGCATCCCATGTACTTCATTAGCAAGGTCTTGTCCGACTCCAAGACCCACTACCCCCAAATCCAGAAGCTCCTGTATGCCGCCCTCATCGCCAAGAGGAAGTTGCATCACTACTTCGAGTCGCATCCAGTGATGGTCATGACGTCCTTCCCTCTCAGCGAGGTCATCCAAAATAGCGATGCCATAGGAAGAATCGCCAAGTGGGCACTCGAGCTGATGGGTCAAGGCATTTCATATGCCCCACGGATGGCCATCAAGTCCCAAGTGCTGGCTAATTTCATTGTAGAATGGACCAAGATCCAAATGCCACCAGTAGCCATCGACTAAGAGTACTGGATGATGTACTTCGATGGATCACTGATGAAGAAAGGCGCCAGTGTGGGGCTGGTCTTCATTTCACCCCTCGGGGTATGCATGAGGTACATGGTTCGCATCCATTTCCCCTCCTCTAACAATTTTGGCCAAATATGAGGCACTCATCAATGGCCTATGCATCGCCATCGAGTTTGGTATCCAATGACATTCGGGGTGACTCCTAGCTGGTCATCAAGTCATGAAGGAATCAAGATACCACAATGCCAAGATGGCCGTGTATTGTCGAGAAGTCTACCAGCTGGAGGACAAGTTTGATAGTCTTGAGCTCAATCACATCTCGATGTGTCTCAATGAGGCGGCCGACATGCTGGCAGAAATAGTGTCTGGCCAAGAGTCAGTGCTAACAGGCGTCTTCACCAGCGATCAGTACAAGCCCTCGATCTGCTACGAGCAGTTGGAACAAACTGATGATGCGTCCCCTGCCTTGGGCTTAGGGGATAACTAGCCGATGGCTCCATCTGACCCCAAGGTCATGGAGCTTGACGAGGACCAGCGACCGAGCCTGACCCTCTAGCCGATAGGAGGACGCCCTACCTCGACTACCACCTCCGTGAGGCACTATCAATGGACAAAATGGAGGCTCGGTGGCTCAAACATCATGCTAAGTCCTTTGTCCTTATTGAGGGTGAGCTCTACAGGCGAAGCCACACCAGGATCCTATAGCATTGCATCCCCATCGAATAAGGGAAGCAGTTACTGAGTGATATCCATGGTGGGGTCTGTGGGCACCATGTTGCGCCTAGGACCCTGGTCAGAAACACATTTTGACAAGGCTTCTACTGGCCGACCATAGTAGCTAACGCTGAACAGATTGTGTGCACCTGTGAAGGGTGTCAATACTATGCTTGGCAGATCCACCTACTGGCCCAAGCGCTCCAAATGATCCCCATCACATGGCTATTCATGGTCTGGGGGCTCGATCTGCTCGGACCTCTCAAGAGGGTGCCCAGGGTCTATACACACTTGCTTGTCGCCGTAGACATATTTACAAAGTGGATAGAGGCTCGACCGATCTCTGCGATCAAGTCCGAGCAAGCCATGTTGTTCTTCCTTGACATCATCCATTGCTTTGGGGTCCTGAACTCCATCATCATGGACAATGGCACGTAGTTCACTGGAAAGAAGTTCCTCTAATTCTGTGATGAATACCACATCTACGATGATTGGGCCACCATGGCGCACCCCGCACGAACAGGCAGGTCGAGCGCACAAACGACATGGTCCTATAAGGCCTCAAGCCTAGGATCTTCAACTGGTTGAACAAGTTTGGCGAACGATGGGTCACGGAGCTTCCCGTGGTGCTTTGGAGCTTGAGGACAACCCCCAGCTGGGCCACCAACTACACACCATTCTTCATGGTCTATGGTTTTGAGGATATCCTCCCAACCAACCTTGACTATGGAGCACCAAGGGTCAGGGCATACGATGAACAAGGAGCCAAGGCATCCCTCGAGGATCCCATGGACCAGCTAGATGAAGCGCATGACGTTGCCCTCCTCCACTCGGCCAAGTACCAGCAAGCGTTACATCGGTACCACAGCTGTTGAGTGTGGGGTCGGGCATTTAACATTGGGGACCTGGTGCTTCGCCTCATCTAGAGCAACAAGAACCACCACAAGCTCTCTCCACCCTAGAAGGGACCGTACGTCATTGCGAAGGTGCTTCGACTAGGCACCTACAAGCTCAACACCATCGACGATGAAGTCTTCATCAATGCCTAGAACATCAAACAGCTATGTCGCTTTTACTCTTAATTTACTCATACTTTCTCTTATCAGTTTTGCTATCAACTCCTTGATCTTTAGTGACACCTAACCTCAGCAACGGTAGGGGGTTAGGCCTCCCTCGGGGGGCTGATAAGAGCATATCTATCCGGTAGACATTCTCTATGCCCGACCCTTTCTCACGTTAAGACCTAGAAGTGAGGGTCACGAAAATAAATGCTGAGTAAAACTAGTCGAACTACAAGAAACCTACGCCCCAACAGCTATGGCGTTTTTGCTCACTAGCGTGATTAGAGTTTTTCCACACCAAGAGCTTTTTAGCCTTAACTATGAAAAGAGTTGGTACACATTTAAGAGTATATCCACCTAGCAAACGTTCTATGTGCCCGACCCTCTCATGTTGAGACCTAGAAGCAAGGGTTGCTGAAACAAATGCTAAGTAAAACTGGTCAGACTACAAGAAACCTATGCTCCAGTGGCTACGGCGTTTTTGCTCACCAGCGTGTTCAGAGTTTGTTCACTCACACCCCGAGCTTTACAGCCTTAATGATGGAAAGGGTCAAAACACATTAACCTTTTTATACAAAAGGGGAGAAGGGCTAAAAATCTATTTGGTCATAACAAAATTTAAGAGCTTCTACACTTATTACGAGTTCATCGCCTGTCTAATCTGCCTAACTAATTTCTTGTGGGGGGCATGATCTCATCCTCTATCTCTGTAGGTAAGTCCTATGTCAGTGGGTCACCCAAGTCGATTGGATGGCTTGGGCCACTGCTGAGACATGGGTAAGGAGCAGTAGGATGCCCCATGTGGGTTATACTGACTCCATCATGAACGACGGACCGAGATTCCACTTGAACATATCTAGTAAGAGCTCCCCAAACTAGTCACTCGAGCCATCAAGGTAAGTCCTATGCTAAAGGGTCACCCAAGTCAATTGGATGGCTTGGGCCACTGCCGAGAGATGGGTCACCCTTAATTTATGCATGTTTTCTCTTATTAGTTTCGCTATCGACTCCACGATCTTTAAGTGACGCCTGACCCCAGAAATGAACAGGGGTCGGGCCTCACTCGAGGGCTGGTAAGAGTATGTCTATTCGGTAGACATTCTCTATGCCCAACCCTTTATCCCATTAAAAACATAAAGGCAAGGTTTGCAGAAAGAAATGCTGAGTAAAACTGGTTGGACCGCAAGAAACCTACGCCGCAGCGGCTACGACGTTTTTGCTCACCAGCATGATCAAAGTTTTTTTGCCCACACCCCGAGCTTTAGCCTTCGCCTTCCCAGGAAGGGTTTGGAGGGGCCCACTAGTAGAATCTCCATCGAGGAGAGGCCAATGGGTCACCCAACTCGATTGGACGGCTCGGGCCGCTGCCGAGAGATGAGTAAGGAGCAGTAGAATAACCCATGCAGGTTATGCTGACTCCATCATGAACAATGGACCCAGATTCCACTCGGACATAGCTGATAAGAGCTGCCCAAACTTTACCAACTCCCACTTTACTTTTCCATTGCATGAGCATTTGTTGATCCATTCTCATACATCCAAGCATCGCATATACAATTATTGCATCATGATGCTTCATGTCATGACACAAAGCGATAGTTGTCTCATTCAACATGAGCGACAATCGACTAGGGTCTGAAGGTTAGCCTGTGAAGGGCTTGAGGTTGCCTCATGTCAACATGAGCGACAACCGATCGGGGTTCAAAGGCCAGTCAACGAAGGGCTCGAGGCCGCCTCACTTCAAACAGAGCCAGGGGAGAAAACACAGATGAGCCCCAGCAGCCTTCGCCTAACCTGCTCAGAAGTGGATAGGGTCATCTCGACCTTCTTGTTTGATCCTAACCTTGAGCCATGCCCACAGAATCTCCATCGAGGAGAAGCCAGCGGGCCACCTGAATCGGTCTCTGGAATGACTAAGGCATCTACCGAGAGAAAGGTTAAGGAGCAGTGTAATGCCACATGTGGGCTATGCAAACCCCATTACGAATGACGGACCTGGATTCCACTCGAACATGCCCGTGAGCTAGCTCACCGAGCACGACACTCGAGCCATCAAGGCAAGTGATGTTAGCTCAACCCCTCTAGTTGCGGAAACCATGGATGGGGTGATGATCACAAAGATGAGCTGACCCTCGACCGAACCCCCACTACGCGTAGGGGCTCGAGGAAAGTTGGACTCGCAAGGAGACCGAATGCATGGTCATAGAACGATGGCTTGGATCCTAGGGAAGGGGTATGTATGAAAACTAAGAATAACATTTCTAAAACAAGAGATGCTTTCTCCTACTAGTTTTCGCTATCGTCCCCTCTATCTTTAGTGAAACCCAACCCCAGCAATGGCAAGGGGTTGGGTCTCACTTGAGGGTCGATAAGGATATATATATACCCTTTCAGAAATAGTCACCGTGCCTGACCCTTTCTCATGATAAAAAACCTAGGGCAGGGTTTGCGGAAACAAACACCGAGTGAAACTGGTCGGACTACAAGAAACCTATGCCCCAATAGCTATGACACTCTTACCAACATGACCAGAGTTTCCCGCCCACACCCTGAGCTCTATGGTCTTAACAACAAGAAGGGTCAGAATGCATTAACCCTTTTTTATACATAAAAAGGAGAAAGAACAAATTTGTTCAAACAAAACAAAAGAATAGACTTGTTCAACTGAAATGAAAGAACAGACTTGTTCAAACAAAACAAAAGGGATGAAACTTGTCCGCTTTATTACTAAAATGACCCCGACCTATTTAACTAACTAACCCCTCCATGGGAGAATTATGCCTTCTATCTTGTCCGCCAGGTCCTGCGAAAGGGGAGCCACCGCCATTTCCATCTCCTCCAGCTCATGGACTTCATAACCAGATGTGTAGCCGTGGCTCATCACCTCTAGATTGATGTTGTCCCCATAATGAGAATGAGCAATAACGAAGGACTAATTGACCCCGTTGCGAAGGGCATTCCTCTTGTGCTGGCGCACCTGAGCCGTGATCTTGACACACGAGCCATGAGCGAGCTGGTCCCCTCCGACCGCACCACCTCAAGGTTGTCATAGACCACTCTGAGGGCAGCGCTCAGGATACCAAGCTCATCACTCTCTGCCTAAAGATTTCTCCACACCTCAGTGAGATCCATAGCCAGCTTGGTAGAAACACTCTTGGCCACTAGCTTCTGGGTGTCTCCCTTTTGAGCTCAGCCTAGAGGGAGCCAACTTTCAGCTGTGCATTGTTGCGCTCTTAGTAGGCCTGATCATGTTCACAGAAAGCCTGGTCACGCTCCTCGTGAGCCACGCCACATTCCGAGCATAGCCTCTCCATGGTTTGGATCTGCTCATCCTGCTCCTTGCATAGCCGAGCGACCACCATGGCATCTAGGCTCACCCTTTTTCCCTAGGGTTGTGAGCTTCTCTTCAACCCCCAGCTTCGGATCCCTTTCTTTATCAACCTCACCAAGAAGTTCAAGGATCCACTGATGGGTTTCAACGTCCTTCTGGAGCAATTCATCCCGCTCCTTCTTGACCCTAGTGGCTTCTTCATCATCCATCCACGACCTCACCGATAGGGCATCGAATGCCTTCTCAGCCTCATTAGCATCCTGATGGGCCTTAGCCACCCACGACTGAAGATTGGCCGCCTCCTCGGTGAGAGGAGTCAGCTCGACCACCCTCTGCTAGGCGGCAATGAGTTGAGCTATCACCTCCCTATGTAGCCGCTCCTCCTCGATGTGGCAGTCCTAGGCTTCCTTCTATTGACGAAAGAACCAAGATTTCCCCTGGCTACAAACTATAAGGGACTGCAGGGAGATGATGGTTAGGATACAAAAAGTATATAGAGGAAGAAAAGGTTAAGAAGCAGGACCAAGCAATACCCGGCCAGAGGGAACAACAACATCGCGCAATGCGCCCGTGGCATGGTACAGGGCCTCAAGCACGGACACGATCCCTACATCGAGGCTCTCCCACTCCATGCTCTCAAAGTTAGTCTCACGGGGTCAGGAAATCAATTGAAGAGAAGGCAAGAGAAAGGGAAACTTACGAAGACAATATAGCCTGGCTCCGACCGCATCGGAGGATGACCCGGCACTGGGTAGACGAAGTCGAGGGCAGCACTCGTGTCATCTTGCAAAGGCTCCATCGCCTCCTTGATGTGTTGAATGATCTCGGAGTTGGGGAGCATTCCCTCAGTGAGTGCCATTCCGTCGAACAATGCCTCGGGCGCCATCGAGTATAGCGAGAGCGTGCGCATCATCAATGGTGCCACCCTCCTCGCGTGGTAAGCCCCGATGATGCCCAACCCTTTTAGGCCATTCTTCTTTAGGATGTGGATGGCAGCGATGTGGTCTCGGATCTTCTTCTTGTCCTTCTCTAGGATACACCACTTCCTCCACTGCCTAGGGCCTCTTCAATCAGGCGCCTAGTGAACTCCGGCAGAGGGGCGATAGCATCATTCTTAAGGTAGAACCACTATGAGTGCCATCCCTTGTTGGACATTGAGAGCCGCATGGACGGGTACTCGCCAAATGATTGTTCCAAAGTTGGATGCCAACGCACCCCATCGGCATGTGCAGCTCCTGCCTACCACCCTTCTCCCTCTTCTTCTGGAGGTTGACGGTGAAGAAATACCTCCACAAGTCAAAGTGGGGCTGATCCCTAGGAATCCTTCGCACAGCGTGACAAACGCCACCATGTGTTGGATCCTATTGGGATTGAGATGCTGCAGCTCAATCTTGTAGAAGTGTAGCAGCCCCTAGAGGAATTTGTGGGTGGGGGTCATGAGCCCACGCTCGTGGAAGAGGGCAAATGACACCACATAGCCATCAGGTAGCAACGGCGAATCCTCATTGCTAGGCAGCAACCAGTCCTCAGCCGAGGTCCACGCACAAAGAAGGCCATGATGGACGAGGCCCTCCATGCCCTAGAAGGTGATGTTAGAATGGCACCACAGATCCATTGGAGGTGGCGGCGGATGGATGTGAGCTCAATGGCGGCGGAGATGCAGAGGCAGGAAACCTAAGCGTTGGTGGCGGTGGCATGGCAGCGGAGGTAAGGATGCAGGCGTGTGTATGAAACACAGAGGGCTAACCCTTTGGTTTTACAAGGGCAATGAGTGCGAGGAAATCAACTGCCTACCTAGATCTACGTGCCTACAACAACTTGTCACCATGTCTCGTCGTGGGATGTGCACACGCAACCTATGGCTGTCCACTCAAAAAACGCACCGGACATTTTGCCTCCCTGAATGGGCCATGATCCATCACAGGTAAGAGGGATACGGAGCTAAAAACGCTCATACGACCCATCTAGGCCTAGGAGTTTGAAGGTTGGCCCACCGACATGTTCGACAACCGCTTTGGGCACCTTTAGAGTGAGGGGTGGAAAGGGATGGGCCCGCTAGTGGCCAGTACCCAGGCACACGAGCACCGTGGGCATCCTGACCCACGTTTGAGTCTCGGCCAGATATGATCCATGGTTTTTCCTCGAAGAAAGGCAGAGAGCCCTCAGGATAGGTTGAACGGACATGAGAACTATATGGATTGACCATTGAGAATCTGGAGTCGGTCACCAGCTAACCCAAGCCAAGCCCCCATGAACGGGATACCAGGGCCCCACTCGGACATGCCCGTTAGCGAGCTCACCAAGCATGACACTCAAGCCATCGAGGCAAGTGATGTTAGCTCAACCCCTCTGGTTGTATAAACTACAGACGGGGTGACGATCACAAAGACGAGCCGACCCTCGATCGGACCCCCGCTAAGGGCGGGGGCTCAAGGAAAGTTGGACTTGCAAGGAGACCGAACGCATGGTCATAGAACAAAGACCCCCATAGGGTTCAGAATCAGGAAAGACCTTTTCTAACCCACCAAATCCCACAGCTATACCCCCGAGGGGTCCGATCAAGACAAAAGGGATCCACCATCCTACCAAGACACGCTGTGGGCTACAAAAAGAAGGCCAAGGCCCTCAGAGTCCTCCTGTCCAAAAAAGCCTCTAAAGGAGTATCTACTCCTCCATAGGCTCGGGGGCTACTATCGGGTATCGATATTAGGGATACCCAAAGCAAGGTAGTTAGCGCCCACGCTGACTTCCTCGGATAGAGCAAGACATATTAACATGTCTCGCCTGACCATTTGGGTATGAGCTCTGTCTCGCCCGACCCCAAGGACGCAGTTTTCATCTCGCCCGACCCTAACGCTACGGGGGTCTCACCTAAGGCCACGGGCTATGTCTCACCCAACCCCGAGGCTACGGGCTCCATCTCACCTAACCCCGAAGGGTCACGGGCTCCATCTTGCCCAAAATGGACCCATATCGCCGCCAACCACTCCAGGTCTAGGCGTATGGGCCTGGGTCAAAACTCTAACACTAGGGAAGAGATGGGCATGACTCGATGTAACCCGAGGCCATGATAGGCCATACCTGAGGATCCACATCAAGAACAGTGTTGGGCGTATCAGTGATGTTCTGCCTAACCCTCGTACGAACGCTGATAGGCGCTTCAGTTCACCACGATGTCTGCTGGGATGGGATGGAACACCATGACCGACAGATGATGCCTACGCATGGCACTTGTGACAGACAGGGCCATGACATGGAGCCATCCCTGTTAACATCTATATGATCGGTGGGACCCGCATGAAGGAGAAGGACCCGATGATCCTGGAAGCCTTCCTCTCTCTCATTCTTTTCCTTTTCCTCTGTTGTAACCCGTGCTTTCCCTTGGCCTATAAAAGGGAAAGTAGGGCATCCCATGAGGGGATCTAGATCCACACAAGACCTAACCACGAGATAAAAACACAAGAGCATGACACAAGCACACGGTTGAGTGTCGATCAAGCTCTCAGCACCCGTTCATTCCTTTCACTAGAGACTTGGGATCCTTTCCCTCTCTCGCCTATTTGTAACCCCTACTACAAACCAAGTGCCGGTAACATGAGCAGCAACAAACTAGATGTAGGGATGTTCCACCCAAACTAGTATAAACCCTTGTGTCCTCTGAGCACACCATCCAAGCTAGACGCGCAAATACAAATTTACTCGTCGGTGGTCCGAAAACACCGACACTTAGTGAGTACAATGTAAGTCAATCATTTTGAGCCGAAGCAATCAACATGACTTGCTATTGTAGCAACCACCTCTATTGTCACCCATTAAAAGAGAAGACACCTTATGAGCTCTTGAATGGTAGAAAGCCCAACATTGCTTATTTTTTGGTCTTTGGTTGCAAATGCTACATATTGAAGAAAGGCACTAGATTGAGCAAGTTTGACAAGAAATGTGATGAAGGATTCTTGCTTGGTTACTCCACTATAAGGAAAGCATATATATAGTGTGGAATTTGGCAAGTGGTACTCTTGAGGAAGTTCATAATGTTGAATTTGATGAAACCAAGGGTTCCCAAGATGAGAATGAGAATCTTGATGATGTTAGAGGCATTCAACTTTCAAATACCATGAAGAACATGGATGTTGGTGAATTGAGGCCTAGACAAGTGAATGATGAAGAAGATGATCATCTTCAAGTGCTCTCTAACTCAAATGTGCAAGATGATAAAAATCAAGCAAGTACAAGTGGCTCTCATGATAATGTGCAAGATCAAATTGCTAGCTCATCATCTCAACCTAATGATCAAGCAAGTGCAAGCAATCAAGTTCCAATACCCCAACCAACCAACATTACAAGAGATCATCCATTGGATACTATAATTGTAGATATTTCTAGAGGTGTACAAACAAGATCAAGATTAGCATCATTTTGTGAGCACTTCTCATTTATGTCATCCATTGAACCGAAGAAGATAGAAAAAGCATTGAAGGATGTTGATTGGGTGAATGCTATGCATCAAGAATTGAACAACTTCAAAAGAAATTAAGTTTGGGAATTAGTTGAAAGACCAAAGAACCACAATGTGATTGGAACCAAATGGATCTTTAGAAACAAGCTAGATCAAGATGGGATAGTAGTAAGGAACAAAGCAAAATTGGTAGCACAAGGTTACACTCAAGTAGAAGGTCTTGACTTTGGAGAAACATATGCCCTGGTTGCTAGATTGGAAGTAATTAGAATCTTGCTAGCCTATGCTTGTGCCCACAACATCAAGCTCTATCAAATGGATGTGAAGAGTGAATTTCTCAATAACTACATCAATGAGTTGGTATATGTTGAGCAACCTCCCGGTTTTGAAGATGACAAGAAGCCCAACCATGTGTACAAGCTAAGAAAGGTATTGTATGGATTGAAGCAAGCACCTAGAGCATGGTATCACTACTACACTCAGACCTTTCACAGCCATGTCATAACCCCCATCGCAGTCCAATTTTGACCTCAGGAGTAAGCTATTGGCAGTGATGATCATATCCCTCACCATCGCTATCTAAGACCATCTGTGGTGTACACTAACAACGCCACATTGGCTTATGATCCGTCCATGCTAAGGTTCTTACTTCCATCACATTGGAGCATGACCCACCTATGTGGGTAACACTAACATCGCTGCATGGATTATAATCCGTCTGTGATCAGATCCTTATTCCATCACACTGGAGTGCAACCCACCTGTGTCAAGGCGAACATCACCATTACTTCAGTGTATGAACCATCTAGTCATAGGGCATGGTCACCATTGCGTTGCGGTATGATCCACCCCTGATGATCCTTTAGTCGGTGTTAGGTTACTAAATGATTCGGCGGTGATATACTATTGACCCCTACCGCATAAGAGGAATAGCAGTAGTGATGGCATCCTGTTTTCACAATGTATTTACTAATTCGGCTGGGCCTTAATAACTTACTAAACACACACCATACAGATTTAATCATTACACATCATTCATCATGTCCATAACAAAGAGTACTTTTATAATAACAATGCTCGACAGTAACATAATAACTGTGTCAACTGATGAATTAACACAAGTAGTACATAGATAGCATAACAAAGGTTCTGCTCCCTATAGACTTACATAACTAAAATGAGGTAGATGTGCTTCGCTCCTTTAGATTGGCGCTCCTTGATCAGCATGGCAGCCAATGTAGCATGGAACCCCTCTTCTTCCTCCCATAGCCATTATTGTAATAAAATCATTCAAAGCACTAACACTCCAAAACCTACACAATGCAAAGCTTTACTGCTCTGAACAAAATTAGACTATATATATAGACTCAAAACAACTCCCTACCTGAACAAAGACATGTCCTAATAATAAAATACAGCATATGCACCTTCACTGCTCTGCTAATGACTCCATAAACAAGGGAACATAAGGTAGATAGTGAGGTTCATTCAAATAAATACTCTAGGTACTTTTAGGATAGCAGACGAACTGAGTAGGGAGGACATGAAGTTTTCTGTGGCTCATGTCATATGACATCAGTGTTCTATCCGCCAAATTCCATTCTAGGTGAACTGCAATCGCTCTATAGTCTTTAGCCTAAAAACTAAGTCAAATATTGGTCAGTCCAAATAGCTACAGCGTGTTCACTGTATGCTTCATTGTCCATTTACTAGTACCATAGTCTTCAAGGATCTAGATTGAAAGGCCAGACCTATTGAAAATATTAGCAATATATAGACATAACTGACCCTAATCTCCATGGATGGATATTGCAGGATCTGGTGGCCTAAGAATTTTCCTCCATGTCTTTCCCTCCATATCAACATCAACTATCTGGGACACCTCTAGCATGTGCATAAAACCATTAAGAAACACAGTTTCTAAAAATTTGCATACTAGAATATCCTCTCCCCATTCAGATTCGTTACACATCCATGCTCTAGTTTTGGATGAGTAGATTATGACAACTAACACCCAGGTGACCTTACCCATAGTTCTACCACATGTAAGTGCGAGGAGATTGTGGGATCGAACCCCAAGCAAGCTGAACTATAACAAAGGTTGCTTTGTGGCAGTACCACTGATTTGCTAGTCACCGGAATGCAGACAACATAGCGAATGTAACACCCTAAAATTTCCCTCTTTTGGAAATAGAGCTAAAATGATTTAATTGTATTTTTGTGCTCATGAAAACATAGGAAAAATAATATTTTTCATTAAATTAAAATTTCTCATAGGGTTTAGAAACATTGTTCTTGTATTCATGCTAGTGCACATGGTTTTATGTGAAGT